>NC_134723.1:26250000-26875000 GCF_049634645.1 Pelodiscus sinensis
TGGCTCGCAGGTTGGATCCAGCCTGCCAAGCCACCAGATCCAGCCTGTGGATGCTGCGGGGAACCTCAGGCAAGCTCCTCGCTTGCCTTACCCCACCTGCACACCGCTCAGAAACGCAGCTGTGGGGCAGTTTTTCTTTAAAAACTGAGAGTCCAGAAGGGAAAGGGGGAAAGCTTTAGGAGCTGCTCCTACCCCTAGCACAATCCCATTGGCCATTTTCTGGGCAGAAACTGGCCAATGGGATCTGCCTGTTTCAATAACAGGCAGCCATGAAGCACAAGGGGCTCCAGAGCACATGGCTGCACCTGTGGGGGGGCAGGGCAGGGCAGGCAGGGAGGCTGATTCAGGAATGGCTGCTGGCTGGTAGGTCTCCTGGGCAGATCCTGCCTCTGGAAACCTAGTCTTTCCCTTCCCCAACCCTCTGCCCCCCACTCCTACTCCCTACTCCACATACCCAAATCCTCTGCCCCCCTCCTGTATCCATATCCCCTCCCAGATCTGGCACCCCAATCCTCTGCCCCAGATCAAATCCCCTCCTGCCCTAGCTCACAACCCAAATCCCTGTACCCTCTCCTGTACCCCAATTCCCTTCCCTAGGTCACATTACAACCTCCTGCACCCCAGTCCAGTGCCCAAGGTCACAACTGCCTCCCCTTCACCCAAACTCCCTTCTGCACCCAACCTCCATCCCAGACTCCACACCTCCTCCATTAATATCATGGAAGAGTATGGCTCTCGCCCACTTCCCAAATTCTTGGAGTGGCCCCCCACCAAAAATTATTGCTCACCCCAGTTTAGGAGGAGTCCTTGACGAACCAGACAAATTCTCTAAAATTTATGACAGATAAATTAATAATTATCTGCTACCACCAAGAGTCCTCTACATATCCCACATAGATGGCTAAGATTTGGTAAGCATCTTGGCGGAGGATTGCATATCAAGGCACTTCATGGTATTACACATGCATAGAGTAGGGCAAAAGGGAAATCTTCTCTCAATTGACGTGTTGTATGTTCACAGATTAGGAAGACAGACCAAAAGGATGGAATCTGCTGTTACACCTGTTACAAACAGTGAGCAAAAGGCATAGCAGAGCCTTCTGGGGATAAGGTCCAGGGAAACATAATGAGAGCCTGTTGTGGGTCTATTGCCATATAAGTACTGAGAAAAATGTTGGTTGGAAAAATTAAGCCACACAACAGCAGGGAAACTAAATCTGCATTCTTGTCACGCTTGTTTTCCATTTGGTTTCATTTAATTTAAATTTAATTTAAAAAATATACCAGATAAAAAATTAGACTATACTTTAGGAAATAAGGCTTGCATCCCTTTCAGCACCTACAACTGAAATCAGAAGGAATTGGGTGTTCACCATCTCTTGGGGTCAAAACCTTAAGTTGTACTGTTGAAATGTAAGAAACTAGCTTGCATTCTTGCTTGTGCTTTGAAGTGATGTAGTTGCAATTTTAAAGCAACAGACAGTCCCACAATCAGGCCAATCAAACTACAGAATCCATTAGTATCATGCCACAGAAATGTCAATACAACAGCATATAATCTTGGTTACACAGTTAATTTCAGTACAATATTATTTAAATTTTCCTTTCTGCCACAACAGACCCCTGCATTAGAAAATAGTCTTCATTCTGGCCAGGTGGCTTTAACAGCTGTACCATCAAGCCCAAACATTAAAACACACAAGAATTTAAAATAATAAATAACAATTTTTGTATTAATTTTATTTGCCTCCAGTGTACAATCAGGTCACATTTGCAAACTTTTCTCTGCAATCTTGGAGGACTAGAAACTTTCCTTAAAAAAAGGAAAAGAAACAAAGGTGAAAACAGAGATTCTCTTGTAATCATAGGATTCCAAGAGCTAGTGCTTTAAGAAAAATACCAAATATTGGAAGCATTGTCAGCATGCTGACAAGGGTTCCCTTATTAAATGGTATAACAGTGTTCTACAATAAAGGGACATCTTGTTAGGGCCATGTTTTGGGAGATTGCTGTAGACTAGTCTAGTGTTTTTGTAAAGGTGCAATAAGGAAGTCATTTTTCTCTGTGCCAATTTTACATAAATTTGTGTGTGTGAATTTAACAGCCTCAAAGATCACAGCCATATCTGCTCTCTCAGTGTTTTCATTTTTTCTCTGTTTAATATGTCTGTATTTTGCGAAATGTAGAGGGTTAATTGCAAATCTTTTCTGAGACAGCTCTCACCCGTCCGTTTGCAATTAGAAACATAGTACCCTCCACGCAAAGCTGTCAGCTTGGTGCATGTCACTTGGACATTGTTTAACTTCAACGCCAGCTGCCAAAAGCCCCAAGATGCAGTTACGACAGACAGGGATCAATGGGAGAAGGGAGGCCCCAGACAACCCCTATGTTCTAGTCACACCAGCGACTCTGTCAGCTGAGAATTCCCCTACGCTGAGATGATCCTCTGATGGCTGATTACACTGGCTCCATGCCCAGACTAGAACAGCCTGCCAGTAGGAGTTGTGAGGGGCAAACAACTCATATAGTTTTGAGAGAGCTGGACACATTTATGAGTGTGGTTGTACAATGGGGTTGCTTGTGAATGTGGGGGCATGGCTCACTCTTAGGATTCACTTCCAGTTACCACATGTTCCTAAAGTTCGTGGTCCACCAGCAGGAGTCAGTAAGGATTTCCTGCAATGTATTCTGGGACTTTAAAAAAAATCTCCTTCCTCTGAAGCATCAGGATGGCTAGAGCTAAAGATGGGACACTGAATGGGAGAACCAGGCATCTGAGGTGACACCAAGTATTCACGTTCTCAGGTGCTTAGCTGCCTGTTCCTTGCTTACATGGTCAGTGAATAACTCAGGGGTAGTCAAAGAGGTAGACTGCAGGCCAGCTGTGGACTGCCAGATACTTTTGAACAGACTCCGTAATATTTTTAATTATTTTTTTTCTACTGTTATTTTCTGTGGAGCCTGGATCTTGACTACATTTTGAGCAAAAATTTGGACCCTGACAAAAAATAATTGACTATCACAGGTCTAACCGATCAACAAAAGTATGGTAGGGAGGAAATTTCCCCCAAGTCAGATTGTGAGTGATCTGACTGGTGGAGTGGGGAGGTAAGAGGGCATGTTGCTTTCTGTACTAGATGGGTATGAGTCACTTGCCAGGATTATCTGGATATATCTCACTTAATTTCCCTGTCATCTCAATCCCTGTTATTCTCTCTCTGGGGCTGTAATCCTTTGGTCACAGTTTGGTTGTTGGGCTTATTGTGTGGGTGCTGGTAGTGGACTGGGATATGTAGGAGATCAGACTAGTTGATCAAGTGATGCTTGTTGGCCTTTGACCCTATGACAGATTTGGCTGGGTAGCTTCAGACTCTAGTCCCAGGTCCTATTATTGGTTGATGTTATGCCTGTAAGACAATGCTGTGTCACTGAGCACATAGTGTTTATAGCCTCAGAGTGCAATTCTCTGGTTCGTCCAGAGATGATGGCCTGCGTCGTGCTTTCCTGATTATTATATTTTATATTGTTTTGTGCTCAGAGTTCAAAATGCATTTCAGGATTATTTAAACTTTTGAAGTTAATGCTCCCTTTTCCGTTTCTAATCACAGCTCAGCTAGAAGTATCTGTATGTTCTACACCTAATGGCTACGTCTACATTGCATCCCTTTCTCGTAAAAGGGATGCAAATTAGATGTATCGCAATTGCTAATGAAGTGGGGATTTAAATCTCCCCCACTTCATTAGCATAAAAATGGCTGCCGCTTTTTTCCGTCTCGGAGCTTTGCCGGAGAAAAGCGCCAGTCTAGACGCGGATCTTTCGGAAAATAAAGCCTTTTCCGAAAGATCCCTTATCCCTTACTTTAAAAAAAGCGGCAGCCATTTTTATGCTAATGAAACAGGGGGGATTTACATCCTTGCTTCATTTGCAATTGCGATGTGTCTAATTTGCATCCCTTTTACAAAAAAGGGATGCAGTCTAGACACAGCCAACAAGTCTCGTGCTTAAGGCAGTAGGCAAACTGATCTCCTTTTAGAGCCCCTTAATGCCATATATATCATGCAGCATGCAAAGTACAGTGGTGCAGTCTTAGGCCAGAGCTTTCCCCCTCATTAAAGACATAGCCAAGCTGCATCTTTCTGCTGCAGATCATGTAAACTGACAGATTCACCCGGCCCCTGGGCAAGATGGGGAGGGGCTCAGCTCCACACTCCTGGAAGGGGCCAGGCCTTAAGCAGAAAGGGTGGGGCTGAGGCAGCCGACCCCCAGTGTCGCCCAGACTGCATTGCATCCCCTATGCTGTCAGGAATATGCCACCTTGGGCTCCACAGCTCACTGGGCGGGGCTCTGGTGGTGATTTAAAGGGCCTATGGCTCCAGTTGTCATCCCTGCCTGAGCCCCTTTGAATGGGCAGGATCCAGGCAGTTGCTCCCTTTGCCTTCCATTGATAGGATTGCAGCTCTCAGTTTGGATTTTGCCACCTTTCCTCTCAAAGTTCAGGGGCATGCGGATCTGGGCTTTTATAGTTTTGGGCTCATCTCTAGAAATAACAAATGGGAAATAAGGCATGTTGCCAGGGTGCACTTTACTGTCAGCAGGGGCCCTCTGCAGGGGAGCCAAAATTAGGAAGCCATGAAACTGAGGTGCAAGATGAGGAAAAGAGACTCTAAAGAAATAGTGTAAATTTCATGCCTTTTTTCTCTCCTTCTCATCATCCAACAATGCAGAAGAAACTTACGAGGGAGTGTGTTTTCCGAGAGCAGTTTGAAGAAAACTGGTACAACACGTATGCCTCGACCCTCTACAAACACTCCGACTCTGAGAGACCGTATTACGTGGCTTTGAACAAGGACGGCTCACCTCGTGAAGGATACAGGACTAAGAGACACCAGAAGTTCACTCACTTTTTACCGAGACCCGTGGACCCTGCTAAAATACCAGCGATGTACAGAGATCTTTTCCACTATAGGTGATGTTTCCTACAGCTGTCCAATCAATGTACATACTTGGGTTCCCAAGCTTTTTCCTGGAGCACTATATAATAGTCATTCCATCATTCCTATAAACTTAGATAACATAGAAAAGCACTTACATTGAATTCAACACTGCCGTTCTTCACTGTTAAAAGTGTATATCGAAGCTGGGCTACTTGTGGGGGTGGGGATGGGGAGGGAGCCCTCCATATAATCTTTCATTTTCGTTCACTTTCTTTACCTGGTGGTTATGAAAGAGGTGGATTCAATTTATGCAATGGATGATTCAAAACAAAAACCAACCCACCAACCACAACTTGATTAAAGGAAAGGAGAAGACCACAGAACTGATACAGATGCTGCTGGTAAGCTTGGAATAATTACGTTTTAAGAACATGCCCTTCAAATGGTACCCTGCTGAAGTGGCCCTGGAATTTGTGACATGGATTACAATGGACTGGTCCTGATGTTTGTTTTTTTCCCTGCTGTTGAGAGTGGGAGTGAGGGTGGGAAACATTATTAAGATGTAGGCATGGATACTGTGCATAAGGACAAAACTATTTATAAAATGTATATGATATTTATTTTATATATTTATTTATTTCAAAATAATTTTATTTTTAATGAGAGATGTTATGATCGGATTTTCATCAGGAAGAATAAGGTCCTACTGAAACAGGAAAAAAAGAGTTTTAAAAGCTTATTGGCAATAAAATTGTCTTTATATTGTGAATTTCTCATTAACTTTTTGTTTTGGTCCCTTTCCATGAGAACAAATAGTACAGCCTTTTGGGATAAAGTGGAGGCAAATAAACCAACTAAGAGAATTTTGTGATGGCCAGCACAAATCTGTGAACCCCATGCAAATGAAAGGTAGCATTCAGAGGCAGCACCTGATCAGATCAAGATAAAATTTGTTGGGGTAAAACTCTCAGTGGAAACAGGATTTCACTCAGACTTTTCTCAGTTTCAGTAATATACGCAAAATAAAATAATATGCCAGGCAAGATTTAGCTCCATGTAATGGTACAAAGATGCAGCTCTCATATGCATGATTGATGTTAAGGCTATATGCATAGTGTTCAACATCTCTACTGCTTTTAGTATGCTAGCATTCAGTGCTTTGCATCATCAAAGCACTTTACAAATATTAACTAACCAATACTGCACACTAACAAAGAGCTTGAAAGAATTCAAAGTAGTTCTGAACAAATATGCAGTATTTACCCGTGTTGTGTTAGTAAGACTCTGATACACATGATAGGATTAAGGACTGATTAAAGGTCCATTCTAAGAAATAGAGACCATTGTGCAATCTTTTCGGCTAACCAATCACTCTAGCATTAATACTGTAAAAATAATTAAATGAGCATCAGCAGAGGCGTAGCAGAGAGGGGGAAAAAAAAACAGAGCAAAAACTAAACCAGTCATTCTAGAGCATTTAGAAACATTTACCTTACAGTAATGACAATCACAGCCCTGGATATTACTTGAAAAATAAGTTTTATTAACATCTCAAGAAATGGTCATTTCCTTCCCAGTCAACTTTCATTGCTACTGCTAACAGTCTCTAGTTCAGGAAAGCACAGGAGCACATGCTATTCTGGTAGGTTTACCTGAATCAACTGACTCTGAAGAGTGCCCTCTGAAAATCACTTTATGGGATGTTTTGTTAATTTTGTCCCACTGATTCTAGGTCAAATGCATCCAGTCTTCAAGTTAAGATTCTGGTTTAGCATAGTACTAAAAAGCTGTACTGGATACAGATGAGCTGTACTGGATACAGATGAATCACAGGCTAAAAGGTAGTTTTTCTCCCTGCTCCACCTGCAAACTCAGCCTGAGCTCTGGAAAATTAAGTTAGGGTCTTCTCTTGCTCTAGCTTTTTTCCCCTGCTCCCACTATCATGGAAGCTACACCTATGGAGCACCTATGCAAATGAAGCGTGACTTACCATTTTGACGTACTTCACATAATTTATTCAAGCTGTTTTTGTGCAAGGGGTTTTTGCGCAAAAACAAGCAGTGTGGACGGGGAGGAGGGGGTTGTGCAAAACGGGGTGTTTGTGAAAAAAAACTGTCCACATTGCTTGTTTTTGCGCAAAGCCGTCTTGAATAAATTATGCAAATGACATGCAGCAAAAGCTAATCCGTACTTCATTTATATAGGCACTGCTGGCAAAGTATAGACAAAGCCAGCAATATAGACAAAGAGGTTTTACAGTACAAATTATCCCAGTGTCTTCAAAGTAGTCCTTGATAACACGTGTGCTGTGCAGTATTATTGCCCTCAATTGATGAATATAGCAAACAATTCTGCTAGAGACCATCAAGATTCCAGCTCCCATTCTCTTTAGTTGTATGGCTTCAAAGGGCAGGTGGGGCTGAGGAGGAGAGGGTGCTAACAATCCAGTTGATGTTTTGACATTGACATCAGCAAGTTTTACTGTGAATACACATAGGCTGTGTCTAGACTGGCAAGCTTTTCCGCAAAATCATCTGCTTTTGCGGAAAAACTTGCCAGCTGTCTACACTGGCCACTTGAATTTCCGCAAGAACACTGACGATCTCATGTAAGATCTCATGTTCTTGCGGAAATACTGTGCTGCTCCCGTTCGGGCAAAAGCTCTCTTGCGCAAATCAGCTCAGCACTGTTTTCCGCAAAAAAGCCCCGATTGCGAAAATGGCGATTGGGGCTTTTTTGCAGAAAAGTGCATCTAAATTGGCCACGGACACTTTTCAGCAAAAAGTGCTTTTGCGGAAAAGTGTCCTGCAAATCTAGACGCGCTTTTCCAAAAATGCTTTTAACGGAAAACTTTTCCGTTAAAAGCATTTCCGGAAAATCATGCCAGTGTAGACATAGCCCTCAGGAACAGGCCTGTTGAGTAACAATGTTCCAATGTGCCATTTTTACACAGTCATTTTGTAGAGTACACTTGCATTTTAAGTGCAAATAGCTAATAATGGCTGAGATACTGAGCTATTTAAGTCCTATATGTAAAAGAAACTCAAGATGGGTCTAGGTGTAAAAAATGTTTTGCTTGCAGCCTCATCTTTCAGTGCTGTTTTCAGTTTTGCTTTTGCCTTTAAGGAGCTGTATGAATAGCTATGCTGCTATGAGAATCACTAGACTTTAGGATTGTCCACTTTACTCGAATCTCATTGTAGTTTTACCAAAATGAGGCTGGGCAGATTAGCCTCTTTGTGTGTATTATATTGTTAGCAAAGATCTGTCTGATGCACACAGGGTTTTACCACCTACACAATCGTGCTGGTTCTTCACAACAGTACTACACTCTTCCAAACGTTTCTGAAGTTGTAGCGCAATGTAAGCAATGCAATCACTGCCACAGACAGCAGACTACTAGTGGCAAGGTAAAGATTATAGGAGCTTTACCTGAATGAGCTAGATTTGAAGGAATTTAATCCAGTGCTTGAAATAAAATGTGTACAGGCAGTCCCCGGGTTACGTACAAGATAGGGACTGTAGGTTTGTTCTTAAGTTGAATCTATATGTAAGTCGGAACTGGCGTCCAGATTCAGCCGCTGCTGAAACTGACCGCCAGTTCTGACTTACATACAGATTCAACTTAAGAACCCCAAGTCAGCTGCTGCTGAAACTGATCAGCAGCTGATTCCAGGAAGCCCGGGGCAGAGCGACTGTGCCTCGGGCTTCCTGTAGTCAGCGCTGGTCAGTTTCAGCAACGGATGACTTGGGGACGTCTGGGGACGAGCAGCTGGGGTGCTGCTGGGTTGCTCCAGTGGTGCCCAGAGCGGCGCTGCGGGATCAACCGGCAGCACCCCAGCTGCTCTGCCCCAGGGTCCACAACAAAAGCCTGGTCTGCTGGGGGGGGCCACACTAGCTGCGCCCCCCCCAGCAGACCAGGGACACAGAGAGCAAAGCGGCAGCGGGGGGTGCCTCGCCTCTGAGGCTTTGCTGTGGCCGGACCGCTTTGCTCCCGGTGCCCCTGGTTTGTTGTAGACGGTCCCCAGCAGACCAGGGGCACCGGGAGCAAACCCGCAGCCGCGGCGGGGGGTCCCCGCGCTTCTGGGGCTTTGCCAAAGCAAAGCCTCAGAAGCGGGGGACCCCGCCGCGGCTGCAGGTTTGCTCGCGGTGTCCCTGGTCTGCTGGAGACGGTCCCCAGCAGACCAGGGACACCGCGAGCAAACCCGCAGCAGCAGCGGGTTCCCGTGCTTCTGAGGCTTTGCTCTAGCAAAGCCTCAGAAGCGCGGGACCCCCCCGCTGCTGCAGGTTTGCTTCCGATGCCCCTGGTCTGCTGGAGACGGTCCCCAGCAGACCAGGGGCACCGGGAGCAGCTTTTCTCGCCCCGGAGCTCGAGGTGGCTGACCGCTGCCTGTGAGCTCCGGGGCGAGAAAGCCCCGTTCGTAAGTGCGGATCCGACGTAATTCGGATCCGCGTAAGTCGGGGACTGCCTGTATTTACCTTTGTTCTCTGAGTCATCACTGAACCAACCAATTCTCAGTACCTAAATCAGAAGTCAGTCAGTCAGTCAAATGTAGTCAAATATAACTTTTACACCTCTAAATATGTTAGGAGTGTTTGTATTTTACATTCCACCAGTATTTCTTGTAGCTCGTAGTCTTTTTCACAAGAATTGCAGATGGATTCTGAAATCATTAGAGGGGCATGAAAGCCATTTGGGTGAAATATTTTTCCTACAATGATCTAATTTCCATAATGAAAATTCCACACATGAATTGACGGACAGACAAGTTCCAAGGATGCTGTTCAGCTCCTGTTCCATTGGAAAAAATGTTTGCAATACTTCAACTTGAAACTTGTTTTGAATTAGTGAAAAAAAACAACCCTTGAAATGCGTATTTTGATTGTTTATAGTTTCCTTATGTTGAAAGCTTAAATTTCTCATCTTAAACTCTCTGTAAAGTAAGGTGGAGGCAGCTGGATGCATGTCATCAGATATGGACTCCTTTCGCATTGTTCCATTTGATCAAAGTCCTGAGGATACCCACCTGAACAGGTGCTACAGAAAGAATTTAAAGATTTTATTCCTCCCTTACAGCTTCAGTCTCACATGCCTCCTCCAACTAATACTATTTTGCATGTAAAACACAGCATGCTTGAAAATAGTACAGTACCACATAAGGAAAATGTTGTATTTTACATTCACAAGAGCAAATGAAGGCACTGAGAGGTTAAAGTACATGTTCATTCACTCAGGAAGTCATGGCAGAATTTGGAACACAAGCCAGATTAACAAATTTCCAGTTCAGTTCCCTAGTCACAAGACTACCCGCCCTCTGCACCAATTTTAGTCTGTCATGGTTCAGAAAGAGCTGCATTTCAGAAGTTAAGATTCTTTCCTGCAGGTGGGAGATTCTTCCCTGTAGGTTGGGGAGCAATGGAAGAGACAAAAGTCAGAATTATGATGCACATTGCATGAGCCTTTGCTATAATAAATGGCTATTGTTATTGGATTAGGCTTTGAGTAAAGTCACTTAGTATTGAATAGTTGGTAGGTAATAAAAAATAACTATATTTGCAGTGAAAGCAAATATTAAAAAATACAACTTAGAATACCAAACTTAGGCTATGTCTACACTTGCAGCTTCTTGTACAAGAAATATGCAAATGAGGCACCATTTTTGCAGAAGAGGCTCGTGCCAGAAGGAGCTGTCTACACTGCCCCTTCTTGCGCAACAAAACCCTTCTTGCGCAATGCCGCTATGCTGATTATTTTCAGGAATAACAGCATTGCGCAAGAGGGTTTTTGTTGAGAAAGAAGGGGCAGTGTAGATAGCTCCTTCTGGCACAAGAGCCTCTTCTGCAAAAATGGCGGCTCATTAGGTATGCAAATGAGGCTCAGTGATAGTCCACGCTTAGCCTCATTTGCATATTACTTGCGCAAGAAGCCGTGAGTGTAGACATAGCCTTAGAGGCCTTATACTAAAGAGAATGAGAGAACCTGCAACTGTCATGAAGTCAGTGGCTACGTCTAGACTGGCATGATTTTCCGCAAATGCTTTTAACGGAAAAGCTTTTCCATTAAAAGCATCTGCGGAAAAGAGCGTCTAGATTGGCACGGATGCTTTTGTGCAAAAGTGCTTTTGCACAAAAGCATCCGTGGCCAATCCAGATGTGCTTTTGCGCAAAAAAGCCCCGATCGCCATTTTCGTCATCGGGGCATTTTTGCACAAAACAAATCTGAGCTTTCTACACTGGCCCTTTTGCGCAAAAGGACTTTTGCCCGAACGGGAGCAGCATAGTATTTCCGCAAGAAGCACTGATTTCTTACATGAGATCGTCAGTGTTCTTGCGGAAATTCAAGCGGCCAGTGTAGACAGCTGGCAAGTTTTTCTGCAAAAGCAGCTGCTTTTGCAGAAAAACTTGCCAGTCTAGACACAGCCACTGAGTTTCAAGAGCTCAGCACCTCTTAGCAACAAGAACTTCATCTGCTACCCCCCTCCCCATCTCAGTTTGAACAATGTCTCTTTATATTACAAATTAATCTGATTATTGAGCAAAATAGATAGTTCTTGCACTCTGATCAAAATCCCAGAAAGATGCGATAGATCCATTTGCAGAGATTCTTCTGGATAATGCATCATGAGGTTACAGTATTTTTCTCTTCCAACATCTAGGGGTTAGTGGTCATGTGGCACTCCAGAGCTCCCGAGTGCCACATCAATCTCCAGGGAATCTCCAAAGGCAGGAGCTATTTCTTTAGAAGCTAATACTTCTGGAACTATCATATTCTTCCTGTATCCTGAGCTAAACATGTGAAGAACTGTTTATACCAGAGAAATGTGTCAGTTAATGCTCCACTCACAACCAAAAGTTTGTTATTTCTAAAATGACAAATTCCTCATGCATTGTAAACATTATGGATCTAATTGCATGTTAAAAATGCAGCACCACACACGTTTATGTATCTTGGTCACTTTATTAAATGAGATATTAAATAGTTTTAAGTTTCAACTACTAAACAGCACTTTGAATGGTGAAAACACAGATAGTATATTGTCATACTTGAATGCTTCTTTTTAAAAACACATTTCCAGTCCTTATATATATATTACAAAACAGCCTTATAGGAAGAGGTGACATCTTTTCTACAGTACTTAAGATATTTATACAGAACTGAAAGCCGTCTAACAGAAACAAAGGCAAGTCTTCACAGCTGTATGATTTCAGCAGCCAAAGCTGGTTGATGGACTGAAACAGTACTATACAACTGGGACAAAACATATACAATATCACAATACTAAGCAAAAACGCTTTACATCCAAAGGAATAAACAGGTTACAAAATGGGGAGAATTTAGCAGGCAAAACTGTATTACAAGCAACATTTTTATTCATCATTTTAAGCCATTTCAACTAGTTAAAACATCTAAAACAAATATAAAAATGAGCCTTTTATTACCTTATTGATGTAATGTTCTGTCTTTAAATATTTGTTAAAGCTTCATGTTATACACACATTATGCAGCTAAAATGTCAAGTGAGGAACGTGTATACAAAGTGGTCCAAGTTTTATTTCAATGCTTTTTATCTCTGATTAATCTTCTTATGCATTAGTCTTCTGTTATCCGTAGTTTTGTCCATGGTGGAAAAATGTGCCTTCAAATGTTGCCTAAAACTTCCACATTTAAGTCTTTGAGTGAGTTATCATAGAACACCATTGAAAATTCCCAAGTCTGGTAGAACATATGTCTTATTCACGACATGCTGGAATATCAGTGACAGTTGCCCGGAATACATTTCCATTCAAATGCTCTCTCAAAAAGTCTAATTTTTTCAACTTCTTCTAAAGTGAATGCACCTTTTTTAGCTCCCTTGTTCCACAAATTAGATAAATCTGATTATGGAGCTGACAAAGGATTAGAACACAGGAGGTTTCTTGAGATGTCTCATAACAGAAAAAAATCCAAAACAATTTTGTCAGCTGGTTTTGCAGACCTAACAAATTCTAGTCATATCACACAAACAAAAATTCAATCCCCAAATGAAATCTCTCTCAAGATTTATATATTTTAGATGCTGAAATACTTGTCCTTTGAGCACATAAAATCTCAAAAAAAAGTCCTTCAAAGAGTGATTCAAGAAACCAAAACACTTCTAGGTGATGTCAGCAAATTATGTGAGAACAGTGATATTTACAGCAATTCCCTCCATCCAGCTTTCATTTCTCAAAAATACCTGATACAGTATCACCTCAAATATTCCTGTCATTAAATTTGTCTCCAATATTCTAAAAATGTTTTTCCTTTAAAAACAGTATGTATCAGCAAAAGGCTATGCAAAGAAAAGCCTTGTGTGTGTTTAACTGGATCATCATAAGCCCCAAAACAGTGCTACTATCCTATTAAAATGTTGGGAATGAAGGTGTTAATGACATGTAATGAATCAGAAATTTACCTTGGTCTAGATTTAAAAAAAAAAAAATCAAGGTATTTTTGTATTAAGATATATTCTTACAAAAATGAAAGAATGGGTAGAGAGAAGATCATGGTAGGCAGAGATCCTTATCTATACAAGGAAAATTATTTCACAATTCTGGCAGCACTGGAAATTGTTAAAGCACATTCAATTTAAAGTCAGTACTGGGTCTGCCAGTTTGATGTTGTTTATAAAACAGGGAGTGACCCTAACAACCACCCATATCTTAACCTCCAAAATACCAGTAATTTGATTTTCTTGGCTCATAGCCCATTGCCAGCAATGGGAAGAGACACTAGCACCAGCATCAAGGAGTTAACAGAAATGTGCTTTGTAACAGAGTCAGAAAAGAGTGAAATAACGTGTGAGGGATAAAACCCCGTCAAATTAAATTTACCAGTTATTCCATCACAAACTGAAAATAAGTGGCAAAAGACTAGAGAAGAAAAAATTCTCTTCTCAAGTCATGGTTTAAGGCTGTATACACAGTTTCTAAATAACTGCATGACAAAGTTCAGAACTGTAGTATTTAAGAATATTGCACTCAATTTTGTCTCAAGAGAATTTTTAGTTCCTATGTTTTATTCAGCACAGATAATGTAGCATGAGTCTAGACTTCAGTCAAAAGGAAACTAGATCATTTCTTTCTGTCTTATCACACCTGCGAAGTTTAAGAAACGGTTAAGTAGAAAAGTATTCCATAATTTGAGGAATCAACTCTAATCAAGAACTCAGCTGTGTATATTTTATATATGGCATACTGAAACATACAGATCTGTATTATTTCCTAAGTTTCTCATGTTTGGTATGGTTTTATGGTTACTAAAAACAAGCATAGGACTTTAGACAATAAAACTGTGGAGCGAGCTGCTACTATTATAGAAGGACTTGTTTTCACTGAAAACAATTTAATATTTCTTGTATTCAACACATGTAAGAAAATTCTAGGCAACATCACTGACACGAGAGGGAAAAATTAAACACAGTTGAAACATTAATATGGAACATGGCATTTAGGGATCCAATTTATGAAGTTGAGTTCTGTTAAGCCATTGATTCCTAAAAAAATAAAAGTTCTTTCTCTGATTTTAACAATCCTTTTAGTGCAAAATCACATTTATTTCCCTTGGGAAGGTCCTGGATTTTTGCCTCTCATTGGGGGTGGTGCACGCTGCAATGGCGGTGGCTGCATACCACCAGAAACTGCCTGATACATTCCTCTCATATCTATCTGCTGGTAGTTGGAAGGATTCATGATTAAATTTGGAGGCTTTGGCATCATGAGATGACTCATTGCTGCTTGTTGATAAGACATTTGCTGCTGCTGCTGCTGATTGTACTGCTGTTGTAGTCTTCTGTTCATAAGTATCCGCTGAACACAACTGATTAACTGTGTGGAGGGAAAGTGGAGCTGTTACAAGTGCATGACCTGTCTCAATGCAGCAAGTATCAAGTTTGGAGTTAAAATCAATTTGCTAGGGGTACCATGGCTGAAGGAAAAAGCATTATTGTTATCACCATCGCTAACGCAATGGCATTCACAAGCTGATTGCTGTAGAAACCAGTTAGTAACACCATTTAGGACTAAGTTCTCCTAATGACTTGCCTATTGTACTGTAGGTAGCATTTATGTTAGTTGCCATAGTGATATGCACTATACTGTGAAATTACTCCCATGTATTAGTTACAGCATTTGTTATCAGGTATCATTAATCATCCCTTTGAAAATCCTAAAAGTTAATGGGCAAACAAACATTTAATGACAAACAATAAAGAACACTTCCAGTTGGAGTAACCCATATTGGGAAAGTTTCAGATTTCTTAAGATAACTTAACATAACTTTCAAAGTAATGTGCATTCTATATGAGATAATTCCTTGGTGCCTGGAGTTAGAACTTTCCACTATGTGTAAATGGCAAAGTACACACCAGGAAAGAGCAATGAGAAAGGTTTTAGAAAGATGGATTGTTTTGGTTTCTGACTTGTTTTAAGGAAGATGAAATGCATGGAAAAGTGCTTTTGATTTGTTCTCCCACAGAACTAAATTGCTGTAAACTGAACCATACTGAAGAGATGCAGGTTTCACATGATTAGAAAGTTAACATTTTTAAGGAGACTGTGTCATATGCCACTGCCTATTACCAGTTATTTAGTTTTCTTTAAGCCACGTAGTCTTCAACCACTTCAAATACATGAAATAATAATCGAATTTGGGAGACTGTAGTTTAAAATTTATTTTACATGACATCTCCATAACTGAGCAATGCTAGTCAAACATTATATGACCCATCACTTTCTGACGTGGAGGAGCAAAACACAGTTGGAAATTACTGGGTCCAAGGGACTGATAAGAAGCTGGTATTCTGCAAGAACATCTTTAATATCATTTGCTAGTTCAGGTGGGCATCACTCACAGTCCCCAATTCAAATAAATATAGCTAGATAAAAGTCAGTAAGCATTCTTACCATCTGTTGTTTTGTCAAGACATCATTGTAAATTGCTTCTCTGCGCTTAACATCAAGCTCCTGGCTTGCCTGCCTACTTAGGGCCAACGCCTGTACTTGGGTCTCTGTCAGGGTCAGATTTTCCTTCCACTGAAAAGGAAAAAAAAACATTTTATTAGTCACTCTGATAGAAAGGTTCTCCCAATTGTTTTCAGAGATGCATCAATATAGTTGATGTTGAACAACAGCCCAGTTCCCAGTAAATATTCTGGGGAAGCACAGTTTTATAACAAAAAGTTGTTAGATCTTTATATTACCAATGAAAACATACTTTTTTAGATTTTCTTTTTAAAATGAAAAATATATTGAGAAGAAAACAAGGGAAATAATACTCAGCAGAGCCTATCAGTCTCATTTGGAGAGAGCCAGCATTTTCACTTTATGGTAAATAATATTGACATGGGGCTATGGGATCTAATCACTGGTTCTGTAAGATTCTACTAGGCAGATAAGTGCTATTACCCCACTTCATACTAGTAGTGCTAACAGAAATCAGCACTAATTTTAAAAGCTGCTTTATTAATAAAAAATCATGTGACAGTAAACTGGATGACTATTTACAATCATCACTTCTTTGCTTGACACTGCTTAATATTGTTCCAGCTTGTGACCAAATAAATGCACATTAACATCTATTTTACTTACTATAGCTGAAATTATATCTTCAATGGGCTGAATTCTTACTGCTGTTACATTATTGGTTGCTTCCACAACTTTTTCCCTTCCTTGATTAATGAGATCCTGAGAAAATAGCAGACAATGAATTATAAAGGGTAGGTTCAAAGCAATAGATTAAGATGTCAACACATTTAGAAATGTCTAATGTTTATTCTCTGGCCCCAATTTGGTAACTACATTTGAAACTTTTACACACAAGTGAACACCCCAGGTTGGGTAATGGGACAGAAATAAAAATCACGCATGATTATCCTTTGTAGGAATGTAAATGAACAGAAAATACAAACAAGTCAACTGAAAACAATCTGCTTATTAAGTGCTTTTTAGATTATCAAAATACTGCTAAACTAAAGTGACAAATTTTGCACCTAACAAACTTTTGTAGTTGGCACTGTAATATTATTGCAACTGTCACATTCACAGCTCACTATGACTGCATTCAACATTACTTATTGTTTTAAACTGAACTAGTACGTCCCTAATATATACATATGCTCCAGTGATTGTTTTCAGTTATCAGGATACACGGGTGGTATAAGCATTTCAATATGCACACACAAGTTAGTAGATTTCAACAAAACAGATATATCACAAACCTACTTTTTTAAAAAATTTGACATTTATTAGAAGGCATTAACTATGACGATATTTAAAAAAAATTCAAATTACTGATTTTTAACTAAATCTGAGTATCTGAGACATGCTCAAAGCAGTGTAGACACACTGTGCCGTTTGGATTTCACTACCTACCTCCAGTTGTTGGTTACTCATTGCCGACAATGCTCCCAAATTGAACGGAATATATGGAGTTTGAGAATTGAAATTGGTAGGGGGCATATTAATCCCAGCTTGTAAGTTGAAGCGCATGGTCAGACCCTTAAAAACAAAAATAGTAGTTTGAAATATTTACAGTAACTAAAACCAAATTCTACAGCATACTACTGCTGTCGTTTCTAGGAAAGAATTGAACAAACACAAACGAAACAAATCTTACAAGGGGAATTAAACAGCTTACAGATGAAGTTTTAACCCTTAGAAGTGTAACCATTTGAGCATATTGAAAATTCTTTCCCAAGCATGAAATCAAAATGATTACATTTCCAACCATGCAGAGAAGCTTCAGTACTTATCTTGAGATTTGAGTCTAGTTCACTGTTAAATACTTGGTATAAATACAGTAAGAGAAGAAAATCCTAATAATATCCCCCATTTCTCTACAAATACACACTTTTATATTAGTGTAGTGTAGTTCGTATGTTGTCTGACATAGTAAATTAAGTTTTATAGGATACCTAGGGTTGCCAGGTGTCCGGTATTCAACCAGGCAGTCTGGTTTTTGGGCCCTCTGTCCAGTAAAAACAATTCAGAAAATACTGGACATGTGCAATGTCCAGTATTTTCTGTTTTTCTGGCTGGGTGCCCGACAGAAGCCTGGCAGGGAAAGTGGCTGGGAGGCGGGGTGCGATCGGCGCTGGGAGCCTCTGGCTGCATCTGACGTAGGAGTGACATCTTGGGGGGAGGAGAAGCTCTGTCCGTGCTCCTGAGCGCTGTTCAAGCGCGTTGTGGAGCCGTAGCCGAACTCGCTCGTGCTTCGCCGGGAAAGGCATGTGCCCGGGTCAGTCCCGCTCCAGCCAATTCTCTCCCCCCCCCCACCCACTCCCCTTTCTGTAGCCGATTCTCCTCCTCCCAATTTCCCCAGCCAGCCCCGCTGCCCCCAACTCTCCCCCCCCCCCCCGATATCCCCTGGCCAGCCCTGCTTACCGCTGGCCGCCCCCGCGATGTCCCCCTCCCAGCCCCCCTGCCAGCCTTGCTCCCCGCCGATCAAGTGTGTCCAGTATTTTTTCTGAAGCTACCTGGTAACCCTAAAGATCCCGGATTTTTAAGCATATACTGAAGTACCCACTGGGATGGGCATGAGGCTCATTGGCAGCCGTCCCTGGTCATGCTCGTCTGTGTACAAGTGTTTTGCAAGCTTCCATACAGGAGTTGCACACCATGCAGGGCTGTATCCTCTCCTCCCCTCCCCACCCCCCGCATGATGTTCTTACATTCTTCAAGTGGGTTTCTTTGTCCAATGCAAATGGTACTAATCTGTACAACACATTTTTTAAATAAATGTCATGAGATATCGTGCACTATATAAAATGATAAAAAGGAACTCCTAACAGGAAAATAATTATTCAGAATCCTTTCTCCCTGATCCCCAAGGTGTGAATGAAAGTTTCTTGGTTATTTTTGTTCTTGGGTCTGTTTAAAATTAAATTTGCAAGACATAAAAAATATAGAAAATTAAGGGGGTTTAATCGCCTTTGGAAGGATCATAGGACATTTTCCTCTAATCTTACTCCCTCTGCTAGACTGGGTATGGTGTTCTTCCACAAGAACTTCTGTCTTCAAGACAAGATATTTAAAAAAAAAAAACATATTAAAAACAGATGACAAAAATGATACACAGTTCAAGACATGAGCTCATGGTCCATTTCTGGCACTACACAACTGCATATAGATGACTGTTAAATTTGTATCTCCACATGGAACCATTCAGATGTTTCAGTGACATATCTCACACAGTACTTTGGTTCCCTCAGAGAAATTACATTGCTACCAAAAATCTCCAATTACTCTACATATCTGTGAACTCCTGAAATTCTCTCTAAATGGAATCAGATGCCCTTTTAAAATCTTCAACAGCTTTCCATACTTCTCAGTTTGTGAATTCAAAGAAATATATTAGTTATCAGATATCATCAGCAACATGCAACATCTTTCAGACTTTCGAGCATTTTTCATTTCTACTGCTTTTACACTAGAAACAATACTCCCACTTAAACTAAATTAACCCATACTTAAGTTCTTATTCTCTTTGCACAGTATAACAACTGAGGCTAGTTTCAGTTTTCTTTTCTCCCATTGGGTTAAGTGAAATGTAATTATTTTCAAGATTTCTGAACAAAGTCACAAATGAATAAACATAATTTAAGAACAAGACATTTTTGTTCTCTTAAATACTAGAAACTTCATTCTACTTACTGCAATGACCATTCCCACTAAAAACTTCCTGCATTACTGTCCATAATTCAAATCAAAGTAATTGCATCATTATCATTGGATATCTCCCTTTTTTGAGTTTATGAAATCAGGGTGCATAACAACAATTTCCTTCTCTCTCTTGTTTTTTGATCTAGTAATTCCTGGGTTATAATAAAAAAATTGTCTCTAGTTTAAGAAGCTAAAACTTCAGGAATTAATAACCTGCAAACTCTCGGGCCAGTTCCAGTATTTACTTACACCTCAACTTGATTGATGACAGGAGAGGTATCACTTGATGATTTCCTGTTCTGTTCGCTTCCTCTGGGGCATCTGGCATTGGCCACTGTCAGATGATAGGATACTGGGCAAGATGGACCTTTGGTATGACCCAGTATGCCTGTTCTTACGGATTACCTTTTCTGAGGTTGGAGAATAGTGGGGGGCTTTTTTTTTTAAACCAAACAACCATTTTTCCATTAAAAAAAAATCTCAGATAGACATTTTCCATAATTTTTCAAAATGAAGTATAGTTAAGAATGTTAGCTGGATGTGTAATATAAAATGTGAATACTACAAAGCTGATTATTAATAAAAAGGTGACAAACACTAAATGAAATCATCTTGAAGCAAATACACACAAAAGTCCACCATCAAAACAGCATTTATCTTTTCATCGTCTGTGTAGCTTTTGTAGAAGTGATATTTAAATTTTCCAATTTCTATAACATTATTTAGAAGCCCATTGTCAAGCTTATAATACAGCCAAGATTTATTATGCCTACCAAGAAAAAAATCTTTTTTTTTTTTTAAGTGAAGGTTAGTTTCCTACATTTAACACCCACTTTAAGTTAGCCCAGAAATCTTTACCTTTTTTTCAGCTTCATATTCTGCCCATGCTGCCTTCCTTTCCTCTTCAGTCAATTCTTCCTCCTCTTTATGGTCTAGGAGGGAATCATGTTCATGATAGCCCACTATATGTTCTTTGTGGATCTGAAGCAATTCTGCTAGAATTGTATCCTGTTTAAATGAAAAAGTACCTTGAATTAAAGATCAGTTGTTAAATATTTTTATCTGTAATAGCATTACAAGATTTTTTTTTTGTTGAGAGTGTGCACGCCATATTTCTCTGAGCTGACCTTCTATAACAGAACTCAAAAGCACTTCTCATATATAAACAAAACTAAAACACACAAATGCAGTTTTTCTGATAGGAGAGGTAATGAGAAACAACCTCATGCAACAGAGTCAGATCACTTAATGCACCCTACAGTATGCCCAGATTCCATGGTTGATGCAATATAAGGATCTAAATGGAATGAAATGTGCCAAATAAATGCTTCTTTAAGAGATGCTTCCATCTGACTCCAGACAGTTTCACCACTATACCACCAATAGTCCTGGAGAAGGCCACCTTTTAAAAAAGTGAGGTGCATGTTGGGATATGTAGTCTTCAAACCTTCTATAATAAAATGTCACATTTTTCGGTTCCATGCTCTGGATTTGGCCAACACTCTAAATTATCCTAATACTTTTACACTTTTGTAATACAGGTTTTGTAATCCTGTGGTCCAGGACTCTTTGGTCTGGCTATATTTACGCTGGACCAGAGAGCCACAGCCACAGAGATAGCTAGTGGCTGGGAGCTCAGTTAGACATCCTGAAGAGCCAGTGGCCTGGGGGCAGGAAGCCTAGCTAGCTGAGAGTTGAGCTCCACAGGCTGGGGACACTGAGCTGCCGGCGGCTGGGGCAAGGAAGCCCCTTCAGCCAGTCGTGCGGAATCCCACAGGCCGGAGCGAGGTGGTAACAGGGAGTGAAGCCCCACCAGCGGCAGTGCACTGGGTTGGCTGTGGCCAGGAGGGGAGCCCCAGGAGAGCCCAAGGTCTGACCTCCGCTGGTCTAGTGAACGCCCTCTTTCAGGACCACTCAGGTTTCGAGGGTGCCAGACCATGGAAGTCCAACCTGTGGCTAAAATATTTAAATTACTTCAGCTGTAAATTATTTTATTACAAGTTCTGAATATCAAAAGGTCCTGAGGAATGCTGTTAAAAATTACTATTTTTCAAAAGTCATAGTAACTAACCTAAAAACCCAATAATTAATTAAGCAAATAAAAGGGAAACATGGCAGTTGATCTTTTTTTACATAATTTAAGTTTCACTTCACATATTCCTTATGGTTGTAAGACAAAGGAAAACAAATACTGCACATAAACAACATATTTAGGTGCTATTGTCCTTTCTTGGAACACAGATGCCAGGTAATTGCATAGCCATTCCCAGAGAGTAGTTATCAATGGCTCAGTGTCATGCTGGAAGGGCATAATGAGTTGGATTCCACAGGGATCAGTTCTGGCTCTGGTTCTGTTCAATACCTTCATCAATTACAGACTGAACCTCCTTTGTCCAGCACCCTTGGGACCAGAGCGGTTCTGAACATGGGAATTTGCCTGACAAGTGGAGGTTAAGCGTATAGGCTCTCACGGGGCTCCCTCCCGGCTGCTTGTTCTGGCCGAACCCGGAGGCCTGACCTCCTCTGGCCCACCTACCTGGCTGTGCTCCCGGGGTTCCCCAGTCTTGCACGTGCAGTAGCGGCAGTTGCAGCTACCCCTGGGGAAAGGGTTCCCCAGCTCCACACCTGCAGCAGCAGTACCAGCTGCCCTCAGGGTTCCCCAGCCCTGTGCATGCAGCAGTAGTTGCTTCCAGAGCTATCTGAGCCCAGGACATTAATGCTGCCACCAACCAGACCAGCTCTGCTCTGAGCCGCTCACAATCTGAGGCCAGGGCTCTCTGGTCTAGCAACATTTGTGGTCCTGCTGAACCAGGGATGTTTCCGGACCAGAGAGTCCCAGACAAGAGAGGTTCAACTTGTAATTTATATGTTTGCAGACAATAAACTGGAAGGGGATGCAAGTACTTTGGGGGACAGGATTATAATTCAAAATGACCTAGACAAACTGATGGTTTGTCCAGTTTAGGGGCAGACAAGATCCGGCCTGCAGGCCAGATTTGGCCCACAGCCCGCCGGGACCCTCAGGCAGACTCCCTGCTTGCCACAGCCCCAGGCCTTTCAAAGTTGTCAACTGCTGAGACCATGTGCCTCTGAGCATCACGTACTCCTTGTGGGGGGAGGACTCTGCATGCTGCCCCCACCCCAGTACAATCATCACAACTCCCAATGGCCAGCAATGTGTGATGTTCCCCACCCCACCCCCCCACCCGGCTTGTGGCACCTAGAGACACATGGACCCAGCAACTGACCACTTTGGGGCTGCAACAGGCAGGGAGCCTGCCTGAGGGTCCTGGCCAGCAACCCAGTAGTTGCCTAGGATAAACGCCTCCCAGCCAGAGCCTGCATCTGGCACCCCATGCTCTGCATACTCCAATTCCCTGTCCCAGGTCCAAACCCCCTCCTTCCCCAGATCACTAGAAACCTACAAATCTGCTGATATCTGCTTTATATCCACAGGTATCCACATTTGTGGATGTGAATGCAGATATAAACAGCTTATTTTTGCGGATACTCTGTGGATACAAATTTTATACCTAGACCCCTGCAAATCTGTGGATATCTGTGGGTATCCACATCCACAGATGTCAATGTGGATATCCGTGACTCATTTTTGCAGATATGTACGTGGATACAGATGCAAATTTTTTATCTGCACAGGGCTCTACAGGTCACCAACCAAACTCTCTGCACCTCCCGCCTCTCCCCCGTCACCACCCCTACCCTCTGCACCCTCTTTTTCCCTGGTCACAACTCCCTCCCAGACCTTGCAACCACTTCCACCCATCCCGCAGGCCAGAAGCCTCTCCTGAACCCATCTCTCTCCTCAACCTTGCACCCTTATCCCCTGCCCCAGGTCATAATCCAGACCTTCTGGCACCCCCTTCTCTGGCCTTCCTGCAGGTGAGAATCCTCTTCTGCACCCATGCCCCTTCCAGGATGCCACAATCTCGAGCTCTAGGTCACAACCTTCTCCTTTACCCCAACTCCCTTTATGACCCTACACTCTCTCCTGTACCCCAATATTCTTCCCCAAACTCCCTTTTGCATCCAACCTCCATCCCAGACCCCACACGACCTCCATTGAAAAGTGCAGCCCTTGACCACAAAATCTTGGGAGTAGCCCCTCATCAAAAATTATTGCCCACCTCTGCTCCAGATCATTTTTGTCTACACACAAAGGCCTGAGGTAAATATGATTAAATTCAATAAGGACAAATGCCAAGTACTTCACTTAAGAAGGAACAAACAATCAGTTGCACACATACAGAATGGGAAATGACTGACTAGGCAGGAGTACTGCAGAAAGGGATCTAGAGGTCATAGTGGACCATAAGCTAAATACGAGTTAAGCGTGCCACTGCTGAAAAAAAAGCAAGCATCATTCTGGGATGTATTAGCAGGAGTGTTGTAAGCAAGACGTAAGAAGTAATTCTCCCCTCTACTCTATGCTGAGTAGGCCTCAACTGGAATAGTGTGTCCAGTTCTGGGCATCACATTTCATGAAAAAAGTGGACAAACCAGAGACAGTCCAGAGAAGAGCAACAAAAATTAGCAAGGTGTACAAAACATGACCTATGAGGAAAAACTGAAAGAAATTGGTTTAAGTCTGGAAAAGAGAAGACAGAGAGGGGACATGATAATAGTTTTCATGTCTAAAAGTATGTTACAAGGAAGAGGGAGAAAAATTATTCTTCTTAACTTCTGGTGATAGGGCAAGGAGCAATGGGCTTAAATTGCAGCAAGAGAGGGTTAGATTGGACATTAGGAATAACTTCTTGTCAGGGTGGTTAATCATTGGAATAAATTGCCTGAGGAAGTTATGGAATCTCCATCATTGGAGATTTTTAAAATCAGGTTAAAAAACATCTGCCAGGGATGGTCTATGCAGTGCTTGGTCCTGTCATGAGTGCAGGGGACTGGACAGGATGGCCTCGAGTTTCTTTCCTGTTCTAGGATTCTATAATAATATGTCAAAAGGTGAAATAAAACCAAAAGGAGGTGAAAAGAATGGGTGGAACAAAGCTACTTGTATCTTTTATTTTATGTTAAGGTTTAACAGTCTCTTTACTGAATCAACATTTCCTTCTCCAGTTAATGATCCTTGGTACTGAAATGAAACCAATGCCTCTGAGGCTCAACAGAAATAAACATATCCCGCTCCTACTGGGAATGCAAAGTCCAGACTGTCTTCCTGTCCTGGTGAGCTCAGTCTATATAGACCTAAGATGGGAAAAAAGGACACAAATACAAGCAGCAGGTATGGAATTGATCCATGGGGAAATAAAGTGAATTGTGGCCAAGATCTTGTTGGAGAGCCAGGAACTGAACCCAGGTTTTCTGAATCCCAATCCAATACTTTAATCACAAGTGACTACTCTCTGCTTCTACATTTTAAAATGCTACACAGGCAAAAACAAATCATAATTTTGAGTATTAAAGTAGTTGTCTTTTTTTTTTTTAAAGTCAATCTTTGTTTCATCCTTGCCCTATCAACTGGCCTCTTCATATGGAAGCCACCACATTCTCCTCTAACCCTTTTCTGATATATTTGTGTGACTAAAGGGCACATTAATCAAATAATAGGATTTAGGGGAAGAAAAAAGATGTGGTAATAGGATACACAGAAAACATTTAAGGGAGGTGAGTGAGAAAGTCCAGACGGGATCACAAAATTAAGTTAACACAATAAAAGCTCTCAACATATTGTAGCTGTACATAAGTGTGTGGAGGGTTCTTATACATGCATATGCATTAGTTTCCATGGTAACACTATTACTGAAAACAATGTTGGAATATAATCTACATTCACTTGGCCAACACAGTCATCAAAATGTGGTTTAAATTACATCCAACTGTGTAGGTTTGCTTTTCTTTGTCTAAACTTTATTTTGTATTAAATATAAAGATGAAGCTACTTAAGATACTGCCATTAAATTTTCTTAAATGTTTTTACACTGAAAAACAAATTCAATTTAATCTGAAAAAAGTGCATGGATTTGCATTAGTATACCCCAAATTTTTTAAAAAAAGCATTTATCAATATAGCTTATAGCCGCGTTTCTCAAACTGTGGTTCCTGACCCTGCAGGGGATCGCAAGTAACTTAGATGGGAGTTGCGGTATCACAAAGTTTGAGAACCCCTGGCTTATAGGTTTTTTTTTTTTAAATGATATTGTCATGTAATTTTGGTACTTTACTGAAAATCTGCTTAAAAACATTTCCAAACTTCAACAATGTTTCTCCTGTCATTTTCAACTTTTCATGGAAGTGCAAGAGAAGAATTACATCTAAAAGAAGACTAAGCACATAGCCTTTGTTATTCAGTATATAGGTTATGTCTAGACTGCAAGCTTCTTTCAGGAGAAGCTTTTTGAGAAGAGATCTTCTGAAAAAACTTCTTCCGAAAGAGAGTGTCCACAGTGTGAAAGCACATTGAAAAAGCAATCTGCTTTTTTGACAGATAGCATCCACACTGAATGGACGCTACCTTGCATGTAAGCTGTGATTACTATGGGTGTAATGGCCACCAGGGCACCTGTGCTTTTTCCTCTTTCCTCTTCTTGCAAAAGAACTCCCTCTTCCCCGTCCACACGCCTTTTTCCGAAAGAGCTCTTTTGGAAAAAGGTTTCTTCCTTGTAGAAAGAGGATTACCGATGCTGGAAAAGGCCCTCTGTTCTTTTGATTTACTTTCGAAAGAACGCGATTACAGTGTGGACGTTACTCAGGTTTTGTCATTAAAAAGGCTGTTTTTCTGACAAAACACTGTAATGTAGACATACCCAAAATAAATACCATTTCTCAACCAACTCAGTGAATTATAGTAAAGGAACAGAGAAATAAAACAAAAAAGAAACAAATGACAGCCTTAAACAAGACACAAGCAATGAGGACATATAAATATAAATATATATGGATCAAGAAGCAGTCAAACTCAAAATGGTTATTGGACTACTCAAGGATGTGTAAGTAAAATAACTCAGTGCTGGAAAGGATGGAACCAAAGAAGAATTAATCAATTTACAGTGAGGAAATAAATACAGATTTTTAAAAAAAGGGCGAATTAAAGCTAAAAAGAGTAAAATAAAACCCAAGGATTAATTTTCAATTTTATAGTAATTTTTTTTAAAAGCCTAATAAAAATATTTCACATATACAATCTGCTAATATAAAACTACCTGAGAAATGCCTGAAGTTTAAATATTCTGATTGTTGTTAAAACCAGTGACAAATATCAAAAGAGGCTGCCACCTTGTGATGGCAAAGTAGGACAGGAACAAATTCACTCTCCATTAGCTTTAATGAGAGAAAACAGTATTTTTAGATCAGCCGGAATCTTAAATGATTTTTTTCTCCTACGTGTAGTTTTCTTTTCTTTAACTACCTCTCCATAGACAGATAGTATCAAGATTTTCAAAAGATGACAAGTAATTTGCACGACCATATTAGATGGTCCTCCACAGTCTTCTTTCATTACACACTTGAATCCAATCCTACTCTCCAGTGCGAGGCTGCTTGACCACGGCCCAAAATTCTACTCGTGGTAAATGTACAGCTATTTCTAGCTACTGATCCTACTGCAATGGTTTTGCAGGTGTGGTTGCTGATTTTGGAAGAGAAGAATGTAAACTTTTTATTGATTAGAAGGAGAGGAGTGGTTGAGGAAAGCTGCGAAAATTATGCAACATTCAGGCAAGGAACCTGGCACTTGTGAAAAAGATTAAACAGAGGAGTGCAAGGCAACAGATGTTTTTGGAGGAGCGTGCAGTTAGAAGAGATCATCTGATTATAGGAAAAAAATACAAAGTTAAGGCATAAAACAAAGCAACAGAAAAAATTACTGCAGAATCCAGAGTAGTTAAAAAAGCAGCAAACTGCCCAATTTCTCCCACTGAATCTAATGGAGATAGAATGTGATTCTGTCCTAATTTATGGACAGAAAAATGTCTGTCTCCAAGTGCAGAATAATTTTTCTTTTTTATGTTTAATTTTGAAAAAAAGTGCCAAATTAATTGTACAGTGAAGTCCGGATTAACCAACACCCGGTAATCCAACACTCCGCTTTATCTGACCCTGCAGCTCCCAGGGACAAAGCTGCAGGATCAGATACAGCGCGGGCTGGGAGAATGGCCCCACTTGCTGCCCCGTCACTCTCTAGGAGCAGCTGCTGCCGCTCCAGCTGGGGACGCAGCGGCCCCAGCTGGAGCAACAGCAGCTTCTTCCAGAGAGCAAGGGAACAGCTGATGCCGCTCCTGCGGGGGACATTCCCAGCAGGAGCGGCATCAGCTGTTCCCTTGCTCTCCAGGAGAAGCTGCTGCTGCTGCTGCCTGGAAGTGTGCCGGCAGCTGCGGCAGCAGCTTCTCCTAGGGTATATCTACACTACAGCGCTAATTCGAACTAACGGATCCAGACTAAAAAACTAATTCGAATTAGCCTTTTGCTAATTCAAACTAGCATGTCCACATTAAGTGGACCCTGAACCGGGGTTAAGGATGGCCGGAAGCAGTGCTGGCAGGGCATCAGATGAGGACTTAGAGCGTGGAGCTGCTGCCTCAGGCTAGCCGAGGGCTGTGCTTAAAGGGACCCGACCCCCACCCCTGACAGACAGTTCTCAGGGGTGCCCCGCTTGCAAAGCAGTCCTGGCTTGGAGTGCCCTGAGTGCCCACACTGGGCACATCACAGCACTCGGCCATCAGACTGGCTGCACTTGCCGCAGGCTGCCATCTGGGGAGAGGGGGCAATTGGGGGGCTGCAGGAGAGCTTCCACCCCCAGAAGCCCGCAGAGCCAGCCCAGTCCTCCTCATCGGGGGCTCGTACCCCATTCCTCCTTCACCTCCTTGCACTTACCCTTCCTGATGTACAAAATAAAGAAAACGTGTGGTCAAAAATAGAATCTCTCTTTATTGAACAAAACTCGGGGAGACTGGGAAAAGGAGGTGGGAGAGGGGAAGAGAGAGGCTGGGAGAGGGGAGGGCAACTAAAATGATCAGAGCTTTGGAAAAGGTCCCATATGAAGAGAGGCTAAAGAGACTGGGACTTTTCAGTTTAGAAAAGAGGAGACTGAGGGGGGATAGGATAGAGGTCTATAAAAGCATGAGTGGGGTGGAGAGGGTGCATCAAGAAAAGTTCTTCATTAGTTCCCATAATAGAAGGACTAGAGGACACCAAAGGAAAGGAATGGGTAGTAGGCTTCAAACTAGTAACAGAAAGTTGTTCTTCACAAAGCAAAGAGTCAACCTGTGGAACTCCTTGCTGCAGGAGGCTGTGAAGGCTAGAACTAGAACAGAGTTTAAAGAGAAGTGAGATCAAGTCATGGAGGTTGGGTCCATGGAGTGGTATTAGCCAGGGGGTAGGAGTGGTGTCCCTGCCCAAAGTTTGTGGAAGCCTGGAGAGGGATGGCACGAGACAAATGGCTTGGTCACTGTCTTTGGTCCATCCCCTCCAGGGTCCCCAGGGTTGGCCGCTGTCGGCAGACAGGCTACTGGGTTAGATGGACCTTTGGTCTGACCCAATACGGCCATTGTAAGCTCAGGGCTCAGGGTCAGGGGTCTCAGTGGACCACCTTGATTTTCATGCACACCTGCTCCTGGGTGGCCAGGCTGGCAGCTCTCCTGCCCTAGATGGCCACTTTCCTGTGCCTAGTGCGGAGGTTGTGGACAAGGTGCACGATGTCTGCACTAGACCAGGCGGGCGCCCACCTCTAGCGGTCCTGGGCAAGCTCCCGGGAGCCGCCAGCCTGGTCCCGGGAAGAGGGGGAGGGCTGGGGGGCATCGGGTGGCTGGCTCGAGCCGTGCCAGATGCAGGGTCTGCTAGCTGGGTACTGGCAGGCTTGCACCTGGCACGGGCACTGTAGACAGCCTGTGCCGCTTTAAGGGCTCCGGGGCCGGGAGGGGGGCAATAGAGTTTTCCTGGTGTTGGCCAGAGTGGCCACCAGGGAAACCTGGGGAGGGCTAGCCTCCCACTAGTTCGAATTAAGGGGCTACACACCCCTTAATTCGAACTAGTAAGTTCAAACTAGGCTTAGTCCTCGTAGAATGAGGTTTACCTAGTTCAAACTAAGCGCTCCGCTAGTTCAAATTAAGTTCGAAATAGCGGAGCGCTAGTGTAGCGCCTATCAAAGTTAATTCGAACTAACGTCTGTTAGTTCGAATTCACTTTGTAGTGTAGACATACCCCTAGAGAGCAAGCGAACTGCTGATGCTGCTCTGCCGGGGACACTTCGTCCCTGGCAGGAGTGGCATCAGCCGTTCTGTTGCTCTCTACAGTAGAGTCCGTATCATCCGAAATATTCAGTAATCCGACCATGTGTCATGCCCATTTAGGTCGGATGATAGGGACTCTACTGTACTTTAAAAATGCACAATTGTTAAACTGTGGAAATATATATGAGTTGCCATCTATGTTGCCAGGAATTCTCAATTATTTTTTTCTTTCTGAGCGTTCCCCCCTTCCCCAAACTTGCTTTAAAAGCACCATACCCTACCTGTGCCCCAATAACTGTTTTTCTGCCTATAAAAGCTAGGGCCAACATTAGTGAGTAGTTTGCAAGGCAATTGGTTGGAGCCTCATGTCACACAAGGCTCCAGAAAGCTAAATTGCTCATGCTTTCACTTCCCTAGCTGGCAAGGTTCAGGGCCTGGGGCTTCCACTTTCTGTGCTTGGGGCCCAATGAATGTAGCAACAGCCCTCATTGGTGGATGAAACCTGCTTATGGCACCTCAGGGGGCCCCCAAACCTCTTGTTGAGAACTGCTGATCTATGCCATACAGTAATGTTTAAAAACATACATTAACAACAATCTTTTGACAGATTCCTGGTTTGTGCCAGTTGTGTATAGCAATGAGTATGTCCAGAGAGATTCTGCTCTCCCTTAATTCCCAACATCCCAACTTCAGTCGGAGCTAAGGGAGCTTGGTACCTCACATAACCAAGTCAAACTATCCTACCCAAAAATCTAGTTGAGGAGGAAGGACAGAAAGATGCCTTATAAGTTAATAGATAACCAGAATTCTGTAGTTAAGTGTTGAGAGAATACAGGAAAACAACACACCAGAAAGAATTTTGTGCCAACTAAATGCAGAAGCTGCTAAAATGAGGAGATTATTACTTGATAATTTATAGTCTTTCAAGTGAAAGACTACAAACATTTAGAGGTTTGTACATAGCATACAATGAAATGCATAGCCTTAAAAGAACAACAGATTGGCAACTGGACTGGAAATAGAACTAAGGAACAGCCAAGCAGAATTACAGTATACAGAGATTTTCTTTTTTTCTAGCATGGAGACTTGTGTACGAGCATGAATTCATCCTCTGACCTATCTGTCTCTAGCTGGATAACAGAGAAAACTAATGTGTTAAGTTTAATATTTAAACTAAATGTTGACACAACTTGCTCTAAATATTAAAACCAGCCCTGAGGATGAAAACTGTTTGCTCTCAAGACAGACTGCCCCAGCCAACAATCTACTCATATAAAATAAATTTAAAACCCCCAACTATTTGAATTTTTTTCAACAAATTAATGTTTAAATTCTTAAGCTGAGTTAAATCAGTACAACTTTCCTTTGAAGTAGATTTACAACAAGTTTCTAGTTCCCCATACACTGACTGGATAATTTTTACCTTTTGTTTCAAGGTGGAAAACCTAACCTCCTGTTCTGTCTGTTTCTTCACAACTTGCCCATCACTTCATTTAGTTGATGTTTGCAAATTTGTTCTGAAGATGAAGTATTATAATATCAGTTTGTCAAATTATATATTCGGCTTTTTTTCTATTCTCGTCTCTATGTCAAGATATCCATTCTAATAACTGACATTTTTAAAAAACAAATATATATTCTTGGAATTTATTTCCAACATTTTACTGAGAGGTATTGTAGTGTTCACAAATGGATATACACTCATGTGCAATACTAAAATTGTACATAAGAAAATAAGTAACTTTCAGAGTATAGTTACTATGGGATATGGTTTGCTCAAAATTCCAAAATCACTAATCATAATCAGATTATTTAATGAAGACCAAAACTCGCCAAAATTTTACTGAAGAGGCATTTTAGCATACTATGAACTATTCTTAAAATACACAAATACCCAGAGAACGCATCAACTGCTCTTTATAGAGCTATCAACATTAGGGATGTAAACAACTAGATGACTATCCAAAAAGCAAATGCTTATTGGATAATCGACACACTAGTCAACTAGTCATTCCCAGCCACTTGCTGCCTCTATCAGAAAGTGACAGGAAAGGGGGTAAAGATGGGAGAGTGCTTCAAAGTGGCAGTACAGCATGGAGCATGGGGCCTGACACTGAGCTCCACACAGCGCAGCCGCTTTGAAACGCCACATGTGGGGAAGAAGGTGGGAGGGGAGGCAAGGGCAGACTGGGTACAGTGAGCGTATTTTCTGACCCAGCTGCAGCTAGTGAGAACAGTTTAATTTAAATTATGAAACAGATTAAGCGTTTTAACTTTCTCGTGGTAATTTATCAAACTTAATTTAAAATTAAGTAAAGTATTATGCTCGACCCAAAAGGTTTCAATGTTTTCTTTATTTATAGCAGGGTTGTGGAACTCTTTTTGGGGTGGGAGTCACTGATCCACAGAAAAATCAGTTGAGGACCACACAAGTGAGAAGAAAAAAAACGCCTCCAAAAATCCCCAACTGACATACCTCACTTCTCTGGTGGCACAGCCTCACGAGGTGAGGGGAAGGTAAGTGGGGGACTGAGGTGCAGGGCTTCCCATAGATCAGATTTACTTTTCTGGGGTTCCAGAGTTAATGGATTTTATGGACCTCCTTAGGCTCTGGGGTAGGAACAAAAATGAGAACAGTGCACAAGGCAGGGCTGCAGGCAAGTAGGATAGGGATGGGGTGTAGGGTCTGGGAGGGAAGTGGGGTGCAGAAGCAGTCTGGGAGTAGGGTGGAGGGAGCAGGAACAAGGGAGGATGTTGGAGCAAGCTGGGGGTGCCGGGTCTTGGACTAAGAGGGAAGTGAAGGGATTGGGATGGGAGGTGTCTCAGCATGAATTAGGACCTTACCTGGCTTCATGCCCCCTTGCAGCAATGGCTGCAGCCACACTATCCTAGCTGCCCCGGGGGGAGGCGCTGCTACTGCCGTGTGGTCTAGGGCTGGCCACAGAGGCACCACTGCCACAGAAACGCAGTCTGGGGCCGATCACAGAGGCTGAAGACCCTGAACCACATGGCCGTGGCAGCCGTGCCTCCAGGGCCAGCACCGGACCATATGGCCGCAGTGCTTCTAGCCTCTGCATGGCCACAACACCTCTGGTCCCTGCTGAGGCAACACTAAAGAGCATCAGCCCCAGTGCTACCTCCTTCCACCGCAGCCGAACCTACTGCAGGGAGGAGGAAGCACTCTCCAGCGGCTGCACATGGAGGGTCAGGGCAGAACTCCCTCCCCCATGCTGCTAAAAATTGGCACGCGTGCCACAGGCTGCCAACCCCTGAGCTATGGACTAGGTCTGGAGCTTCCAGGCAGGCCAGATCAAAGCCACAAGCGGGCCGGATCGGGCCCATTGAGAGGCTTTTGCTCACCCCTGCTGTAGTATCTCAGTGTCTGACAGAAATATGTTAAGTGAGTAGCTTCTACCATGCATGGTTCTTTCTTTCTTCCTTCCTTTTCTGAAGAAGGGCATGGGAATAAAAATCATAAAAAGTACTTTTAAATTTGTTAATATTAGCACATTCAAAATCAAAAGAATATGCCCTGCAGTTGGTGGATGATGGCCTACACTGGCAGTTTACAGCGTAGTAACTTTCTGGCTCAGGGTTGTGAAAAAACATGCCCCTCCCTCCGTGGGCAGCGAGTTATATGGGCTCATGGTGCCCAGGCTCCAGCAATATTCAGAGCCGGGGGCCCGGCTCCAGCAATATTTGGAGCTGGGTCTCTCCCCCGGCCCTGCCTGGAGCAGGCACCAGCCCCACCTGCCGGCATGTCCTCCCTCGCCCCAGCCCGAGAGCGTCCCCGGAGCAGAAGAGGGATTGTAGACTGGGCAGACGCCACGGCAAGCTATCACGGCAGGCTGTCCCCGCCCCCATATCCTTGCAGCGCATGCGCACACTGCGCACCAGACAGGGGTGATGGGATGCAGAGGCCTCGCCCCTGGGCGGACACTGCTGCGAGCAGGCGCAGCGGGCCAGCCCCGCCCTCTTGCGGCGCATGCTCTCACCATGTGCCAGCTACTTTAAATGCCGAGGGCGCGGCAGACAAGGGGGAGGGAGTCCACCTGGGCTGGGGCCCCAGGAGTGGGGCAGTGAGGTGAGCACGGGGAAGCGCCCACCCTCCTGCAGCAGCTGGAACCCGGCAGGCAACACCGCAGGGCGGACACTCAGACTCCGCAGCCCCAGAACAGACAGCGGATGCCAGAGTGGCCTATACTCCCTCAACGGACGGTGGGGCAGCAGGGCCTGATCGTGGACTCCAGCCCCGCTGCCCCACAAACTGGAAGGCAGAAGGTAGTGAAGGGGGAAAAATAGGTGGAAGGACTGGGAGAGGAAGGGGCTTGTGCTGAGGAAAGGGGACGGTCAGGAGAAGAAAGGGGAAGGCACCAAGGGACAGGGTGCAGGAGAGACAAATGCCAGGGGGCCAAATGGAGACAATGAGGAAAAGGGCAAGAGGGGAAGTGTCAGTGGGAGGGGGGACAGGGTGATGCTGGGAGAGGAGAGGGTAAGGGCATTGGGGCTACCGGGGGGAGGTGCTGGAAGAAGGCTTGAAATAAGGGGTGGGCATGAGGAAGGCAGGGATGGAGCAAGTCATGTGTGAGGGCACAGAGGGGAATGGGGGGCAGAGGGTGGTGAGGTGTGGGCATCAGGGAAAAAGAGGGCAAAGGGGGCAGGGGCAGTGAGGGAAGGGGGAGGCACCAGGAGGGTGCAGGAGTAAGGGAAGGTGCAGGTGCCATGTGATTCTGGGGTGAAGTAGAAGGGCAGACACCTGCAGGGGAGGGACCAGCACCAGAGGAAAGAGGCAGGGCAGGTGTATAGAGTGAGGTGTTAGGGGAGATGAGGAGGGGTAGCTCACATGATCAGAGTGGGGCTACTGGAGGAATGGGCACAAGGGAGAGAGAAGGGCTGGTGGAGGGCGGCAGGTTGCAGGAGGGCTGAAGGCAGTGAGAAGGGCAGGAGTCAGGACAGCAGAAGAGAGTGAAGAGTTGGGGGGGAGGATAGCAGGCACCAGGGGAGCTGATGGAACAAGGGGAGGAGACATGGCAGCAGAGAGAAAAGGTAAAGGTTTAAAAATATTTATTAATAACTTGGGTGCCACAGTGGCACATCCAAACAAGCCCCATGAACTCAGTACTGGTGCACAACACAAAATTCATTCTGCTCATGGGAGGAAACTCTTAGGCTATGTCTACACTGGCAGTTTCTTGTGCAAGAAGTCTTGCGCAAGAACACGTCCACACTGCCATATGAGAACTGTGCTTTTGCTCAAAAGCATCCGTGGCAGTGTGGACGCTCTCTTGCCCAAGAAAGCTCCGATGGCCATTTTACCTCTCTTACTATGCCGTATACTGTAAATTTCCTTGTGCAAGAGCAAGCGGGTAGTGTGGATGCTCTGTGGGTTCTTGCACAAGAACGGCTGTACTTGCGCAAGAAGCCGTGAGTGTAGACATAGCCTTAGAGGGAACACTTCCCCCAGCCTCTCTGCCCCCAAGTTAATGTCACAAACATTGGGTTAATGCAACTGCAGGATAGTTGCATGCAGGGGGTTTGGTGGGGGCCAAACTAATCCCTGTTGGTAGGAGGATGGTGGGAAAAGCCCTTCGAGAGGGGTGACATGACACCTTTTACTTCTGGTCATGTGTCCATCTTGCCCCGAGCGTGTTACCTCCAGAGGCATGGCTAATGGGGGGGAGGGGACAGGGGGCGTGGCTAATGGGGCACCATCAAAAATTATACAAACCTGCCGCCTATGCCTCCCTCCCAATGCAAGCAAGTTACTGCTCTATAAAGTGCCAGTGTGAACCACGCTTCTGCGCTGGGAGCCACACACCTAACACGGCTAACTAATCCCCTTGAAGAGGTGGCTGGCATATGAGCACTCTCCTAGTGCTCGTGCTGCGGCCACACTTTCAGTCTAAAGCAGTGGCTGTGCTTTAAACTGTTAAGTGTAGATAAGGCCAGGGTTTGGGGTGATTCTTAGGTCCTACAAATGTTTGGTCCACTTTGTTTCAATATTATAAAATCATTCAATACTAATTGAGCTGAAACAGAAAAAACCCTACCTTAAAGCCCCATAAATTTTCTTTAGGGACCAACTACGTAAGACCAGACTACAAGCAATATTACATTTAGATCACTAAATGTTTAGTACATAAATAAATAAATATACTACAAACAATGGCTAACTTAGACTTACCTTATTTTCAAATCTATTTTGAAAACAATGAAAATAAGCGTTCTGTGTATTTATGGCTAGAATACATTTTCTTTACGTGCAGTTATTGTAAGAATGGATTTGAACATTGAAGAACAAGGCTTAATAGCATCTTAATATTCCTGACATCCATGTAAATATATCATCTCTTTTTGAATCTTGGCCTTAATGACTGCCTGACACAACAAGTTCCACAGTGCAATCACATGTTGCGGGAAAAATGGTTACTTACTTTGTAACTGTTGTTCTTCAAGATGTTTTGCTTATGTCCATTCCACCTAGGTGTGCATGAGCTGCGTGAATGATTTCCAGAAGCTTTTTTACCTTTAGTATCCGTTGGGCCAGCCAGGAAGACTCCTGGAGTGGCACCGCTGTAACAGTGCAAATATATATCCCTGCTGGCCCTCCACCCTCTCAGGTCCTTCTTGAACATGTTTGACGAAGGGGAGGTGGCTGGGATTTGGAATGGACGTAAGCAACACATCTTGAAGAACTACTCTTACAAGGTAAGTAAATGTTTTTTCTTCTTCAAGTGTTTGCTTACGTCCATTCCACCTAGGCGATTCCCAAGTTGTACCCACAAAGGAGGGGTTGGAATCTAGGAGGATATGCATTAGAACACAGCCCTTCCAATGGCTGCATCCTCTCTCACCTGCTTAGTAATCACGATGACTGGCAAAGGTATGAACCAAAGACCAAGTAGCCACCCTGCAGAAATCCAGAATCAGCACCTATGATAAGAAGGACGTAAAAGAGGCCTGAACTCTAGTGGAATGTGCAACGATCGGGGGGCTGGCTTCCCTGACAGGTCATAGCATGCCTTAATACAAGCCATGATCCATGAAGAGAGACACTGCACCAGCACCGGGAGTACCTTCATTCTTTCTACAATGGAGATAAACAACTGCATGGACTTGTGGAAAGGCTTTGTCCCCTCTAAATAAAAAGCAAGGGCTCTTCTCACGTCTAATGAGTGTTAATGCATGTTCCTTCTGGTCTGCATGGGGGTTAGGGTAAAAGTCTGGAAGGAAAATGTCCTGTGACATGTGGAATGAGGAGACCATCTCAGACAGAAAAGTCAGGTGTGGATGGAGCATGACTGTGTCCTTGGAAAACACTGTGTAAGGGAGCCACCAGGAAAGCCACCTTCCATGAGAGGTAGAATAGAGTATACGTGGCTAGGGGCTCGAACGGAGGGTGCACGAGCACTAAATTTAGATCCCACTGAGGAACAGGCTGTCTGACCTGGGGGTAGAGCATGTCCAGACCTTTTGAGAAAGGTTTAACTATAGGGTTGACAAAGATCGAATCTTCCTTTCCCTGGGTGGAAAGCGCACCAAGGAGGTGGATAAATCCTGCTGCCTAAGCTTGAGAAGGTAGTTTAGGATTAGTGGGATAGAGGTATGGAGAGGATCCACTCCTCTGTGGGCGGCCCAAGTTGAAAACCGTTTCCATTTGGCCCTTGAGGTCACCCTAGTGGAGGCATTCCTACTGTCCATTAACACTCACCTGACCTGGTCCGAACAGAGCAACTGTCCACCCCTCAACTATGGATCTTTCAAGCTATGAGGTTGAGGGACTGCAGGTTCGGGTGGCACAGATGACCATGATCCAACTTCTGAGTCAACAGGTCAGGGAGGAGCAGAAGAGTGATGGGATCCTCCACCAGCAGTGATACCAGAGTGGTATATCATTGCTGCTGTGGCCACCAAGATCGCTGACGCGCTGTACCTCCTCACCCTCAGAAGGACCTTGTGAATGAGCGGAAATGGAGGGAAGGCATACAGAAGATAAGGGGTCCACTGCATTATCGTGGCATCCCCCTCCAATCCCAGGCACTGATTGAGGTATGAGCAGAACTTGGCACACTTCTTGTTGGCCTGGGAAGCAAACAGGTCCAGGTTGAGAGTCTCCCCCTTGCAGAAGAGACAGTGCAGCACATCCCCCAAGGGACCACTCATGGGTGGAAAACACCCTGCTGAGTCTGTCTGCCAGGGTGTTGTGGATTCCTGGCAGGTAGGTGGCCTGGAGCACGATGCAAAAATCCCAGAGGGCTACAGCTTCCAGACACAGGAGAGAGGACTGAGCACCACCCTGCTGACTGATATAAAACATCGCTGTTGTGTTATCCGTCAGCACCAAGACAACTGCCCTTGAACTGGGGCAAAAACACTTGGCACGCCACGCGTACAGCCCTCAACTCCCGAACATTTATGTGCAGTGACTGCTCTGCCCGGGACTACACACTGTGTGTCCTTAGCTCACCTAAGTGGACTCCCGATCCTGTATCTGAGTCTTCCATCACCAGCTGCATCGAGAGGAGATGCGGGGTGAAGGGGACTCCTCCACACACCTCATCCTCCTGCAGCCACCAGTCCAGCATGCAAAAGACCTCTGGTGGGACAGTCAACACCACATCGATGAGAGTACAGGCTGGGTTGCAGAACTTCACCAGCCATGCCTATAGTGGGCATAGATGTAGTCTGGAGTATTGCATGACATATGTGCACACGGCCATGTGACCCAGCAGTCTCATACAGTTTCTTTCGATTGTCAAAGGTGCAGCTTTGAGAGTCTCAGAATAATGTCCCTCATTGCCACAAACCTGGTGTTTGGAAAGGACACACACCCTATTGTGGCATCCCGTCTTCCTCTCACAAATTCTATTACTTGCATGGGGATGAGAGTAAATTTTGCTTTGTTTACCAGAAGCTCTAGATGGGAAAATGTCTCTCTGGCCAGATCTATGTGGCTCAACATCTGGCTCCTGGAGCAACCTATGATGAGCCAGTTGTCTAGGTAGGGGAAGAACCGTACTCCCCTAAGACAGACAGACCGACAGACAGACAGACAGACTGCCACTACAATGTAGCCAGACAGGAACCCCCCTGTAATATCCATCTTTGCTTGCCTGGAGCATACAGGGCACACAGAGCAGTAAGTCTTGAACAGAAGGCCCGGATATGCAGACTCAGTGACCCTGAATGGCTGTAAACAGAGAAACACCAATTGTTGACCTCGAGGATGCGAGAACTGCCTTGGCTGGCACCTAAATTGATACGAACACACACTATCTGGGGGGAGGAATCTCCCACCCAATAAAGAATGTCCAGTACTCACAATTAAGTTATCTCTCTTGCAAGTGTAAATTAAGTTGAAACTTGCTTGTAAGAACTGGCATCACAAAGACAAACCAGTACAATTTGGCATCTTAGATAAGAAAAAGGATACGGGCCCCTATGGGTATAAAGATGGGTCCAGCAGCACATTTACTCCGAGTGTCAATCTACCATCTATCTGCTGGTCGGATTAGGTGTTTGACCTCCCGAGGTTCCACTGGGATGCCCACCTCGTATTCGTCTTTCTTAGGAATTGAGGGACCGGCCCTGGCGTGACCCACTGGAGTCGAGAGGCACAGAAGGGGGTAAAAATTGTACCTGATGTGGTCCTTTGTCTTAAGTGTACACGTAGACTTAGAGCTCTTTAAAGATTAAGCTGTCACTTGGTACCTTATTTCTATTTTCTATCTTTATTTTCTTTGTAACCATTTTTAAGATCTGTATTTGCTAGCAGTTAAGAAATAGAGCAATAGCCATTGTAACCATATGATTTATAAGCTTCTTTAATAAACCTGTAACTGTTTAAGCTTTAACCTGACTCCTTCAGTTGCTGTAATAGAACCAAGCACAACTTAAAAGAACTTCAGCCGGTCATAAGGGACAGGTATAGGGGGAGCTTGAGCGGTGGATCATGTCACTTCCAGAGGACAGATCCGTTGGGGCATCTCTCAGCCTCCCTGGCTGCCCACTGCGAAGGGATCCGGTATCCTAGCAGTTGAAATCTGAGATGTAATAAGCTCTGGGGTGTCTGTCAGCCTGTTGGCTGCCCTCCGCGACGTGACCCCGGTCCTAGCGGTAAAGACACAGACGTTAAACTTCTCGGGGCGCCCTTCAGCCTCCTGGGCTGCCCGCTGCGATGGGACCTTGGTGTCTCAACAGTTAAAGACTTGGGTGTGACACACACACACACACACACACACACACACACACCACTGCCCCGACCATCAGCTGACACACTGCCATACATTTGGTAAACACGCTGGGAGCAGTGGACAGGCCAAATAGTAGGACCGTAAACTGGTAGTGGTCTTTGCCTACCATGAAACGGAGGTACCTCTTGAGGGAGGGGGATAATGGAAATATAAGTCTTTCTAGATCAAGGGAGGGAATGATGGAGGTCAGAGTCATCATCCTGAACTTCGACTTCCTTATAAAGGCATTTGGCTCCCCGAGGTCTAGGACGGGGCAAAGACCACCTTTGGACTTTGGGATTAGGAATTTCCAAGAATAAAACCCCTTCCCCTGAAATTTGTGTGGAACCTCTTCCACCTCCCCCAGTAACAGGAGCGAAGAGACCTCCTGATATAAGAAGTGCTCGTGAAAGGGGTCCCTGAAGAGCAATGGGAAAGAGGGATGAGAAGATGGGAGGGACAAGAAGGGGATAGAGTATCCCACTGCCACTGTTTCACTGACCCATCGGTCCGCAGAGATGGAGCACCAAGAATGGTGGAAGCAGGATAGTCTGTTCACGAAGGGACAATCTATTCCGGGGACTGCTGCTCTGCCCTCAGGCGTAATTTCAAAATCCCAATCTTAGGCCCTGGGTCTTATTAGAGGGGCCTGGTCGAGGGTCCACCATGACCTCCTGCCAGCCCCTACCACTGTTACCTGTTATGCTGCCTGCCTGCCTCCCTCTTGTCTGGGTCCCAGCTGGTAAGGCCTCTGCAGCCTTAAGTTTAAGGGGCACGTTGCGGGATGGGAACACGTATGCTCAAGGACTTCAAGATCATTCTCAAGCCTTTCAGTCCAAAAAGAGCCCGGATCCTTCAAAGGGCAGATCTTGCAGTGTTGTTTAACTTCGGGTGGGATGCCCAACACCTGCAGCCGTGAGTTTCACCACACTGCTATCTCTGTGACCACTGATCGAGCTGCTGAGATGGCAGCATCCAATGCAGCGTGGAGGGCTATACGGGACACCACCCTGCCTTCCTCGGTGAAGACCCTGAACTCCTGCTGCAACTCCTTAGAGAGCTGGTCTGTAAACTTATCCACGGCTGCCCAGGAGTTACAGGTATACCTGCAATAGGCACTGCCTATTGGTTGGCAATCCTCAGCTGTAATCGTTAGGTGGCTGAGGCCTTCCTCCCTAAGAGGTCTAGCTTTTTAGGCTCCTTGCTTTTGGAAGTAGGCCCGTGCTGGCCCTGCCTCTCCTTGTGGCATGCAGCCTATACCACAATGGAGCCAGAGGGCAGGTGGGTAAACAGATGTTTGCATACTGACTGTGGCACAAAGTACCGACTCTTCACACCGTTCTGGGTTGGTGGGATAAATGCTGGTGTCTGCCAGAGGGTTTTAGTAATTTTGGCCACCATCTTGTTAGGGGGCAGGGCAATTCTGGCTAGGGCATCCGTCATCAGATGTCCACCAGGGAATTTGATTCCTCTGCAACCTCCTCCGCCTGCATCCCTAGGTTTTGAGCAAGTCTCCTTAGGAGCTCTTGGTGGGTGCGTATGTCCATGGTAAGCCTGGCTGAAGAAGGGTCTATCAGCACCTCAACAGGGGAAGATGACAACAAGTCTCTGGGCATCCCTAAATCCTCAGGTGGTGCCCCTTTCTGGGCCTGAGGAGGATGCTGATGGTGAGGACCCATTGCAAGCAATACAGGGATGGGCGCCAATGCTCCCACGGGGCTTGCTCTGGACTCGAATACCAGGGCCCAGGTGAGAGGGATAGTGGACGGGTTGCCTCTATGCCCCAAGACCAAGGCTGGCACCAAGGCTGACCTCAACACTCCCTGCTCCTGAGCTAGTGGCATGCCCAGAGGGTTCTAAAGGGCAACTGGTTACCACTGCAGTGGCCAAGTCTGGGAGGTGAGTGGACTGGTGTGCCTCAAGTGGTACTGCGTGTGTGACTGGTGCCGCGAATGTGACCAGTGCAGGGAGTGGGAATGGCTGAGAGATGATGATGCCCTCAATATCACTGATTCCACGTCTGACTCCTATGAGTACTCTGATGCTGACCAAGACGGTGCAGCCGGTGATGAAGTGACCCGATGCTGGCTGTGACACACCATTGCTGCTGGCTTCCCCCAGTGCTGTTCCAGTGGTAGCATGTTGGTATACGCCGGTGCCAGCCCAGAGTGCTGATGGGGTGCAAGCAATACCACATGAGGTCGAGCATGAGCCAAAGTTGAAGGCTGCCCCATTGAGGCCGGTGCTGCCAGAGGTGCCAGGCCCACTGTTGTGGCCAGCAGTAGCTGAGAGCCCCTGAGCACTGCAGTCTTTGATCCCGGTTGTCGTTCCGCATGGCATGGACGGGAGTCTCCACCCATCGGTGCCAGGCCCGGTGAAGCCATGAGCTCAATCAGCTCTTGGGCTTCAACAAATGAGTCTGGGGTCAAGGATTTCCAGACCTTCATCATGGACAGGTCCTGAACCTCCAGACTACTGGCCCTTGTGGAGCTTGACCTATGCCTGAGTGGCACAGGAACAACATAGTGGGGGCAGAGGATTCTGGTGTTCCTCCTGCAGACACACCTCTTGCTCCCTTCTAGACAGAGACCTGCCTCTCCGCATCTTTTTCGATCTTGAGACTGGGGACTGGAACCGATGCCACAGTGCCATAGATCAGCCTTATGTTGCCGAGTGTCTCGGCATAGCTCCTGTCTCACGAACCAATGCTGGTGCGTTTCTTACAGATAGTGCAGGGCCCAGTACCGTGAGTGGGAGTGCCAACTCCATGGGGAGCAGTTTCAACTGCAAGTCGTGCTCCTGCTTTGTTCTAGGCTTGCAGGACCGACACGATTTTACAAAGTCAGTCAAATGTCCTTCTAGGCACGTAAGGCACTCCTGATGGAGGTCCCCCGCACAGGGCATAGACTTTTGGCACCTTATACAGGTCTTGAAGCCATGAGGTCCCAGCACCGTTCTGCGCTCCCCTCCTATAGTGTTATCTTACAGTAGCTGTAGTTCACACTAATTTAACTGCTACTAAAGAACTAATAATTTATAAAAGTAAACTATTTAAAAACAACAAGGTAAAGCATGCTAAGGGGGCACTTGCAAAGAGCAAGACAAGCGTTCCAGCAACTGTCACAGGCGGTAAGAAGAAAGTGAGGAGGTGGAAGGCCAGCAGGGACAGCAGCCCTCCACTTCCTCTGTTATAGTGGCACCACTCCCAGGGTTTCCTTGACCGGCCCAACAGGTACTAAGAGTAAAAAGCTTCCAGAACTCGGGCATGGTGGAATGGACATAAGGAAGCACCTGAAGAAAATAAAACTCCTTTTTTCATAGTGATTATCTCATCTTTTAACTGAATTGAAGGTCCCCTTGTTCTTATGTTGAGGGTCAGGAAGAACAGAAGATCCAGTTACTTTCTTTATATTAGGAATGTGAAAAGTTAATCAGTTAATGGGTGATGCTTACCAGTTCCAGTTAACTGGCAACCAGCCCCAGCATTAGGCTTGGGATGGGAGGCCAAGAGGCCGGTGGGGAGGGGGGATTACTCCAGCTAGACCCAGATCCTGCTATAGTTGGTTAACTGGTTAAACGTTAGGTTAACCTAATGTTTAACCTGTCAACTTTTTAACTGGGATTTCACATCCCTAATTTCCCTACTTTATATCATTTGTTACTTTATCTATTTTTATCATGTCCCCTTTTATTTGTTTCCTTTTCAAGGTAAATTAATTACAGTATTTTCATAACACTCTTTCCCTTCAAAGAGAGACAGCACTGCCCACTTGAAAAGGCTGAAAATTTATAAAAAATGTTGTGTATTATGTTACCTTTGGCAGCATGGGTGTATCCCTCTTCTTTTTCTTTTCTGAATTAGGATCATCCAGCAAGTCTGGCTCAAAAGTATAGAGCTCTGTAAGCTCATTCATAGTAAAGTGACGCTCAACTTGCTGTTGGTCAACTACTCGGAAAGACAATGATTGCTTCGTGACTTGACGATCATATATCTTGTCCTCCATTGTTCCCTAAAAAATACAAATATTTTGTTTTTATAAATCTCAACACAGAAATGGGATCAAGTTATTCTGACATTAAAAAAAACAGCAAATGATAAAAGCAATACTACTCTCTCATCAACTTTTGTTCTATCAAACAGCTGAACAATATCACCCCCATACATCTCCAGTAGTTTGCTAAAATGTTAAAAAGTGAATGTAGTCCCTGAATGAAACATCACAAGGGAACAGAGCTGCTGATAAAACTCATGTTGCATGAGTATTTATTAGAGTAAATCAATATATTTTAACTTCTTTAGCTCCCAGAGGATATCTGCCTTTGCACAACCTCCCTAAATTATAACATGAAAAAAACTGGTAATCCCGTTGCATTGTTCACCTTATTTTAAGTTAAACAAAACCAAAACACATACTACAGTAAAACCTGTATTATCTGGCACGCTCGGGGATTAAAGCGTTCCGGTTATCTAAAAATTCCGGTTAACTGAGGTTCCCATCAACTTAGGAAAAGCCAATGGACAATAATAGTAAAACTCAAGTTTTTAATATTGGTAGTTTTGTAGTGTGAGGCAGTTGGTCTCACATTTATATTTTGAGTTAAAGATGATTAGTACTTCTTAAACAACAAATTGTTCAGCCAATCATGGCAATCCAAGCGAGGCCTGTGTGCCTGAAGATGTGACAATATTGTGGCTGAGGGCAATGACGGTTAACAAAGTTTTCTGGTTAACAGAGTGCCGGATAACAAAGGTTTCACTGTAAATGAGAAAAACAGATGAGCCACACTCAACAACAGCTTTTAAAAAAACCTTACTGGACATGGTTCAGAGTTCAACTGAACATGAGTTGCTGGTGCAATGTGGTGGATAAACTACTGTGATCTTTGAATGTATAAGCAGGGCAATATGAAGCAGAAATTGGGAAGTATTGTATATTGCATTGGCATTCTATATAGATTTAATGGGAATTGTGTGTTTAGTTCTGATGTTCACAATTTTTAAAAGGATGTTGACAAACTGAAAAATGATTCAGATAAAAGCTACAAGAATGATTTATGGAGAAACTAAGAGTAAGAGACTAAAAAAGCCCAAACTACTAAATAATTAGAAGATTAAGAGGTGAATTGATTAAGACCCATAACCAGCTAAATGGAGAAAAATGTGTATAGCAGAGGGCTCTTTAACCTACCAGAAAAACGCACAAGAGCCAATGGTTTAAAGCTCGAGCCAGACAAAGTCAGACTAGAAATAAGGCACACATTTTTAAAACAGTGAAGTTAAACAATAATAGGAACAAATTATCTATAGATGTGATGGATTCTCCATCATTTGAGAGTCTTTAAATCAGGATTAGATGACTTTCTAAAAGATATGTTCTGGCTCAACTAAAAGCTGTGAACTTGATGCAGGAATTATGGGTGAAAATCTATTGTATGCATTATGCAGTCGGTCAGATTAGCTGATGTTAATGGACCCTTCTGGACTTAAATGTTTGCAACTTTTTAACAGTTTAGCAATATTAAGCCCCCAATTCTACTATCTGATCTATACTGGTGGATTCCCTTTCCTGTTTGCGCCCCCTTTTCCTGCCTCCCCCCTCCCCCCCGGCTTCAACAAGACTCCTTAAGAATGTATGCATCGGTCTTTACAGAAAAGACATCAGGATCTGAGCTTTAAAGGATGAATGAGAAACATCCAAAGCATACATACCTGAGCCAAGAATCTGTACACAAACACAGGTTTGTTCTGTCCAAAGCGGTAAACTCTAAAGATACTTTGAATATCATAAGATGGATTCCAAGAGGCGTCAAAGATAATCACCCTATTAGCAGCCACCAGATTAATTCCAAGGGATCCTGCTTTAGTGGAAATAATAAACAAACGGCCTCTGAAACAACAAAAAATAAAATTACAAATTTAATATTTTATAAACTGACTTCTATTACCTTGGATTTCTTAATTACTATAAACATGAAGTTTTTTAAATGCTGGCACCTAAATCCTGGGATCCTATTATGACTTATTCATAAATTATAAATGATACAAAATCTTCTAAAACCAGGAAGTTGTACAAATTGCATCTGTTATGTTCTAAATAAAAGGAAAAACTGCTAACCAGCTGTCAGAACCAAAGATCAGAGACTTAAGAAATCATCTTTTACCAAGAATTAGAACGAGAGGGGGGAAAAAACCTTATTTTTCAGACATTTGAATTTGGGATCAAATGCAAGAAAATTAGTTATACCAAGTTAAACCATCATTAAAAAAAGAATACATGATGATTGGTGTTATTGGAACGATTATCTGGAAAGCAGACTTTAAAAATTCCTTGGCATGAAACGATTTCTAGGACTTCTTTTATAAAATGATGCACTTCTGTTTCTTTACATGTCACTATCACCCAACATTAACTTAAAATTAACATAATGCAAAAAGTTTCATGTAGTGTTAAGATTGACATTTTAAAAACATAAAATGCAGGGATTTTTAAGTTCTAACAACAGTAATTGTACCTCTTTGCAAATATGTAATATTTTTATTACAGCATAAGTTTAACTTGTGACTTAACATGTAAGTAATGCAGAGCTTTGGGAATATAACGTAAAAGTTACTGGATACTGCTGTTCTAAAGTCCTAGTCTTAACACTGAATGAATTAAGTTTATTTCATTTATTTACTTTAATATACAATTGGCTGCACTACTGCTATTAATCTGAACACTGACATATATATTTGTGGAAATTAATCAAACAAAAGACAGCTTCAATTAATATGTACAATATACGTATATTCAGAGGCAGTTCAGCCGTGTTCCTGAGACACCAGGGATGGCCATGCCCCTTCTGCCATTACTTTAGATATGAGCATCTAATGCTTTCTGAAAACAATGAATCCTTATTAAATTAAACACACAACCATAATGCCTAATTCAACCGTATTAACTAAAAAAGTCAGATCCTGCAGAGACTATCATCAACATACCTGAAAAACTCATCTTGAGTGAAGTGGACACTGGGACAGGTCAGACCCAGAAAAGCAGTAATTTGGTAAATTGTCCGTTCTCAATCCTGAAAGTTCCCCAAGTCCAAGACATTTGGGATGTAGTGAGCAGGAAGAAAATATTAGAGAAAGGAAGACATAAGTAGGACAGAAGCAAACTGTTTCCCCTTCCCTAAAATGGTATTAATCTATTTTGAGACAACATAGCTTGGAGACACTTTTCTGCCTGTACTGCTATATAATAGTGCCGATGGATGACAAGATGGTAGCTTCACAGATTTCCACTGTGGCAGCTGATGCTCTTTCTAATCAGGATGTTACTATGAAATAAGATGAATAGTTTCTTCCCCTCTCTTTTGGCATCAGTCTATCTGTGGCTTAATATATTTCAGTGATGCATTATTTGATCCAACTAGCCACAGAGTATTTGGATGCATTCAAGGCTAGACATTTAGGATGAATGGAAATGAATAAAGATGTTATTTTTCTATAATGATCAGCTCAAAGGAATATTTTAATTGCTGTTCTGGCATATGCTGTACTTTTACTTTCAGGTGTTGAAGATTCAAAGTAAAAGACTAAATGATTTCCTATAAAGGCAGGAAAGAGTTAGCTTGGGTAACCGATAACTACTTTGTCATCATGGAAGATATTGTAAGAAGCTGTGTATCCAATCTGGTTACAACCAAGAAGAAAGTTTTCAAAGAAAAGAAATAAAAAGGCCATATCGGGCCACTGGATGGTTCACAACTTGTACCACTTTGGGCCAATTCTAGATAAGAAAGATACACCTAATGATTGGGTTGGACTACTGTAAGCTACTTAAATGACATCAGATATTTAGATGAACATAAGTTTATGGCATAGTTTAAAGCTGAGACATGAGATACTATGGAAGGAATCTAAGATTCAAGTCAAGGTGCAAGAAATCAAGAGAGAGCTGGTGCTGATTTTTTTTTATTTTAAACACCATTACGGGCATTCTGTGTAAAAGCTTGAGTAGACAGAGCTTATGACAGCCTGAATGAGGTTAGTGTTACTTTGAAGATGTATGCCATTTGTTCAAAAGTCCCAAAGGGATAGCCATCTTAATCTGTAACTTTAAAAACTAAACACAGTGTGAGCTTTCATGGGCAAAACCCACTTCTTCAAATAAGATGATCTTGATCTAATCTTTTGTTCAGTTCTTTTTAGTTCTGAGTACAGTTTTAGGCTTAGTCAGTATGGGACAGAATGCAGAAGCAGACACTGAAACAGATCCTGCTTGCTGGAAAGATGGTGCAGGGACTTTTGTAGATTCCACTAGATCTAAATACCATTTTGGCCAATTTGCATAATAATAATAATAATAATAATAATATCATCGGTTTCCTCTTACCTACCAAATTGCTTTCTTTCTAGTGGCAAGAGAGAGAAGAAGCTAGTCCAGCTATTTGAGAGTTAGTGTGGCCTCAGTAATCTGTGATCTGCTTCCCTGTGAAGAAGAGCCACACCACTGAATTTCACTTGGATGCATATATATGGACTTGGGGTGACTTAGCTCTATCAATACCAGAAAGAATACTTTCTGATTCAGGGACTATGCTATATATTGACTGTGTGTAGATAATTTAACCAGTCTCGTTATATGTTCAGTGATTTCTTTACTTGGATCATTTTAAAGGAGGCCAGGCCATCTGAAATTTGTTCAGGAAAAAAATATGTCTTGTTGCAGCATTTAGGCTTGAACCTTTTGTGCTCTATTACTGATTTTTGTATGATAAAAATGTGGGACTTTTTGTCTGAACTAGAAACATGCTCTTTCACTTAGCACTCATAGAAATGCTAAAGAGTAGGCTTAACGATCCAGATCTCTTTCAAGTTGTTGTACAGGAATCTGCCTCTGACCTTTTTATCTTTCTTTGTATTTTGATACTACATGTGTACTCCCCAATCTGAAAGACTGCTATCAGACAAGATTTCAAGGACTAGGTAATGAAAGGACAATACTGACATCTTACGTGATTTCCAGTCATCATGGAATCATACAGTTTAAAGCCAGAAGGAATTATGAAATCAACTAATCTGATCTGATGTATATGATAGTGCCCCAACCTCACCTAGCACCCCCCACAAGCCACAGCCACCAAAATTACACCAAAGTATTATGCCCACAGGAGATTAGACTACTACATGCTACAGACAGGGAACAGGAGGGCCTGAGGTGTATCATGCCCCAAGGTCTCCCTACAATGGAAGGGAAATTATTAACTGAGGGATTGTCTTTCTTCTCCTTCCTTTACATCATCTCTTATCGGGAATGGCTCCTATAGGAATCCCTGAAGATTTGTAATGTATTGTTATATCTCTTGAGCACTGATCATTTCTTGGACAGAAGATAAATGCAAGTAAAGACAGATGTGTGGTTTCTGTTTTGTGACACTGTCAAGAATATGTAGGGATCTTTTCAATCTCTACTGTTTCAGGAAGGCACAATTTCTCCTTGTCTCCCCCTAGCTGGATGACCCCTCGTGAAAAACAGATAATGGAGCTCTAAGTTTACCAAGAATCCTTATGCTTGAATTACAGAGGGTCCTTAACAATTTTTTCTGTGGTCTCTGAAGACGATAATATGAGTCTGTCTTTAATGAAAGTGTAAGGGGACTGTTACCCCTTACTAAAACTCTGTGGGAGTTTTTGGTTTGCCAGCTCGCAGTATCTGAAGGGGAAGAGTTCATGAGACTGACTGACCCCAGAGACAATGAAAAGCAGCCAACACTCCAGCTCAGCCTGATTGACAGGTTGGACAGGCCAGTGAGGAAGGGGAGAGGCCAGGCCCCGTCCTCCCTGTGAGCTGGGATTGTTCTGGCTCTTTCTCTCTCTGAACAAACAAGCTGTGTGCAGAAGAGGTCCTGCAAAGACAGAGAGCTGAAAAGAGCAGTGCAAGCTGTATGAAGAAGTCCTACAAAAGGAACAGAGAGCTGAGACACTGCTAAGAGGAGTGCAAGCTGTGCTGAGGGGCAGTTTTTGCAGCAGCAGAGCCAGGCATACACAGCACAGGGAGTGCAGACCCTGTGTTGAGCAGCAGACTGGCAGGGCTCAGAGAGCAAAAAGGAACAGAGAAGCAACACAAGGAGCTGGAACTGGCCAAGCAGCACAGCCTGCAGCTGGATGTGGTGAGCACCTGGGACCAGCAAAGTGTGGGGAAAGGCTCTGGACTGGGAGAGGGGTCTGGCCACTTCGAGCTTGAGACTGTGTGGTCACTACCAGAGCTAGCGTGTCCAGCCTGTAGCTCCCCCTGCAGCATATCCAGGGCCTCTAAGAAAGAGACTATGGACTGTCCTTATACTCTGCAGGCTGCTGTTTTGATGTCCCTGTGCTACAGAGCAGAGCTGTGTGTTCTCATTTAACCATTCTCATTTTTTCTTATTCTTTTCTCTTTAATCCATTGTTTAATAAATTGTATTTGCTTTGAACCTTATGAAGTGATCACTGGGCCAAGAAGGCCTGCAGTGTAAAGAGAGCACCTCGGAGTGGGGACACCCTAGCTCCTGCCCCTAGTGACTACAAGGTCAGGGATTAAGCCCCAGGAAACCTGGGCCCAGCCTTGTTGGGGTTCCAAGGGCTCTGCTACTCAGGAGAATGGAGGGGGAGCCCTCAGGATCAAGAAGCCGTGGGGTAAAGGAAGTGGGAGCGGGGACTCAGATCCTTTCGCTGGTTCATTTCACCAGGGTGTATAGAAGCCAGGAAAGTTCCCCACAATAGCGGGACCATTCCCCCGCTTACAAAAGGGTATGGATACATCCCTAACTCCTTCAGTAGGTTAGTGCAATACATAGCTTTGTGAATACCAAAGGAGCACAAGACAGTTTGAAAGGTAATGTTATTTACTAAAATTGGTGATTTTTGTAGGCAAAATGAAGAAACTGGTGAAAACAGGGCCCGACTAGAAAATGCACATAAGCATCTGTTGAGCCCATGTAATCTTCCAAAGAGATTCCAATGATGGCAAAAACCAGTGTCTCCATTCTGAATTGTTTTCTTTGTCAATCTTTTCAATCTCTTGAACTTGATCTCCTCCTGTTCATTTTCATACTAAGAAAAATCTGAAATAGCACTTTGAAGCTGCTTGTTATTTCTTAATGGAGAGGGGATGTTGAAGGTGCTTAAAGTTCCAAAGTAAGTATTCATGGTGCACTATTGTCTGTAACCACTTGCCTGAAGTTCATTAAAACTAGATAACTAAGATGTCGAATAGTCTATTTCTAAATCAATTTATGGATGGCAATAATCCTAATTGCATTAATGTGAAGTTTGGATCCATTCTCTGTCCTGAACTTCCATTTGACATCTTTTCTTTTTTCTTTTCTTTGGAGAGGGGTGAGGAACTTATACTTTTACATCAAGGTTATAGTCCTCTTCGGACTTCAATGGTTTTCTCATCAAGCAGTTTTATCTGAAAGGCTTCGTCTACACTGCAGGGTTTTTGCATAAGAAGCCTTTTGTGGAAGAGATTATCCACAAAAACTTCTTGTGAAAAAGCGCATCCAGACCTCAAAGCGCATCGCAAAAGTGGTGTGCTTTTGCGCAAGAGAACATCCACACTGCATGGACGCTCTTACACAAGAATGGCCATCAGAGCACCTGTGCTTTTGCAGATAGGGGTTTCTTGCGCAAAAACCCTTCTGGATCGTCCACACCTGCCTTTCTGTGCAAGAGCTGTATCGCAAAAAGGAGTTTATTCCTCGTGGGGAAAGGAACAACTCTACCAGCAAAAGTCCTCCGTTCTTCCAATTTGCTTGCAGAAAAATGCATTTGAGGTACAGACGCGCTGCCGGTTTTTCTCCCATGCCATCACAGCAGGACCCAGCAGTGTCTAGATGATACCTGACAGATGTCTATCCTCTGTTTAACCACCATGACAGTTCAACCTAAACCTCCTTTGCAGCAGTTGAAGCCCCATTGCTTCTTGTCCTATCATCAGAGGCCAAGGCAATTTTTCTCCCTTCTACTTGTAACACCCTTTAGATACATGAAAACTGCTATCATGTCCCTCCTCTGTCTACTCTTTTCTAAACTAAACAAGACCAATTCTTTCAGCTTTCCCGCGTAAGTCATGTTTTCTAGACATTTTATCATTTTTGTTGCTCTTCTCTGGACCTTCTCCAATGTCTCCACATCTTTCTTGAAATGCGGTGCTCAGAACAAGACAGTACTCCAACTGGAGCCTAGTCAGTGCAGAGTAGAGCGGAAGAATGACCTCTTCTGTCTTCCTCACAACTCTCCTGTTAATGCATCCCAGAATCATGGGTGTTTTTTGTTTTTGTTTTTTTGCAACAGTGTCACACTGTTGACTCATGTTTAACTTGTGGTATTCTATGACCCCTAAATCCCTTCCTAGACAATCACTTCCCATTCTGTATGTGTGAAAGGGATTGTTCTTTCCTAAGTGGAGTCTTTTGTATTTGTCCTTATTAAACTTCATCCTGTTTACCTCAGACTATTTCTCTAGTTTGTCCAGATCATTTTGAATTTTGACCTTATCCTCCAAAGCACTTGCAATCACTCCCAACTTGATATCATTTGCAAACTTAATAATCATACTCTCCATGCCATCTAAATCATTGATGAAGACATTAAACAGAACCGTTAGGTTCCTGCATTTTTTAATATGCAATTTTGAAACATTTAATTGAAGCTTCAGGCAGAAATTCCATAATTGCTATTGCTACAGATTAAACTTAAGATGACTCTAAATCAAACTGGAGAAAAAAAATCTGTTTTCCAGTTTTTTTGCCTTATTTATCTGATAAACTTAGGCTTTCTCTAGGTATACAGCTTTAGCATGCTGATCACTGCTTTTTCTTCCATGAATCTGCAGCACGTGGTTACCCTGTAAGGCCGAATGAGCTTCAAAGTTCCCTCTAGGAATGGCTTCTATTTTTCTGTCTAAAGCCAGGTTGATTCTAGATCTGGAAGGTCAGCTTAAGATACGCAACTCCAGCTATGTAAATAATATAGCTGAAGTAGACATATTTTACGCAGAGCTTGGCACTGTCTGCACAGCTGGAGGTCGACGGAAGCAAAAGCTCCCATCAGCTTCCCTAGCTCCTTGTAAGGAGTAGGAGTACTGGCGCCAACCGGGGGTGCCCACAGTGTTTGATTTACAGGGTCCTTACTACTCCCGCTAAATTGAATGCCAGAAGAAGAAAATACCTTTACAAAATGTATTGAAATATACTTTAACTTTGATGCCACTGGTGCATGTATCTTAGGGAAGATAAAGAAAGAATCTTTGTGTGCTAGATAGACCCTGTGGATTTTCAAAATTGGAGGCAGAGACATTGGAATGAAAGCAGAAGGAGTCTGGTCAAGAGCCCAACAGCTTCACTGACCAATCTGAACAGCCTCCAGTATTTGCAAGAAGCATGTCATGCCTCAAATGTCTCAGACTGGGGTAGTGTCAAGATCCAGAAACGTTCGTTTCCTGCATTTTTTTCAATATGCAATTTTCAAACATTTAATAAAAGTTTCAGACAGAAATTCCATAATTGCTATTGTTACAGATAAAACTTAAGTTGACTCTAAATAAGACTGGACCAAAAAAATAAATAAATCAATTTTCCAATTTGTTTTATTCATCTGATAAACTTAAGTTTTCTCTATGCTACACAGCTTTTAGCAACACAATGGTGTTTCTGTATGGTGGGCAGTGTAAGCGCTGTTTGTTGGCACATTTGCTGACAAAATACTTCAATCCCTGCTGAGTGGAGTTCATATTGTTGGCAGAAGTGCTCTCCTGTTGACATGGAGCTGTTTACACTGCCACTTGCCCACAGCAAAACTTTTGTCTGGAGGGTAGAGTGAATTTAAGCACCTGTAAACAGCAAAAGTTATAGAAGAGTAGCCATGTTATTCTGTTACAGCAAAAGCAATGAAGAATCCTGTGCCCCCTTAGAGATTAACTAATTTATTTGGACATAAGATTTCATCAAATGCACTCTACTCAGCACATTACTTGAATCAACCATGGTTCTGGAGCTAAGGATTTTTAGGTCATCTGCAGCAGAAGGGCGGTTGCCTTATAAGCCCCTAAGAGCTTCAAGGTTCCCTCTAGAAATGGCTTCTCTTTTTCTGTCTAAGAAAGAAAACCCCACTCACAAAAGGTATTGAAATATACTTTAACTTTGATGCCACGGGTGCATGTCTCTTAGGAAGAATAAAAGATCATCCCTGCGTACTAGACACTGTAGATTTTCAAAAACTGGCGGTAGAGACTTTGGAATGAAAGCAGGCGTCTGGTCAAACCCAACAGACTCATTGACCAATCTAAATAGCTTCCCATATTTGCAGGAAGCATGTCATGCCTCAGATTGGGATAGTGAAAGGATCCATTTGATGAAGTGGGCTCCAGGCCACAAAATCTTATGCCCAGATAAATTTGTTAAGTCTCTACGGGACTCCTTGTAGTTTTAACAAAAGTTTTGCTATTCAACTGGCAGTGCAGACAAAAGTCTTAGCTTACAGCTCATTTCACTGTATAGCCAGTCTTCTTCCCAGTTTATGTAGGCCTCTCCAATTGCAACAGAAGTAGAGAAATGTTAAGAAAGAGGGAAATGCAAATATAAAACCAAAACAAAATTCACAGAGAAATTAAGGGACAAGTTTAATCAGTATGGTTTAAAGTTTATATTTCAAACTTATCAACATAAAACAAAGAAGGAACCGGAGGAGTAATGGGAAAATCAGCAGCCAGCTGGAATTTACTAGAATTTCCTCACAAAAAACAATGTCAACAACCATGAAAAATATCAAACTGTTATATGGATCTGAAAATAGTGTCTTTTCCACCTATAACTAAATTATCCATCAAACAGTGCTTACACAAAGAGAAGATGTATATTTATAAATATTCAAAATTGTACACAAATAGCTGTGAAAATGCAATACAAAGCATATCTATTACACCGAGAACAGTTTATAGGAGAAAACCTAAACTTGTTGAGAAGACATAAGTAATAACCCTTTCATTCATTTTAGAGCGCTAATTTAACAAATAAATATTAGCAAGATGCACTTATTGTCAGGTTAACGGGCCAATGCTCCAACAGAGTGATTCCAATTTGCTCCATTCAGAAGTTGGCTGTATATATTCAACATGTGCAAGTGATAGTAAGCATGCCACATCAAAGAACAAGGCATGTGGCATAGAGTAAAACCTATAATCAACCAACTTAATAGGAAACCTTTAACAAAATGACAGAAGTCCTTTCTTCTCAAATAAAACCCCAACATCAAATGCATTTCTCCTCATTAAGGGCGGAACCAGACACTATCAAACTCACAAGTCAAAACTAAAAGTTGTTTTTAATTATTTCACTGACTTAACTCAAAGTTAAGAAAAATCAATATGAAAGCGTATTTTGCTACCCCTTATTTAATTCACTAATATTTGCAGACTGGTCATTTCCATGTTTAATGTGAATATTTATCTTTAAAATTCATTCACATGGGCCAATATTGACAGAGAAAGTGTCCAAAGACAAACTGCATTACTAATTGAAATGTTAATCAGTTGATGCAGTGGCCTGGCATGTCCATAGTTCACATTACACACATATACATAGGCAGAGAAAGTTCTGTCCTAGGTTAAGACTAAAATTCCCACAGAAAAATTACATTAAGATAGAGTACATATTAATAATGTAGTGCAATTTATCTGATATGGAACTTGCAATTGCACCAAAGCCAAGAGAATATACCCAGAAAATTCAGAGTACGTTAAAATTAAAACAAAAAAATTAAAATACAAAAATACATAGAGTATCAAAAGGCCTTATTGTTGGCATGTCGTGGCATGTAATAATTTCCAACGTAAGCTTTAACACCCTTACGAGGTGTGTTATTAATATTTTTACAAAGGGGAAGCTGAAGCACGCAGACAAAGCAAAATTGTCAACTAATTCTGGGTGCCTAATTTGAGAAACCTGAAGCCTACTATTTCAGCCCATAATTAGTATTTTATAGCACTTTATATGTTCAGAACATAATTCCCATTCACCCCAGTTGCAATTCTGAGTGCTTTGTACTTCTGCAAATCAAACCCAATATGGATGCCAAGAAAATGGAAGAACGCACTGGCAACTTGTGAAAGTTTTAATTTACATGACTTGCCCCTTATCAGAGGCCAAAACGCAGCAGAGAAAACTTCAATTTAAACTCCTGAAGTTCAGCAAAGTTATAAGCACTGAAAACAATCTCATAACAGAAGGTGCTGGGCAACGTATCTCTAAAATATTAGACAAACATACACACATATGCAATGCAGATGAAGAAGGTGCAACAGTACAGGTACAAAAATATTTAAAACAAAGTTATATCACCAGAGGATATCTTTAAAAAAGTTGATAAGCTAGCACAACTACAAAATAGATACAGGAAGAAAAGAGATAGGAAATTAAAAGCTACATACAATGACCTTACCTCACATTAGTTTCATCATTAAATTCTTCAGCCCATTTCTTCCTTGATTGAGCTGTGGTTGAACCGTCTAAACGGTAGTAATCAATATTTCTGAACCATTTTCCTTCACCTAGAAATTTGAAGGGCAGGTGATTAAATGACACCAGCCTAAAACAAAAATACTACCAGTACAATAATTTAAATACTGATCATTCACAGGCAAATTGAGATTAAAAGTTATGGGTGCAATCGTGTAACCTGACATGACCAAGCTACTCTGTAACAATCAAATCTTAGTCCCAAGGATTTCCAGAGCCCTGCACACATACAGAATTTGTATTTGTATCTACATGTCCAAAAAATGAGCTGAAGATATCCACAACCACAACCATGAATGCGCACACCCATGGACATAAAGCGGATATCTGGAAACATGCAGAGTTCTAGATAAAAAGTTTCTATCTGCATCTGCAAAAATGAGCCACGGATCTGCATCTATATCCACAGATATAAAGTGGGTATCTACGGATTTGGAGTGCTCTACTGATTTTTATATCTGTGCCCCAAAGAATATGTGCACAAATAAATGAATACCCCCACAAGAGGGTACCTGTCATTGCTTTTCTCAGGTGAGCTGTGAAAATAATGTCTGGTAACTACAGCCCTGAAAATCCACAGATACCTGCTTTATATCTGCAGGGATCCACATCTGTGGGATGCAGATATCTGCGGCTCATTTTTTGCAGATGCAGATACAAATTTGTGTCTGAAGACCTGCATTATATCCACGGATCATTTTTGCAAATGCAGACACAGGGCTCTATGTGTAACCTGTTTTATGAAATAAAATCCTCCACAAGATTACCGAAAATAGCAGTAATCATAATTTGGGTCAATAAGTATCCAAAGTCTTTAATGCCTTCCTAAACCACAGGTATCCTTGCCTAATATAAGGACTGCAGAATTAGAGTTACCGAAGAATAAAATACAATTAGTTTTCTGAATTGGATTCGATCCTCTACGTAGAGTCCAGCAGTACTGAAACTTTTCTTAGGAAAAAGACAATTTAAAAATAATTTAACTTATTCAAAGTTCCACAAGCAGCTTTATGTGGCTTGCAATTTAGAGAGACAAGGACACAATTCAAATTTATATACAGAGATCAAACTTTAATTGTAATATTTTTAGTAACCTTTAGTTATCTCTTCTAAGATTTGCATGTTTCCCAGATCCCTTGTCAGAGATCTGGACATGTTTGCAACAAAATCAGTCGAATATCTTGTTTAACCTCAATGCAAAAGTTAATTGTAAAAAGTAACTACATTTAACCTTTAGGCATTATGCCAATAACCCTAATTTTCTAATTGATCTTTGTAGTCTGTATGTTTCCAATTACTCGGAGCTGCAGTCTCTCTCACAAATTGCATCCCTTAGGTAAATGCTTGAAAGGGAATTTCAGAAAGTCAAGGTATAATCATTTTAGAACTGAAATTTAGAACAGCTGCTTGAATTTAATTAGTCTATGAGTTACAGCTACTTCTTGCCAAATGAAAAAAATTACAGCTGATAGATGCAGATTTTTTCTTCCCTTTTAGAACCTCTCATTTTCTTTGGAGGTCAAGATTTATTTACAGTAAATGAACCCCACTGGGCCATCCATTAAAATCAGGGCAGCTCTTGTAGGAAGAAACAATACTGAAGGACAACAAACTATGAGAAACTGCCAGCTAAGTAACGTCACAGATATTTACATGAAATTGATGACTTGGTTGTACATCAACAGAACCACCGCTAATAGAAAAAAGCCAAGACCATGCAAAATTAGCTCAGGTGATATGAACAGGCTGTAAAGACAAACAGCTCAGAGTTACAAATGATCAGTGTTCTGAAGCAACACACAGAAAATATTCCATAGAAGCTTGCTATATGGATAACAGAGCTCTAGGTAATATAGCAGCAGTGAGCAATAAAATCTCTCTCAATATAATTTTAGAGTGCGTCTGTCTGTCTTTCTGTGAGTCTGTTTGTTCAAGAACTCCTCCTAAATTATACGACCAAGGGCCACTACATTTGGTATGTAGCTTCCTCTTCTCCTAACATAAAAGCAAGATCAAGGTTTGGTTGTGCCAAGACAACATGAAGCCCCAGAAAAGACCGTATTCCATAAAATGCAAAGGGAATGAGTCCTAAGACAACGGTTAAATGCAGAGTTTCCACTGGGGACAGCTGCACCACCATCAGAGTAGCTAGCAGGGCTCGGGCTCCGCCATCTTGCCTGTCAGCACACCAATAAGTAGTAGGGATGTTAAAAATCATTTGTTTGTGTAAATGTGTAACTGCTGAATTTTTTTTAGCATTTACATGCAGGGGGCGGGAGGTAGGGTTGCCAGGTGTCCGGTATTCTACCAGGCAGTCTGGTTTTTGAGCCCTATGTCCGGTAAAAAAACATCCAGAAAATACCAGACATGTGCAATGTCCAGTATTTCCTGGATTTCTGGCTGGGCGCCGGACGGAAGCCTGGCAGGGGCGGGAGGAGTGGCTGGGAGGTGGGGCGCGATCAGCGCTGGGAACCCTGGCTGCGTCTGACGCCTTGGGGAGGAGGAGAAGCCTGGTCCCTGCTCCTGAGCACGTGGTGGAGCCACAGCCAGACTCACTCGCGCTTCTCCAGACCATGTGCATGCCCGGGTCAGTCCCGCCTCTCTATCTTCCCCCGATCTGCTCCATTGCCCCCAACCACCTCCCGGCCACCCCTGCTTCCTGCCGGACAGTTCTCCTCCTCCTGATCTTCTCTGGCCAGCCGTGCTGCCTCCGACCCCTGCCTGCCATCCCTCCCCCCCCCCCATCTCCCTGGGCCAGCCGTGCTGCCCCAAACCCCCGCCCGCCAGCTCTTCCCCCTGGCCTCCCCCATCTTCCCCAGCCAGTCATGCTGCCCCCGACCCCCCCCCGAACTCCTGGGGCCAGCCACACTGCCCCGCCTCCCCGTCCGCCTCGCTCCTCCCACCATCTCCCCTGGTCAGCCGCGCTGCCCCCGACACCCCTACTCATCTCCCCAGACAAGCCACGGTGACCCGACCCCCTGCCCACCAGCCCTGTCACCCGGCCTCCCCCGTCTCCCCCCAGCCAGTAATGCTGTCCCCAACCCCCTTCCCCCCAACTCCTGGGGCCAGCCACACTGCCTCGCCTCCCTCGCCCCCCCCCCTCATCAAGTGTGTCTGGTATTTTTTTCTAAATCCACCTGGTAACCCTAGAGGGAGGAGCCAGTGCTCGCTGAGTGCCAGCTTTTAAGCATGCTCCCAGCAAGCACCAGCTCCTGCCCTCCCCACCCCACCCTGCCTCTGAGACAGCAATTTGGACGGGGCCGGCAGCTCTGCAGGAGCTGGTGGGGAGATGGCTTTTAAAACAGCTGCACCTGAGCACCGGCTTTTAAGCCAGCTGTTCCCAAATCCTGGCTCCCACCTTCCTCCCTGCCTAGCACTGCTGCCTCTGTGGAAAGTTGGGAAGCAGGCGGCTCCACAGGTGGCTGCATGTGTGGAGAGCTGGCTTAAAAGCTGGCTCCCCATGTGTACCAGCTCCCAGCTGCCCCCACCCTCACTGTTGCCTCTGATAGATAGCAGCGCAGTGAGAGACATGGGGAGAGGCAGCTCCACGGGGGCTGGAGTGCTGCTGCCTCCATAGGCAGCGGGAGGGTTGTGTGTAACCATTAGGATTAACCGATGAACGCAGGTTTATCGGTTAGTCATGCACATGAATACACATGGACATCCCTAATAAGTAGCTCCCTTGTCCCAAACCCTTTCCCTACTCCGAGCCCTTAGATGCAGGGCTGGGGTGGGGAACATAGGTCATGGGCAGGCTGGAGGGGTGGCCTGGGTGGGGCTGCAGGGAGAGAGGAAAAAAAGGCCTCAGAGGCAAGCTGGAGGGGTGGGCGGGAGAGAAGAGAACATGCCCCTGGCACCCAGCCTCCTGAAAACAAACACACACACACACACACACACACACACACACACACACAGCCCTGCCCTGAAGGACCTGGGCAAGCCCTCAGATAAGTCTGCAATAAATATATAAATAGGAAGCATCTGGAGATCTATTTATTTCTAGACTGCTATTATATTGTTATTTCTAAGTTCCTATATCAATTGGTATTTAATTGCCCAACATTGTGCTGCCAACACAAAATTATTTTAAGGAATGTTATATATGAATTGAAACCTATTGCAATGCAACACAAGGGAACAGGTATAGAAATGTGTATGTGATTAAAATCTCAAAGTATTAAATTTTTCAACACTGCCAGGATCATTTCTTTTACTAACCCACTCTTAAAAATGAGGCTCAGACTCAGTGTTTTTCCATTTGTAAAAATTATTTTCACTTCGTGATGCCTTCACAAAGTCTTCCTCTCCCTATTTCTATAACAAATACATCCCATCTGCTTAGAATATAATAAATACATGAAATACAGCACACGCCTGAAATCAGTATCAACAGCCTAAGATCCACAGCTGATGGGGTAGACAGCATGCAACTGGATCAATAGCCCTCCCATATTTGATGATGTTGGGAAAGAGTAGCAACACTTCTGGTCTGAGAATGAATTAGCTATTTCATCTCCCTTTCATCTAGAGTGAACAAAGCTAAAAAAGAGTAATTAGCTTTACAATTTTAAAGTCTGCTGTAAAAGGTGACAAGTTGAAATGTGAAGGAAATGCGAGCATTAGTGTCAAAGGAAAAAAGTGATAAGCAATGTGTAACCTGAGTAACAGAGCCATACTCTTTGGGTTAATACACTAGCTGTAAAATGGACTCCATCTGGACAACCCAAAATGATTAAATTTTTCCTATAGAATATCACATTCTGTTTCTATTTGTTGAGTTTAAGAAACTAATATATTGTTTCCACTTCAAATGCTCTCTTCAAATGTCCAGAACTTCTATTTCAAAAACAAGACAAAATGCAGAGTCCTTATTCAAGAGTATATATGTGTCAAAATGAAAGATTTTAAGAAAGGGCCATTTTTGAGATAATCAAATGCAAAATAAACTAACAGCTGAAAAAATTCTTAGATATAATATAGCCTCCTCAATGTGTTAAAATAAATTTAAAAATGAGTCAGACATCTGAAACCAAGCCTGAGAAAAATCACCCGCAAATGTACTTTAGTGTTCTGCATACCTGACGACCACAGGATTTAGAACGAAACTAACATCCTTACCTAACAATACACACCTCTTATATTTTACATATCTGCTTAATGTCTGTACTTCAGTTTGAATCTCATAATATTCATGTGAAATAGATTTTATAGATGAGGTACAGAGAGACAGGATAAATAACTTGCTATAGGCTCCCCAGTGAGACTATGCCAGATGTTGGATTAATATGCAAGACTTCCTGGACCTGGGGCCCATATTCAATCCACAAGACCAAGATATTTTTCAAACTATAGAATTAGCATACAAATACTCAAGAACAAATACCTTAAGGAGTTTATTAATTAATTTTCTTAATGACTTTCATAAGCAAAAAAATAATTCTTCCTTCTGCAGATGCCTCTATCTCCAAATTAAAACATGAAAATATTACAGATGCTACACTAAGTTATACAACATGTTGTCCCACAAATACAAAAACTAGCTCAACAACTTACTTTATATTGATTTTGGCAAATCATCTGGAGAATTCAATTTTACATAAATTTATCCTTCCAGAGTATAGTACAATCAAATAACATCTTTAGACCCAATATTTCATACTGTCTTTAAAATGGAGTTTAGACCACAATATGTCAAATGTTGGGTTCTCTACAGAGAATATCCACAGTGATGAGCAGGAAAACTAGAGGTACTGGCAATGGGTTAAACTGGATTGAATTAAAGTTCACACCCATACTATTTGTAGCAGTAAGTGATATTAAGAAATTCTCTCCACAATCAAGATTTTGGAAGATACAGAAATTCTATACTAACCTTTATAAATAACAGGTTTATCTTTGTCAGTTTTGTCCCTGCTTGCCAGTTCCAGAAAATCTTCTATCAAATCCAGTGATATTAGAGACTGGCTAAAAACTAAACTGAAAGAGAAACACAGAAACAGACAACATTTTTCCACTAAAATTCAGTCAATACATTTAAATTTCTGTATTGTTTTGCTTTACTTCTCTTCCTTCACTCTGAACATGATCTTTAAAACAAACAGAGTATATGTCTTTGGAAGAGTTCTAGAACACTCTTCTGATAAAAATAAATTAAACACACACACACCTCTAACACAAATTGAGCTGTAGTTCTAAGCTCAAAGTAAGTGTTAAAGGGTAAACACTAAAGAAAGCTAAGTCAGAATAATATATTTAAACAAATTCATAAATAGATCTGTAATTTGACATGGCTTACACTTTATTCCCAAGCTCCTCTGCCATGCGAAGAATTTCAAAGAGAAGAACCATTTTCCCAGAATGTTCCAATACTTCAGCGTCTGCATCAGTGACAAAATCTTTGTACCAGTCTGGTGCTGGGCTGCCTGGGTTGGAAGAGGATGTGGCTTTACCTGTAGAATAAAAGTTCTATTAAGCTAAAAAGAATCTCCTTAAAATGATAAGACTTTTCCTAAAATGCAAACGTTTAAAGATCTCTAAGATATAGAAGACTGATCCCTTCAACTAAAAATTCTGCCAGTTAGTGGTATGGAATTAAAACAAAATTCAAAGACAGTAGTCTGCTATCCTTAGAGAATCACTATCTGTCCACTTTTTCTATGTACTATTTTAACATATAGCCTTGTCACCTGCCATTTACCAAAAGTAATATCCAGCATCTTCACCCATAGCTAATATTTGTTTCCTAAAACTCAAATTACAGATTTTACAAGAAAGGTATACTTATATATTCGATCATAAGCTGAATTGTTTTGGTAAAAAAATCAAGCTGTGAAAAGCAGAGCTCAACTTATGATCGGGTCATTGTGCTTCACATTTTTTTTCCACTGGGGGGGAGGGGGTCATCAAACCTCAATTCCCAGCCCAGCAGGGCAAACCTCTGGAACACTAGGATGTTTTATGTAACTGTTGTGTCTATAGCCGTGGTCACCAACCCGTGGATCATGATCGACTGGTTCATCACAAGGCCTCAACCAGTCTATCGCGAGGCGTTCTGGGACCCCCATTTCTCCCCACCCTCAAGAAGCCCCACTACCTACCGCCAGCAACAATGGAGGTTGTGGCAGCTTCCCGCTGCATGGACAGAAGAACTGAGCTGCACGTCACTTCCGGGGGTTCTGGAAATGTGCTGGTTGCTTCCTTGCCCCAGGTCTGTGGTGTGCCGGGAGCTTACTGGGGGAGTCCCCAAAGGCGCACACTGGGACTTCCCTTTTCTGCGGGAGGGGAGGTGTCGGCCCCAGAGGGGGCGTGTGCGGGAGCTTCCCTGCTCCGCAGGAGGCTCATGCCAGCCCCGGCGGGGGTGCCCGATGGGGCTTCCTTCCTCCGTGGGGGGGAGGGGGAGAGTGTCGGCCCCAGAGGGAGGCGCATGTGTGGCGTTCCCTGCTCCGCGGTGAGTTGGCCCCAGAGGGGACGTGCACAACAGGGGTTTCCCTGCTCCGTGGGAGGCGTGCGCCGTCTCCACAGGAGGCATGCAACAGGGCTTCCCTCCTCTGTGGGGCAGGAGGAGTTCTGGGAGGCAGCGGGTGCAGGGGAACCCAATTACTTCAAACTTCCTTCATAGGCCATATTTTTTAGACCTTTAATCATTTTTGTCGCTCTTTAGATTTTTTCCATTTTTCCTACATCTTTCCAGAAATGTGGTGCTAAGAACTGGACACAATACACCAGTTGAGGCCTAATCAATGCCAAATAGTATAATTACTTCTTGTCACTTATTTACAACATTCCCACTAATAAATCCCAGAATGATGTTTGCTTTTTTCGCAACAGTGTCACACTACTGATCATGGTCCACTATGATCACCCCCATCCCTTTCTGAAGTACTCCTTCCTGGAGTGTTGTTTCCCATTTTGTACATGTGCTACTGATGGCTCCTTCCTAAGTGAAGTACTTTGCATTTGTCCTTACTGAATCTCATCCTATTTACCTCAGTTTATTTCTCCAGTTTGGCCAAATTAAAAGCATATGCCTGTTAATGGTGTCATCCATATTTGCCTTAATTCTAATCTATAGTTGCTTAACAAAACAAAACAAAAAGCAAAGGAGGAGACAATTTTCATAGAATTATTAAAAATTGATATTGTGGTAATACTCAGAGGCCTTCACCAGGAAAGATCCTTTGTACTAGGCAATGTACAAGTACAGAATGCTTGACACAAAGTGTTTACATTTTGTTTTGGAACACAAATGTCTTCCTAATTTAAGTCTACATAATGTTATTCACTTGAGATTATAAATAACTATCTAATCTTCTATTTACACAAAAGCTTTTAGTTAATTTGTCACTTCTATACCCTAATAGCTGACTTCAGTCAAACTACAAGAAAGCAATGACAGATACTGTGGCAGGGTGTTGCCCTGCCCTGGCCCTGGCCCTTTAAGGCGCCAAGGAGCTGGAGGGAGGAGAGCCCAGCTGAGGTCCATAAGGAGGGGCCAGCTGAGGGCTATAAGAACAGCTCCTGGGAGGAGAATGAGCTACCTGCTTGCTGCTCTGGAGGAGAGAGCAGTTAAGACCTGACAGCCAGGGAAGAAGGAGGCTCCCTGGAGGAGGGCAGGACTGGGGAGGCTCAGGCAGGAGGAACCCAGGCTACATGGTCAGAGGCCTAGTGCTGCATAGGAGGCAGTCATGAAGGGGTACGACGAGCATAGGAGGCAGCCCTAAAGGGCTGGGCTGCATAGGAGGCAGCTGTGGTAGCCCTGGGGGAGGCTGAGCCAGGGAAGCCCCAGGCCATAAGTCCGGGAGGTAACCGGGCAGGCAGAGGCGCACCTGTGGCCAGGGAGTAGGGGCCTAGAGATCCTGTGGCCTGCCCGGAGGGGCTGTTAAGGGGCTGGCAGGGAACCTGAGGCCAGAATGGTGCAAGGGGAGCTAGGAATCCCAGAGAGGAAGAACTGGGGGGGGGTTCCCAGGAGGAAGGAGGACCCTGAACTATAACAACATGGACTCTCCCCTGGAAGGGGGGGTGCGGACAAACTATGGAGTGGTCACTGCCGGAGGGTAGTGACCTGAAGAATACCACCACACCCAAAGGGGGTGCATCAGAGCAGCTGGCTACGTCTCTCCCAGGAGGCCACCCAGGAAGGAAGAGCCGGGCAAAAAGGAAAGTGAGTGAACCCACTACAATACTTTAGGAAAATTTGTCTCACTGTATTACTGTGCCAAAATAACAGCATCCCGAACAAAACAAGCACCATATGTTTAGCTCTAGATTTGACATTCAACAAGATTTGGTTGTGAACTACAGATTGAACCTCTCTTTTGGCACCCTTGGGACCAGACAGTTCCGAATGAGGGAGTTTTCCAGATCACAGGAGGTCAGTCTTTTCTAGAAACATTACCTACACTTCCACTGATTACAGAGGATATTTAGGGGTAAATTAGAGCTAAGTAACAGCACAGAACACTGAGAGCTAGGACTGGTGGCTATAAGCAAACTACATGGAGCTGTAAACAAACTTTATGGGGCCACGGGAAATGTGGCCACACCCATGAAAAATGGACATCTAACTAAAATTATGCCGGACCATGGATGTTTCCTCCCTTCCGTCGTGCTGCTAACCCAGCAGGGATTGGCAACCTATGGCACCCAACCAGCAGCATCACTGAGGGTAAGCAGCTGCTGCTGATGGTGGGCTTATGGAGGGTTGGGAGAAGAGGAAAATTGCAGGTCTCTGGCAGGGAACAGGGCGTAGAGGCCCACTGCAGGTGGGGGCCTGGACTGCAAGCTACCTCAGCTCCTGAGCCAACAGGCACCATGTGGCAGGCGGCTGCCAGAGTTTTAAAGTGCACTGCTCAGGCAGCACCGGGTTGGGGAGAGGCGGCAGTAAGGCCCATGGCAGGGGGGCAAAGGAGGCTACGGGACATGCCTGCTGCTGTGTTGAACCACTGTTTAGCATGCTGACCAATGCTGTCTCATAGCTCCCATGTACTTCCCGTCTTTCTGTCCCTCTTTTATGTTATACTTTGATTGTAAGCTCTTCATGGCAGGGATGTTTCAAGTAAGCTGTTAGGACACTGATTTGTCTCTTGTTGTTGACCACATACACAGTGGCTCTTTCATACACTAATAATGATATGACAGACTATTTAACTTTTTAAGGAAAAGTCATATGGCAGCAGGACAATATGGATGTTAAAATGTGTTTATTTGAGCAAACGTGTTGCAAGAAGCTGATGGTGGCTGGCAGCACTGAAAAGGATGTTGCAGAAATCTAGATGCAAGATGAAGCAGCCTGTGAGTGTTTTCTGAGTGGATAGGAAAGGCAGTAACTTTGAGATGTTATGAACAGGGAATGTGCAAAATTTAGATATTGCTTGGATGTGAGAAAGTAGAGGATGAATTTAAGTTAGGGGTAGGCAAAATCAAGCCCGGAGGCCAGTTCCAGCCTGCCAAGCATGTCTCTTCGGCCCACCCAGCTGATTAGCAGAGTGTACATAATTATAGCTGGGAGTGCGTGTTAATCTGCCCCTCCCCCCACTTTCCTCTGTCCTGCACCAGAGAGGATTCTCCTGCTAGTGGGGGGGGGGGGAGGAGGAGGAGGAGGAGGTGTCCAGGGAAGAGAAGAGGAAGATCTAAAGGAGAGGGAAATGCTGAAGTCGAGGTATTTCCCTTGCCCCTGTACCCCATCTCTGCAGAGCAGGGGTTGGGAATATAACAGAGCTACTCCAATCTGAAACGTGTGGTAAGTGACTCAGGCTATATCTAAACTGCAGGCTTCTTTTGAAAGAAGCTTTTTTCAGAAGAGATCTTCTGAAAAAACTTCTTCCGAAAGAGCGCCCACACACAAAAATGCATCGAAAAAGAGATGCACTTTTCCGAAAAAGAGTGTCCAGACTGACTGGACACTCTCTCGCATAAAAGGCCACCCAGAACCGTTTTAGGTCACCAGTTGCTTCCGAGTGCTGGTACCGGAGCCTTGCAGAGACGCACTTCAAGAGACCGCCCTCTGGACAGCTGTCTCTCTGCTTCTGCTGCATGCTTGCCTACCTCTTCGAAGGACAGCAAAGCTCTCGGAGTGCCTGCTGTGGTTGCCCTGCTTTTTTGGATACTTTTCCTCTTGGTGCCACATGGCCATGCTGCAGTTATGGCAGCACTTTTTGTCAGCTGCCTTCCTGGTCCTGCATGAGCTCGACCCCGAGCTCATTCTGGGGACCCTCTCCCTGGGTGCGAGAGCTACACTCTGGTAACCACAACCCACTGTGAAGAGGCATTTCAGGAGGCTTGACACCAATTCGGACTGATGGGACCAGCTGGTCATGGAGCAGTGGGATAACCAGCAGCAGCTCCAAAACTTCTGCAAGTGGAAGGCCACCTTTTTGGAGCTGTGTGTCTGGCTCGCCCCTGCCCTCCAGAGATGCAACACCCTGCAGGCCCGCCATCCCCTGGAGAAGTGGGTCGCAATCACCCTCTGGAAGCTTGCTACCTTAGACAGCTACCAGTGGGTGGGCCCTCCTCATGGAGGTACGGCACTTTGGGGCTGCAGTCCTTGCACCAATGGGAAGGGGGGGGGGGGGGGGAGAAGAGAGTCCTGTTAAAGGGGCACCTGCGGGAAAGGGGGGTTGGGAGTGGGGGAGGAACCGCACCCCTGGGGGGTTGTGCTGTCCCGCCCTCACACAGCCCTGCTGGGGAGCAGCCTTCATAGGGTGTGGCTCCTGGAGTGTTTGAGGGGGGTGGACAACCCCCAAGAGCTCAGGCACTCCCTTTCATTCTCTGTTTCTTTGTCTCTTTCTGCAGGTTGTGAGGGTCATTAACTCGATCCTGCTGCGGAGGATCATCTGCCTGGGAGACTTGGATTTGCTGCCCTGGGGTTCCCAAACTGTGGGGGAGCGACTGATGGGACCCACATTCCCATCTGTGCACCGGAGCATCAAGTGGCCCAGTACATCAATCATAAGGACTACTCAACCGTGTTGTAGACCCTCTTCTACCACCATGCACTGTTCACGGACATTTTTGTCGGGTGAGGCATATGATGCCCGCATCTTCAGGAACTCTAGCCTATGCGGGAAACTGGAGGTGGGCACATTCTTCCCCCGCCGTGACTTTGTGGTTGGGGACGTGCAAATGCCATTGTGCATGGTGGGGGACGTGGCTTACTCCCTGATGCCGTGGCTAATGAGCTATACACAGGTCACCTGGACCCCAGCACTGACCAATTTAATGCCCACCTCATTAAAGGTGGAGTGCGCCTTTGGGCACCTGAAGGAGTTGTTCAGGTGCCTGCTGAGCCGCCTGAACAGGGGGGGAGCACAACATCTGGAGGTGGTCGCAGCATGCTGTGTCCTCCACAAGATTGTGGAGAGGAAAGGGGAGGCCTTCCTCCCGGGGGCGGGGGGGGGAACAGATGGTGGCAGCGAGAGACAGGCTTTCCAGCAGCCGCAGACAGATGCCATCCGCCAGGCCCATCAGTCGGGGGTGCACATCCAGGAGGCCCTGAGGCAGAGGTTCTCTCAAGCACCCCTGTAACTCTCCCCAGGGCCTCCCCAATAAAGGCCTCTGGCTTGCAGCCCTATCCCTTCCCCACCAAAACTCCTCCCTTCACCCCTTCCCTGACCTCTCAATAAAAACACCTATTTGATTTTTAACAAAATGAAGTCTGTATTGATATTACATTAAACAAAAGGGTGCAGGGGGAGAGGCGCTCAACCTGGGGGGGGACAGGGACCTCGTTGGAATAGGTATCAAGTGGGTCCAGGGACTGCAGGAGGGGGAGCTGGAGTGGGGTCACGGATGACAGGGGGAGGGTGCATAGACATCACCGGGGGAGGGAGCAGAAGCACCGCATGGGGGGCAGGTTGAAAGGGAATGGGCATAGCAGGGGGCAAGGAGGGTGGAAGCCAGGAGCAGCAGTATCAGACGGGTGTGCCATCATGCACAACATGATGGCACACATGTTGCCACACTGCTGCATGAGCTGGTCCCATGCGCTGTTCCACCACTCAGCGTCATCACGTATCTTCTGTGCCAGGGTCTGCTGCATGTCGTGCAGGATGCTGACATGCTGGTGCATGAGGTCTTCCTGGACACTGGCGAGTCTTCAGGTCCTCCAGGCTCTGGCGGCTGGCTGCGGTGGTGTGGCTCTCCCCTCAGTCCCAGCTGGTCTGGCTGTGAAGAACACAATGAGGGAGAGATGGTCAGTCATCCATGCAGACACTGTCCCTGAGGCCATGCCCTTCTCTGTGAGCAGCAACCAACAGTCCTCGGCCCAGAAGAGGGGGATGTCCTGGGAGCAAGGCCATGTGTAGCCTGCACAGTGGGCCGTGCCTCATAGGGGCCCCAAGGTGCCCAGGGGACCATACTTCCCACCACCACAACTCCTCCAGCACATGGACCAGCAGGCAAGGCAAGTATCTGCCCACAGTGATAGCCCCAATGGGCATCAGAGGAGCTGGGAGCAGCCTGGCCCTCCCTGGTGTCTGTACACACACCTAGGGCTTACAGCACGGTTGGCGGGAGCGGGTGGTGCCTTGCACATGCAGGCATGCCCTCATGCTGTGTGTGGCATTCCTTGGGGTGTCTGGGATTGTCATGGCAGGTACTGGGAGTATGCCCTCCTCCCCCTACGTGTGGCAGGATGTGTGTGGCCTCCCCTGAGCCTGGCAGCAGGATCCTGCCTGTGATCGGGGCAGCCTGCTGCGTCTGTGTGCCACACTAACACTGCACATGGTTGTACGATGTCCAGCCCAAGCGACACTTGCCCCCCGCCCCGTGTGTGCCTGCCTCCCCTGCCCTGTGTGTGTGACAAAGCGAGAGTACTCACCTGAAGATCCCTCCAAGGCAGCCTGGGAGACGTCCTGGCTGACCAGCAATGGCTCCAAGGACAGCGATGGTCTCCTTCTCCCCCTCTGGCTGGCTCTGGACCTCCTGCTCTTCGTTCACCATGACCCCTGGCCAGGCAACAATGGGGTCTCGAGGCTGGAGTCCATGATGATGGGTTGGGAAGATGTTTCCCCACCCCACCCCAGGATTTGATGTAGCTCCTGATAATAGTGTGCCCCTGAACACTCCTGGGGCTGTTCCCTGAAAGGACCATTAAGGTTGCGGGGGGGCTTGAGACTCTTCCATGGGTGGTATGTCCTGTGGCAGGGAGAGCCATGCTGTAAGGTGCTGCTCTCAGGCCAGCTTCCTGCCACAAGGCTTGTCCAGGGTGCCCTCATCTTTAAGAGGGGCCAGGAAAAAGGAATTAGAGTCCTGATTCCTTTGGACAAAATGTTCACCAGGGCACCTCTGCTATTTTCTGGAGGCCTCTTCTTTTGATAAAAGCCTCTCCTCCCTGTCCACACACATCTTTTTCCAAAAGAGCTCTTTCGGAAAAAGGCTTTTTCCTCATAGAAAGAGGATTACCAATGCTGGAAAACCCCTCCGTTCTTTCAATTTTCTTTCACAAGAACGCGATTGCAGTGTGGATGTAATGCAGGTTTTGTCAGAAAAACAGCCATTTTTCTGAAAAAAAATCTGTAGTGTAGACATACCCTCAGAGGAATTAAAAATGGGGGAGGGGGGAAACAACAGAGCAGGGCAGATTTCCCTTAAGGAGACAGAGCATGGCTTCTCTCAGAAACTTACCCAGCAAACACACCATGACACATACACAGCTGCATACACTCAATCTGTGTCGAAGTCAGTCAGAGAGAGAGAGAGAGAGAGAGAGAGAGAGAGAGAGAGAGTGTGTGTGTGTGTGTGTGTGTGTGTGTAGCCCTAGCTCCAGCCCCACGCCCTCTATCCGAGGCCTGGAGCAGGCACACAGCCACATATTAAAACTCATGAAGTGCCCCGCCTCTCCCCCCACCCCGCCGTGAAAATTATTGCCCACTCCTTATTTAAGTCCAAATGAATGAGAAAGGAGTTAGTCAGGAGGACTTGGGGCAAGAGATCTGATGAAGAGCTCTATTTAAACTAGTCATGTGGCACCTTATAGACTAACTGAAGTCTAGGAGCATAAGCTTTCGTGGGCAAAGACCCACTGCTCCAACACTTCAGTTAGTTTATAAGGTGCCACAGGACTCCTCGCCGCTTTTGCAGATTCAGACTAACACGGCTACCCCTCTGATATTTAAACTAGGTGAAGCTTCAGCTGACAGTTAAACATACATGAGGAGATGTCCAAGAGACGTTAAGATTGGTTGGACAGAAGGAGGCACATCTGGGACAGAGGCAGATCTGAGAGAAAAAAAGTATAGCAGGAGAAATGATGGTGAACAAGGACAAAGCCCTGTAGGACAAAACAGAAAACTGGGGGCAGTGATGAGGAGGATTCTCCAAAGGATATGCGGATGCAGCAAACAGAGAAGGAGAGCAGTCACAGAAGCCCAGGAAAGATAAGTTTTCAAGAAGAACTTTTTGGCCAATGGTGTTAAAAGCAGCTGACAACTCAAGGACACATATTAGTTCAGACCTTTGGCTAGAAAGAGGACAATTGAGATACTGGCAAGAATGGAGCGCAAGGGTCAAAAAGTGGACTGGAGAAGAATTCCATAGACTGTAAGCAGCACTTTCAAAAGTTCAGAGATTGAAGGATGAAGGGAAAGGGGGCAGTACTTGGAGCCACACAGTTCAATTTAAATTCTGACAGCTGCCTGCTCACGTGGCAGCTGCCAGTGGAATGCTCAAGAGCTGGTGGCATGTGAGGAAGGCCTTACCCCCCCCGGCCTGTGCTGCATGGAGTCGGCAGGGGCCAAAGCCTGAAGGTGGGGGGGTGGGCTTAACCCCTGGCCTGTGCAGCAGGGAGCCAGTAGCATGGGGAAGGGGGAGCAGGAGGAGGCCATGCAGCTGTGGGCAGAGGGAGGGGCTGCGGGACGCAGAGTGACGCACGACGTCACACACATCCTCCAGGAAAAACCTTTTTAAAGCATAGTAAATTAATTGCCAATGTATATATTGTCCACATATAAAAGGACCACCACCCTTTTACAACTGTATTTTAACCACAACTGTTTATAAAAACACGGGAGCACATAAATTCACAAATTTATTTAAAATTACGGATTCGATTTCATTACCGAAGAGTTTCAGAGGGGTAGCCATGTTAGTCTGTAACTTTAAAAACAATGAGCAGTCCCTGTCGCACCTTAGGGCACATCTACACTACAGAGAAGATCAAAGCTGTTGCAGTCAATCTTCCAGGGTTCAAATATGCAGGTCTAGTTAAGACATCTTATTCAAACTGAGAGGGGCACTTCTGTTGATGCCAGTAGCCCTGCTTCCACGAAGTGTAAGGGAAGTCGAAAGGGAGAGTGTTCTCACTTTGACTTCCTGTAGTGTGGACAGCGCCAAAAGTCAAGTTAAGCTACATTAATTGCATAGCTGAAATCGATATACCTGAAGTTGTGTATCTTAATTTGACCTTATCCTGTAGTGTAGTCATACCCTTAAAGACTAACAAAAATATGTATGTAGCATCATGAGCTTTCATGGGCAAAGCCCCCGTCCTCAGAAGGCATCGCCTTCTAGTAACAATAAAAAGATTAATGAGCATCTGAGGAAATAGCTTTTGCTCACTAAAGCTCCCTCTCAATAGAGAGAGACAGAGACAGAGAGGTAATTTATCTAGGAAAAGTTATTAAGCCCCTAATCAAAATGTTCACTTACAAAAGACTCTCATCACTCAGCCAAAACAGAAAACAAGGTTTTTTAAAAACTATTTGAAAGTGAAATCTACAAGTGCATGCACGTAGAACAACAATCTCAAAACAGACACTTTATTCTAGCTATTACAGCCATTTGCTAGCTGAACATTTAAATCAGATTCCAGATGCATCAATGATTATGCAGACTATTATTGTTTCTAATCTTTCTGTTCAGATTTCCTCACAGACCCCCTTTAGAAGGTGAAAAGTAACATCTTTCTCTATCATCCAGCAGCACTGTTCATCTCTAAATTCTACTTTGACTTGACCTTAAGTTTTACAATAAAGCAGTTGGTTTGTCTCACCTAAAGCAGACTTACAATGTATTTTGTTTAAAAAAAAAAAAGTATTTGTTAGTAGCCGAGTCATAACACAAAAGCTTACCTATAGATATTTTAGAAAATGAAGCCTATTATGACAAGTATATCTATATTAAGGTCTGGGTTTTTTTTTGGGGGGGGGGATGAGTGGGGGATATGACTTTATTTAACTGATGACTCACCAGTTGTAACCGGGTATAGTGTAAACATGTATTGCACTCATTTCCAGCTTTGTCAAGATCTCCTTTTTTCAAAATGATGCAGCATCATATCCAGGTTTATGTATGTATGATACTCACCTTCCTCTGACTTTGCTGCCAATGGAGGGTTGTTTACAAGTTCCTCTGTATTTCCTTCTCCTCCCCCACGGGATCTTGAATTCCAGACTTTAATCACTTCAACATCATTATCACTTCCACTTCCGCTTGAGCTACTATCTTTCTTCACTTTTTTCCCCTTGGATTTTTTTTTCCTAGAAACATAACATAACGTATGTTCACTATTTAAAAATCTGCTGGTGAGAGACCCAACAGTTGTAACAAAAACAAAAACACAATACCACCCCAAATATTGCTTAAATTTTTGTAACCTTAATAACAATAAATCTAACAGAATTTAAGTTATTCATATATTTTTCACGCAGAAAAGCTTAATTTACTTAGCATAATCATCAGAGCTTAAACTCATTGAAGTTTCATCTGAATCTGAAGCTATGAACTCATCCAAACTGTCTTCATCAAAGTAGCCCTGAAAAACAAAAATACATATTTAAGTACTATCATCTAGCCTAATGCCTCTATTGAACAATTAATCTGCCTATTCCTCATTAAAACAAATGAAGAGTTCAGTGAAAGAGCAACATTTCAAAATGTTCCAATAATGAAAAAATTTCAAGAAAAACAAAATACTGGTCATAAGTGAAACAGAGAACAAAAATCACTGTACCCCAAAGTGAAAGAAATTTCCATTAATTCACAAATACTCTAACCTATCATTTGTCACATCTTATTTGGAAAGTTTTCCATGGAGCCAGAAGTATGTATTTTGATGCATCATTTACCTTATTTTCTTTACTAATATAGTCCAGCTGTAAACACCAAGGGTGAGTCCAGATTCTGCTTAACATCTGGAAGTCCTGGAAGAGCTTAGCTCCGGCTTTGCCTCTTCCACCTTCACTGCTACAACCTACACCTGACAATAAAGTTCAGATTATAGAATGAAAGCTTGAAAAAAGTTTGTTTTCCCCTATGAACACCACATTTGTTTAGTATAGTGTGTTCTCTCCATGTGCACATCTCAGTGTAATTTCTTTTTTGCAGAGGTAAATCACTAGGCCCTGGTCTAGACTAAGCAGTTATTTCGAAACAACAAGTGGAGCATCCACACAACCAAGCCTGTTATTTAAAAATAGTTATTTCAAAATAGCAGTAGTGTGGACACTCCACTGCTGCTATTTAGAAATAACTACACCACAGAGTCATTCAAAGTAATTGCTCCCCAATACTTCCTGAGGCTCTAAGTCGAAACAGAACATCCATATTAAGAGAGCTTGCCATGGACTAATTTTGAGGCTTCCCTGTAGTGTGGGCACATTATTTCTAAAGAGTTATTTTGGAAGTTATTATTTCAAAATAAATTATTTGAAATAATTTCCTACTGTAGACATGCCCGTCGCTACAGGATTTTTTTCAAATTAAACTGATCAAAATTAGATTCCCATCTCTTTCTTGAAAATGAGTTACATGATAGCATTTTTTACAAAGGAGCTCATTCTCTCCTCAATGGGAGTTCATATAAATCCCAGTGAAAGGGCACTTACATCTCCAAGTCTGTAAAAGCAATTTTTTATAAAACCTAAGATCAGTATAAATATTATGTTTTGAAGTTTCAATTAATTCAAATCAGTTTAATGTAAGTATTTCCTTGCACATTTTGTAATTTTTGTTATAACTAGGTTTAAGTACCTGGTCTATTTTCATTGACCAACCTGAATTTGTTGCAAAAAGTGAACAGCATTTGTGGTTAACGACTGAAAAAAAAAAAACCCTTATTTTTAATAGCCTAAAGCAAGGGTGCCCAACCTATGGCCCACCAAAGCATTTCCTAAAGGCCTGACGCCTGTTTCAACAAAATATACTAATAGACAACTCATTAGCATTAATCAGGTTTACATGAGTTTATTGTTTTTTGCCTGTTTTCTATAGTGCACATTATATGCACTGATGCACATTTTATGCATCGTCTTTCTCTGTATTTAAACAGGTTGTTTCTATGTACAGTATTGTCTATTTAGATATACAGAACAGAATCTGTTGGCTCATGCAACGTTGCTCCTAGGTTCATGTGGCCCTCCTGCATAATAAGGTTAGATCTAAAGCAGCGTTTCTCAAACTGGGTCCATGGACCCCACTAAATAACTCCTCCCCATCTCCCTCTCCCTCCCAACACCTCCCACTAGGGTTCCCTGAGGATGCAACACTGGTAGGGAGGAGGAGGAACAGGGACTTTGGCTCTCTGCTCCAGCCCAGAGCCTGGATCTCCTCTGACACAAACTACTTTCCAGAGCCTGCACACCCCCCTCCTGTACCCCAAGCCCCTACCCAAGCTTGGTCAAAATGAGTGAAGGAGTAAGAGCGAGCGAGCGAAAGGGGATGGGTCATCAGCGAAGGAGGCAAGATAAGGGCTGAGGAGTTGGGCCCCCTAAAAATCAGAATGGGGATCATTGGTTTGCTAAAGGTTTGAGAACCACTTGCCTAAATGGATGTCAAAGAAACACTGTTAACTTGAAGTTCTTGAGAATAATTTTGTATTTATCTGTATAGTGAGGCCCGTTTTAAACAAAATAATTGGAAAAACCATACATTTTCTGAATTGCAAAAATAAATGCCTGTGGGTGAGCTAGACTCTAAAGCTTATTCAAGATTCAATCAACAGGCTATAGAAGAATGTAATAAAATGAAGGCATAATGGAAAGTATGATAGCAAGCTGCCTTTTGCCACACTACCAAGAATTATACTTCAGTTATTTCAATGTAATAATTATTCTTTTATGTTCCAAATTAAATAAAAAAAATAAAGCTATGATAGATGGGATAGTTCTCATGGAAAGAGTTGCTACAAAAGTGCTCAGACCAGATGGACTAACTCCAAGTTATAGAAACAGAAAAGAGCACCACCTCTAAAATCTATCAAGCAATTAACAAAAATTACTACATTACCATATTAATGAAAATTAGAAAACATTTTTATTATCTGGAATAAAACCTAACTTTCAGATTGCATATTTTAGTGGCAACTTGTGCCACCATTTGAAAGTACTTCAATAAAACAATTAGCTTATTACTTTTATTTGTATTTGCAGGCAAAAAGATCCCACTAGTAGGATTCAGTTTTCAGATATTTAACTAATACAAATAAAAATTTACTTAGTTGGAAATGCTGGAATACCAAGCAAACACAGAGTGGCACTTAACATAGGTATCAGTCAAATGAGTCAGAACAGCGGTGAGGAGCATGTATCTCACTGGGGTTCCATCGGCAGCCCATGGACTCCCTATCTGCCCCCCAACCTCCACATCCCTCTCGCACAATTGGGCACTGGAGCCCTCCCAACACTTCCAGAGTGCCACAAAACGCCTGATTCCCACTCCCTCCAAGAGCTGGAATGCAAATCAGCTGTTTGTAGCTGTTCAAGCTCTGGGAGGGAAAGGGAAGAGTTGGGACAGAGTGAGAATTAGGCAATTCATGGTGCTCCTAAGCGCTGGGAGGGAGGAGGAGCAGCAGTTAAGTGCAGGGGTGGGGTGAGAATCAGATAGGGGGTCTACGGGCCATATGCAGCTCACTGAGACAAAGGAGGGCCACTCGTGCATCCCACTCACTAATCTTGGGTGCCCACCACTGGCTTAGAAGGTAGCAATATAGCTGAATATTAACAAGGAAGACTCAAGATCTAGAAAGAGTTGTGACACTATCAGCCCTTAAATGTGCTGGAAAGATGTAGTCCCTATTTAAAAAAACCAAAAACTCTAAAGATTTGTCATAAACATGGTACATCCCTAAGGCATGATTAAATGCTCACTGAAATACATAGGAACCTTTCTATTGACCTCAATGGGCACTGGATCAGGCTGTTTGCTTACTATCAGCTACAAGGTAAAAGGTGTGCAAATAATTGCTGTACAGTAAACAAATAAGGAATTCTTCAGTGGCAGTACAGAATGAGAAGATTCTAATGGATTAGTCATACTGGGTTATTTTTTTCTGTCAGTCTGTGCCCCATTAGATACATATTAGGGATGAAAAAGGTTGACCGGTTAGCATTAGGCTTACTGGCATGCTGACCCAGTAATCAGTTAACCAGCCCTGCTCAAACCTGGCAGCAGGCTGCACCCAGCCAGCAGAACCCTGGCTACAGTAAGCTGGAGCAGCCCCAGCCAGGCTGCAGCAGCCCCCAGTAGGCTGGACAGCGGGACCCCAGCCACAGGCAGCCCCTACCTGAAGCATCTTCCGCCACACCTGGCAGGCAGGATCTCTGCCTCACAGAGGCCCCCGATGCTCTGCACCAGCCCTCTAATGGTTAACTGGTTAAACTATTTAATTTTATTCATTAAACTAGTTAGCTGTTTTATCAGGTATTTACATCCCTAATACATATTGTAAGGATATATATTTTTTGTAACTTGGTAGGTTAAAACACAGTTTATACCAGGAAACCTGAACATTTCCAAACAAACAAACAAACAAACAAACAAACAAACAATGTATAAGAAGCCAGCAAAAGTTTTGAAGAACTCGAAAAACTACTTCTATTGCTCTGAGAGAAAATACTTGTTATGGGGAAGAAAATACTTGTTATGGGGAAGCAGCATGTTTTACCTACTGAGCTGCTTTGATAAAAAAAGCTGACTTATTTTTAAGCTCACTACTAATTTTAAGAGGAGAGGCATCTGGAACGTTGCAGTAAAACAGAATACACATATATTTTCCTTCACTGAATTTATATAGGTGAGACACAATATAAAACAGACTAAGTTATAGGCTTGGTTTGTGATAAGCTCTACAAGACTACTAAAACAAGACTATTAAAAACTCCGGTCATCTGAAGAAGTGGGCTATGCCCACGAAAGCTCATGATACCATCTACATGTTTTATTAGTCTATAAAGTGCTACTGGGCCTTTTATTTTTTTTTTTTTTTTAATTAAAACACCGTGTGTGTTCTGCTTTCAAACACACTCATGTAGATTTTTTTTTAAATTAAGTTTTTACTGCTTATTCAAAAAAACTAAAAAAAGAGCTTTTGGGTTTTATACCTGCCATTTTTATAAATGAAATGACCAACACCGGTCCATGACGACTATTTAAATTAGCATTTAAACTGAAGAAAACAGCCCACAAAGTCTGAAAAAAACTCTAGCTAACACACCAAAATACTACACCCAACTATAATCGAAGCAAGTAAGACTAAACTGAGAATATCTTAGCCAAGTTCAACATCTGCTGTAAATTACAATTAGATACAAAATAAAATTACATTTATTTAATCCTTTTCTTAAATTAAACTTGGAAGGGTAAATGCAATAACAAAACATCATGGGCAGTCACCGCAGCAGTAATGTACAATCAATTTAAACCGTTCAACATTCTTTAGCCTATTTAATGTTAAAAAGATTAAATTAATACATTTGCATAATGGACTAAGTAGCAGTTCTCAGAAAAATGTACGCTAGATTATTCATTAGATAAAAATATGACTGCATCATAATCATCATGACTCCATATATTCTGCAACTACAGAATTTAACAAAAAGAATATTTCATTAACATGAAGTAGTGTTGCTACAGAGTTTAGGAGCTGTTGCTGTACAACTTCAGAGCTGCTGCGGTCGAATTTTGTCCAGCCGGGCCATGCAGAACACATAAGGCCTTGGCTATCTACTTCAATTCCCACTATTGATGGTAAATACAACACTATCACTTTAAAAGTGCTGCTGACATTCAGGTCTTGCAAGATGCTGAACTACAACTACCAAGAAAACCATCAATGTTTTAGAGTCAAATGCACAGCAGTTCATCTCTCTTGAACATGCTTTTGCTCAAGATGTAAGATTTTTCAATTCAATAAGTTTATGTATGGCCTCACATCTTCTAAAATACTAAGAAAGTTAAAAATTACAAGGGCAGACTGGTCCTAAGACATCAGTGAAATCTGATGACAAACTAAAGTTTTTTCACACCAGAGCAGTGGGATGTGGAATGAGACAGAAAAGACAACTGCGTATCATGTGTTCAAAACATGAAATAAACAAGTATTGCTCTGGGAACAAAGGTACAATGCAAGATTCTGAAATACACTTGTGTCACTGCACCTCAATTCTGAGTTTCTCTTGTGCCAACCTTTGTGGTAACTGCTACAATGTAGGGGACAAATTAGGTCTCAGATGAGATAAACTAATTTTCTCTAGAAACAAATTGAGGTTTCCAGATTTAAGGACTTATTTAATAATCCAAAGTCTCCTTGAAAGAATGTTTTTGCTTAAAGAGTACCAGCTATTAAATGACATAATGAATGAATTACTTAAAGTTATATTTTTGGGAAAGAAAAGAAAGGAAAGGAATAAAGAATCACAAACAAGAACTATAAGTATTCGTATTCTTCAATAAATATTTAGTTATATGTAACCCAGTCTTTAGCAAGTTCAAGTTTAAGTGCCAAAGTGAACTCCTATAGCAAACCAAAGGGACCACTTGTAGCGTGTTATGAATACATGGGAAAAAACCTGATTAAATGATGACTAATCACATTACCCAACAATATTTGAGTTACCTACCCGTCAAGTGATCCAGGTAGTACTGATAGAGTTTACACTGAATAGGTGTCATTCTAACTGCTAGAACATATTCATATTTTGGTGGCAGGAACTTTGTTAATGCTGTATAATCTTTCCTCTGTAATTTTACAAAAGGACGTTAGTCAAACAGATAAGCATGTATAAAGCAAGTGGATTATCAGTTTAAAAAATGTTTGTACTGTTACACCTTAAAAGACAAAATGTACCATCCCTAGGATGTTTTCCCACTATAAAGGAAAATATATAAATACAGACTGAAAGCCATCTAAACCAGCCCATCTGCACAAGACCATTTTATCTAGTATATCTGGTTACACACTATATTTTTCACTCGCACGCACACACGCACACAAAATTTAGGGTTCTGCTTGTCAAATGCAATTTCAACAGCTGTTTCCAGTGACTGCTTCTCTTCAGCATAGTTATCCTTGTTAAAATCTGGATAAATGAATCCCAAATCACAGTGTTTGTATTAAGGACACAGATTGTGACTCCAGAGGGAAGCAACTAATGAACGGAGGGGGGTTGTGTTATTCATGATTTTTTAATTGATTTTTGATTGTTGATGCTATTTCTAATCCTTTTCCTCATTCACTTTCCTTGAATTACTGCTTCTCTCTATCTGCCTCCTCAGAATGATGGATGTTGACAGTTTGGGTGCTGACCACTGACCAGGCATGGGACATCTAATAATGCTTAAGTGTTAAATTATTTGAGTATTAAGATTTTCATAGTTGCTCTCTTCCTTCTTTCTGATATCTTCATCTGCTTCCTCTTTTTTCATCTCTTTTGATTCTCTCAAATGGAAACAGTTCTAAGACATTTCTCTATGGACCAACACCTTACTATCCAGTTTTAGGAATCAGTAAAAGGCAAGCTGGTTTTTAAGTTTAAATTCAGATTATTTTTTAACTGAAGAACGGATATCCTACCCTATAATATAAATTACTTGTCCAGTAAGTCAGGAAAGAGAATTACTCACCTTGTGCAGTAACGGTGGTTCTTCGAGATGTGTGTCTCTGTGGGTGCTGGTGTGTCCTCACAATGGCGATCGGAGATTTTTCTAGCAGTGTCCACCATGCCGCACACACACTGTGACACCCCTTTGTGCTGTTAAGTGTTTGTTAGACACGTGCGCAGCCTCTCCGTTGTTTCTCTACCTGTGCTAGTACAGCATGGGGCTCCAAAGCAGGGGAAGGATAGAGCGTAGTGGAGCACCCACATCTCGAAGAACCACCATTACTGCACAATGTGAGTATCTCTCTCTTCTTCGAGTAGTAGTATCCCTGTGGGTGCTCCACTCTGAGTGACTATAAAACAGTAGTCAGATCTTGGAGGCTGGTTTGGAGCCCTGTTGTCATCACCAAGGATAATACAGCCATAGAGGATGCGATGGAGGATGCCAGAGTGTAATGTTGTGCGAACGTGTGCTCTGATGACCAAGTGGTTGCGTTGCAAATGTCCTGGAAAGGTACATTCTTGAGGAAGGCAGTTGTAGAAGACATGGCCCTGGTAGAACGGGCAGTGATTGTGCTAGGTGATTCTTTGTTATGGATGGTGTAACATATGTGGATGCATGAAGAGATCAACTTGAAGATCCTCTGAGAAGAGACAGCCTGTACTTTGGATCGTTCCCCGAAGCATAGGAAGAGTCTAGGAGATATTCACCAGGCTCTTGTATGATCAATGTACAACGCAAGAGCTCTACAGATGTCGAGGGTGTGCCATGCCATGTGTGATGGATTAGTGTGTGGCTTGGGGAAAAACGCAGGTCAGTGTAGCGGTTCATTGACGTGGAAGAAAGAGAATTTTTGGGAGGAATTTAGGATGAGGCCGAAGTGTCATTCTGTCTTCGCTGAAAATTGTAGTGGAGGGGAACGGAGGTCCACCATTAGGGCTGCAATTTCACCTACTCTCCTGCTGGAGGTTATTGCGATTAGAAAATTGACGTTCATAGATCAGTATGTCCAAGGGCAGGTCGCCAAGGGCTCAAGGGCAGCTTTGTCAGGCTCTTAAGTACATGCTTCAGGTCCCAGATAGGAAGTGGTGGGTGAACACATGGAAAGGTGTTTTGTAGACCAGTGAGGAATCTTTTGGTGACTGGGTTCAAGAGGAAAGAATCACCTTCAGTGGTGCAATGGGAGGCTGCAATAGCAGCTGCGTGAACCTTGATAGTACTTATACCTTAAGGAGTCGGGTCTGGCTCCAAGAGGTAGTCCAATAGGAGTGGGAGGGGGAGGGGCGGTTTCAAGGGGCATAGTGAGAGTAGAATAACGGTGTGTCCCATTTGATGGAGAAAGCATCCCCAAGGGAGTGCTTCCTTAAGACAGCTCTGGAGCAGTAAAGATGGCATTTGCAATTGTTCCTGGTCGCAAAGAGGTCTGTATCTGGCTGACCCCGTTGACGGAACACGTAATTGAGGGCTTGCGTGTCTACCTCCCATTCATGTTGGTCATAGAACTTGCAGCTGAGGGCATCTACTATAACATTTAGCACCCCTAAGAGGTAAGTGGCAATAGGGATAATCTGGTGCACAAGGCACCAGTCCCATAATTTGAGAGCTTCCAAACAAAGGGACGGGTATCATGCACTGCCTTGCCGATTGATATAATACATACAAGTGGTGTTGTCTGTCATAATGTTGATAGTCTTGCGTGCTATGTGATTTAAGAAATGCTGACATGGGTACTGCACCGCTCACAGTTCTAAAAGGTTGAAATGGAGCGTTTGCTCTGTAAAGGACCATTTGCCTTGGGCCGTGAGGGTTCCTAGATAGGCACCCCATCCCATGAGTGATGCATCGGTCATCATGGTAAGTATAGAGTTCAGTTGATGGAATGCTCCAGTTAAGATGTTGTGTGGATTTGTCCACTAGTGCAAGGAATTGAGGACCCGTGGCAGAATGATAACTGACTTAAAGAGCATGTCTCGGGACAGGGTGTAAAGTATGGCAAGCCACGAGTGAAGGCATCTCATGTGGAGCCTTGCCAGCTTGACGACGTAGGTTGTGGAGACCATATGGGTCCAAGATTTTTAGGCATTTGCTAACTGTTGTGGTAGGGGTCACCAATGCTAATGCTATGAGGTTGCATAGGGCATCGAATCTGTGCATGGGAAGAGTCGCTTTGGCTTTGACAGTATCAATATGTGCTCCTATAAACTCCTATGTCTGAGTGGGATCGAGTGTGGATTTCTCGTAGTTGATATGGAAGCCCAGGCAGAGCAGGAGGCTTGTGGTAGTCTTGATCGTGTCCCATGTCTCTTGAAAAGATGTGTCTTTTATAAGACAGCAGTCTAAGAATGGAAATATGACTTCCTGACAATGTAGGCATGCCACTACGACTGCTAGAGTTTTGGAAAACACTCTGGGAGCCACTGAAAGGCCAAAAGGGAGCACTCAGTATTGGTAATGGTGACGGTCAACCCATGAACTGCAGAAAATACCAGTGGGCAAGATGGATTGTTATGTGGAAATATGCATCTTGAAGGTCGAGAGCCGAAAGCCAATCCCCTTGATCCAATGCTGGAATTATTGTTGCTAGGATCACCATCTTGAAATGTTGGTAAGCGATGTGTTTGCTGAGCTTCCTTAGATCCAGAATGAGCCTCCATCCTCCATTCTTTTTCTGTGTTAGAAAATAAGTTGAGTAGAACCCTCAGCCATGGAACTCTGTTGGTACCAGTCCTATGGCACCTAATTGGAGGAGGTGAAGCACCTCTTCCTCAAGGAGAGTCTCATGAGAGGGGTCCCTGAAGAGAGATGGAATGGGAGGATGGATAGGACGACGAGAAATGGAAGTGATGGAGTAACCATGGTGGATGAGCTCTAGGACCCACTTGTCCGATGTTATTTGAGCCCACTGTTGAAAAAAGGGGCAGGGCCAGTGTTTGAATTGTGGATAATTGGGTGATTGTGTGACCACAAGGAAAGTATCTTTTTGGCTCCTGACCAAACCTTCAGATTTGCTGTTTGGATGCGGAAGGTTGGGCTGCTGCTGTTTGATGTTGTTGCTGGCATTAAGGCCTATGTCATTGGGGCCGTCATTTCTGTTGGAAGTCATACCTCGGTTGCTGTCTGTATTGCTCCTTGGGTCTCTGGTAGTTGGTTATCTGGCGCTCTTAAATGGGGGCTTGTATACCCCCAGGGTCCTTAGGGTGGTACGGGAGTCCTTCATCGAATGAAGTACTTAATCGGTTTTTGCAGCAAAGTGATTAGTTTTATCCAAGGGTAGGTCTTCGACTTTCTGCTGCAAATCTCTCAGAACCCAATGCTTGGAGACAGGATATTCTCCAGACCACAATAGCTAAGGTTGTGACGCATGCAGCTGTGTCTGCTACATCCATTGCGGACTGTAGTGTGGTGCAAGAAATTGTATGGCCCTCCTGCATAATGATGAAGAGGATAGGCCTCTTGTATTCACATAAGTAAATGTATAAGCTCTTGAAGCTTAAAGTAATTAGTATAATTCACTGCTCTAAGGAGCAGGGTGGCCGAGGAGTATGCTTTACGACCCATAATGTTATTTTTTTTGTGGCCCTTGTCCTTTGGTGTTGATCTAATATTGGGTTGTCTGGCTCTGTCTAACAGAATAGAGACTACCAGGTTGGTGGAGGGTGAATGGTATTTTCAGTCCACTCTTTTTTTGGTTGAAGTTGTGGATGCTGGGGTCTGCCAAATGTTGTCTGCTGGGTCCATAATAGCCTCGTCCATAGGGAGGGAGATCCTGGAGAAGGTAGGAGGTTGCAAGATTTGCACGAGGTGATGCTGTTTTTCCTAAACTTCCTGTAAATCTTGCTCTTGTGTTAATGCTACCCTTTTAAAAAGTTCTTGGAACCTTCGAGTCGTTGGTGGCATGGTGGTAGATATAAGCACCTCATCTGGTGAGGATGAAGAATTATAAACAGGGGACCTGTCTTCACCCTTGGACAAAGAGTCCTCCATCTCAGTCTGGATTGGAGAATTAGGCGCTGTTATAGATGTCATGGATTGGGGAGAACGAGGTGGTTCGCTGGATGCTGTAGAAGGTGCAGTATAATGGCTCTTCCTATGAAGACGTGACTCCCATGATTGCCACTGCCCTGGGTAAGGGGGTGGCGGATATGTGAAATGATGCGCACACCAGGGTGGTAGATATGCGTATGTAATAAGCCCAGTGTCCTAGGATGGAGCTCTCTGTGTTGAGCTGGAATGTTGGGAAGAAAAACAGCTGCGTGGCTCCATGACAGCTTCGCTTGGGGAGTGAGACAAGATCAGTGATCTGCGTGAATGCACTGATTTTGTGGAGGAACCTGGAGATAACAGTGCCAGTGAAGGACGGCTCCTGTTAGGAGACTCATGTCGTAGATGTTCCTGGGATGGTATTGGGGTACGTGTGTTACTCAGTGTTGTTGGTGGTTGTTATAGGGTTGGGTAGAAGGGTCTTAGAACTTGGAAATGTGAGAAAACTGAAGAGAAATAATTAGGTTTTTTGTTGTTTTTCTACAGAAACAGCAGAAAGGAGAGAAGCTCTGTCTGCTGCCAAGGATGGTAGAGAAGGAACTGAGGGGCTGCGCTGCGCACACACCTAGCAGACACTAACGGCATGAGAGGGTGCCACAGCGCGGGCACAGCATGGTGGACAAAGCTAGAAAAATCTCCGGTCACTGGCACAAGGACTCACCAGCACCCAGAGTGGAGCATGCACGGGGACACTACATGAAGAAGAAATAGCTAATTGTCCAAGTTTCACATTTCCTGCCTAAGATACATTGACAGTGCTTGTAAAGATTGTGAAGTATTACAATATTTTCTATTTATATGGGATTTCTGAATTATTCACAATTTAAACTAATTATGAAAACTATACATTGAGCAAAATGATAACGAGATTACAGGACTAAGTATGTAGCAAGAGTAGATACAAATTTAGCGGTCCCAGACCTTAACATTTTTTTTAATTCAAAGGCAAGTATTTTACTATAATATTAAGTTACTTAAGTTAACATGGTGATAAAGTATTTACGTACCTGAACACATCCAGCTAACATCTCATACAGTATGTGAGCACGCTTCTTCATTACTCTAACATCTACCATAGTAGAGTCTGCGCACTGTCCATTCTGGATGGGATTTATAAACCGATTTCTGAATTCCTTAATTGATCCAAGCAAATTTTCCTTGATAAAATTAACCATGCAGTGATCTGAAAGAGAAAAAAAATCAACTCCAATTCTTTAAAATTAAAATTATATTCTTCAATAGTTTTTATTATAGTTGAAAACAAAATTATGGCAGTCAGTAGAGGCACGTATTTAGGGATGTTAGCGAGTTCTCAACTGGCTGCCACATACAGGGGCTGCTGCATTCAGTGCAAGTCAGAACCAAGGAGTCCTGGCTCTTGCTGGTCCAGGACGCTGCACCTCTGCATTTTTAATGTAGGAAGAGCCCAGCAGCACTTACTGTATTTAAAATTTAACATCACAGCACAGGTGGCTCCTGGAGCCAGAACAAGCTAGGACTGCTCAGTCTCAGCTCAAGCTGGCTCCTGGAGCAACCCCCGCTTCAAATCTGCAGAGCGGTCCTTATTGACTAATGGTGTAATCGATACAAACTGTATCAACTACAGGATTAGCCAGATAACCTCAATTTAACATCCTTACATTCATTACCAGATGAGTTCATTCTAAATTAACTAGACTTCTAAGAGTAACTTTGTATCAGAATTCTAGAGGAGTTTACGTAGCTAAAACATCTCTCATATGTTTATCCAAAAGGCAAACTAAAAAGTAATGAAAAGGTATTATATTCGCTATAAAGTGTGATCTCGTAACAACAGAACACATTTTCTCCTACATTAAAACTAAATATATTGTAATATTACTATGACACTGTTTTCTGCACTGACAATAGACACATTTACTTACATTCTATAAGATTATTCTGCAGCGGTGTTCCTGTAAGAATTATCCTCCTCCTGGATCGGATAGAATTCATAGCCTTAGAAACAGCAGAAGCTTCATTTTTTAATATGTGCCCTTCATCACATACAACGAAGTCGGGGCCTAGAAGAAAATCAAGATGTCTAATGCAATTAATTTTGTCATGGGTAATCTCTAGGAAGATGGCTATCTACAAGAATCTGACTTTGCTCTAGTAACAGGCAATTACATGCTATTTTAAAATAAAGTTCTCTAGATTCAAGGGCATTAAATCCCATATTTTTTACTTGCAAATGAATTCATAATAGTTGATTTTCCAAGAAACAGTGTAGTGATGAAGAGGATTAAGCAAAAAGTTTTACAGTATATTCCTATTAAAAAAGTTTCAACATACATTAGAGACACAAGATGGATGAGATAATGTGTTTTATTGAACCTGAGGAAGAGCCTGTGTAGTTCAAAAGCTTGTCTCTCTCTCCAACAGAAGTTGGTCCAATAAAAGGTATTACCTCACCCACTTTGTTTCTTTAATATCCTAGGATTGACATGGCTAAAACAACACTGTAAAACACATTAGTGATGCACGTTTTTCTTGTGAAATGTCATAAGCACACATTTTAAGAGTCAGATTACACTGCCATCTATTGGTAACTTATAAGAGAACCAAAGTCCAACAGCAGTTGGACATATGAAAAACATTTTCCACTTGCAAGAGTTCTAAATTCAGTCCATCTCCTTAAATGGACAGTTTAATTTCTACTCTGACTCCTTACATTAACAATGAACAACACTGTGGTGCCTTAAAAACTAACAAAAATATGTGTAGCATCATGAGCTTTCATGGGCACAACCCACTTCTGCAGATGAGATGATCTTAAGTGGGGGAGAAAAAGGGGGACCCTAAGAATAAGAAAGGAGAGAAGAAAGAAAAAATGTTACCTGTCACACTTACCTGGATCAACCAGAGCCTTGTTAAATATTTCCTTAAGTTTTCTACTTTTCACATTCCTGCCTTGTGCAAGATTACGGTACATCTCATAGCCTATGATCATAACTCCTCCATCTTCCTGCCATCGCTGCAGCATATAGGATCTTTCTTGAGGGCGTTTTACAGTTGCTAGTTCAGAGACCTTTCAAGAGAGAAAACTGGATGTTGGACTCTGCTTTTAACCAAGACAAAACAGAAGCCTTGCAGAATACCACTTAACTTTTACATACCTAGATCATCCCTACAATATTAATACAATATCTATGGTGTACTTTGAATGGGTAAGTTTATTACAATTACTCAAACTGTTCAGCTACATAAAGGACAAAAAAAGAAGTCTTAAAAAATGAAATACCTCTAGTTTCTCATCATCTTCTAAACCTTCTTGCCATTTTTCAAACTCATTCAGCCAGTTCAAGGCAGTGTTCAGTGGACACACCACCAGAGCGGTGCTAAAATCCAATTTATCACACAACAGAACTGTATGGAGAAAACTCACCACCTGTAAGAGGAACCAAGCAAACTACTAATTAGCATGAGAATAGTTAAGTGGAAAAAATGTTTCACATTCACATCCAACTTTCCTTTCCTCTAAATAATGCATAAAGTGCATAAACACTATTCTTCCTACCCAAACAGTCTCTCTCTTTTTGGGGGAGTATTAGCTAAACAACTCACTTTTCTACTTTAAACAATCTCCTTCAGTCCTCTCATTTTCAAGTCTAACTATCTCTGGAATTGGGTGCATCTCAAATTTCCTTTGCTGGTTAACTTACAACATACCATTTATTATTCTGTGCATGAAATAGGTCCTCAAAACTTCTTCATTTATTCACTGCTTCCTAATTTTTGATATCTCCAACTAGTTGAGCCATTTCTCAAACATAAAAATCCTTTCACAATTTCATTAATTATTTTTGTAATGTTTTCAAGATTCTATTAGGTCATGTTCAAGGTTCCTTGCTTCCTCAATGAGAATAAACCAAATTCCTTATGAAGAAAGATTAGAGTTTCTTGAAACTTGGCACCAAACTTGCATTACATACTGTCCAATTTAACAATTTCTTCAATATGGTGACCACTTCTAAACACCATATAACAGTTCATTACACATTTCAGGACTGTGCTTCAAATATACAACATTCAATGGACACTGGGCAGCCCTTGGACTACGTTATGTGTCATCAATAAGGGGAGAACTAGCAGATTTGTTCTTTGCTATTAACATCTTATGCTAAAAATATTCAATCAGGAAAGGAAAGAGTGCCTAAAAACATTGGTCATTGAAGCCATCAGGTGACTTTGAGTACTCATTTTCTTCTCTGCTCTTTACCTGACTTTCATCTCCTTGTTAAACTATTGCAAGTCATTGTATAAAATCTCTTAAGATCTGCCTAAATCTGTTTCTTACAATTGGAGCACAAAATAAACATCTAAAAGTTAGAGAGAAGTACTGAAAAATAATTGAAAAAATGGGGGGGAAATCAATTTCATTAGGATTATTAAGAATGCCCATAAAGACACAATGCATGTTTGTTACTGGCCTTCTTTTCAATTATAAGAAAATTACGTACATTAACTCCTTAATCATGTGAACAGTTATACGTGACAGAGAAAACGAAGTTTTCTGCTGTGAAAATATTTTGTAATGATATATAATTGTCAACTGAAAGAAGAGAGTTATCAGATATCCAACAGCACATTTGTCATATTAATACACTCCAATATTTTGCAATGTCTAGTATTAGGTACTAAAGCTTTGCTTAAAAGTTAGATTATGCCTAATTCAGAATTGGGTGCTTTCAGAAATATTAAAGTCGATTTCAGGAATTGCTATGGTTCCACATAAATCTTATGTCTTAAAACTGACAAAATAATCACGTGCACATATCCATAAATGCTGATACTCTTAGAAGCATTGTATTTTCCAAAAGGCTGCTCCTTCTAAAGACAAGTCTCTTCAAATTGGATACAAGACTATTATTTTAATATATTAAACCCTATACTGCATTCGAGTTGCCCAACTTTAATACAACTTCCCCTTCAGAAAATAAGGACTAAATCGCTACAGAATTCTGCTATAGTAACATCGCAAATGAAATCACTGACTGAACAGACAGGTATCTCAGACATATCCAGGGGATAAGCCAAGAGCCACTGAGGAAAGGAACCAATTTAAATAGCGCACACATTGAAGAAGGAATGTATCAGAGAGCACAGCCTACTTGAAAAGTAAGAGTAATATTAAATACATTCAGAATATGGGTTTTAAATCCATCACAATGCCTGGGTCTGTAAGTTTCCAAGGTGTGCCCCTCAACTTAGGTTCAAGTTGTCTACAGTGACCCTGGTGAGAACGGTGTTGGGGTTGGTCCACCACTGCAGCATGGTGACAAGTGCAGAGGGAACGGGGACAACACTGTCCAGGTAATCTGTGGCCGAGATGTAAATTGTGGACAATCACTGTTGAAGGGGCTTCATATGGAATCTTGCAAAGCCTATAACATATGTACATGCTGCCATTTGGCCCAGAAGACAGACATGTGCATGCCGTAACAAGGGGGAACTTGAGGGGGTCTGGAATTAAGTTTATCATCTGCAATCTTTCATGGTGGACAGATGCCCTTGTGTGGATGGAGTCAAGAACTGCTTTGATGAACTCTATCCTTTGGATGGTAACTAATGTCAATTTCTCTTTGTTTATCATCAGGCTGAGATGCGTGTCCATTTCCAGCTGCATCACTATGGCATTCTAAACTGGAGACCTGAAGATACAAGACATCTTGTGCTGCCTGCAGGGCCTCTGGGGTTGACAGCATTTCTAAGTGCCAGATCCCTATGCTGCCATCCAGAGTGGCTGATGCATACCTGGCAGGGCTGTCCTGCTCACCAGACACTGAACCCCTAACTCCCACTTGGAGGGGGAAGAGCTACTCTTCTTGGGTCCAGGCTCATCTCCAGCCCAAACCTTGCACTGGCAAGAGAAGGGAATGTCCTCTGCTGGGCTGCTTCTTCTTAGGAGCCAGTGTTAGAGTTGCGAGGGTGGCTTCGCCAAAAGGTCTATGCAGAGAACCCAGCCAGACGTGGTGGTGCTGTGTGCCTAACCCAATCAGTATTGGTTTGGTTCCAGGGTCTGCGCCAACTTCATCAGCAAAGCTTTAAGCCTGATATCCTACTCTTTTTTGGTGCATGGCTTAAAGCTTTTGCAAACATGACACCTGTCACTAATATAGACCTCGAACAGCCAAGGCAGCTGGTAGGAGGAGCACTGACCAAGATAGGCTTTCTGCACACTAAACTTTAATTTAAACACCAAGAGAAAGAAAACTACTAAAACAACTATATACAGAAAAAATGTGTACGAACAAGGAAAGGCAAAGACTCTGCTAGAGTAAAGGAGCATTCTGAATACGGCACTGGTGATTAGAAGGAACCATGGGTGAGGGAAGCCTCTTATATTGTGCCAGAGCCAGTCCCCTATGGATACCAGTAAGGGAAAAACTTCTGGCACTGGTTCCTGTGGTAAGCACACACCCTAACATGAAATGGACATGAGTAAGCACTTCAGCAACATATTTTATACATGACAAATACATATTCACTCAAAATCTTTCAGAAAAGAGAATCAATCTCTACCAACATGCACTCCCTCTTTCTAGCAACCTCATCAGACCACTGGCCAGGAGAAGGGGTGGGTCTTGTACCATGCCCTGAAAGCCATTAAACTTGGCTTCTGGTTGGACCAGCTGAGATCATGCATTCCAGTGTACAAGACATGCTTCTCCAAAAGTCCTTTGCCACTTACCTGCAAAGTTTTCCCCAGACCCATGCAGTGGGCAAGAATGCATCCAGAACCTGCAGACTTCTTTGTTTTTTTCACAGATTCACAACAGCAATCCCACATGAACTGAACACCTAGAGAGAATTTTTAACAGCTCCTTTAAAAATACTAAACATTTTAAATTTACTAAAGGACTTGTCTGAAAAAAATATTCTATATAAAAATTAGTAATAAGATTAAGGCATTTCCAACACAATAAAATAAAAACCCAAGTTAGCAGAATTTCCTTTCCCAAGTAATTGTACATAAGACACCAAATCAACATATAATCCCTGCCAGTACAAGAAAAAAAAAAGTTCAGTTAACATAATTCTCTTATTTTCTTACCATCTACTTGATGTGGTTTCAGTTTGGTAACTATGTTTCTGTGAACCTGTACCATAGGTTCTTTGGTTTCTTCATCTTCATCTAAAACCAGTTTAGTTGTGATAGGACACTTTAGAGGCGAAGCATCTTCTATTTCTATCACCTGGAAACAAACAACATAATGCATCCTAGGAATGCTTTGCAAATGACTAACTCGGGCCCTTTTGAAACACACACTTCAATGAAATAGCAATGCTCCTATTTGCTCAATTCAGAAGGAAATATTTTAAGCTCTACTACCCCTCAGATCTCAGTTCAAGATTTATCTCCATAAAAAAATCATTTGAGCCACTAAACAATAGTTCCATAGTTACTGATCTCTAACCTTAAACAGAAGAGCCTTATTATGCAGCAAATTATTAGTTTAAGTGTAATTGGATGATTCATGGTTTGACTGTCCCTTTTAGGGCTATCAGATAGTACATATATTTTGTGAATGTGGCCCACATAACAGAAAGAGCTGCATACTTGGTAAATAGGTTGAGAACCACTATTTTAAGATGCCTGACTACTAATCCTTACTAGTTTTAAGGGAACAGTCATCCTATTACACATGGTTACAAAATCTATACCTTTTAAACATTACAAATTCCTTACCGTCAGCTAAATTGATTATGTCTTTCCACACTATCAGCAATTAAACTTTCAAACAGTATCTCATACAAGGCTAAAAATAAATGAGACGTACCTCTCTTAATTTTTCTCTCTCTCTTTCTCTTTCTGCAATACGTTTTCTTCTCTCTTCCTCCTCCTTCAATGCATTCTGCGTTTCTGTTCTAAGCTTATCATCTTTAAGAATCTTTCGTATTTTCTTCCGGCCTTTTCCAGGAGATTTTGAATCATTGTCATCTTCATCCTCAGAATTACTCTATTGCAATTCAAAATAATTAATCATTAGTATAAAATCTGAAATACAAGGACTAGTATAATCTTGATTTATGAACAAGTGATCAAACTTTCTGACACACAGTTCTTACCTAAACAGAAAAAAGAGTTTTCAAACTCAGTTATCAAGCAACACCTTGCGTTGACAGTTTAACACATTTGTAAAACATAGCTTACATGATTTTAAACAATGTTAAGGAGTGTTTTCAAATGACATTGCTAACAATTAAAAAAGAACTTGCTTTCTCTTCAACTACACATATCCATGCTTCTGCAACCAGCAATTTCAGTTGTGGTAACAAAAGGGAAACTTATAATACTTTCCTCCTCGTTATTTCTTTCATTACTGCTACACAATGTAGTACAGCCAGGGAAATCCTACAAGACCTGGGTTAACTCCTCTTCACTCCAGCTATTGCCACTGGTCAGGTGTATAATGACACTTCCAAGTTTGGATAAGAAATTCCACTGTACCTAAAAGCCATAGTTGTGTGCCTTCACTGAATTCCAAACTGCACCTGGTTTTAGTTTCTATGAATGGAATTTTATCTAGCCTACTCAAAGTGTTTTGTCATTTAAGAAGAGAGAGTTACTCACCTAACGGAGGTTCTTCGAAATGTGTGCCCCCATGGGTGCTCCACTCTTGGTGCTGGTGCGTCCTCACGCCAGCGACTGGAAATTTTTCTAACAGTGTCCCGCTGCACCGTGCGCAGACCCTGGCACCTCCTCATGCCATTGGTGTCCATTAGCCATGTGCACAGTGTGGCTCCTTCGGTTCCTTCTCTAGCCTTGCTAGTAGAGCATGGGGCTCCAAAGCAGGGGAAGGGGGAAGGATAGTGGAGCACCTACGGGGACAAGCATCTCGAAGAACCACCATTGCACAAGATGAGTAACTCTTTCTTCTTCGTGGATTGATATCTCCATGGTTGCTGCACTCTGGGTGACTATAAAGCAGTGGTTGAATCATGGAGGTGGGCTTGGAGCCCTGCCATTGATGATAGCACTGCATGTCCAACAGCCATAGATGAAGCAATGGACAATTCAAGTGCGTAATGCTTTGCAATTGTGTGGTCTGATTACCAAGTGGCTGCTTTGCAAATGTCCTGGAGAAAAGCGGTTGTAGAGGCCAGGGCCCTAGTCAAGTTGGCAGTGATGGTGTCTGGTGGTTCTTTGTTGTGGACGATGTAGCATGTGTGGATGCATGATGAAATCCACTTTGAAATCCTCTGAGAAGAGACAGCTTGGCCCTTGGAACGCTCAGCAAAGAATAAGAACAGTCTAGGGATATCTCCACAATTTTGTTCGATGTAGAACATGACCGTTCTGCAGATGTCGAGGGTATGCCTTGCAGCTTCGGATCGATCAGTGTGCGGCTTGGGGAAGAAAGCAGGTAACTTTGTGAGTTTGTTAATGTGGAAGGGAGAAGGGACCTTCGGGAGGAATTTAGGGTGGGGCCAAAGCGTCACACTGTCCTTACTGAAAATTGTAGGGGCGGGGGAGGGTCCATCCATTAGAGGAGTGAGCTCTCCCACCTTCCTGCTGGAGGTTATGGCGTCTTGAAAGGCAATCTTCATGGATAGCGTAGCCACGAGCAGGTTGCTAGAGGCTCAAAGGGCAGCCTTGTCAAGCTCTTCAGGACATGATGAAGATTCTAGATAGGGACTGGTGGGCAAACCGATGGGAAAGTGTTCTATAGGCTCATTGGTAGTATGATGAAAGGTCGCTACAACTGCTTCATGTACCGTAACCTTACTAAAAGAGAGGCTAGACTCCCTTAGATGCAAAATTAGGGGAACGGGGGTGATTTCAGGAAGCATGTGGTGGCTACGTATGAGCCACTTGGAGAATCTAGTCCATTTGTAAACTTAAGTTTTTCTGGTGGACTCTCTCCTACTGTTGATATTTGTTTCACTCATTCTGAACAGGTGTTCTTAGCATTTTGGAACCACGAAGGAGCCATGCGTGGAGGTAGATTTTGTGCAGTTCGGGACAGAGAATTCTGTCATGATGTTGAGTAAGAAGACTGCATTGCGGGAGCAAAAGTGTATGAATCCGTTATTGTCATTCTGCACTGGTAAGGGAACCATGTTTGTCTCAACTAAGCTGATGCGCTGAGAATCACATGGGCTTGTTCTGCTCTGATTTTGGCAATGATCTTGTAGAGCAAGGGGAGGAGTGGGAATGCGTAGAGTAAAGGCGCATCCCATTTGATGGAGAAAGCGTCTTCCAGGGAATCCTTTTATAGGGCTGCTCTGGAGCAAAAGAGATGGCATTTGCGGTTGGCTCTGGTTGTGAAGAGGTCTGTCTCTGGCTGCCACCATTGGCAGAAAAAGTGACTGAGGGCTTGTGTGTTTATCTCCCATTCGTGATGGTCATAGAACTTGTGGCTGAGCGCGTCCACTGTGATGTTTAGTATTCCTGGGAGGTAAGTGGAAATGGAGGTTATTTGGAGGTTGTTGAACTGTAGATGATTGGTTGACGGTCTGACCACAGAGAGAATGTCTTTCCGGCTCTCAACCAAACCTTCAGATCTGCTGTTTTGATGCAGAAGGTTAGGATGTTGAGGATTGATGCTCTTATTGATGTTGGGGTCCACATCGTTGGGGCATGTGTTCCTGACTTAAACACTTCATCTGTTTTTGCAGCAAACAGGCTGGTCTTGTTGAAGGGGGGGATCCCTGACTTTTTGCTGCAGATCCCTCGGTACTCATGATGCTTGAAGCCACAATATCCTGTGCATCACAATAGCAGAGGCTGTAACGCGGGTAGCAGTGTGGGCGATGTCCATTGTGGACTGTAATGCCATACAGGAGATCGTGTAGCCTTCCTGCATGACACTGAGAAGGACTGGCTTCTTATATTCAGGTGGAAATTGTACGAGCTCCTGCAACTTGGAATAATTGGAGTAATCGTAGTCTGCCAGCCTCGCAGTATAATTTGCTGCCTTAAAGATCAAGATGATCTTTGTCCTGTGGCAAAGACCTCATATTAGGCAGTCTCATATTGTGTCTGACCAAGTCAACCACTAGGGAATTTGGGGGAGGATGAGTAAAGAAGTCGTCCATGCCTTTTAATATAATAAAATACTTGTGGGTCAGCCCTCTTTTTAATGGGAGTTATAGGCGCCAGAGTTTGCTAGATGTTTTCGGCAGGGTCCATAATGGCCTTATTCCTGGGGAGGACAATCCTGGAAGACATGGGGAGCTGTAAGGTTCACAAGAGGCATTATTGTTTCTCCTGGAGCTCCTGCAGGTCCCGTTCCTGCGTTACGGCAATCCTTTAAAAAAGTTCTTGAAACTTTTTAGAATTGTCGGGTGGACACAGAGTGCTAGAGATAGCCACCTCATTCGATGAAGAAGAAGAATTGTGCAGGGGGGACCTGTCCTCCCCTTCAGAGAGGGAGTCCTCAACATCAGTTTGGATAGGCTATGGGGAATTCAGTGTTACAGCGGCTGGTGAGGGTTGGGGAGAGTGGGGTGGTTCTCTGGACACTGTTGAGGGAACCATGTGGTGGCTCTTCCAATACGATTGAGAGTCCCATGGGTGCCGTTGCCTGGGATAAGGGGGAGGCGGGTAGGGGTAGTGTTGTGCATACCACACTGGTGGTGGAGGTGGCTAGGGATATGTGGCAGGACCAGACTCTCAAGGTGGACATCTCTGAATAGGGCCGGAGTGCTGGGATGAGAAGTGTCTGTGTGGTGTAAGGATGTTAAATATCGGTTAATTTACTAGTCGAGTAACTACTCAACTAGTCACTTCTGCATTCCTCCTTCAAAGTTGGAACTCCGCATGGAGCCCAGAGTCAGTGGGACTTCCTGCTGGCCCTGGGCTACATGCGACATGCCAGCTTTGAAATGTATGAGTGTCCCTAGTGGGGGGCTCTTGTGCATTACAAAGCGTAAGTGCCCGGATGGAGCCTGGGGTCAGCAGGGGACTCCAAGTCTCCAGCTGACTCCGTGCTCCATGCGACGCCACTGCTTTTAAGTGCTACGTGGAGCCGGGGTCAGCTTGGGACTCCACAGCTGATTCCAGGCTCCGGTGGGAACCTGGGATCTGGGGACTCCCCAGCTGACACTGGGCTCCGCGGAAATGCCACACAGAGCCTGGGGTCAGATGGGGAGTCCCCAGCTGAGCTTGGGCCCCATGCGGTGCTGCCACTTTGAAGCGGCGTTTCAAAGGGGCAGCGCCACACAGAGCTAGGGATCAGCGGTACAGCACTGCCCTTTTGAAATGCTGCAAAGTGGCAGAGCCGCATGGAACCCTTACAATGCTCTGATAGAGGCAGTGGGGGGGGGGGGGAATGACTAGTCGATTCAACTATCTGATAAGCATTTGCTTATCGGATAGTCGACTAGTCATTAAACATCCTTAGTGTGGTCCAGTGCCAGCTTCACTAGGGGAGATTGGTGTAAACGGTGATCTATGAGAGTGCACGGAGTGTATCAAGGAGCATAGAGATGGAGGTGCTGAAGAAGGATGGCTAGTCAGAGGAGACTGGTGAGACTCTTGCGTCGGTTCCAAGCTTTGATGCGTAGTGGTCGATGCCACTGGCACTGTCGATAATAGGTGCTTTAGAAAAGAGATCTCAGGGCAAGGTCTCTCGGGTGCCATGTGCGGTGCCTGCTTTGGTGCTGGTCTGTGCCTCTGAAGCGTGACTGGTCTGGCCAGTATGGTCGGTGCCAACTGCTTTTGTTTGGGCTTTGAGTGCACCCTCTGCAAGAATGCACCAGCACCCACAATGGAGCACCCACGGGGACATGACTCAAAAAAGAAAAAATAGTTACATAACACAGTTCTGGTTTTGCTTGTTTTATGTATGGTATTTGTTTATACTGTTCATATATTTTCCTATTTGGTCTGTTCAATGGCTTAAAAGAATATAAATCAAATTCTGAAGAGAAATTAAATATCTCTTAAATCAAATAATTTAAAAATAGAGGTGTTCCTGATGATAAAGTCAGTCTGATATCTGAGACCCACGCCCTTCCTTCACAGAAGTAAGTAGCTATTTCTAAGAATCAACGATTAGAAAGCCTAAAGATTATGACAGAAAAAAATGTCTTCTACTATACAATCAGGAGATTTAAAATCTGAATATTCTGTTAAAAGTTAGAAGTGGAGAAAAGGATTATTTTCAAACATACAGAATGGGAAGTGATAGTCTAAGAAGGAGTACTGCTGAAAGGGACTTAAAGGTCATAGTGTTAAACAAATTAAACATGAGTCAACAGTGTGACACTTGCAAACATGATTCTAGGATGCATTAACAGGAATATTGTGAGCAAGACACAAGAAGTCATTCTTCCGCTCTTCTTTACCCTGATTAGGCCTCAGTCGGAGTAATGTGTCCTGTTCTGGGCACCACTTTTCAAGAAAGATGTGGAGAAATTGGAGAAGGTCCAGAGAAGAACAACAAAAATGATAAAAGATCTAGAAGAAGTGACCTACGAAGGAAGACTGAAAGAATTGGGCTTATTTAGTATAGAAGAGAGAAGACTGAGAGGGAACATGACAGCAGTTTTAAAGTATCTAAAAGGGTGTTACATGGAGGAAGGAGAAAAACTGTTCTCCCTTGGCCTCTGAAGATAGGACAAGAAGCAATGGGCTTAAACTGCAGCAAGGGAGATTTAGGTTGGACATTAGGAAAAACTTCCTGTCAGGGCAGTTAAGAACTGGAATAATTTGCCTAGGAGGGATTGTGGAATCTCCAACACTGGAGATATTTAAGAGCAGGTTAGACAGATACTTGTGAGGGATGATCTAGACAGTGCTTGGTCCTCTCTCGTGAGAGCAGGGGACTGGACTCAATGACCTCTCAAGATCCCTTCCAGTTCTATGATTCTGATTCAAAGTGATCTCTATAGACCAGCAAGTTGGGGATCTGCAAGTGAAATTAAATATTGGGAAGAATTTTCACTCTTTCACTGCAAATTGCACTGTTCATTGTAAGAAAATAAAATTTCTTTGAACTCTAAATGTGAGTCCTTGGAAAATACTCTGAAAAACAGAAGATTCAGGGGGTAGCTGAGTTAGCCTGTTCAGGATAAACTTTCAGGATAAAAAACAACAAATAGTCTTTAAAGTGCTACCAGACTAACAAAACATGTAGGCTGCATCTAGACTGGCAAGATTCTCAGATGCAGCTCTCTACACTGGCCGCTTGAATTTGCGCAAGAGCACTGACTTTGTAATGTACAAAATCAGTGCTTCTTGTGCAAATACTTTCATGCTCCCGCTCAGGGATAAGCCCTCTTGCGCAAGGATACCTGCGCAAGAGGGCCAGTGTAGACAGGCACCTTAATTTTTTGTGCAAGAAAGCCCGATGGCTAAAATGGCCATCGGAGCTTTCTTGCGCAAAAGCGCGTCTAGATTGGCACGGATGCTTTTGCATGTATGAATTTGAAGACTGGGCTTTATGGATTAGTTTGTAGTTATAAAAATGCCATCAGCAAATAGGAGCATTTAGACCAAACTTTTTCCACTGTGATAATTTAGATTTGAACTGAAGTCTCAAAGCAGAGCAAAGTTCAAACAAAGATTCTGGAAAGACTCCAGAAGCTGAGGTATATACTCATCTGTGTTTGAAGTTTAATCTTGTTTGGCGACTTATTCACCTACTTTTAAATTTAAAAAATGTAATTGTAGTAAAGAGAATATTTGAGTTAAACATTGTAAATGTTGCAAGACATACAATAAATGATGATTCCTTATCTGCGTGGGAAAGCAAAATCTAGTTATTATTAAGGCTACAATTTTTTCACTGAAGTCACAGAATATGTGACTTCCAGCAACCTCCATGGGTTCAGCACTCAGCAATCGGGGGCTACAATGTACCCTCATCTGGCAGCAGCGGGTACCCCACAACTCCTAGTGTCCACTGGCAGGAAGTGAACTTCAGAGTTCCCAGACACTGTGGGTGACAGGGAGACCCTAGAGTTGCCTAGCCACTGTGGGTGCTACAGGAAACACATACCCTCCCGAGTTCCCTATTGTGTCATGGATATTTTTAGAAAAAGTCACACACAGGTCACAGGATTTGGCCTTTTTCTTTATGACCCATGACTTTTATTAAAAATACTGATGACAAAATTTTAGCTTTAGTAGTCATCTGTTATTGTATTAAACAATTTCGTCAGAACATAATGCATTGCTTTATAGTACCTTGTTATTATTTTCACTAGAAGAATCCTCCTGAACCTTTATTCGTCGTCTTTTCTTTTTCTGCTTGTAACTGCGCTGATTTTCTTCTGCCTCTGCTTTCTTAGCAGATCTGAGAAATGGAAAAAAAAATGTCATAGATAAATAGGACAACACTGATGAATCAAATGTTTAATTTTTCATCTTATAAAATACTCTACTACCCAGAACAATGGTATATTTCTCTCTCTTCACCCTATAGACTCACATCATTTTACAACATGTACACCTGTCTATTTTATCAATTTTCAGTTTAGCCATTATATTCAATATGAAACATGCAAAACAATATATTCTTTTGTAATGCGGACCCCTTTACTATCTCTAGCTATTTGACAATGTTGAGTTATTGACCTTAGCAGGCAGTAATGTAGTAGGTTTACCAACTGGATCCCATAATTTCTAAAGGGAAAAAGGACCTATTGTCATTTTATGCTGAGTACTGTGCCACCTACATCAGTGTTTCTTAAACTTTTTAAGACCGAGGAACACCAAACAATATTTTCTTTTAAACGAGGAACACCAAGGATTTTTTTTTGTTGAGTTTAAAAAAAAAAAAGTCGGGGGAGGGGAGTTTTTGAGGGGGGAAAAAAAGGGTCAGGGGAAAGTTATTGAGAAGAGGGGGAAAAAGGGTGGCCATTTTCAATTCTGTTCTCCGCGACACACCTCCAACTGCCTCGCGTTAAGAAACACTGATCTACATTGTAACTAGTTTGCACCCATGAGTTCCATAGCAACATAGAATCAACTTTAGTGGTTTATTTTCTAAATGTTTTCACACAACACAAACAATAAGGTTATATCCTAGACAACATCCAATAAAGTCACTAAAACTTAATACTTATTTAGAACCCCACTGTTCCTTAACTGCAGCAAACATCTTAGAAAAACACCAAATGTTTTAATGATCTTAACCTCTTGCTTCCCAAGTCTTCTAATTACACAGATATAAAGAGGAAATTTGAATGTTGACATGAGGGATGTTAATGTATACTTGTGTACAGTTAACCAATAAGCCTGAGCTCACCGGTTAACCTGCACGGTTACATACCATGACCCCTGCTGCTTCTGTATCAGAGGCAACAGGGGGGAGGGGAGGTGGGAGCCAGTGCGCATGGGGAGCCAGCTTCTAAGCCGGCTTCCCACCTGACAGCTCCCAGAGCTGCCTGTCCCCCACCTCACTGCCTTCCACAGAGACAGTAGTGGGGGAGGTGAGGTAGTGATGTAACAGTGTAACCGATAAGCAAAAGCTTATAGATAAATGCTATAGACTACACACATTTCCACCCCCTGCAGTAAATTTTTTTAGCAGGCTGGCCAGCAGCTCGGCTCAATTCTGGCTCAAACCGGGTCCAGAACCTACCCTTGCTGCGGCTCTGCATTTTAAGTGTCGTAGGAGCAAAGCAGATAGACAGCCCAGCTCCGTTCAGGCTCACATTGGGTCCAGGAGCTCAGACCCACCCTAGACAGAGGCTGCTGCCACCCCACACTGCTGCCTCTTTATCAGAGGAAGCAGTACTGGGTGACAGGCAGTCAGACCACAAGGGGAGCTGGTTTTCAAACCGGCTCCCCTCGTTGACCAGCTCCCGTCTGGCACCCATCACTGCTGCCTCTGATACAGTGCCCTGCCCCCGGGGACTATAGAAAAAAAATTCATGAGGTTACTCGACTGTTAAATTAACCAATATTTAACATCCCTAGGGTGAGGTGCTGCTGCTTGCATAGTGTCAGCTTCCAAGCTAGCTCCCAGCACATGTCAGCTCTCACCAAGCTGACTGCCCCCTTCCCCAGAGGGAGGGCAGACAGGAGCTGATACATGTGGACAGTTGTCTTTCAAGTCAGTTCCCCATGCATACGGATTTTTGTAGAGTCACTGCTGCCTCTGTATCAGTGCCTACACACTTGCATGTAAATGTGTAACCACTGAATAAATCAGCAGTTACACTTTTGCAAAAACAAATGTATTTTAACATGCTTAGTTGACACTCAATTCAACTTCCAAGCTTGAGGTAAACCGCAGATTCTGAAACTCTATAACTTGAATAACTAAAATTTAGTATCTGATCCCAAATCCACTGAAGTCAATGTCAGTCTCTGGTTCAAGCTCTTAGAGCACACCTGAATACTTCAGACAGGGAATGTGACTGGACTGTAACTTCTCAATAACCAAATAGGGGGAAAAAAAGCTCGCCTCAGACTAGAACTAAAATTGATTTATACCTTGTTCTAGGACGTTGCTCATCTTCAGATTCACTGACTTCTTCACTAACTCCAGATTCTTGAAATTCTGAGTCATCAGAATCATCACTGCTCACTTCAAGAATAAAAAAAAAGAATAAATGGTACTCTGTTGTAATCTGGGGCTACAAGAGCTGGCAGCTCTGGTAGTCCCCCACAGGGCCAGCAGCCCTGGCAGACCCAGAGCAGTTAACTATGTAATCAATATAATTTTTATCAGTTACACTGTTAATATTTTTATTCATTTATTACATCCCTAATGTGAAATGAAAGCAATTTTACTGCTCCAGGCCAGGGTTGATGCAACTGAGGAGGCTTAAGACCAATGGGTCCTAGAGACTGGTCTGGCCATGCCTTAGTCTGTCATTTTATTTGCTAAAATAACATCTTAAAAGTAACAACCATATCACAAGAGACACAAAAATGAGAAGCTTTATGAGGGAACACTATTAACAATGCAATATAGGATAATTCATCCTTAGATACATGGAAGATTACTGATATTACTGTAACACTAAAAATATTACTACACTTTCAAATTGTGCAACAGATAATTTGCTTTCAATGTAAATAAACCATTTTCACTCTGAAATGCCAGGGTTATTGGTGTTTGCAGTGTTGCTATAGTAGTGTTGGTCCCATTTGATCCCATGGTTATTATATGTAAGAGAGCTGTACTAACAGTCATTCCCTTGCTCCCCTCTCTAAAAAAGGGTAGAAGCGCTGCATTCTTAGCTTACGACAACAAGAAAAATAAACCAAAGTTTAATTGAACCGTTACACTCGCAGTCCCATTTTTAATCACCTTAAAAGAGCTTAGGGGAATGTAGAGTTTAACTCTCTATGATGAAGGATATTTCTGGTGACACAAGGTCCATGTCTAGTGTGAGGAAGAGGTAGCAGTTACAGCAGAAAGAGAAAGAGAAATTGGTTTCTCCTGAATTATACCTATTTGATTTTCAGGACTGGTATTAAGATTTTATGGGGAGAGTACAGGAGAAGGGAGAGAGATTAAATAGAGTAAACTATACTGGAATATTCACTGTGTTTTAATAAACCAAGTAAATGAACAAAAACAGACAACAACAGAGTCTGGCACAACAGCACAAGAGGAGGTGCATAAAAATATATTTTAAAATTCCCAATTCAAAATTTGAGTTGTGTCCAAACTGTTCTAGTTTTAGATTGATTTAATTTAAATGGACTTCAAGAATATGGATTAAACATCATTATCTAATATATAAAGAAGAATGTTTGTATGTTTGTGCTCTATTAACTTAGGCACTATAAGACCTACCGCAACCAAACTTTCCATGGGATAACCTTTCCTCCGGAAGAAGGTTTTAAGGTACTTTTGGACCCTATCGGGCCCAATTTCAACCTGTAAAAATAAAAATAACCCGCCACGCTGCGCTGCAGGAGCAGCCCCGCCCACTCTGTCACGTGCCTGCCGCCTGTGGCCCCCAGCACCATCCGGGACTTGCTCCACCCCCATGCGCACAATGGCTCAGGCACCCGCCCTGCCCCCCATGGCTACAGTTACCAGATAGTCTTTAAAAAAAATAAAATAAAAAAAAATAATAATAATTAAAAAAAAACCACCACCCAGTGGAGAATTAAACCTTTGGTTTCCAGATACGTGTACCAGAGTTTGGACCAAGGACGCCGCTTTTAAGAAAAGTACCCCGATCAAAATTGAGAAACCCAGATGGTTTATAACCTAAAGTGACCCCGTAAGGGTCCTTCTGAATCCTTTGCTAGTAGAAATCAGATTCACTATGGATTGGACTCAGTTGAATGTGTCCAGAACGGAGCCGAAATATTTGCCCTACTCCCTTCCTATTTTACAAGCTTGGGTAAAGACACACCAAAGCCCCAGAGTCGAACCAAGCGAGATTTAGCAGACACTATATTGGGAGGAATTGGTGCTGGAACAAGAATTATGAATACAGTAGATCTAGAGGTAATTAGAAATAAACTGAGTGCCTTGTCAAAATTACAAGACAGTTTGATACATGAGCAGGCAGATACCAATGTGGATTTAGTGAAGATATGATTAGGTAACTTTAAAGCAACACAGAATTTATGGAAATGGTTAAATACCACCAGCTGGCTGACACAAAAAACAGCTGGAATTGGGAAATAAGACTGCCTTAGCTATGGGTTGCACGGAAATGCAAATTCTCAGTTTATCATCACTTGAACATAAAATGTTCTGGGTAATATCAGGCAATGTTAAAGAACTGGAACACCTTTTAAAACGAGCCATGAAGTAGGGCTATATCACTAGGCACATGTGTCTGGGATGAACTAGAAAATGTAACCCGTGTAATGTATAAATGGACAATGTGTATGTGTTGTATTCCGGGAAATAATATTTTGGGAGGATAACAGCATTAACCAACCACCAGTAGATGAATGTAGGTGCAATGCAAGCATCTTGTACACTAAGAATCACACTTATATCTTCCTAAGCTAGAGAAAACTCAGAGCACCCTGACTGCCCCCTTTGTCAACTTCTTTATCTCTCTCGGTTTGAATTGGGGAGAGTTAGTAGATCGTTTGCTATTAGAAGCAAAAGTCACACACCGTTTTTACAAAGAACTCAGCAGAATGTGGGAAGGCAAGTTCTCCAAATAATACATGCAAATGGAGATACGATTAAAATTGCTGGTGCTGAAAAAACTTACTGCTTATCACTGGTATATTTTTACAGGTTGGTCTCCCACATCTATGCTTCACCCATTGATGATTGTACTCATATTGTGTTGCATTTGCCTAATTGGAATGATATTCATGTGTTGCTGGACAAAAAGAATGTTTGTTAAATTGCAACCACTAGCTCAGATTGCCCCCCAGTATATAGCCATGAAACAATTATATAAGATATGATCCACTGAAGAATGGTTCTTGAGGCATCAAAAGGGGGATATGTTAGGACCGAAAGTTTTATTCTTTTTATATTTCTTATCTTAGGTTTAGTAATGTAAGGTAATATATATAATCATATTTAATATAGTAGTAATGTAGCAATAATATAGCAATATAAGGCATATATATTAACATACATTTAATATTTTACAAATTAAGTCCTTTCAGTTGGAGGTCTATTTTCTTTGTTCTGAAGTTTAGTAAATGTCCTAAAGTAGAAAAACAGTTCTGGGTATTGTGGCTGTGTTAATAAGATTAGAGGAATTCTGCTAATGTGCAAGGCCAAAGCCTTAATTGCTTGATTTACAATTGCAGATCTGTAATTTTGAAAGTCCTTGTAACATTGCTCATGTCTGTGAGAGGAGTGTGAATGTGTTGGGATGAGATGCAAAGTTATATCCAGATGGCCAAAGCAGGGGGTGAGTGAGTGTGGGGAAAGGCCAGAGGACGAGACAACCTGACTGCAGAGGAGCCATCTATAACCACTGATGTATATCCCCTACTCACAAGATGATTGGATAATTGGCAGATTGACGAACCATGAAGCAGAGCAGGCACCCCCAAAAGACAATTGATTACAGGATGAACCTTGGAAAATGTTTGGGAATGATTGACATCAATAAGATAACATTCCGGTCACAAGCTGACAGAGGAATCCATGGATTTCAACAAAAGAAAAGGATTATAAAAAGCAAGATGCTTTGCTATGGAACTTTGGGTTCATCTGCCATCATCTTGAGAGGAGTATCGGATCGATCGACCAACAAGGCCCTGCTGCCCCCTGTGCTCGATCTAGCCGGCGGGAAGCAGAGCTGGTTGGGGGAGATCAGGGTGGGGGGGTGGCCAATGGAAGCAGGGCTGGCCGGGGGAGATCGGGAGGAGGAGAACCGGCCAGCAGGAAGTAGGGCTGGGGGGAAACAGCCGGCAGGGAGAAGAACCGAGCCACGCCAGGTAACTCCAGCTAGTCTAATATATAAAGGAGAATGTTTGTATGCTAGTAACTTGGACACTATAAGAACTACTGCAACCAAACTTTGCATGGGATACCCTTTTATCCAGGAAAAGGTTTTAAGGTACTGTGGGAGGAAAGAGATGAGAGACTGACGCCTCTCCCTGGGGCTGCACGGGGTTTGGCAGTGTGGGGAGAAGCGGCTTCCCGGGGGAAGCTGCAGGGACAGTCGCTCACTAAGGCCGGCGGTGGGCTCGGATGCTGGCAACAGGCGTGCGGCTCTCTTCTCCCTCCCTCCCCTCAGGCTTCTCACCTCAGTTATATCAACTGTCTGCAACAGGTTGTTTTATACTTTTTTCTTTAATATATTTTAATCCCTATAGAACTCAGTGCAACTTTTCTACCAGTAAAAAAAAACGATAATGGACTACAAGCAGTCCCCGGGTTACGTACAAGATAGGGACTGTAGGTTTGTTCTTAAGTTGAATCTGTATGTAAGTCGGAACTGGCGTCCAGATTCAGCCGCTGCTGAAATTGACCGCCAGTTCTGACTTACATACAGATTCAACTTAAGAACCCCAAGCGTCCCCAAGTCAGCTGCTGCTGAAACTGATCAGCGGCTGATTCCAGGAAGCCTGGGGCAGAGCAACTCTGCCTCGGGCTTCCTGTAGTCAGCGCTGGTCAGTTTCAGCAGCGGCTGACGTGGGGACGCCTGGGGCAGAGCAGCTGGGGTGCTGCTGGGTTGCTCCAGTAGCACCGCTCCTCGGCGCTACTGGACCAACCCAGCAGCACCCCAGCTGCTCTGCCCCAGGCGTCCTGATTCAGCCACTGCTGAAACTGACCAGCAGCGGCTGAATCGGGACCTGGGGCAGAGCAGCTGGGGTGTTGCCGGGTTGGTCCAGTAGTGCCCAGAGCGGCACTGCAGGACCAATCGGCAGCGCCCCAGCTGCTCTGCCCCAGGGTCCACAACAAAAGCCTGGTCTGCTGGGGGGGGGGGGCACACTAGCTGCGCTCCTCCCCCCGCAGGAGACCAGGGACACGGGGAGCAGAGCCGCAGCGGCAGCGGGGTGCCGCGCCTCTGAGGCTTTGCTCTGGCAAAGCCTCAGAAGCGTGGGAACCCGCCGCTGCTGCGGCTTCAGTCCCGGTGCCCCTGGTCTGCTGGAGACGGTCTCCAGCAGACCAGGGGCACCGGGAGCAGCTTACGAACGGGGCTCTCTCGCCCCGGAGCTCGCAGGTAGCAATCCGCCACCTCGACCTCCGGGGCGAGAAAGCCCCGTTCGTAAGTGCGGATCCGACATAAGTCGGATCCACGTAAGTCGGGGACTGCCTGTACTGTTTTTCTAAATTTTGTTCCTCCACTTTCCCAAGCAACACCAGGTAACTCCAGCTAGTCTTTGAATAGGTTAGCTTTTGCACTTCTAATAAATCTTTCACAATTGTTTCATAGATAAAGTTTTTGAAAGACAATTTATGGACAAAAAAAATCCAATGACAACCACGCTTTTTTCCCTTATCTGTTCTCAATCTCAACTGCAAAACAAGAAACAACTAACAATGTAAAAGTGAGAGAGAAGGTAAGGGAAAGACATACCAAGGAATTCCAGGAAAACTTTTCCTCACTGTAAATCTCCATTATGCAACAAATCTGCATATCATTTAAGGAAATACAAATACATCTTGCCACACAAACATTTAAATGTTATACCTTTCCTTCTATTTTTGCGTTTGCCTTCTTTTGTGTCCTTAGATTTTCCCTTTTTTTCTTCCTCAGATTCTCCATCACTCATACTTAGCTTGTGTCTCAGCAGTCTGTGTCTGTATCTAGGCTTCTTAGATTCTTCATCATCTGAATCCGATTCAGAATTATCTTCCTTTTCATGATCCTCTGTTAGAGAGAAAAAGCAACACAGAACTCATACAGATCGCTATTTGCTCATTTGAGTTGCATTTCATCTATTAAGTAAGAAATATGTAAGCCAAGGAATACACACATGCACCTCCCCCTTTTATTTTTGCAGTGGAAATAGTTTGATCTTACAGTTATCACATGGATTAATCAACAATGGCAATTTTATTTTCCAATCATACATCTTGTATACTTGAATGTCTTCTTGTCTTTTATTAATCAAACATTGTGTAGCACATACTTGGCTCTAAACTGATTATAAAGATATGATCACAAAGTACACTTTTACAGAAGTCAAACAGAGAAACCCAAAGACTGACTAACTTCAGTTTGGCAGGTGGCATCAAAAAATGTATGATGTTTGGGGACTGTTCACTGATTTTGCTGTTATCTTTCCCTGAAAGACTTCTGAAATTATGACAGATTCTAAAGCACCATTTTTTTCCTGCCATATTTTGGTGCTCACCGTCATCTTCTGCGTTTTCATTTTTCTTTCCAGTTTTCTTTTTTCCTTCATCTGATTCTTCATCTGAAGATGCATCCTCATCAGAGGAAAGATTGGCTTTGATTTCTTCTAAAAGCATTTTCTTGGCAATTCTTTGAAGTAAAACAAAAAATATGATGTATTCCATTGCTTACATAAGATTACATTTGTCATTCATTGATTTATGTAAATCAGAACTTCAGTAACAGCGTTGTGAGCTCAGAAAGAATTATGAATGAAGAGTAATCATGGTGGTAATGGGGGGATATTCTAAATGAAATTTCATATGTTAGACATAATAATTTACTTTTGAAGAAGTTTTTTGCAGTGCTCCCAAATAAGTACTTTCAAATTTAAACCATGTTCATTGCAGATTTTGTTCAAATGTGTTCTTTTAAACAACATCTAATAACTTAGGTCTATTTTATTCCCCTGCATTTGTCTCACCTTCAATATCCCTCATCTTTTCTAATCAACTGTGATGCAATATTAAGCTGAACAATTTTTAGTTCTATTGACCTCAAGAAAACGTAAATGTTGTGGGCCAAATCCCTAAACGATTGTTAGCAAAAACAGTGCTAAAGCAATGGTGAATCTCTGGACACTTTCCTCTATGCAATTAATGAGTGGTAAATGCAGCATTAAATCAACTCCTTAAAATTCTGAAAGTAAACAATATGCAGTAAACCACTCAATTTTTTACTCTCTCTCTCTCTCCAAATTTTGTTCCTAAAAAGCTCTTCCTGAGACGTGTTACAATCTTTCATGTCTGCGGATCTTGTGTTTCACAAATGATGCAGAAGGCGTAAGTGCAGTGTTTTATAGTACACCCAGGGTCTCTCAAGAAGATGGTTTAAACAGTTGAGAAAAAAAATCTACATCAGTAGAAAAATCACAAAAAGGGCCTCAAATCCCCTCAAACATCTGCCAGCATTATTTACAAGATCTTGCAAAAAAGGAAAATATAGGACGAAAATACGTACAGCAAAAAGTGATGAACAACAAATGGACAAGAAAACTGTGGGCTTTATCTGAATAAAGTTCTATAGTTCAAGGGGGGGGAGGGGGAATTGTCCCTCAGGTCCTATGGAATGCAAAACGAAAAGAATATTTTAAAATATTTCTACTGTCTCCAATGTTAACTGTAAGACTTCATGTGTTTTCCCATCAGATCCAATTATTTCAGCTGTAATGCTGAAATTGTATACATCATACATATAAAAGTGTCTATGCCTAGTCAGAAACCCAGGTCATAAGCCAAGAAACTGAACAGATCTATGCTTCATTTGAAACTGGCACAGAAACAACTGATCCTGATGAGTTATTTTTTATGTCACACAACTAAAGTCAGTAACAGTCACTTTGGATTATAAAAAAAAATAAATTTATAGTTTATTTAATTTTCCAGGAAGCAATTTGTGCCTCAAAAGCAATGCAAATTTTTCAAAATCACTGTATTGTATTTTCCCCAAAGTTTTTCCAATTACACTTCAGCTACGCAGTATTTTCCCTTTTAATACATGTTAATGTATTTTCAAATGAGAGTTCAAGACTAGTATATTTTGGTTATTCGTTTAAAAGTAAAGGGGGAATTTTTAAAAAAATTATCCGAGAGCATGAATGTTTGTAGTTTGTGCACCAAGACATGCTGATTTTCAGCATCCAGAGCAGAAATATGTCTACATTAAAGAATTATTTGACACATGTATAACAAGATGAGTCATGATGTAAAGCTATTTTAAAAAATAAATTTACCTAAAAAGTTGCTTTTAATTACTTGTATCAACTGACTTCACTTTGTGGACCTGACCCAAAATTTATTGAGGTCCTACTGACAAAGTCCCATTAATTTCAATTAGCTATGTATTAGTCTGTGTAGGAGAAATAAGATGAGAATACAAATTTTAAATGTTAATCAATGTAGCATCTAGCAGATGATTTTCTGTATTAGAAAATTAAAATCTTCCCTGGTTTGTAGCGTTTATGTACTTATTTACCCAGAACAGGTGCAATTTTCTTCAGAATGCAATGGTTTGGATTCTCAAAAAAGGGGAACTTTCAAGTATTTCCTTATTTTTAATTAACTTATATATGAAAGTTACAAAATATTTTAAATTATCTAGGCAATGTGGACACCACCAGTAGGCTTGCTAACTTTTACAGAAAGAACCCACTCAACAATGGGAAAGGAATAAATTTAGAAATCCTAATTTTAAATTTAGAAGTCTCGACACACTGTCCTGTAGCAGAGCATTCAAATGATTTCACAATATCCTCAATAGTGCTAAAAGAGTTAATAAAACTTGAAATTAGATAATTCTTACCTGCATTGCAAGCCATCTTTTAAATGTGCATGTATGTGTGTTTCTAAATAAAGTGGATTTTGACACTTTCACATTTACAGAATGTTTGGTGAGAGAAATCTAAAGAATACATTCATCAGAATTTCTTCATATGCATGCACTCTCGTATGTACGCACAGAATGCTATTTCTTCTCTATTCCAGAGTGCTTCTAAAGATACCAAAGTCACTGTCCACTGTACTTTCATCATCTGAACTTCCTCAGGTTGAATCATTTTAATGATCACTAATTAATAAGCATTTTTGAAGTTAGCATATTAATAGCTACATATTTCTATGGTCCACAAGGTACTTAAAAACACTCATTTTTCAGCTCCTGAATGACAGTTCAAACACTTCACATCAAAGGAGATGCTACTATTTATTTAGCGGAAACCAGATACAAATTTTGGTCCTCTAAAACTAGATTCTCTCTAGTATGTTCCACTGAAGTGGTGCTCTAGCCTGAAAATGTAAAGCATGTTTAGAAAGTAAGACTAAGTTTTCTACTTTTAATGTAATCCAAGGATTAAATATAAAGAAACAGGTCAACAATACCAAAGAGACAATGGTGAATAGATCAAACCCTATAAATGCTTCTGATGAATGTTTGCCATAACAGTATTCACATCATCATGTGAAATTAGATGTTCAGTTCTTGAAATTAGTTTTATTAAGTTAAATTATGTCTGGTCTCAAAATAATAAAAATCCATTCCAACTTCAGGTTCAACTTCTAAATCTTTAGAAAGCAATTAAGATTCAGGATTAACAGTTACCTACACCAACAAACTTTTATTCTTTTCAGCACTTGTTTCACCATCAAACTGTCAAAGTGCCAAAACAATACAGTGTGAAAATTTCTTCTCCCAACAAACCTGTGGGGAGGGGGGTATTAATTTTCTTGGAATCAAGGATTTTTAGCCAACATGAATTATAATGAAATGCTATAAAACTTTTAAATGAAAATAAAAATAAAAGTACAAGGTCACACAATCCATTTGATAGCACACTAGACTGCAAGTGAGGAAACTTGGATGCTATTTACAGCTCTGCCATTGATCCGCTGTGTGATCTTTAGCAAGTGTTTACAGCTTTGAGCTGTTCCCCACTCCCTGTAATATCTACATAGGCAGTAACCTCTGCGCAAGGACTGTTTTTCAAACTGTGTTTGCACAGTTCTTCACAAAATGAGGCCTCTGATTTCTATCAGGGCTTCTAACCACTAATGTAATACAAAAAATACTCTATGGTGTAATTTTAAATAAGTCATGGTTTAGATAGTCTTACTCTAACAATCGTGTTCTTGAAATATTCATTTGTAAATTATATTACAATTATCAAATTATTTGTTAATTTATGCCAGAAAAAAATTTAAGTGGGTAAACTGGCAATAATTTTGGCTTCATAAACACAAGGTAGTGCTACCTTGAGGTTATTCTGTAGACATTCCAGCAATAATGGAATAGCAGATAGGTCCACATGATAAATTGTACCTTTCTTTGTTCATGAATGTTAGAGCCAAAATGACTGACTCATTTATAGCTTGTCAAAAATCTTGAGGTTATAATGTTGTCACTGTAAAATAAATTTAATTATGAATATAGGAATTTAATCATTACAATTAGCACTATTCCTAATTCAACTAAATCAACTCACAAGTCATGTCCCTCAACATATTAGTTATAGTCTATCAAATTGTTCAAATTAAGCCACTAAAGATACAAAACCATAAGGCTGTGCAAATTAGAAGGCACCATTCTTTAAAACTATTAGAAATGTAATTAAATTTAATATTTAGCACTCTGTTAATATTTATTATTTAGCTGTATGTTTTCATAGTATTATATACATATGTTTGACTGACATTTAGTACACAAAATATTTTCTTCAGATGAATAATATACCAAATACTTGTTCTAAATACTGTACTATGCCTTTGTTTCATCAATCTGATTTTCAAACTCAGTTATATTACAGTTAAATTAAATGCTTGGACAAGAAAAATGTTTTACAAAAATTTATTGCATCCATCAAATACTTAAAGGCATTCTGCATTAATACACTATTTACCTCTTAATAAACAAAACTACTGCAAACATTAACAGTACCATTTAAAAGATCGGAAGGACCAACAACAAACAAATACACAACATAAAATGACAGCATACAGCACTGCCTGTCATTATGACCCACTCAGATATTGCGCTTTGGCAAAAATCATGTCAAGATTTCTTTAAAAAAATTATTCATGCCATTCACATTCAAATGTATTCCAACAATAGAACTTCTAAGCTAGAGACTTGCAAACATGAGAGCGCCCACACTATAAAGATCTCATGGGTACTAGATACCCTCTTTGGCCTGGCAAAAATGAGGCAGCATTTTTAAAACTTTGTGATGAATAAAGAATAAACACCTTTTTATTAATCTTCTCAAAATGGGCTCCCTTTTAAAAAAAAATTGTACCAGTGAGTATAAGACCCTGTACAATGCATGTTGAATGTAGTGAGTTCAGTTATCAATTACTTCCTGAAGACTGAAAGGAATATTTGGGAACAGCCACCGCCCCCTAAATATCAGAAATATGTATTCAGAATACTTCCGAGATAAAAATTTAAACTATGTTTCAGTCTGAAAAATTACACAAACTGATTTTAAACCCTAAAAAAATTATATATAGTGTTTAAATCTAATTTGTTCAAGTTCTATTGGGGTTAAATTGAAAGACAGAAGATAATCCCCCCAGATAAAGATAAAAGATAAAATCTACCACTTAACATGTGAACTGTAAAAAGCTGAGCTTTCTATGACAAATATTTGCTTTAAACCAGCTGAATCATCAACCAGGAATCCTCAAAATGTAACAAAGTTAGAGTGAAATTAAATCATAATTTAGAACAACCCTTAATAATGTTTATATGTTGTGCTTATGGACCTGTGCTGTCAGTCCAAAAAAGTGATTATTTAAAATTTAGTTTAAAATGTTTTCTTAATTTTTAAAACTAAACATACAGGAGAGCTAGATTAGCAGCAACATTTCTGTACCCAACTGAGGTCCATACAACAAAATCATGTTTTTAAAATTCACTTCAGTTATGGAACAAAAGGTAGTTACTTTGTGGAATAGACACCATGTTCTATGCTACTAAGGCTCAGAAAGGCAGAAAAGCAGACTATCAACAACAGTTGTGTTGCAAAGTTACAAAGTCGGCCTCACATTTACTATAGGACAAAAAAAAAAAAAAATCAGTTTCAGAAATACTGTATAAAGGTTTTTTGGAGAAACTTTAATAGCTTCCAAAAAGAAACTCCTGCTCATAACTGAGTGTTTAGCATAGAGTCGCTTTAAATTAATACTTTGTTCATGCTATGTAGTAACTAATTAGAAAGACAAAGTCTTTGACATTTTATTTTATTATCTATCCAAACTACTTTTTGATTACTACATTATATTAGTAAAATGTAACATGCGTTTGAACAAAAAAACCCTAAAACTAAAGATACATCAATTAATTATTTTTTATAAATTTTCATTGTAAAACTAATTAATATATAGGGATAGATCCTGAAATCACTCAAACACATGCTTTACTTTATGCACGTGAGTAGTTCCCTTGATGGCAAGTAAGCCTATGTGTTAGCACTTGTAGCATCAAGACTAACCACCACAACTAATTTCAGATACTCATCAATGAATTAAACCTCAACTCAATTAGCAGTCTGGGAAATCCATGAAAATGTTTTCTTCATATACATGTGTTCCCATACTTTTAGTTTATATTTCTAATGAGAATAAATGTTTTAATAAAAAGAAAATATTAGCACTAATAGTCATTGTATATTGCACAGATGCCAATTTTTATCATCTATTCATGTAAGTAGCTGAAATTCACATTTATCAAAGCAGGCTTTTACTTGTTTCAATGAAAAAAACTTATCACAAAACCCACATTTTACATAGGAATATAAAACAGACAGTGCTGCAATGCATTTATAACACACCCTATGCAAGGTGTGTTAGTTAACACTTCTAAATATTTTTCTTTGCTTTTCTGGATTTTGGCCTCTGTTTTCTGGCCTCTCGTTCAAACTTGAGGGAAGCCTGTGAGCGAGTCTTTACAAGGCAGGCAGTCCTGGTTTTTACAACCTGCTTGCTCTTCCGTTGCGCCGGTTTGCGCCCACGCTTAGGGTGTGTTATAATCTTTTTAAAGTCCTTATGGATGGAATCATACCTATTCTCTGGATCGTCATCCTCCTCCTCATCCTCATCTTCCTCTGGAACAGCCCCTGATTTAGTCTCTCCTTCATCTCCTGGGAATAAAGTCAGACAGATTTGACATAAGGATAAAACCAGCAATACACATGAAAGCTTTCTATTATATGTGACCTGTTGTATCAAACAATTTAAAGATAACATGGTACTAAATATCACAATGCTACCTTTAAAAAAAAATCTTGAGTAGACAAATTTTCCCCCATAAAATATCTAATAGGAAGCTCTTTGAAACAAGAGCCTAGTTAACATAGGTATCTGCTACTGTAAGTGACAAGCAAATCATTCATAGTATAAAAAAAAAGGAAGGCATAACCTGTCTAGATTTTACATCGAAATGAAGAATTGCATACTCCATTGTTCAGGTATTTTAAAAACAAAAATTTAAGATTTTATTGTCCACTTCACATTACAGATGTAAAATCCCATTTAACAGGCTAACCAGTTAAACATATTGTTTAACTGGTTAAATGACTAAAGTTGAGTTAGCAGAGGATTTGGAACACCCCCACAGGAAGAGGCAGCACTGGCTCGGACACCAGAGCAGCTTCTGCCTGCGATTGGCCAGGGTGTTCCACAGGCAAGGGCTACTGCAGTATCCTGGTCAGAGCAGCTCCTGCCTGCAGAGTACCCAAGTCCCACTGCAGACAGAAGCTGCTCTAACTAGGATGCAAGAGCAGCCCCTGTATACAATGGGCTTTCCCTCTCCTCCCCCCTGCAGGATTGGAACAGCCCCCTGCCTGCAGCAGGTGGGGAGCTGTTTCAGCCTCACCCGTTAACCGGTTTAAACTGTCACATCTCTACTTCACAACTGGATTCTCATCACCAAATTAACATATAATGAAAAGATGATGGGAAACAGCCCTAACAAATTCATAGCCATGAAAAACATGTGATGGACCATGAAATCTGGTATATTGTGGGTTTTTATCCTATATTATAGAGATTTCACATGAGAGATCAGCATTTCTCATATCTGGGGTCCTGATGCAAAAGTTTCAGGAGGGTCAAGGGTTATGTTGGGGGGTGGGGAGGGTTATACTATCAGTGCTACCCTTACTTCTGTGCTGCTACTGATGGCTGTGCTTCCTTTGGAGCTGGAGCTGGGCACCCAGAGACTGGCAGCTGTTGGCCAGGCATCCAAATCTGAATGCAGCGCCCCATCATCAATTGGGCATCAGTACAGATTGCAATACCATACCACATCACTCTTACTTCTACACTGCTGCCTTCAGAGCAGGTGACCAGAAAGTGGCAGCCGCTGACTGAGGGCCCAGCCCTGCAACAGCAGCACAGGAATAAGGAGGCAATACAGCCGGGCCCTGACTTACGAACGAGTTACATACCAAACACCAGGTCATAACTCCATCTGTTCATAAGTTCGATTACATTCACTTACATACAGCCGCGCTATTTGTAAGTAAGGACTTCGTTCATAACTCGGAGACCGGCTGTATAGGAGGTTGGTTGTAAATACGAACGGCCATAAGTTGATGCGTTTGTAACTCAGGGACCGGCTGTACCATACCATGCCACTCTTCTATGTTGCTGTTGGTGGTGGCTCTGCCTTCGGAGATAGGCTCCCAGCCAACAGCTGCTATTCTCCAGCAACCCAGCTCTGAAAACAATAGTGCTATCACCAGGAGCACAGAATTAAGGTTAGCAGTACTGCAACTCTCCTACAATAACTTTATGACACCTCTCCCACAACTTCTTTCTGAGTCAGGATCCCTACAGTTAACACCACCATGACATTTCAGATTTAAATAAAATCCTACATCTATGACATTGACCAAAACAAACCATGAATTTGGTAGAGACCTGCAAATAAGCAACAACGCAACAGCACTATTAACTTCCCAAGTATACAGCAGCTTACTTACTCATAACTGAGCTGCCTAGTCTTCACAAGAAATACTTCAGCAGGAAAAGTTTCTCCTGCTGACCTATTTTCCTTTCTGTACTGCCAAGAAGAACCATTCAACATATATCTATCTTAGAGCATGCACATTTATGTATGAAGACTTCGTTCTCAAAATATATGCTCATTAGCCTCAGAGCAAAAATATCAACATTCAGGTTATTATTTAACATGCCTCACAAATACAGGAAGTTAATATACTTTACTTGTCTATTAAAACCACAAGTCAACTTAAGCAGAAGGAAATTTTCTTCTTCCTTAAAATTACATATGAAAGAAGGGAGCTATACATTCTTATATTGATCCTGCTACCTACCACTGTAGTTCACACACTGTATTTTTTCCCTTAGATGTTTTTTAGTCTTTTAAACACTTGCTTACAAATGGAATTATAATGACACAAGAGTATCTGGTAAGGTGTACTAAAATGCTTCCAGTATAGTCTATGGACAGTCTACACACTGGACATTTTTTTTAACAATTTTCTCATGGTCCAGTGAAGTCTAGCACTGATACTAACACTTTCCATTTACACACGTCAATACAGCTGCAGAACACCAATGAGAAGAGGAAATGGTTCATAAAGGGTCAAATAGGTGTTCTTTGTTGCTACTTCATATGGCTTTCACAATTCTCTGATTGATGTAACATTTGTCACAGAGCAGGAGCCAGCCAGCAATTAGCAGTAGGACTGGATATCAGGGGAGCTACTAAAGAGTAAAGTGTCAATAATTCATGTGTTCAATGCTTCTTTCTGCATGGTTAGTAGGGACATTCAACAGGTACTGCTAGTGTATTGGTGGACTTTTAGAATCCACCTATAGGAGTTCAAAGCTTCCATATCTAGGTAGTCAAAAACTTCTCTCTTTAGAAATCATACTCCATGCATATATTACTTTCACGTCTGTTTAAAGTCCCTTTAGGATTTTCAATTCTCATGAAAATCACCTACCATTTCCACGTCCTTCAATCTCCTCCCCCCACCAACCGCTATAAACTTTGTTCAATATACAAGTATAAGCTTCAGACACTGACTCCTATTGTTGCCTGACCCTTTTTAAGGTTAATGTTTAGATTAATAATCAATTGATCTGACTGCAATAAAATTCTTCCCCCCAGAAACACGCTACACAGAATTCACATTATGGAATTCAATATTTTGTGGGGCATTTCAGAGGAGGTAACAAGACTACTCGCGTTAAGGGGAAAAATAAACCTTATATGCCTTTAGTAAAATAATGGTGAAAAATAGAATTAATCCAAGTCATACAGCAAAATAAATATAATGCAGGATCAGGGTAATGTGCGGTATCATTCTATGTATAAGCTTTAGAATTGCATGCTCACAACATAAATTGATGACTTGGTTGTAATTTTCTTTAAAAGAACCAACTCTGTTTCTGGTATGAAGTGCCCAAAGGTACAAGTCCCTCAATGAGTTAAAGGGTCAAGTAGAAAAAAAGTAGACAGCAATGGAAGACACCCAGGAAAGACCACGGTACCTTCCTAATTACAAGGTTCAGTCCTCCATGCCCATACGTAGCATCTTTACTAGTATAATTCTGAGGTGTATGTAATTCTATATATTAACACACTTATATGTAGGACTACCATTTCAGCACTTGATCATACCATCCTCCTGCTTATGTGGATTTGCGATTATTCCATATTCCTTGTGAGAACACTTACTGGAACATTTCAACTCCTACAATTGAACAAACTCTTCTTAGTTCCCAAAATCTAAAAGTAACCCCAGATGTGTGCTATGTGAGATGGACTACTTAACCACACTTACACTAATTTATGCTCCAGTTAATATCTTACAGGATACAGGCTTGTAGTTTTCTTGCATTAATAACAGCACAGAAAAGAAGTCAAGACAGTGCATATAATGGGATAAATATCATGAGGGAAACTTGCCCTAAGGGCTACACTGTTCCTCACTTCTTTACAATTCTTTGATATCATTCCTGTAATAAGATTGACAAAATCATGAGCCATTTTCTTATAGGCTATCACTATTAGATTATTTAATGTAATTTTATGTAAGGACATGGGGAAGAGGATTCTCACTTTAAACTGTATCAACTTCAACTTATTTGAGATATGTTGCTCGTGTCCATTCAACGTAGGTGCGTGTGCTCGCCACATGCACAGGTGCCATAAGATTTTTCCCTCAGCAGTACCTGAAGGGGCCTGGATCTCAGCACCCCCTGAAGTGATGACCACATGCCACACCATACAGAGCACTCCCAGGCCCCTCCCTCCTCAGTTCCTTTTGCCAGGAGACTGACAGTGGGGAAGGAAGGTGGGAGGTTGAACAGTCATGAATAACACATCTCAAAGAACATCAGTTCCAGAAACAGGTAACTGTCTTTTCTTCGAGTGCTTGTTTATGTCTAGTCAACATAGATGACTGCTAGCAGTGTTCGACGAGGCAGGTAGGAGACTCAGGAACATGCAAATTGCAAAACAGCTCTACCAAAAGCTGTATCACTTCTCACATGGTGTGAGATCGTGTAATGGGCTGTGAAAGAGTGCACCGATGACCATGTTGCCACCCAATAGATTTTGTGTATTGAGACATTCACCAGAAAGACTGCAGACGAAGCCTGAGCCCCAGTCAAATAAGCCTTGACCAAATCCAGGGCTGAACCTGCTAGGTCATAGCACATCTGGATGCAGATGGTGATCCATCTGGGACGATACCAGATGGCCATTCATCCTACCTGCATAGGCTAGGAACTGCTGTATGGATTTACGGAAGGGCTTCGTTCTTTCCAGGTAGAAGGCCAGGGCTCTTCTGACATCTAGAGCATGCAGACATCATGCCGAAACACCGAAACATCAAGACAAAACACCGAAAGTTGTCTTGGCCCATGTGAAATGCCAAAACTATCTTCAAGAGGAATACCAGGTCCAGCTTGAGCTGCACTTTATCTTTGAAGACAACAGGATATAGTGGCTCCAATGTTAGTGCTCAAAGCCCCCCCCGGCCAATATAATGGCAACGAAAAAGGTCTCCTTAAATGACAGTAGTGAAAGAAGGCAAGTGGTCAATGACTCAAACAGAGAACCGGACCGGACTCACTGAGCATGCCAAGGGAGGCTCTGGCAACAGAACAAGCTGTCTGGAGATGAACCTGGAAACCCCAGGGAATCCAAGGGCACCAATGTGCTTGTCACGGCTGCTGAGGCCAAGGGGCGCCATCTGTGATACCATGTGGTACTTCTCTGACTGCAGTGCTAAAGGCTGCCCCAGGGGTAAGAAAGCAGAGTCTGAGATAGCACCTGCAGAGCAGACACTGGTGGAGGCCCATGATCCAGAGAGTGCCCTACGCTCCCGTGGTGCCAAGATCCTGATGCCAATGGTAATCTTGATGACCGAGTACAAGGCCTGAAGCTTCTGGTAAGCAGGCTCCTCTGGTCCCTTAAAGTGCTATGAGTGCTTGATGGACAGCATTGAAAAGGTGAACTCTGGTGCCAGGACACAGATCTAGACTAGTACAAGTGGGTACAGAGACCAGAGCTACTCAGCGCCAGACAGTAGCAGCACTGAGGGAAGCAGAGTTGCAAAGAGAGCAAGTAGTAGAGCTTGGTGAGGTGAGAACCATATGGGGAATCTCTCTCTCTACAATATCACCGCAGCCGTAGAGCATGTGCCTCCAAAAAGGCCTGCGCTCCAAAATATGGGACGCCAGTGACTCGGTATGACTTTGTGGGGAGACCTGTACTATCCCCGTAGGACAAAAGGGGGGCCTCCTGTCCAGGCATACCGATGAGCACAAGTGTTGTGTGCTCAGAGACGAAGTTGTAAGCTGCAACTTCCCCCCTGTGACAATGGTACCAGCATGGTGAGAATGTTCCACCTCTGGCATGGATGTGGGCTGTACATCCAAGGCAGTCAGCAGTGACTGGGTCGGACTGGGGCTATCTGCCTGCACCAGGTATTTGTCCTTGGAACATTCCAACACACAGTCCCCTTTCTTGGCCTTTTCCCTTCAAACTGAAGGGCCGTCCTTGGCAGCCTTCTTAGGCTTGGTACCTAAAAACACCTGAGTACAGTTCTTGCTGCACTAAGGAAGACTCCATGAGGACTGCACTTAAACACCCCTCTCTCTTACTTCCGTGTGGTGAAAAGAAGTGCAAATTTTGCACGTGGAGGAAATATGGGATTCACACAAACAATGAAGGCACGTGGGTCACTAATTAGCACAGGCCTGCGACATGCAGCACAGACCGCCTGCCCAGCACCCAGGCTGAGTCCCAACCAGGGACTAACTGTTAACTGCTCTATTAATGCTAAAAAGTAAATATTTACAATCAAACAGTGGGAATGACCAATGCTACAGCTAAGTCTGGAGCAAAGTGTTCCAAGCATCAACATTGGCAGCAAAAGGAAACTGAGGAGGGAGAGGCCTATATTGAGCGGCTTGTATCAGGTCCCTCCAGGTACGGCTGAAGGAAAATCTTCCGGCACCAATGCACATGGTGAGCACGCATACCTACGTTGAATGGACATGAGCAAGCATTCGAAGAAGAAAAATGTAATATTGTACATTACCATTATGGTTTGCTGTATGCTTCTTTTCCATATACGTATGTTTGAAATCCTAAATGCTCTCAGACACTGAGATAATGGTTTGAGTTTCCATTTGTCACCCTCAGATCCCTGTCTGAAAAGCATTCTGAAGTTTATGGCTCATTTAAGGAAGAAAAACATTTTATACTTTTAGTGCTGTTGTATTTACATTTTTATATTAAATGACATGAAGTGTTAATTTAATAGCCCACTGGAAAGTGGACTAATGGTACTGGCAAAAGAGTCAGGTATAGTGAAATCTTTTATCAATGCCCCACAATATTGATCTATATATCAAAGAAATCTCACTTTTAAACCTCTACTCAATGAAGACTGTACATCATGTCAAGTTGTGTAGTGGTTTTGCATAGGGATGTACCCAATTAATCGGCAGCCCAGCCCAGCAGGAGCAGCCGCCCACCTGTGGGATACAGTTAAGCAGTTAACTGATTAAACAGGATTTTACAACCCTAGTTTTACAGTGTAAAAATATACTCTTTTGGAGACTAAGATTTCCAACTAGTTAGGCAGATGATTGGCAAAATAAAAATTGTTGGGCAGAATACTCAGCAAATTTAAATTAGTAGTAATTCAGACACCACTGTTCTCTCTCATTCCAATGGGTGTTAAGCGGAATCGAGGGATGGGCTGTGGCTGCCTCCTGATTGTAGCATGAATAGACACAGGGCACATAACATACATGCCTCCAAAAGACATTTCTAATCCAAAGAGTCCAATCTTACAAAGATGAAACACATATACAACTACACTGGAATCTATACCAACACATACTTGAAGATCTGATTATCCTAAAATGACCTCTGGAATTTGGATAATGGCTCAGTGTTAAGTAACTTCTATACATACCAAATATCCTCTAAGGTACTCTTTAGGTGGAAAACAGAGAGATACAGAAAAGTTATATCTTGTTGCTTACTGCATATCCAGGGCTGAATTAATCACACTGATTCCAAATCAATAGCTTCACTCACCAAACATAAATAAAACAAGTCTCCTGAATTACCTACAATTTGCTAGACTTTTCTGAATTGTCTAACTTCATTATATAAAAGAGCTCACTGAAGAACCCTAAATTTTTAAATTAAAAATGGTTAAATCAACTCATTGCATTTCATCTGATGAAGTGGGTTTTACTCATGAATGTTTATGACCTAATAAATCGGTTAATCTCTAAAGCCATGTGTCTATACTGGAGAGTTAGTTCAAAATAACTCCACTTATTTCAAAATAACAAGGCAAACCTCCACACTACCAAGCCTGTTATTTCAAAATAATGGGATGATTATTTCAAAGTAACTCCTCCTCCTTGTGTAGAAGAATAAGCTTACTTTCAAATAGTTATTTCAGGAGTAGTTATTTCAAAATAACCTAGTAGTGTAGACATAGCCAAAGGTGTCACATGACTTCTTGTTGTTTTTGCAGATACAAACAAACATGGCTATCCCTGAGACTGTTGATATGAGGTAAATTGTGACTCTCTGATATGAAAGAGTCACTCATGAAGCATACCCTAGGTTGCTTTTCATTACATTAGGTAAATGAGCACTAACTGGACACATGAAAAAAATCAACTTTTTACAAGATTTCTGCATACATTTTAGATGTTGACACTATTATAATAAAAATAATAATAAATAAGGTGTATCATTAATGACTATTCTAAAAACAATGCCTCAATATATTGTTAATAAAACTTTGTTCTTTGGATAGAAAGCACCGTAAAAGTGAGATCTCAAAGTAACTTACAAATATCACTGAATAAAGTACTGTAGCACCCTCATGAAACAGACGTCAATTCTCTGGATTTTACATATATAGAAAAATAAGCACAAAGTTATTTAACTTATTTTTCTTTATTTTTTTCATATTTTATTTTTGTATTTTGATTTAACTTATTTTACTCCTCTAAAGTAAAAAATGCTATCACAGAACTTGCAATAGAACTTGGGAGTTCCTGGGATCTGTGCTTTATAGAAACACTGTCAACTTAAGTTTTCTAAATTAACTAAAGTTTTAAGATATTCTATTTTTGGATACAGTATTATTAAAAATACATTCTCTTTTGTTGCTATTTTATGTTACTTTTTAAAGAAGGAAAATCCAAAAGCAGCAATCCAAAAGCAGCAATGCCTTCCTCATCCTCATCCTTCCTGCTTTGTGCATATTCCTGCCTACTGAATCTTCTGCTTCAGCTTCACAATCCAGGAGAAGGGTGTGCATCAATGCAGTGAAACCAAGTACTATAGAATGTCAAGGAAAACAGTCTGGGAAGAGTTTCTCTCTCCAAGTAATATTAGTAACAACAGTAGTTATTAATTGTTCAAATGGAATTGAACTTGATAATGTCCCTTTAACCTCAAAATCATTCTATTTTTAAGTTCTCCCACCCTTAAAGTTCCAACTGTGCTGCTTTTAATTTCTTTATTCCTACAAAATAAAAGACTTATTGAATGTTAATCAAAAGGGGTCTCCTCAAGTCTGGAGGAGGAAAAGAATTATCCCCCACACTCTGAGAAGCACTTTAAAATGCAGAAAAATCAGCTCAAGTAATAAATAGCTAAAATCTATCAGGCCTATCAGTTGTCACTTTAGTTAAATAACATTACTGAAATCTATTTTGTAGGACACAAAGATAATCTACCCAAATGTGCACATACGTAAATACAGCCAAACCCTACACCACAAGACTTGATACTCTTCTCCATTATATGACCCTAAATTGCAACATCTGATGTGAGCTCTTCTGATCTCTACTACCTAAACCAAACTCGTGTTCTGTATTCATTAGGCAGACAAAACCAACTAAGGGTGCATCTACACAGCACCCTAAACTTGAAATAAGATACACAATTTGCATAGTGGAAATTGCATATCTTATTTCAATTTAATTTTGAAATCGTGTATTTCAAATTTTGGCATGTCTACACAGCACCAAATTTTGAAATAATGCGCTATTTCGAGACATCCCTTAATCCTCGTGGAATGAGGGTTACAGAGATGCTGAAACAGCATGTCCACTATTTCAAGACCTATCTTGAAATAGTGGACGCATTCAAAAGACACGGGGTAGCTATTCTGGGATATTTCGAGTATCCCAAAATAGCCCCGCTGTGTAGACCTACCCTAAGATAAGCAAGCCAATTTGCAATGCAACTCACTACAGACTAGGGCTCCAATTTCTCAAAACTCTTTCTAGAAAAGACATTAAAAACTGAATAAAGATTACGGAGATTTGTAAGTTAAAGTAAATTCTGTTTGTCCAAGTTAGGACAAGCAAAATAGTAACTGGCTACAAGGGATATTACAAAAACTTCTGTACATCACATTCAAAAACAGGTTTTAGAAATATGGGTCAAGTTTTGGAATTCAGAGTCACATTTATGGATATTTTCACTCCAGCATTTGCACTACTAGTTTATTAAATCAATAGGACTACCCAACTCATATTATTGACCTTCCTATGTTAAAATGCTAATCAAATTGTAGACCTTTGCACACCTGAAGACTGACAAAATCCTGTGTTGGAGGATAGCATTAGGCTTTCAGTCACTGGCTTAATCTTCTGCTCATCACTGCTTCCGTCATCTGAATTCTGGTCATCATTTTCTTCTTCATCTGATGAGGAGGAACAGGTGATGTCTTCCTTCTGTTTCTTAGAAATTCTTTTTTTCTCTTTAAAGTTAGCCTTTTTATTCTCTTTAGCAGACCCCTTTTTACTCTTCTTTTGGTCTTCATAAGGCTCCTCATCAGAAGAGGATGAGTCATTCTGTTCTTTCTTGGAAGTTTTCTTTTTGTGGCTTACTTTTTTCTTTTCTTTAGCTTCCACTCTTTTTTTATTTCGTTTAACATCTTCAGAAGAACTCTCCTCTTTCTTTGGGGATTTATCAGCATCTGAAGATGAATCATTCTGCAACTTCTTTGATATTCTCGCTCTCAAATTTCTCTCTCTTTTTTCCTCAACAGCCACTTCATTTTTACTTTTATTTTCAGAGAAAATGCAACTCTCTTTCCCCGGGGATGATTTATCTCCATCAGAAGAACCACCATCTTTTTCTTTCTTGTAACTTTTCTTTTTCAAATTTTCTTTTACTTCTGTTCCTTTTTTATTTTTGGTTTTGTCTTCTGAAGAATCACAACTCTGCCCCTTCTCAGTTCCATCCAAAGAAGAATTGTCCTGTAATTTTCTCTTTTTCAAATCTCTGTTCTTTTCTTTTGCTTCTGCTCTCTTTTTATCATCAGAAGAATGGCAACTCTCCTCTTTCTCTAAAGATGATTTCTCAGTATCAGATGTTTCATCATGCTTCCCCTTTGAAGTTTTTTCTTTTAAATCTCTGTTTTTTTCACTGACTGCTGTCCCCTTCCTAACTTTATCATCAGAAGAATGACTTGTATCCTCTTTCTCTGGGGATGATATCTCACCATCAGATGATTCAACCTGCTGCTTCTTCAAATTTATCTTTTTCTTACTAGTAGATCCTTTTTTACTCTGCTCACTTTCAGAAGAATCATAATTCTCTTTTTTTCTGGGGTATTTCTTTTTGGCTTTTTTTGCAGACTCTATTTTACTCAACCTCTTTATCTCTCTTTCTAACTCTGAATCATAATTGGAAGAATCTGAAGGGTTCTGTCGTTTCTTCTTTGCAGAAGTGGAAACTTTAGCTGATTTGCCTTTTTTGGCATCTAAATCCGAACCAGAAGTGGAACTTTTTCTTTTGCGTTTTCCATTCTCATACTTCAATGGTTGTTTTGTTAGATCATTAAAAGCATTCTTCTGAACATTACTGTATGTTTCACTATTGCTATCAATATCTGAGGAACTATGACTCAACATAGCTACATTTTTAAGGACTGCTGGCATCTCATCTGAACCTGAACTTTGTTCCAATAGGTCTGATTGTTTGGATTTAGAAAGCTTATTAGGTTTAAGATGATCAGTAGTACTGTCAGAAGAATTTCTTTTATCTTTTTTTCTCCTTGACTGGGTTGATGATTTTTGCTTGCGCTTTTCACAATACGCATCATTACTGTCCTCTTCTGAATTAGATGTTAAAGGATTTGTGTCTGTTGGACGCCTCAGAGGTGTGGTCTTCACACGTGGGGACCTCCTGAGATCAGATTCCTCTATAAAGGGGACACTTATATTTTCAGGTGAGTGTTCATTACCAGTGTAATGATTTTCTTTTCCAGAATCACAGTTTTCTGCCTTGGGTGTTACCTCTGCATTCTTCTCTCTCTTTACTGGATTATTGTCTTGATCTTCAGCTTTAACTGGAGAATCAGAAAGGGAGACAGGAGTCAGTTTTACAAACAATTCTTTTCTTACTTTAGCTGATGATTTTAACTTAGTACCTCCTTTAATGTCTTTTGAAAGCGTAGTACATTTTATATTCACATTTACTGTCTCCAACTCTGTTGCTGTATTTCCATCACCCTGTTCATCAGATGCACTCTGAGTTTCCATAGCTGATTCTAGAGTCTCAAAAATATCTTCAGGGACTGATGAAGGAACAGACACAATATCCATGTCTAAAGCCTCAGTACTATTTGGTTCATACTGAGGTGCTTCTTTTGTCTCAGACTCTTTATCTTCACTGCTAATATTCTTTTTTTGTGTTGATGGAACATTTTGGTCCATAGGCTCGTTGTCAGGCTGTTCTGACACAGCTTTTTTCACTGACTTTACAACATCCTCTTTCAACTCTGCATGTTCCTTCCTTTCATCTCTTTTCACCTCATTTTTTTCTGGTTTAATATCAGGGGTTTTTTCTTTGGTATTCTTCTCTTTGATTTTAATATCCAAAGCTTGAATCTCTCGAGTCAGACCTTCTTCTAATGCTAAATGAGTTTTTTTTATGTCACTCAACACAGATTTAAAAGCTTTCAGTTGACGTAGCTGTATAGTAGGGTTTATTTCTGAATTTTCTGCTGCTGTTTTCAAAAAACTTACAAAACTAGCATTCATATTAGTTGTGGTCTCTACAAGTTTTTTTGTCTTTTTAAGCAAGTCTTTTGGCACCACTAGTGCTTTATAGGAATAGGTTAAAGAACCAGAATATGAATCATCTAATTTCTTTTCTTCTCCATTACAATTCGAAATATTTCTCTTTGGAGAAAATTTAAGTGTATGATCATATATTTTACTTTTTTCACTCTCAACTTTGATCTTCTTTTTGTTTTGTTGCAATAACTGTTCTAAATTTTCAAAAACACTGTCACATGCAGTGACCAAGTCCAACAAAGGTTCTGGGTGGCAAATGTAGCAATGCCATTGGTTATTTTCATCCATTATGGCTGACAGCTCCTTTCGGCCCAGGTTCCGCAAAATGCACTTTTTGCAGAAGGCATTATGGCAAAAGTCACAGCAGATTAAGTTTCCACCTTCAGCACACCATCTGAAATTATGATTGGGACATGTTAAATGCTACCCCAAAACAAACTGCATTAATTGTTCAGAAAAATAAAGTTTAACAAACAACTTTAAAAATTTGATTTAAACAGTCATAATATTAAAATGTAGTTACTAATCAAAGGCAAAAGCTTCACTTCAAAAGATGGCAAGCAGATATTTACTAATTTAGATTATTAAAGCATAATAATTAATAAAAGACTTTGAAAGGCAGTAGATTAAAATGTTCAGCTAACTGTTCAGAAAAGTCAAATATATTTCCAAAAACCCTTGCCCAGCCTCCATACATTAGCAGGAGAACAGAAAATATTACCACATGAAAGAAACTTAAAGTTTTCCCCATTCAGTACAAGAACTACAAGAGCACTGTCTTTGGTTGCAAAATGATATAACCTGCACCTCCCTTTCTCACCTACATCACAGATACAGAGCTATTGAGGCCCATTTTGGAGGAGTTCATAAGGTACTGGGTGGGGAGTAAGGTGTCCTGAGCCATGAATACCCAGTGTATATAGGAGGAACACATTCTTTTTTAAACACATCTGGAACTCAGTTTGTGACCAAGACTGGAAAGTAACAGGACAGAATAAACCTATTCTTGGCTTACCAGACACAGCTGCTCGACAGATGCAAAGTTCTGAGTGGACTGTATCTTGACACTAATATGAGACAATGTAGCCTCTGACTGACAACATAAGAGCAAGTGAAGGTTTTAGCTTCCACCTTTTATTATAAATTTTTGTATTGGTCTATAAACTGCAAACTCACTAAATATAAATATAAACATATGTTTATATTTTAGTAAGTTTGCAGTTTATAGACCAATATATCACATTTTCTCTGGGACAGTTAATTTCCATGGCCCATTGCTATCTAGGGGATAACGAACAGAATCTGCTCATTTACAATGTGGTGTTGCAAACTATACATAAACTGATGTTTGGGGTTTAGTCATGTGATGTGTGACTTTGACCAACAGGGATAATTACTTGATTTCCTTATGTTTTCCTAGTTTGTACTAAAATTTAAAATTCAAATACCATAATATTATGGGTCTGCTGATTGCAGAGTGACATTTCATAACTGATTTAATTCATTAGGGTAATATCACAGAGGCGTTTACATACTTACCTGCACTGTTCATCCATTCCATCTGAATCACGGCTAATGTCATCGCTCATATAATATTTGAAGCAAGTCTGCAAGGAAATAGTTGGACAAAGAATTTTTTCAGTTCAAGTCAGATGCAATTTCATCTAATGAATACATTAAAGTCAGACTCTTAAAAAATGTTTTTAGAATTTCAGATTACAGTCTATAAATGAACACTAGAAACCTCTTTAAAATGTTCTCTCCCATTTTTACCTACAGTTTACAAATCTGAACCTAATCTTGGCTAAAATTTCCAAAGATACAGCAGCTTTTAAACAATGACACTTCTGAACAATGGTACAGGACTTATTTGAAAATTAAATATATTTGCCTTCTTTTGAAGGCCACAGGTTTTTCATATTATAATACTTACAAGTTGAATATTGCTTTTTATATTCAGTTAAGGTCTACGCTTATGTATAAATAGCTACATTGGTGAGGAGTGTTAAAAAACCCAAAGCCTTGACGAACACAGCTAAACCAACAAAACCCTCAGTGTAGCTGCAGCTATGTTAATGGAAGTGGGCTTCTAATGTCACTTGGAGAAATGGTGTTCCCCCACAAAAGAAAAATTCTTTTGGAGTAGGTATTCTGTATAGTTACAGCAAAGACAGATGATTCAGAAATTAACAAGAAATGCCAGAAAATAGGAAAACTTCCACATTATGAGATATTGAAAAATCTCAAACTATTTACCTTAGTTAGGACACTAATAATACAGGCATAGAAAATAATGAAAGAATTCTTGATCTGATCCCTTCTCATCTATTTATATATTTTAGAGATGTGTGTCTGTAAATCTGTGTCTGTGAGGGAGTCTGTTCAATAACTCCTAAACTGTAAGAGCTAGCAATACCAAATATGGTAAGCCACTTCCTCTTATCCTGACAAAGCAAGGTCAGCATCTGGTTGTGCCAAGAAAACAGGAAGTGCTGGGACTGGGACTATTTTCCATAACATGCAAAGGGAAAGGCACAGAGAGGAGGCATGTGATACTGGGAGTGACCCACAGGGGAGAGCTATACTGCAGAAGGACCACGGGGGGCAGTCACACCACCAAGCAACTAGCCAACAGGAATGGGGGCTTTACTATCTTACCTGCCACCAGACCAGGTAAATAGCCCCCTCTGCCCCAAACTCCCCAGCACTTGGCCACATCCCCTGATGGCTGGGAGAGCTGAGGGGGGAGATGGGGAAGAGGCAGAAGACCCATGCCAGTAATGGAGGCAAAGACAGAAGGTCCATGCCAGCCAGGGAGAAGTGGTGGAAGGACTGAGGAGTGAGACAGAAGACCTAATAACCAGTATAATTCGCTGCCATAAGACAATCAAAATTGACGAGTTTTGGAAAGGATTCAGAGCTCTCCTGGAGTTTGGAAGCAACACTCCTTGAGGACAAGTTATTCTGTAGCTACTTTCTATAGAATATTTGTAATTTCATCAAAGGCAGTTGGTACTGGTCCTCTGACAGAGTCAGGATACTGGACAAGACGGACCTCAGTTCAAATCCAGTGTGTCAATTCTTAAGGATATAGTGATCAACTAAAATACCAAAAATCCAAATATTGCCGAGAACGCAAACCCTTATATGCCACTCCAGGAGCTTGAAGGCACTGACACAACAAGACAAGGTTGAATTTAAGCCACCCTCCTTCAAAGGCTTTCACATATGGACATGATGGAATGGACATGGCCTGGAGATGATCTACCCATAGTGGTCAGTGCTATAGAATTCTGGACTGTAGCACAGCCCATATATAGCCAATGGGAAAGCTGCCATAAGTTAGAAGGGACTAAGTTGTTACTCTAATTTATATCAGGGCTGTTTGAGCCCCAAGCAGCTGCCTAATTCCAATGGTGCAAAGAAGCCTCTGAAGTCATTTTTTCTTCCTCACCTGGGTTCTGAGCCTTCTGTGCTATGGCTCTTAGGAGAAGCAGATTATGACCTGGAGCCCCTTATAGCACATAAAATTGTGGCAATTGTCTATTGAGATACTATCTCACTGGCTAGGGCTGTGGTCCAACCAAGTGCCAAATTCAAGTGTCTGTACTTGACATTGGGTGGCCGGGATAGGTTGGGTATGCTGCTTGTGTACCACCCACCTCACTCTATGGCAGATGCTCTGCTCGAGCTGGCCGACGTGGTCTCGAGGTGACATTGAGGACGCCGAGGCTTTTGGTCTTGGGGGACTTTAATATCCACGCCGAGGCTGTTTTGTCTGGTCTGGCCCAAGATTTTATGGATACCATGACCCACCCTAGGATTATCCCAAGAAATAAGTGACCCAACACATGTTGCAGGTCATACGCTCGATTGGTTTTTTGGACTAAGGGAGATACAGTTCTTGGGATAAGGGATATGGCTACACTCCCTTTCTCATGGACTGATCACTACCAGGTCAAGTTTAGACTATCTGCTGACCTTCCCCTCCACAAAGGGGGAGGACCAATTAAGATGATCCGCCCTCAGAGACGGATGGATCCGGAGGGTTTTCTGAGGTCCCTGAAGGATTGTTCAGCCATTATGGCAAATAGTTCTGTAGATACCCTAGTCAATACATGGAACACCGAGGTAGCCAGGACAGTTGATATGACTGCTCCTAAGCGCCCTCTTCGGACCAGTCGAGCCAAGTTTGCTCCCTGGTTTTCTAGGGAGTGATAGCAGCAAAACAGTCTGTGCGACGGCTAGAACACTGCTGGAGGAGAACTAGAGCTGAGTCTGATCAGCTGTGGATTAGAGCTGAACTGCGAGCTTACTCTGTGGCGGTGCTGACAGCGAAGAAAAGCTACCTCTCCACCCGTTTTGCATCCACACAATGCCGTCCAGCGGAATTGTTTCGAGTAGTGCAGGGCCTGTTGCAGTCTCGCACTCATGACGAAATAGAGGAGCCTTTGGCCCCTGGCTACAATCTGTTTGCAAAGCATTTTGCTAATAAGATCGCCCACATCCAGTTGGATTTAGACTCTGGTTGCTGTGTAAGTGGGGCACAGAATGTGTTGAGTGCACCACCCAGTCTTTTTTCTCTGGATCAGTTTCAGCTATTGCAGACTGAGGATGTGGACAGGGTGCTTGGAGGAGTGCAACCAACCACGTGCTCACTTGAACCCTGCCCTTCATGGCTTATTAAATCTAGCCAGGGAGGGATAACTGCCTGGGTCTTGGGGATTATTAATGCATCTTTTATATCTGGTATGGTTCCTGCTGCCTTGAAAGAGGCAGTGATAAAACCACTACTCAAGAAGATCTCCCTGGACCACATGACAAATAACTATCGCCCAATTGCTAATATTCCCTTTTTGGGCAAGGTACTCGAGAGGGCAGTGGCGTTGCAACTCCAAGCTTTCTTGAAAGAAACAGACTACTTAGATCCATTTCAGTCTGGCTTTAGGCCTGGTTTTGGAACTGAAACAGCCTTGGTCGCCCTGGTAGACAATTTACGCCAGGAGATAGACAAGGGGAGTGCATCCCTGTTGATTCTCCTAGACCTCTCAGCAGCTTTTGATACCATTGACCATGATATCCTTCTGAGACGCTCAGCAGAGTTGGGTATTGGAGGCACTGTTTTGCAATGGTTCCGGTCCTACTTGTCAGGATGCTTTCAGAAGGTGGAGCTAGGGGGCTGCTATTCGACCATGTGGTGATTGTGCTATGGGATCCCGCAAGGTTCCATCTTGTCCCCTATGCTGTTTAATATCTACATAAAGCTGCTGGGAGAGCTCATAAGGAGTTTTGGAGGACGGTGCCATCAATATGCAAATGACAACCAGCTCTATTTTCCTGTGACATTAGAACCAGGTGTGGCAATGACTGATATAAATCGGTGTCTGGAGGTAGTGATGGTTTGGATGAAGTCAAATAAGCTGAAGTTGAACCCAGATAAGACTGAGGTCCGGTGGATCAGGAGGCCATCTGTGCGTGAATGTGGCATGGCACCTGTTCTAGACAGGGTTACTCTCCCCCTGAAAGAACAGGTACGCAGCTTGGGAGTCCTCCTGGAACCTTTCTTAACATTGGAAAATCAGATTTCTTCGGTGGCCAGGAGCGCCTTCGGGCAACTTCGTTTAATCTGCCAGCTGTGACCCTTACTGAACAAACATGACTTGGTCACAGTGATCCATGCTCTTGTTACATCCTGACTGGATTACTGTAGTGCACTTTATGTAGGGCTGTCTCTAAAGAGCCTTTGGAAACTTCAACTGGTCCAGAATGCGGCTGCTCGAGGTTTAAACAACACTAGTTATACGGAGCACATTATGCCAGTGCTTCAGCAGCTGCACTGTATATTTCCGGGCACAATTTAAGGTTTTAGTTATGACCTATAAAGCCTTAAATGAGTTGGATCCAGTGTATCTGAAGGACCGTCTTCTCCCATACGAACCTGTCCAGGGATTGAGGTCAGCTGGGGAGGCTTTGCTTCGTGTTCCTCCACTTGTGAAGATAAGATTAACATCTACACAGAACAGGGCATTCTCAGCTTTTGCTCCCAGGCTGTGGAATTCTCTTCCTCGGGATATACGCATGGTGCCAACGCTAGCGTTGTTCCGGCGTCAGGCTAAAGCCACCCTTTTTACTTGTGCTTTTATTAATGTTTGAGTCTGTATGTGTGTGTCCCTCCTCTCTATATGTTTTTAAGCTCGTTATGTCCCTCTGAAGTCTCATATTTTAAATTCTCATATTTTAAATTTTTATATATATATTTGTATTTTGTTTGTTTGTCTGTTCTTGTAAGCCGCCTTGAATATTTTAAATAGAAAGGTGGGATACACATATTTAAATAAAATAAATAATAATAAAACCATAAACACCAAAATTACAGTAGTTTTATGATATAGTCCAAATTCATTAATTTTTTTTAAAATAAATTCCAAAGAAACCACAATAAATTAAAGATGTGATATATAAGCTTTATACAAGTAAACTTCACATTGTAATTTTTTTTTCTTTTTCTGATATCAGTTTGTAAAGTTTAACAGGTTAATAAGAGAAAACAATCTACACAAAACACAAGGGGTGACAGAGGTCTTTTAATACCATACACTGTTTATTACATACCTTACAGATAAGGACTTTCAGTGTAGGATGTCTATAGATTGAATCCTTTTGAAAATGGTTCACCTGTTGCCCACAGGCTGTACAGCTTACAATTCCATGCAGTCCTTCCTCTATAGAGGATTATAAACCACATATTAGGTTTTTTTTTTTTAAAGAAACGTGTAAACAACGAATATGTTTCCTTCTTAAAACATTTTAGTTTGTCAAATTTTTGTTTATCTGAAAACCCACTCCAAAGCTATACCACGCATCTTTAAAGGAAGCCTTCTATTTCACTGATGTCTTTTAAAGGCTAATTAAAAGGTAGTTGGTCACTATCTACTTTCTGGATAAAATTCACCCAGGGGAAAGAAAACCTTCCTTTGTGACATTATGCATGTGGATTAAACTGTTATTTTATGAGGGCATATCTGACTTGCCAATAAAAACACATTTAATCATGGTTCTACATTGTACATTAAAATCCCACAACTTTCAGTTATTCTTCATAAAATACTACTGCAGTTCATAAATAAACATTTTAACTATATTTCTTTCCAATTTTTTAATTAATTTTTGAATGAGAAATAAGAAAAACAAGTCTATGAAACAAGTTAAAAACATAAGAATCCTTTTTGATGTCATCTGAAACTCTTGCATTATGTAGTCTCAAAATAGATTAAGACAATTCTTTGAAGCAATTGTACAAGATCTCCAGACCATTCTGGTCAAAACACTGTTCTGGAAGTCCACATTATCTCGTCACCTTCAAACATTGTCTGTATTTAAAATGATAGTTTGACAAAATACTCCTACACTGGGAGTAGCAACTGCTCCAGTTTTCCAGTTGGTTTAATCCTGTTTACTGTGGTAGGACTTCCACCTGCAGTGGGGTCTTTTAGAACAAACTGTTGAATTTGACATTTTTTATTCTTACTTAAAAGCAGTAACACTACCATGAAAAATGGGAAGCCACCTGAGAAACCTCACAGTCACTGTTTTAAGCTGGTATCAAACAGTAAAGAAGGAGAAGGCTGCCAGGTGCTTTATCTCAACTGCAGTATGCCTGCATCATCAGCTCTGGAGGCTGTAATTCCAAGAATGAGACTTTGTTCAAAGCCTTTAAAATACACATAGAATCAAGCAAATACCAAAAAGAGTTCAGGAACCTACTGAACTTTTCCAAAGTGACATACAAACCATTAGCAAAGATTCAGAGATTTTGAAAATGAAAACAGATACTTAAAAGGACTGAGAACCTATTAGGCTTAAGTAAAGAGAAATAAACTTTACAAAGCAAGAGGAAAATAACAAATCCCTCATTCAGAGCCAGAAATATTCAGCTGCTGGGTACAAAGAGGATTAACTGACTTGAGAAAAGAGATTTACTCACCTCGTACAGTAACTACTGTTCTTCGAGGTGTATGTCCCAGTGGGAGCTCCACGCAAGGTGTAGGGATGTCCCGGAGCCATGGAGAGGAGCTTTTTCTAAGCAGTGACTGCAAGTTCCTCTTCTCCATTCAAGTAATTAGGACTCCGAATAAAGGGTAGAGAGGGTCATGGAGCACCCACGGGGACATACACCTCCAAGTACACTCGTTACTTCATGAGGTGAGTAACTCCCTTTTCTTCTTCAGGTGATTTCCCCATGGGTGCTCCACAGAAGGGGACTAGCAAGCAGTATCCAACAGGATGGTGGGAATCAGAGTCACTGCTGAGAGACTGCAGATAACACCACCACAGTCAGTGCTGAATCAGCAGCCAATTGTGGCATAATGGCGTAATGCCTAGAGAAAGTATGGTCTGAGAACCAGGTGGCTGCCCTGTAGAAGCCTTTAAGTGGTATGTTGGTAAGGAAGCCCATGGAGGTTGGAGCTGCACAAGCAGTGTGTGCCTTCCATAGAATCATAGAACTGGAAGAGACCTCAGAAGGTCATCAAGTCCAGCCCCCTGCTCTAGGCAGGACCAATTCCAACTAAATCAACCCAGCCAAGGCTTTGTCAAGCCGAGACTTAAACATCTCTAGGGATGGAGACTCCACTACTTAGACTCCACTACTTCTCTAGGTAACCCATTCCAGTGCTTCACCACCCTCCTAGTGAAATAGTTTTTCCTAATATCCAACCTGGACCTCTCCCACCACAACTTGAGACCACTGCTCCTTGTTCTGCCATCTGTCACTACTGAGAACTGCCTCTTTGAAACCTCCCTTCAAAGTCCCCTTCGTCCTTCAAATGAGTTTGCAAGGGCTTGTTGCCGAGGGCATAGCAACGTAGTATGCAGGATGAGACCCATTTGGAAATACATTGCATTGAGATAGGCGTGCCCTTTGCGTGTGGTTCATATCCACTGTACGAGCGTGAAGATTTATGGAATGACCATCTTCTGTCTATATAGAAGGTCAATAGCTCATCGTATGTCAAGTGTGTGGAACATGGCATCCCTGTGATCGGATGCATGAGGTTTTGGAAAGAATGCTGGTAGCACTATAGGTTTGTTGATGTGGAAGGACGTGAACATTTTGGGTAAAAATGTTGGGTGTGGGCATAACGTAACTTTGTCCTTAGTGAAGACTGTATACGACATCTACCAGGACAGCCCCTATTTCATCAACCCTCCCTGCGGAAGTGATGGCTGTAAGGAATAGCACCTTCATTAGTAAAAACTGAAGTGGGCAAGTGGGTCAAGATTTCGAAAGGAGGTCTCATGAGACAGTCTAAGACAAGATTTAGATCCCATGTAGGAGGAAAGGACAAAAAAAGGTTTTGGAGACCCTTCAGAAATCTTCTCATTGTGGGGTGTGCAAATAGATGAGCCATCTATGCGTTCATGAAGACCTGATGTCGCTGTAACGTGTACCTTCACAGAGGGACCTGATAGACCCCCGGTTTTAAGATAATGTAGATACTTGTGAATCTGAAGGAGCAGTGCGGTGCAAGGATCCACGTGGGACAAGTGACACCAGGCTGAAAATCTTTTCCATTTTTGTATGTAGGTAGCTCTGGTGGATGGCCTTCTGCTCTGTAGGAGGATTGCTTTTACATGATCTGAACATAGGAATTCCATTCTCTGGAACCAGAGAGGAGCCACACGTGAAGTGTCTGTGGTTGGAGGTGGAATAATCTGCCTCTGTTGTGAGATAGATGTCATGACAGGATGGGAGAGGATATGGCATGACCACAGACACTGGGTGCAGAAATGGGAACCAGGTCTGTCTGGCCCATGATGGTGATGATAGTATGACTAGAGCTTTGTCCATCTGGATTTTGTGTAGAACTTTGGGTATGAATGGAATAGGCAGGAAGGCATAGTGCAGTGGCTCATTCCAACAGATGAGGAAAGCATTGCCCTGAGATCCCTTGCCTAGACCAGCTCTCGAGCAAAACCGAGGACACTTGGTATTGTTGGGAGACATGAAGAGGCCTATAGTTGGGACTCCCAAGCAGTAAAAAATGGAGATGAGTATGGCAGGGTGTAATTCCCATTCGTGGTCAGAACTGAAATTGCAGCTCAAGGCATCCGCCCAAACATTGTTTATTTCAGGTAACTATGAGGCCTTCAGGATGATACCATGATAGATGCACCAATTCCAAAGGCAGATCGCTCTGGCACACAGTGACAGGGAGTGCGCTCCTCCAAGTCTATGTAAAACATGGTTGTCATGTTGTCGGTAAGTATGTGAACAGTCTGGTCAGCAATGAGGGGAAGGAAATGATTGCACGTATTCATCAGTGCCTTGAGCTCAAGAAGGTTGATATGTAGTGAGGAGTTGTGTGTTGACCCCCTGCCCTATACAGCGTGTTGAAGGATATATGAGCTGGGATGTACAAGGGAGGCGTCTGTGATGATCTGCTTGGATGGTTCAGGCTGGTTGAAGGGGACGCCTGTTAGAAGGTTGGTGGGAATTGTCCACCATATAAATGAGTCCAGCACCTTCTCTGGGAGCATGACCTGTTTGTTCGGGGGGAGGGAGGGCCAGGCCTGTAAACTGACACTATCCAGTGTTGTAGGGCTCTGAAGTGAGCATATTGCATGACGTAGGCAGTAGCAGACATGTGACCCATTATTTGGAGGCAGGTAAGAACCGTAGTGGTAGGAGTGGCTAGTAATATCGTCACGAGGTTGCATAGTGCCAAAAACTGATGAAGCGGGAGATAAGCTCTGGCTGTCAACAAATGGAGGTGGGTCCCAATTAACTCTATTCCCTGTGTGGGTAGCAGGATCAATTTTTGCTCATTTATTAGGAGGCCCAGACAGTTGAATGGTGTTAGAGATCATGTCAGCAGCAGCCCTGATATCGGCCTTTTATAAGACTTTTATAAGACAGTCGTCTAATTATGAGATGATGACGATGCCATGTTGACGCAGATAGGCTGTGACTATGGCCAGGACCTTTGACAAGACCATGGGGGCTGGTGATAGGCCAAGGGGAGGACTCTGTATTGGTAGTGGTCGTCTCCCACAGTAAATCGAAGGTACTGTCTGTGTGATAGGTGTATGGCGATGTGAAAGTATGCATCCAGAAAGTCAAGGGTTGCGAACCAGTCCCCTTTGTCCAAATCTGGTATAATTGATGTCAGTGTCACCATTCTGAAGCGTTGTTTCCGCTGATATTTTTTCAGTTTGCTTAGATCTAGTATGGGTCTTCATCCACCTGTGTGCTTTTGTCAGGAAGTATTTGGAATAGAATCCTCTCCCACAAAAGGGTTGGGGGACCCTCTCTATTTCTCAGATTTCCTGTCTGAGAAGCATCTCATGAGAGGGGTTCCTGAAGAGGGACGAGGAAGGGGGATGGGCAGGGGGAAGCGATGTAAAGGGAATGGTGTATCCTATGCAGATGATCTCCAAGACCCATTGATCTGAAGTTATGACATCCTACTGATGGTAAAAGGGATAGAGTCTGTTGGTGAAGAGATGGTACTGGTTTGTTGGCAGAGGTAGAAGTGGGAGGTCGGGCAGGCCCCCGACCAAATCCTCAAACCTGCTGTTCTGTTGCCTGGGAGCCCAAGGAGCGGGTTGGAGATGGGTGTCTCCTCTGAGGGAGTTGTCTAACGTGACTGTAGTCATACTGTCTTTGCTGGACATGGTTGTAGTGGCTGTCCCTATTTTTGTTGTATGGGATATAATGCCTTTGACGGTATGGAGGGTAGTGCAGGAGTCCTTGCTACTGTGTAAGACTTTGTCCATGGTAGCTGCAAAAATCTTGATCTTATAAAAGGGGAAGTCTTCAACCTTGAATTGGAATTCTTTGGGTACCCCGGCTGATAAAAGCCAAGAGGCTCTTCTCATCACCATGGCTGTAGCAGTTGCCCTGGCTGACTTGTTGGCTACATCTACTGCAGAAAGGAGTGCTGTACAAGCAATCAAATGACCCTCATGTATGACTGACCTAAGAATGGAACTTTTGTATTCAGGGAGATGTTCCATCAAAAAACGAGGAGTATAGGGTCTTTTGAAAAAGCACCCTGTTGTCGAAAAAAAGGTATCTAAAACGTGGTTTCAGTTTTGATATGGCACTTGTTCAAAACAGCACCATGACGCAATTGTGCAAATGAAGCTCGGGATATTTAAATCCTCACTTCATTTGCGCTTTCGAAACGTCTAATTTACATCCCTCTGCCGACAGAGTAGTGTAGTTAAGACGTAGCCTGAGAGCTCCATTATTGCCTCAATTAGGAGTGCAATTCTTCCCTGTGAAGAGGGGTGGATATTTTTCATAGGTTGGTGCTGTTTATCCTCCACTTTCTAGAGGTGGATCTCTTGTGTTGTTGCCACCCACTTAAACAGCTCCTGAAATTTTTATGTCATCCAACGGGTGAGTATCGTTCGGTATCACCGCCTCTTCAAGATGTGAAGGAGCATGGTCGGGGGCAAATCCACTTGGCATAACTCAGTATGTTCGTCAGAGAGTTGACCTTCCTCCTCTTCGTCGGAGTCTGCAGTGACTGGCACAGTGCGAGACGGGATGGGTGGAGGCAGTCTCCTTCTCGAGGTAGAGGATGAGGCATCTTTTCCATACACCCCAGTGGTCCCGCAACACCCAATGGGGTGGGTAGTGGGGTGGAGGGTACAGCCACTTCGAGTACCAAGGAGGATATGGTGGCTTATTATGGTAGTAGTAAGGATGGCAAAATGTAGTAGCAGACGAGTTCTGTGAGGAAAAAACACTATTGGTCCCTCCAATTAAAAGCATCCTGTTCTGACGGTTCAGGAAATCTGGGATAACATGGAAAGAGTCTTGAGGAGGGCAGCATTGGGGAAGCTCCTCTGGAGCACAGGGGTGAAAGCTGTCATATTCAATCTGCGCCTGCATCATGTTGAGACTGAGCTGGAGCCTCCGTGGGGGGAGTGATAGTTTCGCATCTAAAGCCCATTCCTTATGCGAGGGCTTTTTAACTGTCTGCAGCATAGGTGTCGGTGCCGCGTCTGATCATGAGTGCCAGGAGGAGCTCTCTGGTGTTGAGGCTGATTTTTTCGGCACCGAGGCTGAGCGCGACTTGGAGAGCACAGTGCTGGTCCAAGCAATTGATTCCCCAGTGCCAGGGATGCTCATCTTGTCCCCTCTAGGCACTCAGAAGGCTAGTGTAGGGAGCAGGGACTTAGACAGGGATGGTCCCTTTTCAGCCCATCTGTGCGGTCATGGTGAGGCAGCTCTCTTTCTTGCTGACTCTGCTGCTGGTAAAGAGGCTTGGGAGCATTCAGGCTGCATCACCTTGTCAAATATAATCATGCGGAGGCGAAGCTCCCTGTCTTTTCTTGCTCTCTGAGAGAATGGCAGAGCTCGCATTTCTGGGGTACATGCACTTAGAAGATACAGTCCGCATGTTTATCCGAGACCAGCATCGGCTCCTGGCACAAGTGGCATTTCTTAAGCCAGATGAACCCGGTATTGTTCTGTCTGTCAGGGTCATAATGAGCGTTCTATTGGGGGTTGCCCCTGTGACCGTTACTGCCATTAAAGCTATGTTGTTAAAAAATGTTTTTCTGCTTTTCTTCTCTCTCTTTTTTATTTTATTTTATTTTTTTTTTAAAGGAAGGGAGTGGCTGGGTTAGCAGCTGCCTGCAGACAAGCACCTGCCAAAGCGGGGAGTCCGCGATAGGCTGACAGAATTTTGTTTTTGTTTTAAAACAGGAGGAAGCAAAACTTAGCAAATAGATAGAGAAAGCGAAATGGGAGGGTTTCTCACTCTCCCTCAGGAGAAGCTGAGGAAAACGAAGAGCTCCTTCCATGACCAAGGAAGGTATAAGAGGAACTGAAGGGGGGAGTGACCCCGTGCACGAAGCACCAAGCTGAGCACAGCTCAAAGCTCCCCACACAAACACGGCTCGCAGACGCTGCTTGAAAAAGCTCTGCTCCATGGCTCCAGGACATCCCTACACCTTGCATGGAGCACTCATAGGAACATTACCCAAAGAAGAATATTCTAGGATTTTTAGAACAAAGTACTTGATATGAAATGGAAAGGGCATTTCAACCAACTCTGACCCATATTCAGGCTTAGGATAGGCTTTGTAGAATAAATACAGCAAATCAGTTTTTTGGCCCCTCTTGTATACTCTTGGCTTTTCATTTCTTTGGCTAACAAGAAACACATTTTTGTGACTGATGAAAAATAAATTATGTATGTATTTATCTATGCTGGTACGTAAGTCCTCAACACCACACAACAGGATATACAAGTTTGACTTGCTCAAGCCCATTTTTTCCCAAGTACTAGTCTAGTGACAAAGATGTATGGTGTTTTACCATGTGGAACTGCAAATTAGATTTGAATCAGAATCAGTATATTATCCTTAATTTTCACAAGATTGCAAGATTTCTTAATTGACAATTCAGCTTACCAGGAAGAGGACTAGGAACATTTGGCTGGTATTTTCACTTTTTAAACACTATTCAAGACCACATCCATAAAAGGAATACAGGCCAGTTGCACCATTTCTTTAACATCTCAAACATTTTGAAGATTTTATCCCTTCTATAGTGTCTAAACTTGTTCTTATAAAGGACAAAATCAGAAAAGAAAAAAACCCTGTAGTTTTATAACACCTTTTATAATACTGGTTTGAACCCAAACATTTCTGGCAGCAAAATTTCACAGTTGACATCATGTTATAAAGGAACTCCATGCACTCAAGCCTCATCCTTTAGGACCTTTAGCTTGATTCACTAGATTGATATGAACACAAACTCTGTGGCAGATCAGAGTGTGGAAGGCAGTTCTTGATGGAGATGCACCTCTTTGAAAACTGTAATTAAAATTCTGAATTTCATCTAGATATCCTTTGTTGCCAAAGCCAAGTATGAAGTATATATTTAATATTCTCTTGCTGAGAAGGTAAATCGTCATATCCTATACTAAGGTGGGAGCCGGATACAGCCTATTACAATACTGTAGAATAGTGTAGATGACCATGACAAGATAGGAATCAGAGAAGAATATTTTCATTAGTATATCTGGTCAGTGATTTTATACATTTGTTATTATCCTTCTTGTACTTTCATAATTATCAGCAGTACCTGCATTTGTTTTCATTCAATCTATACTACAAAGTTACACTATTCTTTAAATAAAGGTTACAAGGTCTGTGTTCTTGTTGAAATGGTTTATATCACTACCAATAAAAATATTTCAATTTAAAAAGGTCATATCTTATCTGCATGTCTGCAGGCAGAAAAAGTCTCAAGAATATAAAGTTTAACAAAAACTTGTATTTTGAGAGAAAGGAGGAATAGAAGAACTAGAAGCTTCAGGGCAATCAGTAATGGAATACAGAGCCTGTCACAACATGTAGCCCAAGACAATAGTTGTCAAAAGTCATTACCAACAAATGAGCGGCTGGTATATAATGTGAGATGAGTTGTTTATCTCTGCCCACTACATAGTGGAATTATAACACAAAATATTACCAAAACTGTCCTTTTTAGGAGACAGCCCAAAGACACAATGGGCACTATCTAGAGCAGTAGTCATCAACCAGTAAATCAGGATAGAACAGTGGATCTTGGAGCCTCTGACAGGTGATCCTGACTCATTTGTCCAGGGAGCTATCAAGCGATGGCACTTCACTTGCCCCTCCACCGACTGTCATGCTGCTCCTTCCCGCTGCCTTAGAGCTGCCCCCCGGAAGCCTCCTGATTGCTGAACAGGGTGTGAGAGTGGAGGAGGCACTGATGTCGGGGTGTCCCTCCACCCCCCACTTCTATACCCTATCTCCACAGAGAGAAGGGGATGGAGGAAGTTTGGCAATGCAAATCTCTGTTACTCACACACTGTGTGTGCTTCTGTCGTTCTCAGAAACATAAAATATCCTTCACTCATCTCCCAACCCAAAACATACATGAGGGGTTGTTGTTTCTTTTACTACTTGCAAAGTGTGTTATTTTTGGTTTTTTACTGGTCTGTGCATTTCGTAATTTTAATTTCTCTCTCATGCTTAAATTTAATTCTTTGAGTAGTGAGTTCTAAAATGCCTAACCTGTCATGGCTGGAGTCATTATTCCTATGGAAATTTCTGCTCCTGGAAGTGCGGGGCATGTCCCTGCAGCCCCTGAGAAAGGCAGAGTATGGGGTCTCCACATGCTGTCCTTGCCTGCAGACACTATTCCTACAGCTCCCATTGATCAATAACGGGGAACTGTGCCCAGCAGAAGCTGTGGGCTCGGTGTCTGTAGATATGGGTCAGTACATAGCACAATGGACCCATTGCTGTATATACCAGCTGCTTTCAGGAGTGATGCAGAGCCAGGTCAGGAGTAAGCCTGCCTTGACTCCACTGCTCCATCATCCGGAAGCCATTTCAGTTAAACAGTGCCTAGCCAGAGCCTGCTTCCTAAACCCTGTCCCAGCCCTGAGCCACCTCCTGCCCCAGACACTAGTTCCCCTGCACCAAAACTCCCAGAGCTTGCACCCTGAAACTCCTCCTGGACTCCAATCCCCCGCTCTGGGCTACGCCCAGATCCCCCTCCCACACTCCAAACTCCGTGGCCCAAGACCAGAGCCTGCACCCCAACCCCTACCCCAGCCTCGTGAAAGTGAATGAGGATGAGAGAGAAAGGGCATGGAGTGAGCAGGGTGAGGCCTCAGAAAAGGGGTGGGACAGGGACAGAGCCTCAAGGAAGGGGCAGGAAGGAAGTGGGGCAAGGGTCACTGCACGTAAATTGAAAAAGTGATCTTGTGGTTATAATAGTTGGAGACCATGGATCCAGAGGTTAAAAGGCTAATGCACATAGGATCCCTCCAAAGCAAGGTGGACACATACTACCCTACCAGAATCGGAAAATCTGCACTGCTACAGACTGTGCTGTGTTTGTCTCATGGACAGACAGTAGGTTTTCATTCGCAAGGGTACCAAAATGGCAGTTTTCACAAGTACGACATTCACTTAAATAGATGTTAGAAAAAATAGCATTAAATTTCCACAAAGCAATAAATGCTATTTACTATGTAACATTTTACATAACATTGCACTTATAACTATGTTATTTATCTACACAAAGTGATCACTCACTATTCAGCAGAGAATGGAAAAAAACAGGAGGAACTACCCCCAAAGACAATAATACAAAGGCCTTGTCTATATATAAAATTGCACCATTTAACTGATGGTGTGTGTAGCCAGACAGACCAACCCCCCATATCATCCATCTTATTTGCCTCTCTGAAGCATACAGGGCAGAGAAGGAGCAGTAAAATCAGCATAGTCTATGCTGGCTCATCTGATCCTGAGAAGCTGAAAAAACAGATATGTGGAGAGCGATTAAGTCAATAAGCTGGCTTCGAGGCTGAGAGAACTGCCCCGGCTGGCACCCATGTTGATTCGAACACACACACACAGTCCCTGGGAGAGGAATTTCCCACTGAGAAAAGAATCCCCAGTAATTCCAATTTAGTTATCTCTCTTACAAGTGTAAATTAAGTTCACAACTCCCTTGTAAGAACTGGTCTCACAAAAGACAGACCAGCCCCATTTGGCATGACAGATAAGAAAGAGAAATACGTGACCCCATGAGTATAAAGGTGGTACAGCAGCACACTCTCTTTGAGTGTCATTCTACCCTCTACCTGCTGGTCGGGTTAGGTGTTTGACCTCCCGAGGTTCTATGGGGACGCCCACCTCGTATTTTCGTCTTTCCTAGGAATTGAGGGACCGGCCCTGGCCTGAATGCTGGAGTCGAGAGGCACAGAAGGGGGTAAAAATTGTACCTGGATGTGGTCCTCTGTCTTAAGTGTACACATAGAAAGAGTAAGCTGTTACTTGGTACCATTATTTCTATTTTTCTATATTTATCTTCTTTGTAACCATTTTTAAGATCTATATTTTGCTAGCAGATAAGAAATAGAACAATAGCCATTGCAACCATATGATTTATAAGCTTCCTCATAAACCTGTAACTGTTTAAGCTTTGACCTGACTCCTTCAGTTGCTGTAACAGAACCAAGCACAATTTAAAAGAACTTCAGCCGGTCTAAAGGGACAGTTATAGGAAGAGCTTGGGCATTTGGATCAGTGTCACTCCCAGGAGACAGGGTCCACTGGGGCACTTCTCAGCCTTTCCTGAGCTGCCCGCTGTGAAGGAACTCCCCCCCTCCCCTCCCCCACCCGTTCTAGCAGCTAAAATCTGAAGTGTAATAAGCTCTTCCTACACACTGGGGTGTCTGTTAGCCTGCTTGGCTACCCTCTGCGATGGGACCTCGGTCCTAGCAGTAAAGTCACGGACGTTAAACTCTCAGGGCTCCTTTCAGCCTCCTGGGCTGCCCGCTGCGACGAGACTTCGTGTCTTAGCAGCTAAAGACTTAGGAGACACACCCACACACACTGCCCTGACCGTCGGCTGACAGTGTGACAATTTAGTATCATCACATCTTTAGTTAAACCCATGCATCTCCTTAGTTTATAAAAGCTTAATAATTATGTGAGAAAATTAATGTCTTTCAGAATCAAAATTAAGAGGGAGTTCCTACATGAAGCAATATGGAATTTCCAGAAAGATGCATGAAAAACCAGAGTTGCTGCAAAATTATTCTTTCCACTTCCACTCACCCCTGGCATGTAGCAGATATGTTTATAGAAGCAGCTACCACCAAATTCTGCATCTATATAAATACACTCTATAAAATGGACAATAGAAGATTACTGTCCCCAAAATTGAATTCTCCAAATGCATTACTGCTGCAAACCCACAAGGTAGGAATCAGTTTCTGTTTCACACATACAGAATGGAAAGTGATTGTCTAGGAAGGAGTACTGCTGAAAGGGATTTAGGAATCATAATGGACTACAAGTTAAACATGAGTCAACAGAGTGACACTGTTGCAAAACGAAAACAACATCAACAAAAAATTCTGCTGGGGATGTGCTACAGTTACATCTTTTGTCCACCAGGAGCTGACGTGGCACAAGGACAACAGTTGCTTCCAGGTAGGAGCAGCCCCAGCTGCACATAGGGAAAAGAAGAGGCTCTGTTCCTCATAGCACAATCTTTGAGACCAAGTCAGGAGACATGTATGTGGGGAATAGACAGCATAAGGCACATAGGTCTGATGAGCAGGGAGTCATAGATGGATTCATAAAAGCTAATGAGAGGAAGACTGAGATGGGGTTTGAATGGGAGTGAGGGTACAAGGACGCTGAGGATGGGGAAGGAGATAGATAAGTGAAGGTGTAGGGACACATGAGCATAGAGGGAGAAAGGGGTAGAGTGGGGTTGCAAAGATACATGGGGACAGGGACGGTGAAGGACCACATAGGAGGGAGGTGGCTGAGTGCAGGTGCAGGGCCATATGGGTACAAGAGGGTAGAGTGACATATAGGGACAAGAGTAGATATGCTTGACTGAATGAGAGGGGCTGGCAGTCAGCCAGAATATGCACTGAGGAGGCTCCCTAACAATCCCATATTCCTCCTGCTCACATCCAACAATCCTTAAGGTTCACTCCCAGACCCCTTCCCTCTTCCTCAGCTCCTCTGTTTCCCACTCAGTCTCTAAAGCCTCTGCACAGTTTCTGAGTGCAATAAATATGTCTGTATTCTATTTCAAATGAATTTTTACTCAAAGTTCTGTATTAATATGCCCAGTAAGAAATCTATTTGTCAACAAATTTCCTCAATTTTTTTATACTCTGTATTGGTACAAACATACTTGCAGACAGGTATTTTCAATTCAATTACCATAATAATTGTAACAACTATGCTCATATTGTGCTATTTGACAAAGAACAAAGCCATTCTGCTGAATTTTAAAATGTGCAGAATTTTTAATTTTTTGGCACACAATTCCCTCAGGAATTATTTTAACAAGGACAGAAGCAATCCTCTCTACTAAACAAACCTTTTAATCTAGCTCTAGACTCAAAAGACTAATACGTTGTGAACGGAACACAAAGGAGATTTTTTTTTTCCAATGGAAAGTGGAGGCACTCAAGAACTTAAACTCAGGTCACTTCTATATAAATACCTAGAAGAATTTAGGAGCTTAACTTTAGCTTAAGTATCAACATTTTGACCTCTACTGAGTTCAAAACTGAATAATGGAGCATCATTAAATTGATGAAAAACTCTTTTTGAACTTCTAGGCAAAAGCTGAACATTTTTCTGATAGACACAACATCAGAAACTGATGTTAGGATGGAGGTGGTGTTTATGGCTAATCCCCCTTACGCTGTACTTTTGCCTGAAGTAATATTTTTTCCTGGCTCATAACTTGCTAGGAGATGGAAGAATTTCTTATTAGATCAAATTAACAGGCAATCTGTTAACTAAACATTTTTATATGTAATAACTTAGATGTCCAGTCTTATCTTTACTAGGATGTTCGGAAACTAAATGAAATCGGGAGAAAGCATGTGAGTCCTTTCACCCACAATACATCAATGCAAACCTCAATGATGGTCCTTAGCTGCCCTTGAACAAGATAAGATCAATAAATATAAATTTTTGCCAGGTTAAAACACAAACAACTTAATATAATCAATGTTTGCTCTGGTGAAGGAAAGCAGACCCAAGCCATGGAAAGCTTCACAGATGCCAAAGCCAGAAGGGACATTTGTGATGACCTATTCTGAAATCTTGCATAACACAGCTCCACAGGACTTCACTATATTAATTCTTATTTCAACTAAACCACATTTTAAATCAAGACTGTAACTCTTCCTAAAACATTTCCATGATAAAACTGATCACAACCCTTAGCAAACTGTTTCGACAGTTAATTATCATCGCAGTTAAAAGGTCAACTATATTTTGAGACAATTTATTTCGCTTCAACTTCCAGCCACTGGATATTGATATATCTTTGTCTGCTAGAAGCAAGATCACTCTAGTATTAAAAGTCTCTTCCATACATAAGTACTTACAGATTGCGATCTAGTCCCAGTTCACCACTGAAAGCACAGTTCCTTTAGTCATTCTTCATGACTCTCCTCTGAAAAACTGAAGATGGTTCAACATCTTTCTTGAATTGTGGAGACCAAAAATAGACACAGTATTTCAAGAACTATTTCACCAAATCTAGACATACATGTAAAGTAACCTTTTTACTCCTGGATATTCCTTTTAATATGCATCCAAGGAGCACATTAGCCTTTTTGGTTACAGTGTTACACTGGGAGCATACATTTAGTTGATTATCCACCACGACTCTCAAATCTTTTCACAATCACGGTTTCCTAGGTTAGAGTCCCTTAATCTATAAGTATGATCTACATTCTTTGTTCCTAGATGTGTGACTTTATATAGGCCTGAACTGAAAAAACATATTTACCTAAGACCATTTTAGGAAGCAATCCAGATAAAGATGACACTGACAAGGAGTTATTATTGTACTACCCAAATCTTTGTGTAATTTGCAAACATTCTCAGAAATTCTGTTTTCTTTCAGGTTACTGATAAATGTTAAATAGAACCAATCCCCTGCCTGTTGATGATTCTTCATGTACTATTACATTTTTTGACCTATTAGATATTAAATGGATTAAAACTGTGTGCCGTTAATTTAATATCATTTTAGGTTTGTTTGTTTGTTTTTTAAGACACTGTATGATGTGGGCTCCCTTCTGCAACCTAAAAGGATGCTTTGTACTGCTGATGAATATTCCCATACTAGAAAAGATGCCCATCCAAAAACCAAGCTCCGAGGTAAAGAGTCTCTAGATCAGGAGGCTGTAGCCTTGTGCAGTGTTGAATAAGAACTTTCAGGAAAGATGACAGAAGAAGCAGGGAACACGATGTGGAGAAGGGGAAACCGCATTAGGGGGGCCATAATGGGGACAATCAGAATAACTGTCACTCTCTCCCATATGATTTTGTGAAGGACACATGGCAGGACCAGCAAGGGAAGAAAAGGCCTATTTTATTTGGTCCAACCAGCAGCAGGCTAGGGCACTGCTTTGGGAAAGGGTGCAGAGTCTGCTACAGAGGAAGGCGAGAGGCCCTGGAGGTTTTTTGCCTTCCTCTGTAGCATGGGGTACAGATCACAGCTGGAGGATTCTCTGCATCTTGGGGTCTTCAAAGTATTTGAAGGCTTCAATATCTGAGATATAGGTAAGAGGATTATTCTAGGAGGAGTTGGTGAGATTCTGTGGCCTGCACTGTGCAGGGGGTCAGATTAGATGATCATAATGGTCCCTTCTGACCTTAAAGTCTATGAGTCTCCCCGCAGAGCAGTACTGGATGCATTTGTGTTGGCTTGAGAGGCAGAGTTGTCCTAGGCCAGTAACCCCCAGAAGTCAAAAGTGTAGGCAAATAAGGAGTCATGGAACTCCCATTCGTGTTCAATCATGAATTCCCTGATGCAAAGGTCCACAATTACAGTCTGAGTTCTGGGAAAATACGTTATGAACAACAGGATCTTATTAGCAATGTTTCAATCTGAAAACGAACCATTTCAACACAAACCACAGGTGACCTTGTAACCCCCTTGTTTGTAGATGTAGCAGACGCTGGTGGTGGTTGACATAATGAGAACTGGACGGAAACAAACAGATGGGTAAAATGCACAACATGATCTCTGTACTGTCCGAAGTTCCAGGAAGTTGATATACAGGCAGTCCCCGGGTTACGTACAAGATAGGGACTGTAGGTTTGTTCTTAAGTTGAATCTGTATGTAAGTCGGAACTGGCATCCAGATTCAGCCGCTGCTGAAACTGATCAGCAGCCGATTCCAGGAAGCCCGGGGCAGAGCAACTCTGCCCCGGGCTTCCTGTAGTCAGCCGCTGGTCAGTTTCAGCAGCGGCTAACTTGGGGACGCCTGGGGCAGAGCAGCTGCCAGGTTGGTCCAGTAGCGCCAAGGAGTGGTGCTGCGGGACCAACCGGCAGCGCCCCACCTGCTCTACCACAGGCCCCGGGCTTTGCTCCACGTCTCCCTGGTCTGCTGGGGGGGGGGGGGGCACTAGCTGCGTGTCCCCCCCCCGCCCCCAGCAGACCAGGGAGACGCGGAGCAAAGCGGCGGAGGACCCAGGCCAGACCGCGGCGCTTCCAGATTAGGGAGACGCCGAGCAAAGCCGCGGAGGACCCGGCCGGACCCGCGGCGCTTCCAGCTGATCTGGAAGCGGCCGCGGGTCCAGCCCCGGGTCCTCTGCCGCTTTGCTCCCCATCTCCCTGGTCTGCTAGCTTCCCCAGCAGACCAGGGAGACGGGGAGCAGCTTTTCTCGCCCCGGAGGAGGCGGGCGGCGGGACCAGGCGTCCCGCCGCTCCAGTCCTCCGGGGCAAGAAAATCCCCGTTCGTAACTGCGTCGGATCCGCGTAACTCGGGGACTGCCTGTATATGCAGGAGACCAAATCCCTTAAATCATGTGCTTACCCATGTGGGTGCCCTATCTGACAAGTGACACATCTGTGATGATCATCATGCATGGAGAGGATGGAAAGAATGGTATCATGGTATAGAACTGACCTGGATCTATTCATCACTTCAAGGAAGAGAAAACCTCATGGGAAACAGTTAACAGGAAGTCCTTAATGTGACATGTGAGAGAACAGGTCTTCTGAAGCCACAAAAGTAGGCAACAAAAAGCAAAGACAAGTGAAGGTGGTAACATATATGCAAGCCACCACATGGCCAAGAAAAGAAAGGAAAATCCTGGACTGAACAGACGGACTGGAAATCAGCTCTTAGAGGGTCTAGAATCTGTCCTCCGGTAAGTAAATGTATGCCAAAATTGTATGGACATGGGCCCCAATGAATTCTGGAGACCATATAAGATCCAAAGTTGGTTTTCAACATTTGCACTCATTTCCTATGGAGAAGTGGAGTGGGAACAGCATGGAAGTCAAGGAGCAACCCTCCCCTTTTCATTGTGTTGACAGCAGCCACTCAACAAGATAAGGGAATATAAGAACCCCATGGTGCTGGAGTGGGCTGCCACTAGCAAGAGAAGTTGATGATCCATGGAGCAGTGGTGAGTCCGAAGAGTAGAATCATACATTGGAAGTGACAAAGGCCTGCAGTGAATCACCTGTGGGCAGGATGGATATCCACGTAGAAGTAAGCATACTGCATATCAAGGCCCATAAACCACATGCCTCTTTCTGATGAAGTAATCGTAGCTGCTGGAATGACTATATGAAACTCTGGCTTGCATATAAAAAGGTTGAAAAGAGAACTGTAAGATCAGTCTCCATCTGCCCTGCTTCGGGACTAGGAAGTAAGTGAAATAGAACCTTGCATCTACACTGGTCATAGGAACAGGTTTTATTGCTCTCCTTTCCAGTAGTGAGTCCATTTCTATAGCAAGTGTCAGAGGGGTAGCCGTGTTAGTCTGAATCTGCAAAAGCGACGAGGAGTCCTGTGGCACCTTATAGACTAACTGAAGTGTAGGAGCATAAGCTTTCGTGGGCAAAGACCCACATGCATCTGACGAAGTGGGTCTTTGCCCACGAAAGCTTATGCTCCTACACTTCAGTTAGTCTATAAGGTGCCACAGGACTCCTCGTCGCTTTTTCTATAGCAAGGATACTGTAACGACACTGGACCCTGAGGCCAAAGGATGTAGAAGAGGTAGCACCATGAACTCAATCATATTGCTATGCCATTTATCTATTGTTACTGCATTTCAAATCAGAGTGAAAAAAATGATTATTTTTTAAAAGTAAGTTCTTTATATAAAAATCAAATTTGATGTGAAAAAAAATCAATGCAATAAATTTCTCTCTCATTAAAAAAGTAAGTTACAGTTAAATCTCAAAAATGCTAAACCTACACCTATAGCCTCATAAAAATGAATAGCCTTTCCAGTCTAACTACAAGCTCTTGTTTCTTGAAAATTCTGGGCTTTCACTTTCTGTTTCTCAGCAGATGAAACCATATGTGCAAAGAAAGATACATGCTGGATAGGATTGTTGCTTTGTGCTTATGTGGTGGAAGGTGGGCCAAGTGAGGCAGAAGAGTTAAGACAGTCTTAAGACTGATCTTGGGGTCTGTGCAGCACTGCCCCTTTGAAACACTGCCACAACATTTCAAAGGGTAGTGCCGCCCGGAACCAGGGCAAGTGCTGCACAGCTGATCCCGAGGACGGTCGGGCCCAGTCGGGCGCTGGGGGAAGCCTGGTGGCCTGTGTCGAGACCGGCACTGATGAGGCAAGCGGTACTGGTCCCACAGGCGAAAGTCCCGCTGCATAAGTGGCTGGAGCCGTCCGGTCATGCCCATGCGGCGGAGAAGCCAGAGCCAGCACGGCCTCCAACGTAGGCGACCTCAACCCTTCCGCCTCCACTGACGACAGAGGGGAGGTAGTAAGACTAATGAGGTCTTGTGTCGCCTCAAAGGTGTCCGGCGTGGAAGAGCGGTGCGAGGGTAACTGCCCTGGACTGGACGGACGTCCCGCTCGCTTACGCCACACCGTGGAGGATGTGGACTTGTGAACCGGTGACTTGGCACCGTGATGTAGGCCCGACTTGGACACTCAGCTCGGAGACCTACCATGAGATGTTCTTGACCTCTTCGGTGCTGGAGAATGAGACCGGTGCCGGGCCCTTGACGCCGAGGCCCAGCTTCAGGATAGGGCATCCTGCATGGACGCTAGTGCACTGCACACCGCAGAGTGCCCAGCCGGTGCCGGCTGTAAAGCCGCCTCCATGAGGAGAAGTTTTAGGCAAGAGAGTCTCTCTCCCTCTTACTGTGCAGCTTAAAAGACTTGCAGACTTTACAAGCGTCCGTAAGATGGTCCTCACCCAGACACTTCAGACAACTGTCATGAGGGTCTCCTTTGGGCATGAACTTTGTGCAGACAGCACACGCCTTAAAGCCTTGCGGCCCTGGCATTCCTCACCCCCGAAGGGGGAGAAGGAAAACAAAGAGACACTAACTATCTAACTAAGTGAACTATTCAGAACTATCTACAATGCTAAGAGAAAACGGGAACCATTAACTGATCTAAGAGAGAGACACGCTCCAACGACCGTCACGGACGGTAAGAAGGAACTGAGATGGAGCAGTGCCAGCAGGGGTACTTATGCCCCGCCATGGCAGCGCCATTCCAGGGGGCACCCTGCCAGCACTATGGGTACCGCAAGGGAAAACGCTCCAGAAGACACAGTGCGCACACTTAATTCGAATGGACATGAGCAACCACTCGAAGAAGAACAAGAGGATCCAAACTAATTCTTCCCTCAAGATGTTCAATGGAATTTGGTGATTGATTGTTGTAACAATTTATTAAGCTGGCCTATTCTTATAAAACGTTGTGAAGAAAACCATGATAAAAATAGGTGGAAACTCATCCAAAGTACCTAACACTGGATTAAAGAGGAATGTAGAGGATATGCTCAACATACTGAAGCCTATATCCATAGCCTTACACTCACTTCAGAGAGATTTCTGTTGCATTGCTGATATTGTCAAAATTAGAAAGGCACTTCCAGAGACATTGGATGAAAGAAGAACCTCACCAGAAAGTTAAACTGAAGAGAATAAAGAAGTTAATGAGTCCAGCACTAACACCACTTCATTTTCTTGCAAACATTCTTGACCTTGGATATAAAGGTAAGTGTCTAACTTCTATAGAAGATACTGCTGCCGTGGAATGGACATCTTTTAAAAAAAAAAAAATCAATCGCTCCTCGGTTATGCCAGTCATAATAAATTGCAGGGCTGGAACAAGACCATTTAATCAGTACATTTATTAATAATGCTATGAACCAAAAGTCACTCCACTGAACTGGAGGAAATCATTAGCCAGGCACCTTGGTAACCCAACTTCCCACAGCAGTTGTTTCTTCTGCAGGCACAGAGAGAATATTTTCATCATTTGGTATTATTCATTCAAAGCTAAAAAAACTAATTTGAAATTTAAAAAAGCTGAAACTCATTCTTCTGTTTCAGTCAATGAACCAAAGTGACAGAGGGAGTGGAGAAGGTAAGAGCTGGTTATAGAAGTTTTAGGACACCACCATACATTTAGTGTTGTGATGACTTGTCTGTTAGAGATAATATCATTTGAAAGTTTAAAAAAAAGTTCAAGGACATCTGTCAGCCAGCAACACAAGAGAGTGCTGCGCAATTGCAAATGTGACACATTTATGCAACATTTAAGATTTAGCTTAATAAAATGTAAGTGCTATTGTGTGTGATTTCCTAATGTACTGCTGCCATATGTATTATTTCCTATTTAATCAAAATCTAGTTATTTAAAACATTACACAAAGTATATCCTCCCAAATGTTGAAAAATGCAGAACTGAATTATAAATTAACATGTTTAAATGATCAGATTTGTACCATTGTTTAAGAAATATAAGAAGTAGTATCAGTGAGAAACTTGATCTAAATCATTGATTTTTCTCTTGGTGATTTAAATTGTAATTTAAAAAAAAGTGATTTAATAATCTTAATTTACATCAATCTATCCATCTCCAAACGCGGCAAAAAAGAGAGCTAGATGTCCCCTGAATGGGGTCATTTAGACATATGGCATGAAGTAGGGTGGTTGACCGCTCTTTATGTGCCCTGAGAATTATCGTTCTACAAGGACTGAGTATGAGATGCTGTAGGCTATGATGAAGAACCTGGATGGCAGGCCGGTTGGGTCTTTTTCCATTTGTGAGGATGCTCATTGGAACACAGGAGGAGGAAGTGGCACGCTCTAGAATGTTGTACTTGTTGAAGGAGGTAAAACTTGCATTTGGGTGTTGGTATGTAGATATCCTAAAATTGCAGAGTGGCCCTGAAGTCTTTAAGGGAATGGAGGAACTCTCTCCTCTGACTGAAGAAATAAGATTAATCGAAAAGGGGGTCCTGTAAGGCAGTGGTGCCCAAACTTTTCCCATTATGACCTCCTTACCAGTAATGGAACATGTCTGTACCCTCCCCACCCCCCATTACTGCACAGTTGGACTTAGCAGAGGACATTGAGAAAGAACTGGGGATGGGGAAGGAGTTAGGGCTAGAGGCAGAGCTGGCCTCAAGTCAGAGTTGCAACTAGAGCCACAGCTGTGATTGAGTGGTGCTCCCTTCCTGCCCCCCTCACCAGAGCTAACCTGGGCCCCACCATGCATCTTCCTAAATGTTCCTCCATGTCCCGCGGAAAGGGCATGCCCTACAGTTTGTGTACCATTGCTCTGCCATTCTGGACTTCCCTTGAGAAACCTGATCAAAGCAGCTATGACTCCCTCCAGATGGCAAACCTACAGCAATCATCTACAAAGAAGCACATGCCACATCGTAAAATCATGTTCTTGCAACTAGTTTCCCACCTCATAGGATAGCCTGAACTTCCTGTTGGAGAAGTTTGTCTTTAAAGTCTGCCAATTTTCTATATGAAATGAAGCTGTATTGTACATAAGGAAGTTGTATTTAGCTAACAAAGGCAAGTAACTAGAGATACAAAACTGAATGCGGACAAGAGAGTACCTTGTGACCCAGAACCAGTCACTTGCCTTCTTTCTTTGTCTGCCAGGGTGAAGCACACATGTTGTTGCTGGCCCCACTGATTCACTGTATGATGAAGTAATTGGGTGGAAGATGAGAGAACAGAAGCTCAGACCTTTTTTCAGGTATCCGTACTTAGGGGTAGGTGTACAAGTGTCTGCAGGATGCCAGGCAGTCTGGGCAGCTACAAGAATGGCATTTTTGATCACCAGAGCCACTGAATGGTAGCAAGATGTACAAAATGTCAAGAAGCTGGGGCTGTTTGTCCTGTACCTCCTCCAGTGGAATGTAGAGGGCATCTGCTACCATACATAGAATCACAGAATACTAGAACTGGAAGGGACCTTGAGAGATCAAGTCCAGTCCCCTGCCCTTGTGGCAGGACCAAGCATGGTCCATATCATCCCTGATAGTCTGCCTAACCTGCTCCTGAATATCTCCAGTGACGGAAATTCTACTACCTCCCTAGGCTATTTATTCCAGTGTTTAACCACCCTAACAGTTAGGGGCTGTGTCTACACTGGGCCACTTATTCCGGAAAGTCAGCCGCTTTTCCGGAATAAGCTGCGAGTTGTCTACACTGGCCCTTTGAATTTCCGGAAAAGCAACGATGCTCTACTATACAAAATCAGCCGCTATTCCGGAAAAACTATTCTGCTCCTGCTCGGGCATAAGTCCTTATTCCGGAACACTGTTCCGGAAAAGCGTCTGTGGCCAATGTAGACAGCCCAGTAGTCTTTTCCGGAAAAAAGCCCCGATCGCGAAAAAGGCGATCGGGGCTCTTTTCCGGAAAAGCGCGTCTACATTGGCCACAGGCGCTTTTCCGGAAAAAGGGCTTTTCTGGAAAAGCAGCCTGCCAATGTAGACGCTCCTTTTCCGGAAAAACTAAAAACGGAATAGTATTCCGTTTTAAGCAGTTCCGGAAATTCATGCCAGTGTAGACACAGCCAGGAAGTAATTCCTACTGTCCAACCTAAACCTGCCTTGCTACAGTTTAAGCCCATTGCTTCTTGTCCTATCCTCAGAGGCCAAGGAGAACAATTTTTCCTCCCTCCTCCATGTGACACCCTTTTAGATACCTGAAAACTGCTATCATGTCCCCTTCTCAGTCTTCTCCTTTCCAAACTAAACAAGCCCAATTCCTGCAGCCTTCCTTCATAGGTGTTCTCTAGACCTTTAATCATTCTTGTTGCTCTTCTCTGGACCTTCTCCAATATCTCCACATCTATCTTGTAATGTGGTGCCCAGAACTGGACACAATTCTCTGAGGCCTAATCAGTGCAGAGTAGAGCTGAAGAATTACTTCTCATGTCTTGCTCATAACACTCCTGTTAACGCATCCCAGAATCATGTTTGCTTTTTTTGCAACAATGTCACATTGTTGACTCATAGTTCGCTTGTGGTCCACTATGACCCCTAGATCCCTTCCTGCAGTACGTCTTCCTAGACAGTCACTTCCCACTCATTGTTCCTTCCTAAATGGAGTACTTGGTATTTGTCCTTAATAAACTTCATCCTATTTACCTCAGACCATTTCTCCAGATCATTCTGAATTATGACACTATCCTCCAAAGTACTTGCAACCTCTCCCTGACTGGTATCATCTGCAAACTTAAGAAGTGTTCTCTCTATGCCTATATCTAAATTGTTGAAGATATTAAACAGAACCAGTCCCAACACAGGCCCCTGTGGAACCCCACTTGTTATGCCCTTTCAGCATGACTGTTAACATTAATAATGATTCTTTGAGAATGGTTATGTAGCCAGTTATCTACCCTCCTTATAGTAGACCACATCTAAGTTGTATTTCTCTAAAGTAAGACCATATCAAATGCTCTACTAAAGTATAGGTATACCATGTCCACTACTTCTCCTTTATTAACAACATTTGTTATCCTAGGAGGATGAAGTCAAAGGATGAGCAAGAATGCAGAATCTGAAGTTCTGGCAGTACCTCTGGAATCAGACTAATCAGAGGATGCTCGAACATTGGTTTGGAATGCCTACTCGATGATAGTCAAACAGGTGAGATAATAAGGCTTCTTTTCTTTCAAGTGAAGCAGAAGCTTCTGAAGGTGGATACTGCAGCCATGACCCACAGTAGAACCAGCTGGGTAGACTGAGCAGGGAAGTTTCTCCATTGGCTGAACTCATGAACATAGAAGTACCATTCTTGGGCCCAGAGGAAAACATACTGCCACAGTTATATGCATGCTTCCTTTACTCACAACTAGGCCCCAGCATAGGCTCCATGGCACTCCAACAGAACCAGACTGAAGCTCTGTGGTAGAAGGCAGGCTCCTCGATTGCTCAGACCAATCTAGAAGGGGAGATCCCTGGTCTGGATTTGACTGCAGCTTCATGGCAACCTCCATAAGGTGTTTGTTGAGGTAAAGCATGCAGCCTTTCACAGGTATGGCTTGGGATACAGAGGCAGCTATTGCACCTGGATGCAGCCTAAAGGTAGCATTGGTGCTCACCACTGACTGAGAAGGAGCGAGAGCAAAAAGCACAGATCTTGAACCCCAGTGGCAGTGGGGGGAGGAGGGAGGGAGAGGAAGGAGAGGTTACTCACCTTCCGTGCAGTAACGATAGTTCTTCGAGGTGTGTCCCCGTGGGTGTGCCACGTCTGGCGTCGGGCTGGTCCCGGCGCCGCGAATCAGAGCTTGCCAGAGCTGTCATCGACCGGGTCGCGCATGCGCGAGCAGCGTTCGCGCCTTTGAACAGCCACGTGCGACCCGGTCCCCGCCAGTTCCTCTCACCGCCATCTGAAAGAGATAATACAAGAAGATTCCGTAGCGGGAAGGAGGGCGGGTCGTGGAGCACCCAGGGGGACACACCTCGAAGAACTATCGTTACTGCACCGAAGGTGAGTAACCTCTCCTTCTTCTTCGGGTAGTCCCCGTGGGTGCTCCACGTCTGGTGACTCCGGAGCAGTAATCCACTAGACGTGGGCTACGGAATCACTAATGCAATGGTTTGACAGCACTGCTGAGGCCAGGGCTGAGTCGGAAGCCAAGCGCTGCACAATCGCGTAATGTCTTGAGAATGTCGTGTTGGAAGACCATGTAGCCGCATGACATATGTCACGTAATGGAACTCCTCTGACAAAGGCCGTTGACGTAGCCATTGCTCGCGTAGAGTGGGCTCTAGGCTGTGATAGAAGCGGCCTCTTAGAAATGTTGTAGCAGGTAGTAATACAAGAGACGACGATCTTTGAGATGCGTTGGGCAGATAAAGCTTGACCTTTAGAGTGCCCCGAGGTGGAAACAATAAGACGATCCGTTTTCCTAAAATCACGGGTTCTATCTATATAGAAAGCTAGCGCCCGACGGACGTCCAGAGTGTGCAGGAGAGCGTCCTGCCTCGACGCGTGAGGTTTTGGGTAAAAGCATGGCAGAACGATCGGTTCATTGATGTGAAACTCAGTACAGACCTTCGGTAGAAAGGCTGGGTGAGATCTCAATGTTACAGCGTCCTTAGTAAAAACTGTGTAAGGGGGTGATTACATCAGTGCTGCGAGCTCACTCACCCTGCGTGCCGACGTTATAGCAAGGAGAGAAAGTACTTTCATTGTAAGGATTGGCAACGGTACGGTTGCTAGGGGTTCGAACGGAGGTCCTGTTAGAACGTCTAAGACCAAGTCAAGACTCCATGCAGGTGGCGGGGGCCTGACTGGTGGATTGAGGTTAACGAGACCTTTAAAAAATCTTGTCACTATGGGATGGGAAAACACTGACTTCCCTTCGATGGGAAGGTGGAAGGCCGCAATTGCTGCTGCATGGACTCTAAGCGATGATATGGAGAGACCAGAAGACTGCAGCTGGAGAATATAATCCAGTATGACATTCAGTGGTGAGATAAGAGGATCGAGGTCCCTAGGAGCGCACCAGCGAGCGAATCTCGACCATTTTGATAGATAGGTCTTTCTGATAGATTCTTTCCTGCTATAGAGCAAGATGCGCTTTACCTGGTCTGAGCAAAGCATCTCGGACGTGCTGAACCATCTACCATCCAGGCTGTTAGGTGTAGGGTGTCCAGCTTCGGATGAAGAAGGGAGCCGTTCTGTTGCGACAGCAGGTCCAGTAGGTGAGGAAATTGGTGCGGTGTATGTGTCGAGAGCTGCAGGAGGGTCGAATACCACGGTTGCCTGGGCCAAGCAGGGGCTATGAGCAGTACTCGCGCCCTGTCCATGACAATCTTCTCTAGGACCCTGGGAATGAGCACAACAGGAGGGAATGCATATAACAGTGATGTTCCCCAGTGAAGAAGAAACGCATCTACCAGGGAATGAGTGCCCGCTCCCGCTCTGGAGCAGTAAGTTCTGCATTTCACATTGGACCTTGTGGCAAAGAGATCTATTTCCGGGTGACCCCAGTGGTGGAAAAGGGGTAGGAGGACATCCGTGCGAATTACCCACTCGTGATCCTGATAAAAATGTCTGCTCAGCGCATCCGCGATGGTGTTGTCTGCACCAGGTAAGTATGCAGCCACGAGAAAAATGTCGTTTCGAATGCACCACTTCCACAGTCGAACTGCTTCTGCACAAAAGGACCTGGAACGAGCACCGCCTTGTCTGTTCACATAGTACATCGCTACGATGTTGTCTGTGAGAATTCTTGTCGTTGTGCCTTTTATGTGCTTCTTGAACCGCCTGCATGCATGAAATACTGCCCGCAGCTCGAGGAGGTTGATGTGCAACAACATCTCTACTAGGGACCACCGGCCTTGGGCCTTTTCGGCACCCATGTGAGCACCCCAGCCCATGAGAGACGCGTCCGTGGTAAGCTCTCACTGGTTGCGGCGCGTGAAATGGAACTCCTGATAGCATGTTGCTGGGGTCGGTCCACCAGTGTAGGGACCGCTTGACTCGTACAGGGATCGTCACGGTTTTGCGAATACTGTTTCTGACGGGATTGTACACGGTGGTTAGCCAGTGTTGCAGGCACCGCAGATGTAGTCCTGCGTGCCGCACGATGATCGTAGTAGCCGCCATATGACCCAGGAGCTGCAGGTATACGCGGACTGGCAGTATAGGGGACTGCAAGATTGTCGTCACCAAGTCTTTTACGGCTTGGAAACGCTCGACCGGCAGATGTACTCGCTCTTCAAAGGAGTTCAGCCGAGCTCCTATGAAGGTAAGGATTTGTGTCAGTTGTAGTCGGGATTTTACTGTGTTTACGACAAGGCCGAGGGATTTGAATAGAGCCAGCGTGGCCGTCACCATGTGGGAGGTCTCTGCGTAAGTGCGACCCTTGATCAGGCAGTCATCTAGGTAGGGAAAAATTGTGACTCCTGTTCTGCGTAAGTGGGCCGCTACCACCGCTAGCGTTTTGGAGAACACCCTTGGTGCTGACACGAGGCCGAACAGAAGTACTTTGAATTGGAAGTGATCGTCCCCTACCACAAAGCGTAGAAATCTTCTGTGTGCTACATGGATTGAGATGTGGAAATATGCGTCCTGTAAGTCTAGGACTGCGAACCAGTCCCCTTTGTTTAGTGCTGGTATGATGTTGGCCAGCGTGGTCATTTTGAAGCGCTGCTTGCGGATGAAACGATTTAGACCTCCTAGGTCGAGGATTGGCCTCCAGCCCCCTGACTTTTTGGGAACCAGGAAGTACCGGGAGTAAAACCCTTTTCCCCGAAACTCCCTTGGAACTCGTTCTATGGCACCTACACTTAGAAGGTGGAGGATTTCTTCCTGAAGAACGGTCTCGTGAGATGGGTTCATGATAAGTGCCGAGGTGGGAGGGGTAGTGGGGGGAACTGAGATGAACGGAATCGAGAGGCCTGATGTTATCAGCTCTAATACCCATCGGTCCGACGTGATGCTGGCCCATTGATGGAGATAGGGTTTCAGCCGATGATTGAATACGCTGGAAACAGGCTTTAGTGTGATGACCACTGGGGACATGTTCGAGTCCTTGGCGCAGGAGTCAAACCTGCTGCCTAGAAGCTGGTCGGGTTGTGTGGGCAATTCTGCTGTTGGCGCTTGCGTTGCGGACGCTGTCGGAATTTTGGCTGCTCAGGTCCACGTTGCTGTTGCTTATACGACGAATAATCGTACCTCCTTTGGAAAGGGTAGTATCTCCTTTGCCTGAAGGGCGGCGTGTACATACCCAAAGTTCTGAGGGTAGTGCGCGAGTCCTTCCCCGAGTGTAGAATTTCATCGGTTGTGGAGACGAACAGCTTTTGTCTATCGAAGGGCAAGTTCTCCACTTTGGTTTGTAGCTCTTTGGAGCTCCTGCCGACAATAGCCATGAGGCTCTGCACATGGCGATACCTGATGCCATGACTCGAGCCGCGGTGTCCGCTATGTCAGCGGCGATTTGAAGGGATGTTCTGCATGCCGCGAATCCTTCTTGAACTACCGCTTTCAAAAGGGGTCTCTTGCTGTCCGGAAGGTGTTGCATGAGTTCGGGGAGCTTGGAATAGTTATCAAAATTATGGTTTGATAAGAGTGCAGCATAGTTAGCAATTCGGAGGAGGAGGGTTGAGGAAGAGTAGACCTTGCGTCCGAATGAATCTAGTTTCTTAGAGTCCTTGTCCGAAAGGGAGTTCTTGAAGTAAGGAGTCTTTGCCTTATGGCGGACTGCATCGACGATCAGTGAATTAGGCTGGGGGGGATTAAAAAGAAAGTCCAGCCCTTTGGATGGTACGAAGTACTTCTTATCCACTCTTTTATTAGTAGGTGGTACTGATGTTGGCGTTTGCCAAATCTCCTCGGCCACCTCCATAATGGCTTCATCTATCGGTAGGGCAATCTTCCGCTGCTGTTTCGGGTGTAAATTTTTGAACAGTTTATGTTGCTTGCCCTGGGTATCGGTAAATTGCACCTCTTGGGATTGTGCTACACATCTAAAAAGATCTTGGAACTCCTTGAGATCATCAGGGGGTGACGTTTCAGCCGGAGTTACAGCTTCAAGTGGCGAAGGTACGGAGGAGTTAGCATTAGGTGACCTGTCTGGTTCTGACTCAAAGTTGTCCCTCCTCCGGGTCAGATTGCCTTATCGAGGGGTGGGGGATCGTGAAGGTAATGCCGGCCTGAGCAAGGACTGCTCTTACGGTCTGGAGTGTGTAGAATACGGACTGATTGACCGACAGGAGCATGGCAACCTACGGCGAGATCGCGACCGGCTATATCGAGAGAATTCGCCATAGTAGCGACTATGATAGTGCGAGTCGTGTCGGGCCGAGTCTGCAGGCGACGAGTGTCTAGAAGATCTAGCGCTGCTGCGTCTGCCATAGTACCATGGTGAGTGTGTTAGGGAATGTCTGGGAGGAGATCGAGATATGGAACACCTGTGATGAAAACAGCTACGCTCCCTATGGTAATGATGATGCGATGACGCACTGCGATTGTAATGTTTCCTGTGTGCCGCTGTGCGGTCAGCATGAGTAGATATATGAGGTGATGCCTCCGGAGAGGGTGAAAAAGAAATCGCCTGCGCATCCGGTCTGCACGCTGCCTTAGAAGGCTGTGGTGGTAGCTGTTCCTGACCTGAAAGCTGCAGAGCTGCAGGTTCAGTGGAATGTGCTGAGGCAGGTATTTGCTCAGTAGTATGCACCCCCGGTGCGGGCGGTGCTGAGGACAGCTCCCTGTGAGGAAAATTAACTGAGGGGGCTGGTGGGGTCGGCACCGGGAGCGTAGGTGCCGATGGAAATGGCCCTTTAAGAGGCTCCTGCGGTGCCGGCGGCGGCCGAGGCTTGGACATGCCGGGCGGCTTTTTTGCTGCCGGTGCGCAGGCTGCCCTGGAACCAGAGGCACCCGGCTTCTCTTCTGCGCTGCCCCGCGACTGTGGGGCTATTGGCAGGGACCTAGCAGGAGAGGCTCTCTTCCTCTTTGGTGAAGGCACATTCGGGGAAGGAGCCCTCCGCTTTTCCAAAGTGGGGTCTGAGGCAGAGGAGCCTGATGAAGCCGAAGGCATCAGTGCCTTATCAAACAAAATTTCTTTAAGTCGCCGTTCTCGCTCCTTGCGAGCTCTAGTCGTGAGTTTAGCGCAGTGGACACATTTTTGGGGAATATGTGCCTCCCCAAGGCAACGAACGCAGGCAGAGTGACCGTCTGACAGCGGCATAGACTCTCTACACATGCCGCATTTTTTGAAACCGGGGGAACCCGGCATTTTGACCGGTGGAGATGGGTTTGTCTCGCACCTCTCTATATTAACTAGCTCTCTTTTTCCCGTTTCTTTTATTCTTTCCTTTTCTTTTCTCTCTCTCTTTTTTTTTTTTTTTTTTTTTGAATGAGCCGGCGAGGCTAAAAGCTGCCGCGGCCACAGTATTGGGAACCGCGGTCTAAACTGACAAACTTAGAAATTAAATATATCAGAGTGTTTTGTTGGGTTTTTTTTGTTTGTTTTTTTGTTTTTTTGTTTGTTTTTTTGAGGTAAATGAGGAGATGAGGAGAGCTCCGTCCGTGACCAGGGGCGGATGAGAGGAACTGGCGGGGACTGGGTCGCGCGCGGCTGTTCAAAGGCGCGAACGCTGCTCGCGCATGCGCGACCTGGTCGATGATAGCTCTGGTAAGCTACGATTCGCGGCGCCGGGACCAGCCCGACACCAGACGTGGAGCACCCACGGGGACTACCCGAAGAAGAAAGGGAAGATAGACAAAAATGGAGTCCCAAAGTCCTTAAAATCCTAAAAACTACACTAATACTAGGGATGTTAAAATGCATTTAATTTTGTAAATTTGTAACTCCAGTAAATTTTAGTTATACATTTACACACAGGGGGAGCAGGCGGAGCCAGTGATCATGGGGAGCCAGCTATATAAGAGGCAACAGTGCAGGCAAGGGGTGGGAGGGAGGAGAGAGGCATAAGCCAGTTCCTTGCTAGCAACAGTTTCCACCTGCCCCCACTTACACTGCTGCCTCTGTGGTAGGCAGCAGCATGGAAAGGGGAGAGGGAGAGGCAAGTCTGTGGGAGCTGGCACATGCAGGGAAGGTGGCTTTAAGTCAGCTCCCCATGGGTGCCTGCTCCCACCTGCCCCCTCTCTCCGCTGCCTGATACAGAGGTATCAGGAGTGGGGGACTTGCATGTGACCATTAGGATTAATCAATGAGCTACACGTTCACATTCCAAACTAATACTAACAAGTATGTCACAAGAGACAGGAGAACACTAGAGGCTCTGACTTGTATCATATGGCAGTGAGAAGGAACTGAGGCATCATCTCAGACAAAACCTATGAAATTAGGTTCTGAATGCAACATCTAATTTAATTTAAAATAAATCATGCAGCCCTTCAATTAGTCTATCTAGTTAAAGGACAGATCAATGTTAAAAAAACCTCACACATGCACATACAAATGAGTAAGTCAACTTTTTCATGGTCATTATTTAGGGTTCCTGTTACATACCCAAACTACATACAAGGAAGTTATTTATATAAACTACTACAATAAAAAAGAAGGAGTAAGTAGGCCATAGTAAGTTACTGATTACTATTTTTGGTATGTGAATTATAAAACTGCCTGTACTGCAAAGGGGCGAATGGTATGTAAAGTCACTTTTTTCCCCCCCCCAGAGTAGTTTAGGCATAGTCTCTTGCTTATTCTTTTCTATTTGCCAACTTCATTAGAGATTAATTTGTATTATCCATTAGCATCAATATACTTGCATATCAATTCTAGTAGAGGTTAAGGAAATTTGGCTGGCACAGCAACTTTCCACAGATGACCTGAGGTACATAACCAATAGTCAGGGAATTGCTGAGAAATTCTATTAATCTGGGAATTCAAAACAAAAACCTCTTCCTCACCAACTGACATTCTTTCTCTACCTACATGTATATGGATTTCTTGGCGCCTCAGAAAATACATTCACTCGAGTTCCAACATCATTCCCCAAGAGTGGCATGACATTTTTAAAAGGCATGCAGTTCTATACCTGCATGCCTTAGGAGCTCCAAAATGGCATCCTCCACACACCATGACATTGGATGTACCCTATATGCAAGGTCACCTTGTGCGGAAGACACTATTTCGTTCTACAATGTGTGTTCAGGAGTCAGAAGGCACTCTCCTGCAGGTGAGATTCAGACCACGGGTTACCAGATTGACCATGAGTTTTTGGGTTTTTTTGTTTTTTATAATTCTGGGGTATGCAATGGTATACCACTGTTCGCTAAAAAAAGATACAGTAAAACAGCAGAGTGGAACCAAACTCTTGAGAATAGAGTGAGGATAATTTACACAGAATACCTAATGAAGCATGTTATGGCTACCCAAGGCAAGATGTTTTACAAAAACTAATTTTAGCTTTCATTGCTGGGCTTCAGAGACAGCAATGGAGGCTAATTTCAGCAAGCCGGAACTCTTAGTGAACTAAAAGCCAGAAGAGTGGAGGTATTTTTAGCAAATACGTACATTTTTTTGGTGTACCAAATGTGACCATAAATAGCAGATTAAACCCATTTTAAACATGTTTTAAAATGTATTTACCTCCACGCTTTTTGGGAGCTTCAGGTTTCATTTTAACGATATTTCTGCTTCTAAATTCAGGCCCTTTAAAATCATCTTTGTCTTCATTCAGCACTGGCTCTGGTTGTACAACCACTGTACCTAGAAGGATTTCATTTAAAAGTTCGAAACCATTACTCATCCAAGTGACATTCAAGTGAAGTGAAAGTCTCTTATGTAAAGTAAAGCCAACATTGCATATATTTTCTCCCCATAAACTATACTGATAAAATCAGTACATATCCTACTACATAGGTCCATATCAAATAGCAGTACCACACAGCTCAAAAAAGGCACACATATTGCAATTATGGGACACAGATTAAAGATTGCAAGGACCCTGGAAAGTCAGCTAATCTCTCTACCCCCAGATGCAGTCCATGAAGAACATAATAAAGTATTACAGTAAGACATAGTGGGGAGCTTGCAACGCAAGTGTTCTGTGGTTCTAGTTGTTTTTTTAGAACAGCTGAGCATCTCTCAGAAGCCTTAGAAGTTTCGTCCCTCCTATGTCAACAGAAAAACTCATTTTATTTTACAAAGTTCTTAAATTTACTAATGTTTAAACAAAACAGAACAATGCTTAACCAAACTGAATTTAAACAATAGTGTAATTTTAAATTTAAAAGGTTCTAGTACAAGGGGCAGTACTTGTCACTAATTAAAAATCTTACTATGGTTTATATAGCGCTAAGAAAAGCAAGTTCTTTTGTTATTGTTTTTAACCACGCTAAAACTAAGAATCTTGTGTGTGAGGAGGAAGGAGGTTGTACCTAAAATTAACCTAATGCTGACAATTTTTTTTAAATCACATTTCAAATTTAGAAAAACCTCTAATGCTTTTAAACAGGCAAAAAAAAAAATCAGTCACTTATGAAAACTAAATCCCATTCTCAAATGGGACTTAGGTACTTACGAAAATTTTACCCAGAACATTTACAACAAAACCAAATACCATTTCCTGTTTCATTTTGTCTTAATTTCTACAAAAATATATATTTCAATGCATATTTTGAAGTAATCAGTTCATCTTTGTAGATCCAGTGATTTGTGTGTGTGTGTGTAGTTAGGTGGAGTGGCCACCCACTAATCTAGAGGGGAAGGTGAAGCCCCTCCCCAAGCTCTGCCCCAACCTATCACCTGACCGGAAGTCAGGAGGTGGAACCTAGAGATATAAAAGGTTGGTACGGGAGCCCTGTCAAGCCGCAGCTGCCAGAGGATCTGGATGCCTGCCTCACACTCCCAAGCTGAGAGACTACAGAAGACCTAAAGAAGGCTGAGGACTTGCCAGGAGCTCAGACAGACTTTGACCTTGACTAACTGCCAACTCTGCCAGAGTTTCCAGCCCCCAACTCCCCAGAGGGCCTGCACTGGAGCCAGATATGGCTGATGGAGATGAGCGAAAGAGAAGGAGAGAATGGAAGTAGCCCAGGGACATCTGGCCTTAAGTGTGGCTGAACCAGAGACTGAGTTAGCATGTTGTATATAGGATCCCCGCTGAACCAGTGGCAGACGGACAGATCTGCCACCACTGTTTGGCCCCTGAGCTGGGATGCAGTGGAGCAGCTGGCCTGTCCCCCCCACCGCCATCCAATCCATGGTTGGCAGTCTCTTCCCCACCCACTATTCTAGGCCAACCACCTGCACTTGTCGGCTCTCTGCCAGAGCTAGGAGACCTGACAGTTTGTGGTCTCACCCTGAACCTGGGCCTGGGACTAATGACAGCTGCTTGGCTAAGCCTGAACTATTGAATTGGCATGGTTTGCTATGAGCTAGGGCTTGGGCCTATAGACCGCTTACTTAAAGGTCCATCCTACATACAGGTCCAAGCTTCTGAACTGTGACTGTTTGCGGTACACCCTGAGTGAGCTTGGCCCAATCATAGGTCTGAGCCCTGGACCTACTGCTGCCAACCTGGCATGAGAACCGGGGCTTGCTGACTATGGATGCAGCCGGATGACAGGCCCAAGCCCCAACCAGGAGGTGTAGCTGATTCCATGTGACACACCAAGTAGGCATGTAGTGAGGCAGTGTGTAGGGTTGCCAGGTGTCCGGTACTGACCAGGACAGTCTGGTATTTTTGCCTCCTGTCCGGTAAAAAAAATTCAGAAAATATCGGACACCTAAAATGTCCAGTATTTTCTGATTCCCTCCCCCGCCAGGAGGCGAAAATACTGGACACCTGGCAACCCTAGACACACACTCAGCAACCGGGCCCAGACCCCAGCACCCCGCCCCCCGTTACCTGGTTCCGCAAGGAAGCGGTCTTCTGGCTCGATCAGGAAAACAAGAGGCCACCAGCAAAAAGCTTCAAAGGCTTTTCCTAAAGGGGTCATGCTGTTTTATTTTTTATGCTTATCTCTTGAGGTCCTTTTTTTTTCCCCCCCCTCAACAACTTTGTTCCCCCCCTTCCCTCCAAAAACAAAAAAACAAAAAAAAAAAACCACCACTGGGGAAAAAAATTCTGGTGGGGGGGGGGGGGGAGGGAGGGGAGGATTCAGGTTCAGTATTTTTAGTTAAACCATCTGGCAACCCTAGGAGTGTGGCCACTTATTGAACCAGGAGAAGCCTGTCTGAGCCCTGGTGGGCTACAAATGGGAGTTCAAAGTAGGCATTTAAAAATAAAATATTTTACCCTTATGAATGCTATATTCACAGTAGGTCCTCAATATCCTGCTTTCTAAGGCTGGCACTTCAAAGAAAACAAAACAAAACAAACGATACAAGTATACATTTTCTTTTGTAGCAGTTAAGCATGTTCATCATAATCTTGACATTAATCTGTAGTATTCAGACCCACACAAAATGCATGAACTACCTTTAGGTAAGCTTTTCATATCAACATCATTTTCTGAGTTTTCATTTGAAACATCTTCATTTACTGTTTCAGTTAAGGTTTGCTCATCATCTGATCCAACATATTTTGTTACAATTGTAGGTTTCCTGTATGAACAGAAAAAAAAATCTAGATTTGTGATATTTTATAGTAATACAAGTGTATTTGCAATCAAACACAATGTCCTTGTGTCAGATGCCTTGTAATTTTAAGTTCTATTTTCTTTCTAATCTAACCTGCATGAAATGACAAATCAGAGAAAAATAGATTTTGGGAGAGTGACAACAGAAAAGGATTGTTCTAGAAATATAGTAGTTTTAGGACTGTTCTAGAAATATAGAGAAAAACTATTGTTCTTAGAGATATAGTGGATTTTTCAATCCACTCAAGAAAAGGATTACGTGTTTTGTTTTACGTATCTGAAAAGCACATAAGGCCAGAACCATAAAGTTTAGCAAAAGACAAGGAATATGATAAATGTAAAGTTGCTAAAATGCAGTTATTTTTGGCCATACAAAGAATTTGTTTTCTTTAGGTACTAACTGATAAGCAATGACTTCAGTGAATTACTTCTTGAAAGAGAACAAAAAACGAAACAAAAAATTAAAATGAACTGAAGTGCATCAGACTGGTAATGTTTAGCTAAAACACCCCATAGAGCTACCAGGTATTGATTCTATTGGTAATGAGTCAAGTGTGTCTCAGTGAATCACTAATACAGTAAAGCTCATAACCATTTGGATTTTTTTTTTTTAAAACATTTCCAGGGTAAAAACCTTGGGTGTGTGATGAACAATCCTGAAGGAGGAATGCCATGAGCATTTATGCCTGATAAGCCTTGCGATAGTATTTATAGTACAGTAAAACTCCATTAGTCCGGCATCCAATGCTCCCGGACTCCTGATGGTCGGGCACCATCAGGAACCCGGAAGTGCTGGGGCAGCGGGACAGGCTTCCCCCATTCAGCTGCTGCTGAAACTGACCAGCAGCTGAATCGGGGAAGCCGGGAGCAGAGCAGCTGGAGTGCTGCCGGGTTGGTCCCGCAGCGCCGAAGGACGGCGCTCCGGGACCAACCCGGCAGGACCCCAGCTGCTCTGCCCCAGGGGACCCCGATTCAGCTGCTGCTGAAACAGATCAGTGGCTGATTCCAGGAAGCCCGGAGCAGAGCAGCTCTGCCCCAGGGCTTCCTGGAATCAGCCGCTGATCTGTTTCAGCAGCGGCTGAATCGGGGACCCCTGGGGCAGAGCAGCTGGGGTCCTGCCGGGTTGGTCCCGGAGCGCCGTCCTTCGGCGCTGCGGGACCAACCCGGCAGCACTCCAGCTGCTCTGCCCCAGGCATCCCCAAGAGCAGCTGGGGTGCTGCCGGGTTGGTCCCACAGCCCCGAGGGGCAGCGCTACAGGACCAACCGGGCAGTACCCCATCTGCTCTGTCCCAGGCGTCTCCAAGAGCAGCTGGAATGCTGCTGGGTTGGTGCCGTAGCACCGCCCCTAGGCGCTGCAGGGCCAACCTGGCAGCACCCCAGCTGCTCTATTGCAGGCATCCCAGATTCAGCTGCTGCTGAAACTGACCAGCAGTGGCTGAATCAGGGACTCCTGAGGCAGAGCCTGACTATCGTAAGGGGGTGTTATGAGGGGTCTGGGGTGGCATCCCCTCCCATCCCACTCCAGACCCCTCATAGCCCCCCCTTCAGATAGTCCGGCATATCTGATAGTCCGGCACCCCCTGGGTCCTAAAGGTGCCGGATTATCGGAAGTTTACTGTATCTTGTTTTCTTTGTTAATAAACTCATACTTCAGGAAGGAGGTAAATTTAAACTTGGCACAGTAAGCCTACTCAGCTGGTGTAAATCAGCCTGAGGTAACATAATATGGCTCTATGCTAATCTACACTATATGGTAATCTGGGACCACATTGTTTGTTTCTGTAGACTAAATTAGGAAAGACACCTAGGTTACAGAAAGTATTAATTCACATTTTCCTTTTCAAACCAACCTTTTTGACCGTGATGATCCTAAAGATTTGGATCTTTCTGAAGAGCTATTTCCCTAAAAACAAGGAAAAAATTGAAGTCACAAACATCTGTTCGTATGTGACCAAAGCATACATCAATGAAAATTTAATCCAATCAGAAGTCAGTTTCAACATAAGTTTAAACCAATCATATCCCATTTCTTGTACTACATTTCATGTCAAGCAGAACAAAAAATAAGTTTTACTTGTAAATGTACAGTGTTGTAATCAGCAAAATTCAATGAGACATTTTAGTTTATAAATTACTACCTGAATTAAGATCTCTTAAATTAGTATGTATTTTGAACCCCACCAAAGATACACAACATCAGAAATTATAAAGGAATATTTTTGTGATCTGAGCAATTCACAGAATCATAGATTATATTTTTTATGCACTGAATTTGCAGGAAATTGAGCAAGTATTAAAAACAGTAGAGGATCCCTCCATAAGTTTTTATTTTCCTGCAATTCAAACAAGGTCCATTTAACAGTTACGGCTCACACGTCACAACTTTAGATTAAGAACAGTTGTGGCTCACTCAAGAGCATATCATCAATATTCCTGGGTCACATGAGGTGCTCCCAAAAAAGAATGTCTTCACTACAGAGTTAATTCAGGTGAAGGTGAGAGCACTTGGGCTGGCTTAGCTCCTGGACAAGCAGCTACAATGCAATGCCATAATTCTGTATGTCCATACAACTGCATCCACACTGGTGCTCTATAACTCATGAAACACCAGGTCAACTTCTGAGGTAGTTTCCCATGATTTTTAGTGCTACTACTGTAGCATTAAACTGATCCACTCTGATTCTTTACCAATGAATAGTAAGAGAAAATCTATGCCATTCTGGGTACGGCTTTTTTAAAAAAGCAAAAATTAGTAAAAACAACATACCAGTGAAAGTTTCTGCTAAAATCTCATTGAAAAATTTTAAACATTATTTAGGACAATTCTACTTATGCAAATACAATACCCCTGTATCTCTCTCAATCCTTTTTAAAAATAAGTATACTTTCTAAAAGACGTCAAACAATTAGGGTTGCCAGATGTCTGGTTTTCACCCGGACAGTCTGGTATTTGTGGCCCTTGTTCGGTTATATATTAAAAAAAACAGAAAATAACAGATATGTAAAATGTCCAGTATTTTCTGTTTTTTCTAGGATGGAAGGCCAACAGGGATATTCTTCCCCTGCCACATCTGGTGGGGGTGGGGAGTGTGTGTGGATTTAAAGGCATAGTGACTTTCCTCTCCCCCCCCCCCCCCCCCAAATCAATTTTTTCCCCCACCATGTTCGGGATTTTTTGTGGAAGTTTTGGCAACCTTACAAACAAATAAAAAATATTTGTGACTAATCACAGTTTTAATCACACTTAACAGATTACCAATTAAAATTACAAATATTTTTGAATGTATTTATAGTTTCAAAGATATACTGATTTCAATTACAACACAGAATACAAATTATAACAATGCTCACTTCCTTTTTTACTAATCAAGTTTGTTTACATTTATGGGAGACAATGCTGCCCACTTCTTATTTCCAGTGTCACCTAGAAATCACCTAAAAGTGAGAACAAGAATTCACAGGACACTTTTATGGACAGCACTGCAAGGTATTTATGTGCCAGGTATGCTTTGGCCACACTTCTAGAAGACAGGTTTCCATGCAGATGAGTCATCAAAAAATAATGCATTAATTACATTTGTGATTGAACTCCTTGGGGAAGAACTGTCATACCTGCATTCTTCCATGTATTTCGTGTTACAGCAGTCTCAGATGTTGACCCAACATATATTATTCCATTTAAGAACTCTTTCATTGCAGATTTTTCACGCACACGCACACGAGAGAGAGAGAAAGCAAATAAGGAACCCAAGTGAGATTACAGGGTTATCGGAAAAGTCTTCCAAAGTTTGAGGGGGGCAAGACTGGAACATGCTGTCAGAAGTCGTAAAAGAGCAACACTATAATGAAAACTACAGAACCTGAAGTAGCAAAAAATAAAATCAACTTTATTGATGGCATCTTACTCAGATGATGAAAATGAACATGATCAGTCTGCACTGCTTTGGATTATTATAAAGCAGAACCTGTCATCAGCATGAAAGTATGTCCTCCGGAATGGTGAACAAAGTCTGAAGGAGCATACGAATTTTTGCATATCTGGTACACACATAACTGCAACGCAGGCTACAAAAGTACTATGTGAACATTTATTCTCCTCATCAGGTAATGGTGTAAATAAGAAGCAAGCAGCATTCGCTCCCATAAATGTAAACAAATTTGTTTGCTTTAGCAATTGGCTGAAGGAGGACTAATGGACTTATAAAATCTAAAATGTTACTTTCCTTTGTTTTTGAGTGCAGTTATGCCAGAAAAGAAAATCTACATTTGTAAGTTGCACTTTCACAACAGCGATCGCACTATACTATTTTTCTGAGGTGAACTGAAAAATATTCTATCTTTTGTTCATCTCTTAGGGCTCATTTAGACTACGCGGAAGATTCGAAAGAGGATATGCAAATTCCGCGGGAATTTGCATATCTGCTTTCGAAAGTGAAAGTAATCAAGACGTGTTTTTTGCGGCAAACCCCCAACTTTTTCAAAAAGCCACAACAACCTCATTTTTTGAGGAAAAGCGGCTTTTCGAAAAAAGGGGGGGTTGCCGGGAAAAAACGTGTCTTGATTACTTTGGCTTTCGAAAGTGAGATTGAAAAAAAGATATGCAAAATCCTGCAGAATCTGCATATCCTCTTTCGAATCTTCCGCGTAGTCTAGATGAGCCCATTCAGTGCAAATATTTGCAATCAAAAATAATAAATGAGTTCTGTAGTCTTTGTATTCCGTGTTGTAATGAACTCAATATTTTTAAAAGTACAAAAAATCCAAAATAGTCATAATAAATTTCAATTGGTATTCTATTCTTGTTTGACGGGGCTATTAAAACAGTGATTAATCACTATTAATTTTTAATTGATTTAGCTAATTGCTTTAGTTAACTGTGACTGAAAGCCCTAATAAGAACATAACGGCCGTACTGGGTCAGACCAAAGGTCCATCTAGCCCAGTATCCTGTCTGCCGACAGTGGCCAGCACCAGGTGCCCCAGAGAGGGTGGACCGAAGACAATGATCAAGTGATTTGTCTCCTGCCATCCCTCTCCAGTCTCTGACAGACAGAGGCCAAGGACACCATTTTATCCCCTGGCTAATAGCCTTTTATGGACCTAACTTCCATAAAATTATCTAGCTTCTCTTTAAACTCTATTATAGTCCTAGACTTCACAGCCTCCTCTGGCAAGGAGTTCCACAGGTTGACTACATGCTATGTGAAGAAGAACTTTCTTTTATTAGTTTTAAACCTACTACCCATTAATTTCATTTGGTATCCTCTAGTTCTTCTATTTAGGAAACTAATACATAACTTTTCTTTATCGGCCCTCTCCACACCACTCATGATTTTATATACCTCTATCATATCCTCCCTCAGTCCCCTCTTTTCTAAACTGAGAAGTCCCACATGAAAAGAGGAAGGCGAAAATTTGTTCCTCTTGGTTTCTGCGGACAGGACAAGGAGTAATGGGCTTAAAGTGCAGCAGGGGAGGTTTAGATTGGACATTAGGAAAAAATTCCTAACTGTCAGGGTGGTCAAATATTGGAATAAATTGCCAAGGGAGGTGGTGGAATCTCCCTCTCTGGAGATATTTAAGAACAGGTTAGATAGACATCTGTCAGGGATGGTGTAGACGGAGCTTGATCCTGCCTTGAGGGCGGGGGGCTGGACTCAATGACCTCTCGAGGTCCCTTCCAGTCCTATTATTCTATGATTCTATGAATTTAGCAAAACTGCAGGAGCGATCCATTGCTCAGCAAAGATTTACTGGCAGTTCAAAGCCCTACAGCATGATAACTTCCACAAAATTATATCTATTCATGCATTATTAAGTACCATAGGAAAAATACAAAAACAATCAAAATGAAGGAAGTGCACTGAATCTTATTCTTACTTTTTATTTTTAATTTGTGACTGCTTACTATATTGTGGTTTTTTAATTCAACATTTAGAAAAGTTCCATAATCAACTTTCACATTCAGCAGATATGGTAGTGTAATTCACTACAGATTCAAATTCAAATGTAATCATGAGCTTCTATGCCAGCCATTTTACAATAATGCTAGTAATACAAATCTAACTCACCATATACTTAATTCCTACCTCTTCTCTGTTGTTTTCCATTGGAATTGGACTATTTTCAGGGCCACTAGTTTTATCTGTAAAGAGAGGGGGGGGGAAAATGTAATTCACTGAACGGTAGAAATCATTAATGATTCTTTAAAGTATAAAAGATGTTTTAGTATCAACATTTTATGAGCTTGATTAAAACATTACTAAACAGACAATTAGTCAGCGGCGATGAGTGAATTTATATATCACCACAGAAAAAGCTTTGCATAAAACCACCATTCCATTTATTGCATATTTGCCAAATAATTTATAGTAAACTATATTTAGATTTAAATTTTATTGCTACTACGTTTCAACCTTTTTCCACCAATAAAGAAATAGTATTAAAAGGAGCTGGAGTGTAATTATAAATATTTTACACAGAGGCGGCAGTGAGTGCTAATACATTCATAGGAACAGGACAGGAAAGGATGTCTAGAGGTCATCTAGTCCAGTCCCTGCACTGATGGCCCACCACTAAAAGGCAGTAAGCATTTGCAAAATGACAATGATAACTTTTTCCAAGTGATTCCTGGATGTAAGCCAAAGCTGGAGTGGCCACATTCGGAGCCTGGTCTGGCACACCATGTAAATGCACACTGCCATACGTCCCAAGAAGGCACGCACAGATTCTGGACATGATCAAGGAAACATGGACACCTGCAGTTTGAGGCTTACCAAGCCTTGGAACCTTTTTAGGGGCAGGATCGCTCTCACACAGGTCAAATCAAAGGACAGAGTTAATTGGGGCACTAAAACTGGTAATAACACGGATTTTTGTGTCGCTAACCAGGAGATGCAGAAAACAGCAGTTGTCTGGGAGAAGCACTATGTCATGACAGACCTGGGTCCTGGAACTGCTCCTGAAAAATCAGTCCTTGAGGTAGGGGTAAATGTTGACACCCCAGCACTTGAGGTAGGCCACCACTACCCCATGAGTTCTTGTACATTTCAAAAGTAGAATTGCAGCAGAAGCGGCACAAGCAAAGACTGCTTCAGTCCCCGCTCACACCGTTTCCTGCTATGCCTTTACTTCCCCTCCCCTCTGCGGAGACAGTGCTGGGGAGGGGGATACCAGCTTTTAAGTCAGCTCACCCCAGCACTGGCTGCTGCTCCTCCACTTGCTACCTCTCTGATAGAGGCAGCAAGGGTGGGGGGGAGCAACTATTTGGATCACTAGTCAACTATCCAATAAATAGTCAATAAATAGTCAACTAGTCGCTTACATCCCTAATACAGGGTACACTCATGCCAAAATTGTGACAACTAATGACTTGAAATTTGGCTGAGGGATGACATCTGTTAAGGAAGTGCCTCCTGGCATCCCCATTAAAATTCAGCTAACTTGGTTAAATTGTAACAATTTCATATGCTAGGTAGAAAATACTTTGATTTTAACAGCCCAAGTTTTTGAAGATTCCAACTTCACTGAGCATGCTCAACTCTCACTGCACGTAAGTGTGTCCAGACTGATCATACACACACAGTGACTGACATGCACCATCCCCACAGAAACCAAGCAGGCTTTCCCCAGTCTAGAAATGCAAGGCTGAGAGAGAGATTTTCCTCTGTTTACTCTTGCGAGCCAGAATGGGGAAGTAAGAGCAGGGAGCTTGCATTTCCTATTCTCTCAATGCACCTCTACTCCTTTGTAACACATCCAGGCAGTGCAATATGGAAGAGGAAGCTGTCCAATTCAAGTATACAGGAGACAGAAGCAAGATTGGACAGGAAAGAAAGAGCACACAAAGTCTGGTGAGACAGAGACAACAGTTATGGAGCTTGAGGGAAAGAGGTTGGGGACAGGATGCTGGGTAGGAATAGGGATGTTAAATGTAGTTTAATCAACTAATTGACTAGTCGATAGAATTTCCATTAACTAATCAATAAGCAGGGGAGCTGCAGCAGGGTTAGCTCCCTGCCCCGGGAGTTAACCCCGCTAGGGCTCTGCCTTTTAAATGTATTAAGAGCTGGCAGACTCTTAATACATTTAGAAGAGTAGAGTGCAGCGGGAAGGGTACCAGGTGCAAGCCAGAATTAGCAGTTTCCCTGGCTCACGCCTGGTTCTTGCTACTCCTCTGCCTTCCCTGCTCCCCGGATAAAGAGTGCTGGGGGGGGGGGGGAACCGGCTTTTAAGCTGGCTCCCCACAGCACCGGCTCCTGCTCCCCTCCTTGCGGGGGGTGGGAGAAACGACTAGTTGAAGGACTAGTCAACTGATAAGTTTATGCTTATCAGCAAGGCTTGATGACCGCAGAGAAAACCCAATCACCAACCCCGCACTGCGCATGCGCCAGACCCACACTGCACATGCGCACACTGCCGGTGAACAAAGCGACAAGCTGAAATCTACTCGCCACGGGCAAGTAGATAAGCAGATTTGTCAAGCCCTGCTTATCAGATAGTCAACTAGTCACTTACAGCCCTTGGGAGGGAGACAGACTGGCTGTGGAAGACGACTAGGATTCATGGTGAGGAAGAGTAGACAGGGATAGGCTAAACAAGCAGAGCGCAATGAGGAGCTGGAGGAGTAGGAGGAAAAGAGAGTGGGCAAGGAGCTCGAAAGAGTGAAACAAAAACTGGCTGGGCAAGGAGATCATGACTAGGCATGGGGACGAAGTGAGAGAATGAAGAAGTCAGAAATCCAAACTGACAGCAAGCCTGGGGGGAGGCAGCGTAATAAAAACTTTCTAAGCATGAAAACTGGGACAAGAAGCTTGAGTAGACCCTGGGACAGGGTAGGTAACAATACTAGGACTGGGGCAAGGACCAGGGGGATGAGGAGACAAGACCTGGAACTCCTTGGAAGGAGTGTAATAGAAAAGAGTGAAGTTTGGAGAACTGGGCAAAAACAACCGTGACTACTACAGAACACTCCCCTCCAGAGTTTGGCGTGGCAGATGCCTGAGTCGCACCAATCCTCCTCTGTCAGCAAATATCTGTGAAACCCACAGGCTAAATGTGTGTCTGTTTCCCTAGTACTGATGCAAAAAAGGACAACTTACTAGTGCTAACAGTTATTTCACTAGTTCAAGTAGCAGAAGCATGTAACTTAAAATGTCTGTGTAGAGTAACTAAAGATTCCACCTACATGGTGTTAAAATGCCACCTGACAGCAAACTGAAAAAGCAAAAAGTTCTTTAAAAAAGACAGTCACACACACAAAAACAGTTATTCACCTTTCATAACTGTCTTTCTTCCAGATCTGTTGCTCATATCTATTCTAATTAGACGTACACGCACCATGTGCATGACTTCCTGAAAGTTTCCACAGTGACTACATGGGCAGTGGAACACCCTGGAGAAGCGCACTATATATGGCCCTGATAACTCGACCACGCGTCAGTTCTTTCTTACAGGTTACTCTGACAGAGGAAATGGAGGGTGGGTATGGAATAGACATGAGCAACACATCTCAAAAAACCACCATTACAAAAGATGAGTGTTTTTTTCTTCAAGTACTTGCTCATATTAGTTCCAATTAGGTGATTTACAAGCCTCACCCAGGAAGAGGGGTTGGAGTCAACAGGTGGCTGACTTGAGCACTCCAGTGTTAAAGACTAGTTGACTATCCGATCAGCATTTGCTGATCAATCGGATAGTTTTTTGACTAGCCGACTAGTTGATAGGCTCTTCCGCATTCCCTCCTTTGAACTGTACAAGAGTCCCAACTCCATGTACAGCCCAGGGCCAGCGGGAAGTCCTGCTGACTCCAGGCTGCATGCTGGTGCCTTCTTTGAAATGCACAAGAGTCCCCAGGAGCCCAGGATCAGTGTCCCCCGCTGACTCCAGGCTCCATATTATGCTGCATGCTGCTAGGAGCCCGGGATCAGATAGGGACTCTCCAGCTGACCTTGGGCTCCCTGCATCATACAGATGCGTGGTTCAAAGGGACAGCAGCCGCACAGCTGATCCACGGATCAGATGTTTGGCGGTTGTTCCTTTAGACCACGTATCCACGCTATTCAGAGGAGCAGCTGCGGGGAGCCTGGGACTCCCCAGGTGATCCCGGGCTCCCGCAGCATTTCCCAGAACCCAAAATGCCACGGGAGCCTGGGATCAGCTGGGGAGTCCCCCGCTAATCCTGGGCTCCATGGCTTTGAAATGCACAAAAGCCCCCACTGGGGACTCTTGTACATTTCAAAGAAAGCACCCTCGTGCAGCCCAGAGTCACTGGGACTTCCCACCGGCCTCGGGCAGTACACCGAGTTCTGCATTCCTCCTCTGAAATGTACAAGAGCCCCCTCATTCAAAAGAGGAATGCAGAAGTGCCTATCGACTATTCGATGAAAATCCAATCAACTAGTCAATTAACCGCATTTTAACATCCTTACTCCAGTGTTGAACACTGCATCTTGCCTGGATTGGTGAAAAGTGGTGTAGTGCAACGTGAAGGCATGGACAGAGGACCAGGTCACAGCTCTACAGATTTCCTGGAGCGAAACAAGAACCAGGAAGGCGCATGTGTGGAGTGTGGCATAATAGGAGCCAAGGGGACCTTGGCCAGGTCATAGCATCCCTGGATGCAAGCTGCAATCCAAGCAGAGATACACTGGAAGGTGAGGGATCTCCTTATGTCAAAAAAGTGCCATCTCCGCTCCCACAAGGACTTGTCTAGCTATGGGTAAAAAAAATAGGCAGAAATGTGTCCTGGCTGGAATGGAAACTGAAGACCATTTCAGGAGAAAGGCTGGGTGAGGCCTAAGTTGAACTTTGTCTTTATGGAAAACAATATACAGGGTCTCCGACATTAAAGTACAAAGCTCTGACACTCACCATGTGGATGTAATGGCTCCCAAAACCACTATCTTCCAGGAAACATAAAATAAGGAACACGTAACCAATGGCTTGAAAGGTTGTCCCATGCCCCAAAGAGCATTTGGTCCGCGGGTGTAGACTATCCATATTCTTGAGGAAGAGACCAACCAAGAAACTCACAAACACAGAATGACAGCGTCCTATGGATGGAACACTAATATGTTGACAAATGAACCTTGAGGAACGAGGTCGATAGGTCCTTACTGCTGAAGAAACTTGAAGAATGGAAGCAGATGTGAAACCCACACTATCCTGGGAACACCAACAGGAGAAATGATTCCATTTAGCAAGGTAAGTAATCCTGGTGGATGACTTACAATTGCCAAGGAATACATGAGCATTCCCTCTCCACCTGGTTTAGCTAGGCAGCTTCCATGCTGTCAGATGGAGGGTGGGGAGATCCAGATGGTAGAGGCAACTGTGGTCCTGTGTGATAAGATACAGAAGGAGGGGCAGGGAAACCAGTGGTTTACTGAGCAGCTCCAGTAGAGTGGGGTACTAGCACTGGTGGGACCAGGCCAGGGCTGTCCCTGTGGATTTTGAGGAACACCTTGTGAACCAGTAGGAATGGTGGAAATGCATACAGGAGGTCATCCCGCCACAGGATCAGGATGATAACCTTTAACAACCCATGACTGAGGCACTTCCTTTTGTCCGTGGTTGCAAAAAGATCTATCCATGAAAACCCCACTTCTGGAAAATTATCATGGATAATTGGTCATTTTTAAGCAAGGAAGGGTAAACCAAGATGGTCTGCCAGCTGGTTCTGGTCCCCAGGGAGATACAATGCTTGAAGATGAATAGAGCAGGCTATGCATAACTAGAAGAAGGACTTCAACAAAGAAATGACAGTTGGACCCCTCCTTGCTTGTTAATATAGAACTTGTCAGTTCTGGTGTTCATCATGATCACCACATAGTGGCCTCAAAGGTGGAGCAGGAAGGCCTGACACTCAAGTCAGAGCATCCGGAGCTCTTCTATGTTGATGTGGAGCAACAGCTCTTCCCTTGTCCCCAGAGCTTGGATGGTGAGATCCCAGAGATGAGCTCCCTAGCCCAAGTCAGATACCTGGTAAAGACACAGAGAAAGTAAAGGCCTTGGAGGGTGAAACAGGCCTCTGACTGTGACTGACTGCAGATCTAGCCACCAGTATGTCTGGATAACCTGGAGGGGAAGGGAACATCACCACCATGTTAATGCAGTCGCAGTGCGGATGATACACTGACATTAGCCAGGATTATAGCAGTTGAAGGCGAAGCCTGGGAACCAGAATATATATGTAAGACCTCATGTGACCCAGTAATTTAAGGTACACCCTGACCTGTTGTGGTAGAAACACCTGGGCCTGGATGGCATCCAGTACCACCCCTATGAACTTGATACATTGCTGAGGCGCAAGTGTAGATTTGTCAAGACTGATTAAAAGACCGAGTCAGCTGCATCCAGCGACACCTGGAGAGAGGTTCGAGCTCTGCCATCTTGAACCAATGCCACAAACTCATGCCACAACCCACAATGTCTGAGGCAGGAGTTTAAGTTCCTTAAACTTAAGGAGAGAAGGTCAAGAATTGCAATCACATCTGCTGGGGATAGTCTGCCGATTAGCTATCCTGAGTAGCAATCCCCCCCATGGAATATACTTTGAGTCCAAGCACATCAAGGTGCTTAACCTAATTCCTTGATTTAGGCACCGAGGCCAAGTGACCCTGTCTTTCTTTTTCGTTTATCGCCTCTACCACGGCAATGGCATGGCAGAGGGTAGGTAAACAGAAACTGAAATCCCTAAACAGGAACAAAGTATTTCTGTTCTACCCCCTTTTTGGTAGGGGAACTCGAAGCAAGAGTCCGCCAGATGGTCTTCACCATAGATTAAACCGTCTTTATGGTAGGGAGCACCATCTTTAGGATATCCACTAGCTCCAGAAGGTCCATCCTGCTCAGCCACCTTATTGATTTACAGGTTGAGACTAAGGGCCACTAATCTGATGAGCTCCTTTAGGGCCCTATAGTCCATGGGCAATGGTCCTGTAACCACAGTATCATGACACCATCTCATCCTAGATCCTGAGTCTCGTCTGGCTGGGGCTGGTCAGGAGCCTGGGGAGGCTCACAATAGCCAGGTAGAGAGTGAGACTGCGGTCATTTGTTCTGTAAATCAATGAAGTGGCTGGACCATCGCACCTGGGGCATGGGATTTGGAGGGGTCTTGCAAAGGAGCCAGAAGCTGCATGACCTGGACTTGGTTGAAGGCTCATGGGGTCCAAAACTGCCATTTGGAGGCTCAAAGTTGGGTTTTCACAGTGAAGGACTTGGGACTGATGGTACCAAAAGCCCCAAAGTTGCAGATACCCTCCTGCAGAAGATGATGGTGATACCAAGCGGGGGTAGGGAGGGGAGAGCAGGACAGCAGTGACATTGGTACTGCGGAAACATGTTCTGGCACTGGACCCAGACAGCATACCCTAGACTCCGCTCAGGAGGACAACAGTGACCACCATCAGAAAAGGAGCAAAGAAGGCGCGTGGAAAAACAACGCTGGCATGATGATCAGTGGACAATCAACAGTGTAAAGACTGTGATCGACACAGAGAATCAGCATGGAGTAGGGACCAACATGTGGAGTAATGTCCCCACAGCAAGACGCTGCACTCCAACAGAGACTGGAATCAAAAAGAGCAGTGCTGAGGCAGGGTGCAGTGTCTGTGTGCAGCACACTCCCTGGAGTGACTGGCGGAGTCCAAGTGGTGCCAAGATTCACAGTGCTGTGATTTATATCAGTGCCAAGAGGTCTGGCTATCCAGAGATACTCTGGAACAAGAGCAGTTCCACTATGTCCTACTTCGGGACCACTGCCGCATGTCTGACTGATGTTACTGATGAGCAGGGCTCGACAAACCGCTGAATCTATTCGCCCATGGCGAGTAGATTTCAGCCGGTCACTCCGTGCGCCCCATTTTCCAACGCTTTGCTTGAGACTGGTGGTACCAAACCCAGTGCCGGTCTAGCGCATGTGCAGTGCGGGGCTGGTGAGTAGCTCTCGCCAGTGTTTGTCAAGCCCTGCTGATGAGAGTGGTGCTGGGACTCCAAGCAGCTGGGTGCAGGTGCTGGCATCTGCAGGCCCATTATGGCAGGCTTCCCAGTCAACCTTCTACACCGGCTCGACTGATAGCAGTGTGTTGGACACTAAGGTACTTGGCACCGGGTCCTGTCATTGCGGGAGAAGAGCAGACTCCATGAAGAGTTGTTTAAGTCTCAAGTCCTACTCCTAGCTCCAGGTTTGAATGCTTTGCAGATCCGGCACCAATTAGCCTGATGGGCTTCCTCAGATGCCATAGGAATGAATCGTGGAGTCATTTGTAGGCATAGACTTTGCTCAGGAACTTCAGGGCTTGAAGCCTTAGGACTGGGATATGCTCTCAAGCCCCTGAGGGTATGTCTACACTACCCTCCTAATTCGAAATAGGAGGGTAATGTAGTCATACCGCAATTGCAAATGAAGCCCGGGATTTGAATTTCCCGGGCTTCATTTGCATAAAGCCGGCCAGCGCCATTTTTAAATGCCGGCAGTTCGAACCCCGTGCCGCGCGGCTACACGCGGCACGGGGTTCGAACTGCCGGCATTTAAAAATGGCGCTGGCCGGCTTTATGCAAATGAAGCCCGGGAAATTCAAATCCCGGGCTTCATTTGCAATTGCGGTATGACTACATTACCCTCCTATTTCGAATTAGGAGGGTAGTGTAGACATACCCTGAGAGAATATAGACAAGAAGGGAAACCCTTCCGACCACAACAATTAACAGTGAATAACTAACTACGAAAAAAAAAACACCACCTCAGAACGCTAGGGACATGCAGATCAGTTGTGACGCAAGAGAACCACAGTTCCAATAGCCCTCACTGGCGGTAAGAAAGACCTGAGGGGTGGTTGGTTTGAAAGGATCATATTTAGTGCACCACACCAGGCCCACTCCCAGGAGCTCCACATCCAACCCAAGGGGTAGCAACAAGGAAAAAATCTTGCTAGCAATCATGCACACAGCATGCGCACAACTGGAATTGATATAAGCAAGCACCTGAAGAAGAACTATGTTAAAGATCACTAAGACTGGCATACAAAACTTAGGAAGTGCAAGCATTAAGCTTCATTCAGCCCTCTTGTGAGTATGCATTACGATATAATGTTAAATTGGGAGCAACCCAGCAGCACCCCAGCTGCTCTGCCCCAGGCGTCCCCAAATCAGCCGCTGCTGAAACTGACCAGCGCTGACTACAGGAAGCCCGAGGCAGAGTTGCTCTGCCCCAGGCTTCCTGGAATCAGCTGCTGATCAGTTTCAGTAGCAGCTGACTTGGGGAAGCTTGGGGTTCTTAAGTTGAATCTGTATGTAAGTCAGAACTGGCGGACAGTTTCAGCAGCGGCTGAATCTGGACTCCAGTTCCGACGTACATACAGATTCAACTTAAGAACAAACCTACAGTCCCTATCTTGTACGTAACCCGGGGACTGCCTGTATTCAATATTTTGAATATTCAATATTTTGTTTTCTTCTCGCTGTTCAAATCCTGTAATGAAAACAAAATTATTTCCACGTGAAATTTTCTATTGTGTTCCACTTCACAGAAATTTTAATCTGTCTTCTCAAAACCCTTCTGATGTGAGCAGGTGATATTATCCCACTTTTACAGATGGAGAACTGAAGCACAGAGATTGTAGTTAAAAACATCCACTAATTTTGGAGGCCCAATCTGAAAATCCCAAAAATCTGAATTTTCAGAATATATTCAAAAGGACAACTCCCACTGATTTCAAATTCAGTTATGAGTGTTCAGTAGAGATGTAAAAAATAATTTACAAACATAACCGTGTAACCGCTAAGATTTTTAGCAATTACGCACACAGCAGACTCTGCAGTATAAACCTTATCTGGCTAAAGCAAGGGCTGCAGCAAAGCCACCTCCGCAGGAGCGGGATGAGGAAGCGCTACCAGCCCTACTCCTGAGGAGGCTTTGCTGTGGGCTCTGCAGCTGGCTCCCCACAAGCGGGTCAGGAGCCCCGGAGTGTAATCTATGGCAGGGGCAAGGGAGGAAAAGGGGCCTGAACAGGAGCTGCTCTGGCTCACGGGCTGGAGCAAACCTTGCCTGCAGTGGGCTCTATGGGGCTGGAGCAGTCCCCGGCCCAGACTTCAAGGTATCAAGCTAGGTACTCAAAGTGAGAAACACACAATTAGCAAGCACAAAGCACCTCAAAGGTTTGCTTTAAGTGGCTTATTTAGCACCATATAGGCAGAGGAAGAGCTAAAATCAATTCTTCAACAAAGACCACAAGACCCTCCTTTCTCCTTCTACAACTCTCAGCCTCATTCATTACCTATGTTCCAAGAAATGAGGAAAGGGTCTTTTAAGACAATCTCTTTAGTTACTCAGTTCATCCACAGAGCAGGCCATCCTGGTGCACTGAATAAGGCAGAAGTCTTATGAAAAGACAGCATGTGACCTGTGACTGGGTGCTCTCAAGGAAACCTGAGCCAGCTTCCTGTCATGCCCTCTCCAAACAAGAATGTGGAATTAGAGCTGGCTGAATAAGCCAAGGCCTGACTAGCAAACAGGGAAGCTCTGCTAGCCTCTTTAGCCAAGGGCTACATAAAGGTTGGCATGAAACAAGCCAGGGGAAAAGGAAAGGGAGGAACCAGAGAATTAGAGGGAGTGGGAGCTCTTCTCTGCTGGGAGAAGCAGCTAGCAGTTCCTGAGACTCTACCAGTGAAGCTGTTTGTAGAATACTGTAAATGAAGAGCACTGGTGATAGCACCAAAAAAGAGATAGCTTGTGGACGCAGCAAGGGAAGAGCAGAAGGGGGCCCTGTTACAGACCATCTGTTAAAAACTATCATAATAAATATGCACAAGGGGTAGTAATTTGCTTGTAATGCTATATAATTTTCATAGGTGCGCACTTATACCCTTGACATTTGTCAAAAGGACTAAGCCAGTGGTGCACCCTGCTCCATAGTAATTCTCTATTTCATGGACAAGAACCAGAGTCACATTTGCAACTACCCAGGACTGGGAAAGAGGTGCTACGAACAGTGTCCTACCCAGAACAACTTCACAATGACAGGTATTATCTTCTTGTCTATGTCATAGTTTGGTTTTGGCAAAGGTTCCCTGAAATAAAGCACTGAAGCACTAAATAGAAAAATTAATCCTACAGCCAGTGCTGACACGATAATGCAGTGACAAGGAGACAAGTATAGCATCTCTGACAGCATTAAGATGAAATGTTAAGTAGAACTCCAGTTAAACCAAAGGGATATCATCGAGTAGCGCAGAAGTTTGTGTCTTTAACAGAAGTTTTACCTAACCCAATGTCAGTATAAAGGCGTAGATCTTCAGCTGATGTAAACTGTCTTAGCTCCCCTGAAATCAATGCTGAGTATACGACAGAATACTTCTTTTATAAAAATATTTTTTCAAATATTCTAAGAAACATTAGAATGCAAAACACAGTTGGACCTTGTTACATCAGGAGAACAAAAAGCTCAATGACTATGAAGTGAGTATGTCCAGCCTTATTTCACTATAATGATCTAAGTACCACCATAATTTAGTGAATATACCTATGGGTTATATTCGTTTTTACAAACCCCCCCCCCCCCCCCCCCCCCACACACACACACACACACACACACACACCGCCCCTCCAGGGCTATAGTTGTGTGCAGGTTATATAGCCTTTTTTTTTTTTTAAACCCAACAGCGACTCTCCAGGCGGTGAACGCTCCCCCGCATGGAGGCCAGTGGTGGTTCCTGTGGCTGTTCAGGAACGGAGGGAAGAGGGGGGAGAAATATGCGCTCCCCCATCCAGAGGCTGGTGGTTCCTACGGCTGTGGAGAAACCAGGGGGATGAGCGCTCCCCTGCTCAGAGGCTGGCGGAACCGGGGCAGAGAGTGGCTGGCTAATTCCTGCCGCGCCCCCCCTCCTCCCCATAAGTTAGCAAATATACCTCCAGCACAGAAAAGTCTTGCATACCCCGCCGGTTATACTCGTGTGCAGGGTATACACGATTTTTGTTTACTCCAACAGCAAAAACTGCGGGGTATATTCCAGGGTGGGGTATATTCCGGGGTGGGGTATATTCGCTAAATTACGGTATATGAGGAAAAGCTGTAGGTGGAAATCAAGTCAAAATACACTTTAAATTTCTGTCAATTTTAATAAGGTAATCTAAGAAGTTAACTATTTCTCTTGATTGCATCCCTTTAGAGATCCCTTGGATCAGTCTGAAAATAGAAGAAAGTAAGTTTCTCTGCTAACAAATACAAGTTTCCTCATTTCATAACAGTTTTTAAGTGCATTGCTATGGAAAGTGTTTTAGGAAATTTGGAGACTGAAAAGTTCTGTATCCATAACAAACCCAGATATTGATTATATAGGAGAAAATTATAATCTAATGTATGTTTATTTTGAAGGCTTCCTTATTTACAGTAATCAACTTCACGTCTGTTTGTTTAAATTCATTATTTACCTATTCGATTTTTTTAGAAAGGCCAATAATTTTCAAAAAGCAACCTAATCATTTGCTTTAGAAGAGCCTTTTCGTATTCAAGTAGTTTCTGACAATTGTGGAAACATTTTTGTGAATTAACATAAAAGCAACTGCTCCCCCCATGCATAATTGTAAGGGTAAAAAGATTTTAACTTCAGCAGAGAAACAAGATATGTCTGTAACACAGTGTTAATGCAGAGAATTGTGAAAAATCTGAAACAAAATCATCCCAGAAGACGACACAAATACCCTCCATCCCAAGGACACACAGATAGTTTATACTTCCATGAAACAGAAGACTGAGGAACTAATACTGGGATATACTTTTTTGTTGTTTTTATAGGAAGGAAACAGAAAAATCAATATGGCTCATCAGTTACATCAAGATGTATTTTTACTGCACTCCATCCCAAGATGTTGAATAACAGTGTACATTTAAAAGAGGGAAATTATATATATATATTTTTTTTACCTATACTTTTGCTCACAGATAGTCTTGGAGGAGAGTTTGCGTCTTCAGATTCTTCAGATGAGTGAGCCAAAAAGTCATGAAGCTTCTGCACCAACGTGTTCAACTTGCTTTCGCTGATAAAACACAGAAGTGTCACTTGAAATTATCTCTCTCATGCCTCTTTAGTATTATATTATGCAAACTTAAAATGAATACTGCTAGTTCTTCAATACTATATCCATAGTAACTGAAGAACTTCCAAAGCAAGGCTTTGGGTTTTTTTTTTTAAACAAAACATCTATCCTAAAAAGAGACACCAAAATAATAAAAAAATAACCCACATACAATTTTGAAAGAATTGTAAGTACAGATATGGCACTGAAATATAAGCATTTAAGACTACATTAGTATATAGTAAACAATAAAGCAAGTCCTATTTTAAAAGCTGAATTTCATGTAATTAAAATTTTTTTACAAGTGTCAAGAAAAGTACGTTGCTATTCAAAGAAAGGAAAGAACGTAACTTAAAAAAAAAACCAAAAACACTCTGATATAAGAATTTCCTTAAATAATAGCTAAAAATCAAAGTGAGAGAATCACTGACACAAATATTAGTCAGTCTGTAATGCAAACAGCAATTGCTAGCAGTTGCTCTCTGTGTCTTAAAAATAAGTTGTCAACATGCAATTATGAATTGAGTGTTTCATACACAATAACCAGCAATGTGTGTATCTTGTCAGAAGACTATTGCTTAGGATTAGTATCTTTATTTGAATTAGTTTATTGATGTTACCACTAACAGATTTTTTTCAATTAGTCAGTTTTACAGAACAGTACCCATTGGTCATTTCCCTCCCATGTACCCAAGTTTTCTTATGAATAAGGCAAAGCTCTAATTCACCAGGTACCTTATTAGTACTTCCTATTTAAAAGCGTTTGTCTCAGGCCCTCCACAAATTTTTCTCCTGAGCTCATATGCCTTTTCAAGCTCTTGGTATAGTAATTGAAAAATCATACATAATCAACTATGCTGGTCCATGGATTAAAATAACTCCTTAACACAGTCATAGAAAGGACACACATGAATTGCATTTTTTAAATTATTTTCAAGACATTCAATTGTTTGATAGTGCACACTTCAAACGGTAATTTTTAAAAATGTATTAAGAAAAAAATTAAGGGTTTTCTGCTCCCCTACTTACAGTTTAGACAGTATTCAGCATAGATACAGCAGTCAAATCAGCTCAGGCCCACAAATCTACAAGTCAACCTGCTGCCTTTTGAATTTTAAACTTTAGCTAATGCTGCTACTGAACTACAACCACTTTCAGGGCCTGGGGAAGAACATGCTCTTCTAAAAACAATGCATGAGAGATTTAATGCTGCTGGCACAAATGACCATCATCAACAAAACAATGAAACTGACCATATACAAAGTGCATCCAGCAAACAAAAATCTCTGCTAGTCATCTGAGATGTTTATAATGTTTTTTAAACAAATGTTCATATTAAAATCCATTCTATATCATCACACACAACTTAAAGGCCAACAGTATAAGCCAGGTTCTTCTCACTCCAGCAACTTGCTGTCCTCAGGAGTTTCCTCTACTAAATGTCCCACATCACTTCCTGCAGCCCCATTGGCCAGGAATGGCAAACTGCAGCCACAGGAGCTGTCAGCAACCATACCTGCATACACTCAGGTAAATAAAGCATCTGGCAGCACACCTGTAGCTAATCCTGGCGAACCATGTCCAGCTTGCAGGCCACTTATTGTCCACCCCTGCTCTAGGGAGCAAAAAAGACCACAAAATGACCCTTTCACTTTTAAGACACCCTTTGAGAAGCTGTTCCTGAACCTCTCAAAAAGTCTTTCCCTCTGATCCTTACACCTCTCTCCAATCCTGCCAACCTTCTGGCTAATAAGCAAGGTTGAAAAGTATAACCACACATTAAGAAGCATAATTTAAAGACAAACTGATTCAGTTCTACTTCTACTTCATTAACTCTAAATCAAAATATATACCTTAGCATTGTCAAATGAGAGATGGCAGCCATCTCAGAATGCAACTGAATAAAGAAATCTATCCCCTATCCAGTTATTCTGACAAACTAACGTAAACAAACTTTTGTGTGTAAAAATCCACTAGCGAGTTCTGATAACTTAGTATTTAAAGCGAATCACACATGCAGAAAAGCTTTTCAATATAAAACACAATGTAAGTTCCATCTAAATTATATTTATATTGAAATCTTAAGGAAGCTTCATTAAAACCTGAGTGGATTTGATTTAAATCGTTATTTAAATCACTATTCAGGAAGACTCAATTTAATCATGGTTTTCTACATAAAAGTGCATTCTTGTTGGTCGTTACAATCTTAAAACATTCTTTACCATTCAGAGATAGATGTAGGTTTCATTTTTAGAAAATATACACTGTATATTTCTAAACAGTGATTTATTTTGAAAATTTCAAGATTTTACAGCTATATCAGAAAATGAATGACTGTTTGGTTATTTCATTTACCAAAGGTAACTGAAGCAGATATTTATGAAATCATTGGGAGGTGAACTATCATTAATATTTATAGGAGTTTCTTGCCATGCTGTATTAGGAGGAGAACATCATTTGGAGCACTAGCGAGGCTTAGAGCACCAGCTCCTGATTCCAGACACACGAGGGGGGAGGCAAAGAAAGCCCCAACTCGTGTCTGTCCCCAGTGTCCCCGAATCGCAGAGTCACCCTTGGGAGGGGTAGGGTCATGGGGGCCACAGCAAGGAGCAGAGGAAGAGGGGGCCAGGGCAAGGAGGTTATGTGGGAATTGGGGACTGGGATGTGATGTGGTCAGGCTCAGAGGGTTGGGAGTTTCTGGAGTAGTTTTTTTGCTTCTTACTTGTGTGGTCCCCAACTGATAGTTCCCCACCCCTACCATGAAGAAAGAAAAACACTGAGATATTTTGTGTTGGACATAAATTAATATTTTATTTTATTTTATTTACAGCGAAATTTGATAAACCAACATGAAAAAGCTAAATAGTTTAAATTAAACCATTCTCCCTAGCTACAGCACTAGCAAAATGGCTCAGGCATAATTATGTAATTAACGGTGAGTTTCCATTAGCAACTGGTGGTCCACAGAAATGTGTTCACTGAGCCAGGCGGTACACTGACCAAAAAGAGTTTTGAGAACCACTGTGCTAGAGAGTGAATGCTGCCCAGGCTGTGGCTCTGGGGTTGGGCAGTGGCAGGGGGCAGCTGAGAGGAGAGGAAAACAAATGGAGGGTCCTCCTGCCCCAAAGCTGCGTTGGCCCTTCAGTCCATGGCAGGAAGATAAGGGCCATCATAGACCGGACCCCAATGAGACCACGCCCCCCCGCAGACCTGGACACTCTAAGGTCACCCACCTACCCCTGCATCACCCATATCCTAAAAAAGAAAAAAACCCAGAGCCATCCTCACCCCAGCCTATGTTGGCAATCCACCTTCGCATCCCCCCTGCAAGATTGAAGCCAGCACCATCTTCCTTAAGAGGGGGCATGGGGAAGCCCCAATGCTCCGCATGGCTTCCAGGGAAGCACACACATGCTAGTCCTCCCCTCCCCAAAAGGAAAAAAGCAGGAGCAAAGCACAAGACAAGAGATCAAGCAGGGTGCACAGTGGAGAGAGGCCCTCCCCCTCTCCCTGATGAGCGGCATAGCCCTGGGTAGGAGGGTTAAATCTTGGCACTTGACTTTGGAAATGTTGCTAACCCCTGCTCTAGAGACTTTTTGCACACTGATGAATTTCTCTTTCATACACTTTATCCAGCAATTTGTCTATGATATCTTGTGAACCATCTTCATGACTGAACCATGTTAATGAAGTATAGGTTCTCAATTATACAGAAAGGAGAGTTTGTTTCATAAACAAACCAGCATTTAATCAATTACCTCTTTTTTGTAAATTGCTGGTTCTGATCACAAACTTATCTGTGGTTGTTTATGGATGGTGAAGATTTTTTTCTTTATTACTACAGATGATATATACGATAGGACTTAAACACTACCTTTGGCAAAAAACTCTAAAACTATAGAAAACAATGGTGATCTTAAAGGTGAATATTCTTTAGAATCCTGTATGTTGAGAAAGGATTCTTCTAAACTGCATTGACTTACTCAATGAGCAATATGGTGGTAATAAACAAAGTATTACTCATTGGCACTCAGTACTATTTTAAAACATGAAATTGAAAAAGGAAGATCTGTCTATTTCAACTATTTACTTTATCACAACAACTATATTTATTGCTCAAACATGAGAATTCAAGAGTAGTCCAGAAGGAGGACAGGCAGTCCTGAAGAAAAAAAAGTATGAAAAAGTTTACCAACCTAAAGATCTTGCATGTTCAGACATGTTCCTTACAATCAACTTAAACACAACTTTCTCCTGAGAAGGAATACTTCTCATGATATTGTTTCATTCAGGCAACTTGGCCTTGTATTTCTTTGGGTATGTCTAAACTACATTCTATTTTCAAAAAAGGATATGCAATTCCACAGGATCTTTCGAAAGTGAACGTAGTCTGGATGCATTTTTGGGGGGGGAAACCCCGTTTTCAAAAAACCACATAAACCTCATTTTTCGAGGAAGAGCGGAGAGTTTGAGGTTTTTTCCCCCCCTGAAAAAAAACGCGTCCAGGCTTTTTCAAAAGATCCACTTTCGACAGTGAGATTGGAAGAAGATACGCAAATTCCAGCAGAATTTGCATATCCTCTTTCGAAAACAGAACATAGTCTAGACGTAGCCTTTGTTGTACTGTTTGCATTTTGCATGCATGCCTTTCTTACCCACAGGTAAAGGAACTTCGTATAAAATATTCCCATATTGGGTCTCTTTTATGGACTGCTGCCATTATAGGTTTTCCCTTCTAGTGAGAGAATGTTATGGTAGATCTCAAATCAATGAAGGCTACACTCAGAAAGACTCAAGACTTCTGGAATATGCTGCTCAGTTTCAGTTTTGTTTCTACTGCCTGTACCTCCCTTCTCACATTTATCTCCAGACTTCTTCTCCTTGTCCAGATCTATTCTGCTCCTTGTCCAGTGTTTCCCAAACAGGGTTCCACGGACCATCGTCAGGGGTTTCCACAAGAAATCGTGGAATAAATAAAAATTTTGAAATACCGCTAACAATTCCAAATATCCCTCAAAATATAGCAAGAATTTTTGTCTGGCTATTGGTAATACTGGAGTAATCTCTGTATGCTGCCAACTGCCTCTTTGTTTTGGTCAGTTCGAATCTAAGGTTCTATTTAGTTGTATTGTGCCTACCCTTCTGCTGCCCAAAATTCTCTGCGTTTCTAATCTTTTCTAGTGCACGTTACGGTCTTTCACTATTTTGTAGATTTGTAGTCTTTGCGCAGTTTTGTAATTAATGTTTTTACCAAAACTGTGGTTGTTTTCGTGTATCTAAAATCTCACTTACATAACAGTATTTTCATATGGCCACTGAAAATAAAAAAATGTGGAAGTATATGAAAAGGTGGCATGTTAGTGAAGATGATAACATTGAAAATTAATCAAAATTATCAGAGCCAAGTACTAGTGAAACAGGAAGAGAACTGATATTAAAAAAAATTCGCCTTTACAATGACAGTTACTTGGCCACGGGTTTTACATGGACTGGAAATGAAAATTGCCCCATTCCATTGTGCATTGTTTGCGGGGAAAAACTAACACACATCTATGGCCCCAGCCAAGTTAAATCAACACTTCACTACTAATCACAACTACTTGTCAAATAAAACAGTTGATTACTTTCAACGACTTTTGGATTCACAAGGAAAACGTAAAGTTTTTGAGAAGGTAACTATCAGTGAAAAGGCTCAAGCAGCAAGCTATTTAGTAGCTGAGCTAGTTGCACAAAAAATGAAAAGTCACACTGTTGCTGAAAGCCTAATAATGCCTGCTTGTAAAATAATAGTGAGTACGATTGTCAATTTCACTTTCAGCCTCTTTGCCTAAGTTCCTGTTCCTAATAATACTATTAGTAGGCGTGTGGATGACATGTCACACGACACTGAAGATGTCTTGTCTGAAATACTAACTTTGCTTTCCAAGTCAACAGACATAACAAGTAAAGCTCAGCTGTTGGCATTCTTACGATTTGGAAATGAAGGTGAAATAATGGAAATTTTTTGTTGTTGTAAAGAGCTGCCAGAAACGACCAACGGTCAAGACATTTTCAACATCTTGTCTTCTTATTTGGAATCCTGTGGTTTGTTATGGAGCCACTGTATTGGAATTTGCACTGATGTTGCCCCTTCAATGATCGGCTCAATAAAAAGCTTTGTTACACTCGCCAAAGAAAAAACCCAAATGTCTTAACGACCCACGGCTTCCTCCATTAGGAAGTTCTTGTTTCAAAAACTACTGGGGAGGATTTTAAACAAGTCCTTGATGTAGCTATGAATATGGTCAATTTTATAAAGCGCCCTCTTAAGTCATGCATGTTTGCAAAGCTGTATGACAATATGCATAAAGACCATGTGATTCTCCTTCTACACACCGATGTTAGATGGCTTTCAAGACAAAGTTTTAACAAGGCTATTTGAGCTGCGAGAGGAACTACTGCTTTTCTTCAAAGATAATAAAGCCAGTTTTTCTGACTTTCTTGAAGATACAAAATGGCTGTTGAAACTAACCTACTTAGCAGATATTTATCATCACTTAAATACCTCGAACACCACCATGCAGGGCACAAAAGAAAACATTCTAATTTCCACAGACAAACTTCTTGCATTCAAGAATAAACTCAAGGTTTTGAAAAGACACCTTTCACGTGGAAATATTGAAACATTTCAACTCCTATTTCAGTTTCAGAACCAGACAGATTATAAAGAAGTCATCCCATTAATTACCAGTCATTTGGAATCCCTACAAAAAAGCTTGACCAATACTTCCTTCTTTGTCATCAGAAATGCATGACTGTGTTAGGAACCCTTTTGTTGAGTTCTCACAAAATTTATGTCTGTAAGAAGTACAACTGACTGAACTACAGTGCGATCAAACTTTGAAGATAAAATTCAATGAAGTGACACTTCGTGGCTGTGTCTACATTGGCACCCTTTTCCGGAAAAGGGATGCTAATGAGACCAGTCGGAATTGCAAATGCTGCGGGGGATTTAAATATCCCCCGCGGCATTTGCATGAACATGGCTGCCTTTTTTTCCGGGTCGGGGTTTGCCGGAGAAAAGCGCCAGTCTAGACGGGATCTTTTGGAAAATAAAGCCTTTTCCGGAAGATCCCTTATTCCTGAATTTAAGAGGAATAAGGGATCTTCCGGAAAAGGCTTTATTTTCCAAAAGATTCCGTCTAGACTGGTGCTTTTCTCCAGCAAAGCCCCGAACCGGAAAAAAACGGCAGCCATGTTCATGCAAATGCCGCGAGGGATATTTAAATCCCCCGCGGCATTTACAATTCCGACTGGTCTCATTAGCATCCCTTTTCCGGAAAAGGGTGCCAGTGTAGACACAGCCGATGTATTTTGGATTTCAGTAAGAGAGTATCCTGTGATCTCAGCAAAAGTAGTGAACATCTTACTCCAGTTTTCAGCTTCTTACCGCTGAACAAGCTCTCTCATGTCTTACAAAAAAAGCAAAGAAAGAAATCATCTGCTGTCTGTCGACGAAGAACTGTGACTGTGTTTGTCAAAAATTCAGCCAAGAATTCAACATTTGTGCAAAAAGAAACAAGCCCAAGTGTCACACTGAAAGTAAACTTGATATTGACTTTGGATGTGAACTTTATTTTGATGTTTAAGTAAACTTTATTTTGATTTGATATTTGAAAAAAAAGATTAGATAAAACAAGAGACAGGAAAAATGCTCCAATTTTTTTTCTTACAATGTAAGCTCACACAAGCTCTTTACAAATACATTTTCATGACAATAATTTAGCAATAATTGAATTGCACTCCCCGCTGTCAACTTTTTCTGGCCAAGCAAATGTTTTCATAGGTAGGAGTTCCTCAGGATATGAAAAATTATTTTAGGGGTTTGTCCATGGGAAAAAGGTTGGAAATCACTGTTCTATTCATTGAAATTCATTGAACTTCTTGAAACTTTGCATTTTGAGAGAGAAGTCTCTGTATACAAATTTGGAGAGGGAAAAAACAGGGTTGAGGTTTGGTTTTTCCTTACCGCTATATATTATTTAAAAACATTTTTACTGTTAGCAAGCATGTTCTCTCTGGAGACACAAATCCAGTTTGAGAACTGCAAAACTAAACATTTCTGATGCTATCTTCTAGACTGAGTCCTATTAGATAGACAGAAATATTAACCTAAGTCATCTATACAGAAGCCTCTGGAACCCCATAAAATTGGGTCCTTAATTCACAATCTCTTGGAACTCACATTTTCTTATACATTACATGCACATATTGTCTCATAGTATAGAATTAATATTTATCATTCCTATTTCATGATATTTGATTTTTCAAAGATTTTATTGATTTGTCTTCCATTGATGTATATCCTGCCCGATTATAAAACTTACATAAATGCTCTTGACGAAGACAGATGAGGAGTATGAGATATAGTATCTTTTGTTGGGCCAAGTTCTGTGTTGATTTCCATTCCAAATGGCAAAATATGATATCATCCACTGTTGTATGCAAATGCTTATTCCATTAATAAGCATGGTTGGTTCCATTACCCTGGAACCAACCTAGCTACAACGCTGCACTCAAAGGCGGCACAAATTAAGAAGCACAAACAATGGTGTGATTTTGATTTTTGTGTTTAAAAATTCAGCATAATTCAGTCTTACCTGTCCTCACTAATATTACATACCAGCTAATAACTTAAACAACAAATGGTCTGGTAGCACTTTATAGACTAACAAAACATGTAGATGAAACAAAATACAGGCCAGACCACGAAAGCTCATCATCTAATAAACCATCTTGTTAGTCTTTGAAGTGCTACATAGTCCTGTATTTTGTTTCAGCTACACCAGACTAACACGGCTACATTTCTATCACTATAAAACATGTAGATGGTATCATGAGCTTTCGTGGGCACAGACTCTGGTCATCTGAAGTGGGCGATGCCCACAAAAGCTCATGATACCATCTACATGTTTTGTTAGTTTATAAAGTGCTACCAGACCATTTGTTGTTTTTTAAGTTAACCTGTACAGACTAACTCAGCCACCCCCCTGAAGCTTCTGAACATACCAGCTAATGTTAGTATTAATATTGGCTCTTTTCAATTCCTTTTCTACCTGCTTATTTTTTATTTACAGATTGCACCTCCCTGAACCAGCACCTTCTGGCTAGGTTCCCCTCCTGTACATTGACCCCACTGTCTGATTCTTACACCAGGCTCCCTAACCGCCAGCTGCCATCCTGGCTCTCCACCGAGTATGATTCTGCTCCTGGACAGCAGCCTGGCTCCGCTACCAGACCTGGCTGGGCCCTGTGGCTGCTGGCCAGACTCCAGCTGTTGGCTCTGCTCCCGGTTGAGCTCTAGTCATCAACACCCTCCCCACCCTGGTCCCTCTGTGTTGCCGACCCCTCTACTGACAGACTCCCAGCCAACCTCAGCTCTTGGTCCAGTGGCTCTCATATCCAGCAACTTCCAGGGTCCTGCTAGACCACAGATGCTGACAAGCTAGAGTCGCAAACCAGAAAGGTTCAACCTGCATCACTAAAAAAATTCTGTATTTGTGGAATGCATTTTCAAAGGTAAATTAAGCTGCATATATCAATGCAATCTGTTATAAAGACACTTTATTTTATGGATTTGTCATGTAATCATGTACAGATATTTGTATATAAAAATGACAATTCTCAATCAAAATATAAAAAAAATACAACCTGATACACTTGAACCTATTTAATCTGGCAACCTTGAGAAATAGACTAAGACACATCACAGAATTTTCCAGACCATGGGCATTCACTATAATGAAGGGTAAACAAAGTCTACTACTAATGGTTTGTATATACAAAAGCTTTATCAAGTACTATACATGTATAACATGTCATAAGATAAATCCTTGATGAACTGTACTTCAACTGGTTTTAATTATATGTAGATAATTAAGCACTAATTGTACTGTAAAGTGCCCTGCCATTTGTGTTTACAAGTTAAATTTGTACTAGACAGTACAGTATGTATACTTTGTTTTGCTGCACTATATTTCAACTTTTTATCATTAGGTAGATACAGTAATTAAACAGAAAACTAATACTGTAAAATTGTACATTACAAAGCTGAACCACATATGTTGTTTACCTGTTATAGTTGTGCCAGACAGTATGTATACTTTGTTTTGAAGGTGAACATGAAAATGTTTTATTTAACATGTACCAGTCATACAATAGAAATACTTACCTGTAGAAATGTAAGCTGATAAATACAGTACAAATGATATGAATGAAAAATATATTTAAGTATTGTACTTACATAAATTAATAGCTGACTAGAAAAATAAAGTTTCATGAAGAGTAACTAGGGGGCTGCACCCCTGCTCGCCAACCCCACACTCACTGGGGATAGGCAGCCCCAGCTCTGCCACCAGCTGCCAGAGTGGACTAGGCTGAAGCATGGCAGCCCTGATCAGCCCCAGCCCTCCCTCCACCCATTGGGCAGGGCTGAAGCCACACCAACCCTAGCCCTACCCCTTTCCCTCCTTCCCTCCCCCTCAGCCTCGCCAGGCCCAGCTCTCTCCCCCTAGCTGTCAGGGGGTTGGGCTGAGCCAAATCCATGGTGCAGGAGGCCCAGCTGCAGGTCGCACAGCTCCCGCCCGAGGACAGGGGAGGGGGAAGCGAGTGGCTATGGGATGCAGAGCGATGCATGACGATGTTTCATACAGAAATTGTTCTTTTGGATACAGTACAAATAAAAGTGATCAAAAAACCTTCAGAACACTAATACTGCTTTTACTACACAACAAACAACAACATAGTAATACTGCACACAAAACGTTATACGGAACTTCTGGTAGGTATTTCATCAACAGCCGAGGATGAAGCTTCTGGACTATTCGTCACTTCAAATGTTTCAAAAATATAATTGACTGAACATTTCCATTAACCATGCTCGTTTCATACATTTTGGTTTTTCACTTAACAGATTTTGAATTATGTAAAGATTCATAATCTGCTGTTCACTTATAAAGTTGCATTGGTCAAGGCCCAGCTATTAGATGAGTGTAAGTTTGATTCATTCATGAAGTTCTTTCTTCAGTCATCAAGTGGTCTTCATCTTCACTGTCATTTTCATCTTTATCCTTATTCTTTACCATTTCCAAAATGTCCTCATCAGCAAAATGGACAACAGGAGTATCTTTGTCAACATCAAGCCATTTCTTAATATTTTCTGCATGTAATACTTTTAAGTCAGTTAGTAATGTTTTTCGCATATTTAACCAACTCAGTCACCAGCTGTTCCTCATGTAAGGTAGAGAACCCTGTAAAGTCAGCCTTTTCACTGTTACTTCGTCTTCTAATACTAATAATGGCCAAAGCTTACGCTATGCTTTCTTCAAAATGGATCTTGGAATACCGTCCCAGGCACAAGCAAGCCCCCAGATTACATCCTTCAATTTATATTTCTTAACAATTTCATTCTCTGATTTATTACCATTTATGTCACTCAAGAATTTACGCAAAAACTCCAACCGATATCTGCACTTCAGGGAATGTAATATAGCTTGATCCTGGGGCTGAAATACTGAAGTTCAGGAAGGACATAGAAAAACACAAAAACATTATCTTTCACTAAAGTGTCTGCTTAGGGGTAGGCTGAACAATTGACCAAAGTAAGTAAAATCTTGCAATTTGGGTCCATCCCTAAACTACTGCAATGTTGACGAGCTTGTGGCACAATTTTTTTCAAACCAATCTGTTAATATTTGTCCAGAGATCCAACCATTTTTGCTTGCTTGGTATTTCACAGGAAACACTTTAATGCCACTGAATGCTCTTGGATACAAGCTTTTTCTGATCACCAGCAACTTTATCTTATGTGTTCCAGCTGCATTTGAGCAACCTAAAACAGCCATTTCTTCCTTCAATTCCTTCATTCCACTATATGTATTATCTTCAGTACCCAACCTTTTCCTGAGCGTGCATCTCCAATATAATGCCATTTCATCTGCATTATACACTTGTTCGGGACATAGTTTTTCATCCACTACTAATTTTGAAAATTCTTGTATAAACTTTTTCAGCTGCTTCTTGATTGTCAGAGAGTCTTTCCCAGCCACACTGTAGAGAGTGATACCATGCCTTTTCTTGAATTTGTGAAGCCACCCTTAGAAATACTCACATGCAAAAGGAAGATGAAGCGGTGTATAGAATATTTTTGCTTGTTCCATAATCAATGGACTGGAGATGCTAAGTCCTTCACTTCATCGTAGCTGAAACCACTCAATTAGTGCTGTATCAAGATCAACACTTTTCCTTTCTTTCATTGTTCTATGTTTTCCATGCCTTTTTTTTGACTCCCTTCCTGCATAAAAATTGAATAGTTGTTCTTTTTGAGATCGTAGACAGTAGATGAACCAACACCGCAAAACTTCACTGATGCACCAGCATCTAGCTTCTTGAGTAAACCCATCTTCTCCTGTTTTGTAAGCGTTTTGTGACATCGCTTAGCTGCTCCAACATCACTTTGGGTTTTAAGTTGACGCTTATTGGCCACGATGACAGTATATTACATGATGCTGGAATGCTGTGGAGGTAATAATGCTGTATGTTGGGGTGAGGTACCTTTTTGGGATTGGGGCCACTGACCCACAGAAAAATCAGTTGGAGGCCACACACAAATGAGAATAAAAATAAACCCTTCAAAACAAAATGAGAGACACCACACTCCACTCGCACTCCAGTAGGAGCTCACTGGGGTGGGGGGGGATCTGGGAGAGAAGGAGGGTGCAGGAGTGTGCTGGAAGTGTGAGATCTGGGAGGGTGCAGGAGCACATATGCAGTGGGAATTTGGAAGGGAGAGTGAATTAAGGGAATGGGGTGCAGAGTCAGGTCATGAGGCTCCTAGTGCTCCATTCCCCGCCCACCATACCACTCCCAGGTGATTCATGGCCAATGGAAGCGGTGAGGGAAAGACCAGATAAATGCTTCACTGCACTGTTCTTCTCCTAGATGAATGAGGGGGAGTGGCAGCATGCAGAGCTGCATTCTCCTCCCCCTGCCAGGGAGAGCCTATGGGCCAGATCTAGCCTGCAGCTTGCCTGGATCAAGCCTGCAAGACCTAGTGCTTCCTCCCACTGCAGCAGGGAGCTGTCACTGGTAATTCAGCTATGCTGGGTTTTGAACCACAGGTGTTCCCAGATCATGGACACCCAGATTAAGAAGGTTCAAATGTAGCTTTAAAAAGGTACCAGGATTACAAACCAAAATTTTGGGCCCAGTTTATTGCAGATAATTTTCAATAAATTTATCTTTGAGAAAGTTATACAGAATCATTCCAATCCCCAACTGACCTCAATAAGCAGGTGAGTATGGAAGGGGAGAATCAGACCCATGGAAATCAGAAACAGAATAGACCATTAAAACTTAGTCTATTCCTATGCCATGTAGCACTGTTCCCTACAATGTATTTGCTAGTGACATGCATTCACAGTTGTGTTCTAAGTCTTAATTCTGTAAGGATAGTCTAGAACAGTATTTTCAAACTTTTTCTCATGACCCAGCTGAAGAAATTTGTTGATGCCCATAACCCAGCATGATTTGATTAGAGTGTGAGCTCCATGGTGGAGCTGAGGATGAGAGCTCTGGCTATAGGAAGGGATCCAGCTTTGGAGAAGTGTGGAGGACAGAGTTAAGGCAAGAGAGGCTTACCTTGCCTCCCAGTCAATGGTGCAGCAGACATGCTAAGGCAGGTTTCCTGCCTCTCCTGGCACTGCAGACCATGCTGAGCCCCAGAAGCAACTAGCAACAGGTTCCCAGCCAGTGGGAATGTGGAGCTAGTGCTCAGTGCAGGGTCTGAGTGCTCTCCTTTCTCCTATCTAGGAGCCAGGCCTGCTACCACATGATTCTGAGGCCAAAGAGCCAAAGGTTTAGGATATGTTTTTAACAGTCTGCAATGTCAGGACAGGCAACACACCCACTGGTCACCTGATCCCTCTGCAGCAATGAGACCCAGTGCCTGAGATTCCACAGCCCAGAACTGCATCGCAACCCACAGTTTGAAAACCACGGATCTAGGATGTAACTTGCATGTTTTAAAACTTTAGCACACACAGAGAAAGTTAAAATACACTACGGTCATAAAACATGTTCGTGCCTTACACGCATTTAGAGTATACCTCGACTAAGATAAATGAGTAAAAAAAACCTCCTGATATAGATATGCTCCAAAAATTCTCAGATCCTTACATGGGAAATGCTTTAAAAACCACAAACTATTAATCTGTGACTTCCAAAATGTATTATTTATAATTACTTTCTTCACATATCTTCAAAATACAGGTATGGACCTCATAATTAAATTATTTTCAGCAACTGGAACCGTGTTGTAATTATAAATTTCTAGTATCAGAGGGGTAGCCGTGTTAGTCTGAATCTGCAAAAGCGATGAGGAGTCCTGTGGCACCTTATAGACTAACTGAAGTGTAGGAGCATAAGCTTTCGTGGGCAAAGACCCACTTCGTCAGATGCATGTAGTGGAAATTTCCAGAGGCAGGAATAAATATGCAGGCCAGGATCAGGCTGGAGATGACCAGGTGGATCCAATCAAGGAGGATGAGGCCCACTTCTAGCAGCTGATCTGGAGGTGTGAATTCCAAGAGAATAGAAGCTGCTTTTGTAGTTAGCAAGCCATTCACAGTCTTTGTTTAATCCAGAGTTGATTGTGTCAAACTTAAAGATGAACTGTAGCTCAGAAGTTTCTCTTTGAAGTCTGGTCCTGAAGTTTTTTTGCTGCAGGATGGCTACTTTTAGATCTGCAATTGTGTGTCCAGGAAGATTGAAGTGTTCCCCTACAGGTTTTTGTATGTTGCCATTCCTAATATCAGATTTGTGTCCATTGATTCTTTTACGTAGGGACTGTCCTGTTTGGCCGATGTATATAGCAGTGGGGCATTGTTGGCACATGATGGCATATATTACGTTGGTGGATGTGCAGGAGAATGTACCAGTGACAGTATGGCTGATCTGGTTAGGTCCTGTGATGGTGTTGCTGGTGTATATATGTGGGCAGAGTTGGCACCGAGGTTTGTTGCAAGGATTGGTTCCTGAGTTCGAGTTATTATGGTGCGGTGTGTAGTTGCTGGTGAGAATATGCTTCAGGTTGGCGGGTTGTCTGTGGGCAAGGACCGGCCTACCTCCCAAGGCCTGTGAGAGCGAGGGATCATTGTCCAGGATGGGTTGAAGATCACTAATGATGCGTTGGAGAGGTTTTAGCTGGGGACTGTAGGTGATGGCCAGTGGTGTTCTGTTGGTTTCTTTCTTGGGCTTGTCCCGTAGCAGGAGGCTTCTGGGTACACATCTGGCTCTGTCAATCTGTCTCCTCACTTCCTCGTGTGGGTATCGCAGTTTACAGAATGCTTGTTGAAGGTCTTGTAGGTGTAGGTCTCTGTCTGAGGGGTTGGAGCATATGCGGTTGTACCTCAGTGCTTGGCTGTAAACAATGGATCGTGTGGTGTGTCCGGGATGGAAACTGGAGATGGAAATTGTGCCAACAATGCCCCACTGCTATATACATCAGCCAAACAGGACAGTCCCTACGTAAAAGAATCAATGGACACAAATCTGATATTAGGAATGGCAACATACAAAAACCTGTAGGGGAACACTTCAATCTTCCTGGACACACAATTGCAGATCTAAAAGTAGCCATCCTGCAGCAAAAAAACTTCAGGACCAGACTTCAAAGAGAAACTGCTGAGCTACAGTTCATCTTTAAGTTTGACACAATCAACTCTGGATTAAACAAAGACTGTGAATGGCTTGCTAACTACAAAAGCAGCTTCTATTCTCTTGGAATTCACACCTCCAGATCAGCTGCTAGAAGTGGGCCTCATCCTCCTTGATTGGATCCACCTGGTCATCTCCAGCCTGATCCTGGCCTGCATATTTATTCCTGCCTCTGGAAATTTCCACTACATGCATCTGACGAAGTGGGTCTTTGCCCACGAAAGCTTATGCTCCTACACTTCAGTTAGTCTATAAGGTGCCACAGGACTCCTCATCGCTTTTATAAATTTCTATTTACCCTTCTTTTTTAATGAACAAATTGCTTCCCCATTCCTCTTTGGAACCCCACTCTTTTTAGCTTATCCACATGTAACAATTTTGAATGGTTCCTGACAGTCAAAAGTTTAGGATCTGTTTTTAAATTAAAACTCTTTTAAGAACATATTTTTGAAAGCAATGTTTGTGTTCTTCATTATTTTATTTAGGCAATGGCAAAATGTTAAGTAATTATCACTTTCCAGTTTAAAAGGTAAAATGGCAACTTGCAGCATAATACAAGGACTCAATGATAACAATTTAAGTAGCACTTTAATGATTCTAAAAATCATGCAGATTTTTTTTTTAATTGCAGTTAGATTTTGGGCAAATTGTTTTAAACAGGAATACTAAATCACTTTACTCTCCAATCCTCTGTAACTGCCAGTTTACATAAAGGAGAGGCAAGGTAGATGAGAGTGTACAGATTGAACCTCTCTAATCCAGCACTCTCTGGTCCAGCATGATTTTAGTTACCCAGATGTCCACTTACCAAGGGTGTTGCCAAGTTTCTCCCATAAAGTTTGTTTACCAGTCATCAGCCCTGGCTCTCAGTGTGCTGTGATGTTATTTAGCTCTAATTTACCTCTAAATGTCTTCTAAGAGCCAAGTGAGCAGTGAACGGGTTCATAATGCTGCGAGACAATAAACCTCATGTGGTTTGGCAAATTCTCTGTTTGGCACTGGTCAAGTCCCAAGGATGCGGGACTAGAAAGGTTCAACCTGAATCTTTGATCTGAAGAAAAGCACTGTGTAGCTCAAAACTGTGTCTCTTACCAACAGAAGTTGGTCCAATAAAAGATACTAACTTACCTGCCTTGTTTCTTTCATGTCCTAGAACCAAAATGGCTACCACACTGCCATTTCACACAATTAAAATTCTGGGGAACTGGATGTGACCAGTAACAAGAATGGTTTTTTTCCCCCACCTCAAAAGTCACTGATGTGAATGAAGCCCATATAAACTAGTGATCAATGTCTGTCCAGAATACTTACAACTATTAAACATGTTCACTTCCAAAAATGTCAATTAAATGGTAAAGTCAATTACCATATGATGGATTCTGCATCTACAACTGGGATTCTAACAAGATGACGTAGGGAAATATAGCTTTAAGGGGTTGAAAATGAACTTTTCAAAATTAACTCCTTTGGTTAAAACATTCACACAGGAGACAAAGAAGATGCAAATGAGTTCTGAAAAATCTATTATGGCACAATACACTTTCCAAATAAATACATGAAAAAGAAAGGCAGAATAAAATAAAACAAAACCTCTCAAATCTGTTTAAACAAGACCAGTGAATGTTAGAATGTATGACTTTAAAATATACAATTATTCTGCCATAAAAGATGGTGATGACTTCCCCCCCCCCAGAGAATATTTATGTAACAACTCTGAAGTTTACCCAGTTTGATAAGTGAATCATAAAAAAGGAGTCAAAGTAATAAAGTGAAAGGGGAGAGTGTGGAAGAGAAGAAAAGTGAAAGAGACCCTGAGGTTATGTCTTTACAATGTTCCCTGTGTAAGAATTGCAGACAGGTCCTTGAAAAAAAAAATTGAAAGTATTCCTATTTCACTGTAAGTAAAATTGTAATGAGGCTACCTAGTTAAGGTTTGCAGTTTCAAACTGGACTTTATGCATCATTATTGATTTTTTCTCTAACCTTTATAAATCTTGTTTAATGAGACTATTACTTCCATACAGTTGTGTCAGAACTTTCTCATGCTCATGCAGGGAAACCACTTACACTGAAGAGAAACACTGAAGATAAACTATACTCAGAAGGAAAAATGTCTAGAGCCTTACCCCAATTCAGAGGTCCCCATCAAAAGGGAAGAAAGTAGGGTACTCTCCCATAAAACGTGTCAAGGTTATGGTCTGACAGATGGACACAAAAGCAGACAATGTGAACAAGTATTTTACTCATTTTCTGATACCCAGTCAGAGCGCAAGTGAACAAAATAAGTACTTAACACATAGCACAGTATACACATAGTTTTCCAAAATTCATTTTAAAATAATCAAACCATCCTATATAAAACATACTTTTTATGTTAAAGATACTGGAAGATTTACTCAGTGTTGCTGGTGTCCTCAACTCAATATATTTTTGGCTGTTGGTAAATAAAATGAAAATGTACACACTTCATTTGAATCATTGCTTTGGGGAAGGACCTGGAGATAATAAATTGCGAGTAATTGACTAGTCAACGTATTTTGCATTGACTATTCAATTAGTTGATAGGGCACTTCCGCTTTTGAACAACCTTAGGGCTGTTGTTACACTTGAAAACACACAAGCACCGTGAGGAGCCCAGGATCAGCTAGGGACTCCCCTGCTAGCCCTGGGCATTGAAATGCTCCAGGGAGCCCGGTTTCAGGCTCCTCACAGCATTTAAAAGCAGCAGTGCCCCATAGAGCCCGGGATCAGCTGGGGACTCCCAGCTGACACGGGGCTCTACGCAATGTTTCCACTTTGAAATGCCGCGGGGAGCCCAGAGTCAGGCTCCACGTGGTGTTTCAAAGTGGCAGCCCACATAGAGCCCATGTTCAGCAGGGGAGTCCACAGCTGATCCCGGGCTCCACATAGCACTGCCACTTTGAAATGCTGCATGCAGCCTGGGGGTGCATGCAGCATTTCCACGTGGCGCTCAGGGTCTAGCCCCAGGCTCCATGTGGTGCTGCAGCTTTTAAGTAGCCCCTCTTTCCCCACCCGTTGCTGAATCTTTCTGATAGAGGTAGCAAACGGGGAGGGGGACGGGACGGGGCTAGCTGACTAGCCTGTCAACTATCTGACAAGCATTTGCTTATCGGATAGTCCACTAGTCCTTCACATCCCTAGTTCAGAATGCAGGGTGTCCGAGGGAGAGAGAACTATCCCTGCCCTCTCTCACCACAGAAACTTGGGGTCACGTAAGAAGCGCTTCTCCACGGCCGCTTCAACATCAGTAGCCACAGCCAGGGGTCTAGGTTCATCAGCACCTTGTGCTCCTCAGCCAAGCGAGGAACGCAGGAAACTGTGCACTTTTCCCTCGTTCCCTGACAAAAGGGGACAGCCAGCAATGTTCCTGTACATATCAGGGAATGGGAGGGGGGGGGAAGGGAAAGAGTTCCTCCCCCCAAAGTGCACCTTGGGTTAGGATGTTCAGGGCTGAGGCAGTCCTGGACTGGGGTAGGTAGCATACCCCCAGCTATTCCCTTTCATTTGACTGGTGATTGTCTTTTTTCTGTATGGTTTTATGAAAAGCAATCCTATTCCAAGTATATTCCATTTTCTGACCCAACCAAGCTCTTACCCTGCTTTAAGGTATGACAAATTTGGCGGTCCTAGCTCTTACTGTTTAGAAGTTCTTGAACAGACACACAGACAAATTCTCTCAGATATACAGTAGAGATAATAATAAAAACCATTAAATTTCAGAGAGATATCTGTTAATCAGTTTCAGCAAAAACAAAAACAAAAAGAAGTCCAGTGGCACATTAAAGACTAACAAAATTGTTACGGTATTAGAGCACTCTAATAAATTTGTTAGTCTTTACAGTGCCACCAGACTCCTTGTTATTTTTGTAAATGATTTCAAAAGTTTATGCTAATTAAGCAATTTCAAGACAGTGTTTGCTTACATCTGTGACTCAATGAGCAGGTCAATTTAAATTAAGTTTACTGTGGTAGCAACTTAAAAATTCAAGCCAGAGATGCCCTAAAAAATTGCACACTATCAAAGTTTTATAAAGATGATGCCCCATTCTACAATATTATATCATTAACTTGTTACTTGATTAACCTCTCATTTGGTAAGAATTAATTTTATAATACACAGGAGTTTAATCAAAAGATACCCAGCAAACTTTAGGACATTTGGGGACATGCCCTCAGAGTATATTGAGTCAGGAAAGCAAACACCAGAAAAGAGTCTCTAGAGACACTAATTGCTCATAAAAGGGAAATGGAGACCAGGTGAACAAAAGTTCACTAAGAGACTCTCTATTCAAAGAAGATTGGATACCATCTCAATAAAAGTAAATTGTCTAAACCATCTGAGAACAGCAATGGGTATTCCTGAATGTTGCATTATTCTATTAAAGGGTAAACATTTCTGTTTTCAGATAACTCAAGTTGAGAAGATAACTAGGAAGACTAATTAGAACAAGCCTGAGAATAGAAAAACAAGTACTGGAGAACAAATGTATGAATTATAACAGGTGGGGAACATTTTTCAGGTTGGGGGCCCACACACAAGCGAGGAACAAAAAAGCAAACAAAACACCTTACTGACATGGCCCCCAATGTTTCAATCTCTACTATGCATAATGCAAAGAAATATGAAGACAAAGAAAACTTTGAAGGAGAGGTTTTACAATTTTACTTCTGCAATTAGAAAATACACGAACAGATCATTCCCATCTTCTGATTAGTGAAGGGGCCTTTTTCAAAGCCTTATGGATGCTACAGATAACGCATAGTTCAATAGAACTAACAACTTTGCTTTAGCTTTTAAGTTAATACATTTAATATTTGCCTTGTGCAGTGCCATATGGTGATAGATTTGTCCTAAAATCTTGTTGGAAAGCCTGACCACATTTTGCTTTTTTAATGCAACTTGCATCCATTTATTTTGAATGAGTGATGCTGCTGCATGACATGATGCATATTATGTAAAACAGCAATAATCTAATTTGAAATAAGTCAGTAGCAGCCATTATGGACTAAAATTATCATTCCAAAACTACCAATCTTTCACCCATCCTACCAGCACAAAATAATCTGTAATTTCTTCAAGAACATAACTGCAACCTTGTTACCATATCCCATCCCAAATCACCTCCACCCCAACCCAAACCATATTGCTCATAAGGTTCCTTTGTAATTTCTTGCAGTGACTACACTACTTCATACTGACTTTTCAAACCAGTGTTACCCAAACTTGGGTGATGATCTCCAAAGACTCATGGAGGTGTCTAAGAGGACAGGATGAGAGGGGTCTGAGGAGATCGCTCATTCTGTAAAATAATAAATTAATTTATAATAAAAAATATATATACACAACATAGGCCTTGTAATGGTGTATCTATTTAAGGCTATCATATTTTATACTATTGCATATTGCAGTTTTTGCTTCTGGATTTGGTTAAACTTTCTTGATGTTTCCTCTGTTAATATTTCTGTTAACACTGCTACAGCCCTTCAAGCTAGGATATAATATCCCAATTAATTGGTTAGCCAGTTAAACATAATGGTTAACTGACAAAAGGCATTGGGAAAGGGCTGCTGCAGTCTACCCACCAGGCACAAACTGGGGCTGCTCTGGCTGGGCTGGAGCACCCCAGACCCTGCAGAGCTGGAGCAGCCTCCTCCCCCTGGCGGGAGAGGAGACACTCTAGCCCCCACCAGTGAAGCAGTTAACCAGGTCACATCCCTACTTCAAGCACAGCTAACCCAGAAATTAGAAAGCTTTCAGGGCAGGGAACACCTTTGGGAAGAAAACTACCATTCCTATCAGTATTGATAGAAACTCTTCTGGAATGTTATGGTATAATAGAAACAACTACTGAGACGGGAAAAAATTCAGCCCCCTCTTGTTTTGATCAAAAAACAAAACAAACAGAAATGTAATTTAATCCAAACTTCACTAGCAGGATGCCATACTGTTAATTACTACCCACTGCACACATGTCAAAAAGAGTTGGAACTATGGACAAAAAAAATCCATGTAAACAACTCCAATTGTTTAGGAATCATAATTAGAAGGATCTTAATACAGGATAAAGGTGATGCTACTTTTATTTAAAATTTTGTTTTGATTTTGCAAACGAAGCTAGTCAACATTCATGATGCTTAACTGAGAATCATTTATTATTCATATCGCATTTTAAGCATTCAGAGTGCTGTGCAGTTTCTGGACAATGCTGTTTGCTCACACTCCCCTGAAATGTCTGTATGTCGGAGAGTGCATAAAACTAATTATGTATTAATGGTAAAATATAGCATCTGTCTGTCAACATTGAAGCTGATTTGTGGTATGGCAAAGCACAGTTTGCTGTATGGAGCAAAGTAAAGGAATTTTACACAGTAGAGCAGAGCAGGTCCTAGAAAGCAAAATCTACAAAAAGCCTCCACTCTCAGGAGGGTGCAGTCTGCAAGCTACAGAAAAGTCTGCTTATAGACCAAGATGCTTACAGTGAATCCCTTGAGTGAAGATCAGCTCTCCTGGAGTCAGGCACACAAACCGTGATGTAAAAACACACCCTTTACGGTGGAGGGACAGTAAGGAGAAAGGGACTTTCACACTGAGATAAACACGTCGGGTGCGGGAGAGGGGGAAGAGGAGGCAGGACCACTATGGCACCAAAACATTCGCTGACGCAAAAACACTATCCAGGGATTGGGGCGATAAGGGGAGGGCAGCGCCCCGCTACCTGCTCCAGCCAAGGAAAGAATAGAGACGAAGCCCCGCTCCCCTCCCCTCCCCTCCAACGTGCCCGCTACGGTGGGATTGTGGCAGAGGGACCAGGCCGCAGCACCGGCCCCAGCACACCGGCAAGAGGAACGTAAGCGTCCGCGGGCCCCTCCCCCTCAGCCCAGCCGGGTTTAAGCCCCGCACACACAGAGGCAACAGCGAGGCCGCACTTAACCTCCCTCCCGCCAGTCCCACCCCCTTCCCGGCCTTTACCCCCGCAACGCCTTAGTCAGCCCCCGCGGCCTTCTCTGCCAATCCCTTCCCCGGCCTCCCCCTCCACCGGGACCGCCCGCAGAGGGGAGCAGCCGCCCCTCGTCTTAGGGGGGGAGGAAAGTATCCCCAGCTGCCTCTCCTCAGCGCGGGCTGCTCCGAGCCTGCCAGGCGAGTGTCCCGGGCCGTACCTCATGGGCTCTGCGGTCATCTCGCCGCCGCTCGGTGCCCCCGGCCAAGCCGGAACCGAGCTCAGGCGCGGAAGGGACACAAAGCCGTTAGTGCCGCCATCGCCAGCGCCGCCGCCATCTTGTCAGAGGGAAAAATGAGGGAGACGGCCTCCCTCCTGCCGCCTTCCTCCCTCGCCGTGTCCCATTGGCTGCCTGCCACCCCCCATCGATTTTCTAATTGGCCCACTTGCACCGGGCCTGTTGCTAAGGTCGTTTACGTCATCTCCAGAGCTACGATTGGCTGGATGCATGGTTACGTCACCCGTAAGGCTTTGACGTCAGCATATTATGGTATGACGTTGTCCATGAAAAGGGGAAGGAAGCTTCCTCACTTTGTTCGCTTGGCATCTACACTGGTAAGATGTCTCATTCAGGGAAGCAAAGAGCAAGTGGCAGCTGCCACCTCAGGCATTTATCAAGATAACAATGGGTCTCAAACTTCATTGCACCATGACAACCCCAGGAAAAGGGACTGAAGCTAGAGCATCAGCATCCTGGGGACATGCGGGAGAGAAGGCAAAGCTTAGCCCAAGGCTTAAGCCCCAGACAAGGGGCCTTAATATGAGCTCTAAGACTCGGCACTGAAACCATTATCACATCCACTCTCAGTCTTCTCTTTTCCACACTAAACAAATCATATATTTTTAATCTTTCCCCATAAATCATGTTTTCTAGATCTTCAGTCACTTTTGTGACTTTTCTCTGACTTTTTCTAATTTGACCACATCTTTCCTGAAATGTGGTGCCCGGAACTGGACACAATACTCCAGTTCAGACTTAATCAGCACAGAAGGATTACTTCTTGTGTCTTGCTTACAATGTTTTTGCTAATGCATCCTAGAATGATGTCCACTTATTTTTTTTAAAAAGTGTTACACTGCTGAATCATATTTAGCTGTTTCTTTTCACAAGTGTTGCACTGTTGACTCATATATAGCTTGTGATCCACTATGATACCCCGATCCCTTCCTGCAGTACTCCTTCGTAGGTGGTAATTTCCTATTTTGTATCTGAACAGCCGATTGTTCCTTTTCAAGTGGACTACTTTGCATTTGTCCTTATTGCATTTCATCCTATTTATTTCAGATCATGTCTCCAGTTTGACCAGATAATTTTGAATTATAATCCTATCCTCCAAACTTCTTGCAGCTCCCACTCCAGTTTTGTAACTTAAGGTGCATCTACGCTGCACCTGTAGCTCAAAATAAGCCATGTCATTTGAGCGACCTTATTTTGAAATAGAGCACTATTCCAAAATGTCCCTTAATCCTCATGGAATGGGATGTTGGAATAGCGCACCCATTATTTTAGAAGATATTTTGAAATAACAGGCATGCTGTCAAGACACAGAAAACGCTATTTCGGATACCAGAAACATCCTGAAATAGCACCACCGTGTAGATGTAGCCTAAGGCTACATCTACACTGGCATGTTCTCAGGCAAAAACTTTTGCAGAAGAGTTCTTTTGCAGAGTTCTTCTGCAAAACCTCTTCCAGAAGAGAGCGTCTACACTGGCATGTGCTTTTGCGCAAGAGATGTGCTTTTGCGCAAGAGCATCCATGCCAGTGTAGATGCTCTCTTGCGCAAGAAAGCTCTGATGGCCATTTTAACCATAGGGCTTTCTTGCGCAAGAAATTCACGTTACCTGTCTACACTGGCCTCTTCTGGAAGAGCTCTTGTGCAAGAGGGCTTATTCCTGAGCGGGAGCGTCAGAGTTCTCGCGCAAGAAGCCCTGATTTTATACATTAGAACGTCAGTTTACTTGCGCAAGAACACGTGGCCAGTGTAGACTGGTAGCAAGTTTTTGCACAAGAGCAGCCGCTTTTGCACAAGATCGCGCCAGTGTAGACACAGCCTTAATGTACTCTCTATGCCCTTGTCTAAATCTTTGATTAAGATGTTGAACAGAAGAGGACCCAGAGTTGATCCATGTGGGACCCCACTCATGCTTTTCCAGCATGACTGAACTATAGCTATTCTCTGGGGACAGTTATCCAATCCATTTTGCATCCACCTTATAGTAGCCCCATATAGGTTGTATTTCCCTAGGGCATTTATGAGAAGGTCATCCAAGACAGTATCAAAAGCCTTACTGAAGTCAAGAGAAACCACACCTAACACTTTGCCCTATCCACAAGGCTTTTTACCCTGTCAAAGAAAGCTAGCAGGTTGGTTTGACACAATTTCTTCTTAAATCCATTTTGACTAACTTATCACTTTAGTATTTATCTTCTATGTTTGCAAACTGATTGCTTAATTATTAGCTCCATTGTCTTTCCTGGTACAGAAGTGAAGCTGACAAATTCTCTGGATTGTTCTTATTTTCGTTTTTATAGACAGACACTATATTTGCCCTTTTCCAGTCTTCTAGAATCTCTCTTGTCTTTCATGAACTTTAAAAGACCACATTTCTAATGCTTCATATATCTCCTTAGTCAACTCCTTCAGTATTCTAGGATGCATTTCAGCAGGCCCTGAATCCAGAAATCTCAGGATCATCTTATCTGAAGCTCTAAGGTGACGCAGGACTACTAGTTTTTAAAGTAACTTTTCAAAGTAATTTTAACTTGTTCTTTACCTGTTTTAGCCTCTGCTCCTAGTGAATGCCAGTAAAAATTCGATATGTTAGGGGTCTAATCACAACCAAATTTCTTGGTGAAAACTAAAATGAAGTCATTAAGCACCTCTCTCATTTCCACATTTCCTGTTATTGTCCGCCGCCCCCCACCCTTGACATTGAGTAAAGGGACTAACATATCCTTGGTCTTCCTCTTGCTGCTAATGTATTTGTACAGGTTGAACCTCTGGTCCAGCACTCTCGGAATCTGGCAGCTGCCGAACCAGAGAATTTGCCAAACCCTGGAAGGTAAATATTTTCTAGCAGCATTACCTACACTTCCACTGCTCACTGGGCTCTGAGAAGACATTTAGAGAAATGCCGATCCATATCATTGATATGGAACTGATTATAGATTACACATAACAAATACTGAAGATAACTGAATATTTGCCCAGTTATGCACAGAAGTTGGCTTTGTTGTGTTGAATGTTCTCTCATCCCATTTTTCTCTTTTTGTTATTCTGATCTATACGTAATATTCAATATGACAGTGTGGCATCTATTCTGTAGCTGTCTGTGCCCAATAATAAAGGCAAATAAAAGGAAAGTTTAGCAGTGAGAGAAGGAGGAGAAGTAGCATCTCAAGGTCAAATGCTGGAAGAGAACAGTCTACTGTAAAATTGTGAGTATAATGCGCACCTATGTATAATGCGCACCCTGACTTTGGAATCTTAGCGTGATGAAAAAATCTGAACTCCTATGTATAATGTGTCCCGGGGTTTGAAGCCATCGAGCTTAGCAGCCCCACAACTTCTGCCAACAGGTGGCTGTCCTGCAGCCAGGAGCCTACCCTCTAGCACCAAGCCCAGACTTGTCCGCTTCCCGGAGGTGGCCCCAGGCTGCAGGAGAGCTGGAGGGAGGGACATGGAGAAATCCCTGTGATATATTTTGTATTTAAGATCTTGGCCTTTTAGATATCTTTGTTAAGTGTTCTTATAGAATCTCTGTAACATTTCTCCTATAACTTTGTATTAAGATATATAGATCTTGTAAGAAAAAAAATGTCTTTTGACCTCTCCCTTTTTCTTGATTGCCCTGTTGAAATGAATGGGGTGTGAATGGAGAATGAAAGGTGAACACCTCCAGCAACAGTTGCAAGGGTGGAGAGGGTCTGGGAGCCAGATCCAAGACAATACCTGCAAAGTGAGCTCATTAAGAAGACTGGACAGACAGACAGACGCCTTGGGAGTCAAGCAGCAAGTGCCTGCCCTTGGAAGAACTCTCTTTGAAGCAGCATTAAGAAAGGCAAGCTGATGACTAATTGGCTGCATGAGAGGGATAAATAGGAGGCATCTTGCAGAGGGACCCCGGGTTTTCATCTTGTCAACATGGGAGTATCGATCTGGATCTGCAGAAGCCCGGCTCCACCCCCTCCCCCATCTAACTCACCTGGCCAGTGAAGTTAGGGGGAGCAACTTTTGGTAACAACAAGATGGAGTGTGCTTGTGTGTGTGTGTGTGTGTGTGTGTGTGTGATGTATCATATGCATATGATAAAGTATTGATTATTCTATGTGTGATCAATAAATGTGGCATGTTGCCTTATCCCTCAAAAGAAGTACCCGGGGATCTTTTTCAAAGTACAACAGACACACCGCTTCCACCTGCAGGCTCACCCAGGAAACACATGCGCAGCCTGGGGAGCCAGTGGCGGAATTTAAAACCTGCCCCCCGGACAGCTGCCCATGTGCCGCACCAGCACCAAACCCAGCCTCACCTACTTCCCAGAAGCAGCCACGGGCTGCAGGAGAGAGGGACACGCCACTCCCACCTGCAGGCTCTCCCGGGAGGTTCGGGCTGCACAGCCTCTTCCCTCCCTGGTGCTCGCTAAGCTCGCGCCTGCCCCGGGGACCCCCGGGCGCAGCCTGAAGGAGCACCAGGCAGGCAGCAAGCCAGGGCGCTGCAGCCTGGCTGTGCTGCTGGCTCCTTGCCTTGTCCGGAAGCCTGGCAGGACGGCGACCCCCACACCGCGCTGCAGCGGGAAAGTTTCTGGGCGCAGTCTGAAGGAGCACTGGGCAGGCAGTGAGCCAGGGTGCTGCCAAAATAAAACTTAAAAAAACACTTATGTATTAATGCGCACCCCAACTTTGACCCTAAAAAAAGTTGGGAAAAAAAAAAGAGTGCATTATACTCACGATTTTATGGTATTTCCAGTTGATGCTGTATGCTAGGAAAAAATGGTTACTTACCTCTCGTAACTGTTGTTTTTTGAGATGTGTTGCACATGTCCATTCCATGCAGGTGTGGGCATGCTGCATGCACAGCTTGTCGGAGAGTTTTCCCTTAGTGGTACCCATTGGCCCTGCAGGGAGCCCCCAAGAGTAGTGCCTGCATATAAGCCCCTGCCAGCATACCACCCCCCTCAGTTCCTTCTTGCCGGCAGACTCCGACGAAGGGGAGGGAGGTGGGCTTTGGAATGGACATGAGCAACACATCTCAAAGAACAACAGTTACGAGAGGTAAGTAACTTTTTTAATCTTCGAGTGATTGCTCATGTCCATTCCATGGAGGTGACTTCAAAGCTAACCCCCATGGAGGTGGGGTCAGAGACTACAATGAAACAGACTGAAACACCGCTCTGCCCATAGCCACGTCATTCCTGGCCTGCTGCGCTATGGTGTAATGACTTGTGAAGGTATGCAACGAAGACCAGATGGCTGCCCTGCAGATATCAACGATGGGCACCTGAGCCACAAAAGCAGTGGACAAAGCTTGGGCCCTAGTGCAGTGAGCTGTAATAGAGGGAGCTGGCACATGAGCCAGCTTGTAACAAGTCTGGATGCAAAAAGTGATTAATGACAAGATATGCTGAGCTGACACTGGCATACCCTTCATCCTGTCAGCTATGGAAGCAAATAACTGGGGGGACTTACAAAAGGGTTTTGTTGTATCCAAATAAAAAGCCAAGGGACATCTAATGTCTAAAGTGTGTAGAGCCTACTATCTTCCTGACTCTTGAGGTTTGGGATAAAAAACAAGTAAAAAATATCCTGATTGATATGGAAATGAGACATTACCTTAGGCAAAAAACGCAGGGTGAGGGTGAAATCTAACTCTGTCTTTGAAGAAAATGGTGTAAGAGGGGCTGTCTGCAGTCAAGGCCTGCAGTTCTGAAACCCTCTTAGCTGAAGTAATAGCCACAAGCAACAAAACCTTCCAGGAAAGATACAACGGTGTGCACATCGCTGATAGCTCAAAGGGAGGCACCATCAACTTAGTGAGCACCAGGTTAAGGTTCCAAGGGGGCAGGAGCTGTCACACCTGGGGACACATCCTGTCCAATCCCTTGAGAAAACGATGCACCATAGGGTCAGAGAAGACAGTCTTGCCCCGGGACTCCAAATGGAAGGCCAAAATACAGCCAGTCCGAGTTACAAATGCGTCAATTTACGACCATTCGTACTTAAGACCAACCTCCCATTAAGCGCATTACAGCTGGTCCCCGAGTTATGAACGCATGATCCGCGCTTATGAACAGCGCGGTCACATTTAAATGAATGGGGTCCGACTTACGAATAAATCAGCTACGACCAAGTGTTTGGTACGTAACTTAGAGTCCTTCAGCCCATACAGACTAGTCCTGGGTGTGTTCTGAGAACGGACTTGCACCCTCAAATTGCAGGTCCTGGATGGTGTTCTAAACCTCTGGTGGGATGCTGGAAACCTGGAGCCAGGTACTACTGCACAATCCCAGGTCAGTCACCATAGTGCGAGCCACTACATCCAGGGCCACCTAGAGCACTGTTTGGGACACTAACTTGCCCTCCTCAGACAAGGCCTTGTACTCTTGCCTGGAATCCAGGAGCAACAACTTAAATTTGTCCATTGCCATCCAGGAATTGAAGGCATACCTGCTCAGGAGCACCTGTTGGCTGGCAATCCTGAGCAGGAGTCCTCTTGGGGCATAGGCCTTATGACCTAGAAGATCTAATTTCTTGGCCTCCCTATTTTTAGGGGTAGGCAAAGACTGACCCTGACTGCCACTCCTGGTGGTTGGCCACCTGGACCACAAGCAAGCTGGGCAGTGGGTGCGAGAAGAGATGCTTGTGGCCAGCTTGGGGGACAAAATACTTCTGTTCCACCCTCTTGTCAGTGGGGGGGAATGGAGGTGGGCGTCTGCCAGAGGGTCTTTGTAATTTTACCCACTGTCTTATTCAGTGGTAGGGTCACCCTAGACAGGGCTCAGCATTCAGGATGCCCACTGTCGGGTTGAAATCCTCCAACACCCACTCGAGCTGCAGCCCCAGACTTTGGACGAGGCACTTGAGAAATGTTAGTGGGCATGGGAGTCCATTGATGGCATAGATGGAGATGCCAAGCTGAGGGCCTTGTCAGGGAGGACAGTGAGTACTCTTGCATAGTAGAGTTCTTGTGCACCTGGAGGTGCTCCAAGGATTGGGATGAGGCTGGCTGGTTTGGTACCCCCCTAAGACCTTGCCCGGCAATCCCCTCCAGGCAGGGTCTGAGAGACTCCTTATGGGCTGAACACCCTTGGCCAGGTTTTGGGGAGTGAAGCAATGCCACAGCTGAAGGCAGCACCCGAGGCCCCCAAATAGGATAAGCCCACCACAGTAGGAGCGCTCTCCTCGGCCAGATGATAGGCCCACAGGACCAGGTGCTGCCACTGTGGAAGCCAAGATCGCTGCACTGATTGGCTGGAAGTGCTGAGGTGTTGTGAATGATGACTGGAATGGGAGCGGTGCCAAGAGTGGAAGTAGTGCCGGGATCAGGAGCTGTGTCGAGAATGGGAACAGTGTCAGGAATGGGAGCAAGAGACAGTGGCCTGGGACCAGACGGACTCGATGTCAGAGTCAGAAGAATAGTCAGACCTCGATTCAGAGGACGCCTCAGAGACTGGTGCAAAGAGCCTTGCCGGATCATAGCTGCCAGCTTGCCCCAGTGCCGAATAGGCAGCAGCAGCAGCACTAGAGGTGCCATGGGGTGCATCACTGAAGCAGAGGTGCTTGGGGCCGTGCCTTCCCCCAAGGCCTGGGATGAGTCCACAACTGGTACCAGTGCCAGGTCTGGTGCAGGTGCTGCAGGGCGTGGCATGGGAGTGGGTGCTGTCATCCTGACTGGAGCTAGTGCAGGCCTTGAAGAGCACCAGCTAGACTCTGGTGCGGGCACCTTGGTGCAGGCACGGGCCTGTGAGTCCCTCTGTGGTGTCAGTTCCAACAGCAAGGCAGGGGAGGAAGCGAGTTCTATCGACTCCCTAGCTGCCTCAAACGTGTCCAGGGTTGAGGACTGGTCCACCTCTAAGGGATCTTCCTCAGGATTGGGATCCCAGGCCACGCTCAACTGGACCCGAGATGGCCCTGGAGCAGTGGGCCTCAAGGCCGGAGCAGCAGAATCAGAGTGTCCCAATTGAGGGTGCACTCTGGATATGTGCTGCGATGGAGACCTGCCTCTATCCACCCTCTTCTTCTTTTGAGGCACTGGAGACTGAGAGCAATGCTGGGCACAGGGCGTCTCAATGATGTCAAGGCAGCAGACATCTTCAGTGCCTCCTGTACCCAAGACAGTGCACTGTGCAAAGCTGGGGCCCGATCAGCACATGGTGGCAGGCAGAGTGCTGAATCCATTAGGAGTATTTTCAGGTGCCAATCTCTCTCGCACTAAGTCCAGGGCTTAAAACACCAACAAATTTTACAATTTGCCTCTCCCCAACACTTCAAGCATGATACCTGCAGTTCCCCACAGAATATAGGCTTAAGGCAGTCCACGCAGGGCTTAAAGCCTTAGGGCCCGGGCATGCCCCAGGGAAGGGGAGGTAAGGGGGTGCAGCGGGCAAACTCCAAATCAACAGGAACTCAAAAACCATGACTGTGAAAAACAGGGAACTTGGAAAAAAACCCTGGTGGCAGTTTTCTTAGGCTTTTTTTTTTTTTGCGAGTTTTTGCAGCATAAGGATCTTATGCAAAACGGGTTTTGAGCAAATGGCTTTGTCTACACGACAAGTTTTTGCGGCAGAAAATATGCTAATGAGGGACTCATAAGCATAAGTTGCGATATCATTAGCATATTTTCTGTCATTGCTTTTTGCTCAAGGGGTTTTTGTGCAAAAACAAGCAATGTAGCCACTTCCATTTGCTCAAAACCCCCATTTTGCACAAGATCCTTATGCTGCAAAAACTCACACACAAAAAAAAGCCTAAGAAAACTGCAGCTATCATACTTGCAAGCAAGCGAGACCGGAGCTCCAACAACCACAGGCAGTAAGAAGGAACTGAGGGGGTGGTGGGCTGGCACGGGGATTATGTGTGTGTATATGCAGGCACCACTCCAGGGGCTCCCTGCCAGCCCAACGGGTACTGCTAAAGGAAAACTCTCTGACAAGCTGTGCACGTGGTGCATATGCACCTACATGGAACGCACATGAGCAATCACTCAAAGAAGTCCTTTTTTCACACTGGTGGAAAACTGGGGAAGAAAGAGTGTAGTGATAATACATCTTTAGAAGGTCTTGACCCTCCATGAGTCTTTTGCTTAGACCTGACCATGCTACAGTTGAAACTATATTAGCATGATGACCATCCTGATCTTTGAGGATGATGATTTCTCCTGACAGTGGCCTCTGCTTGATTATAGCGGGCCCCACAATCTACAGCATAATTCTAGAGCAGGGGTGGAGAACCTTTTTCTGGTCAGGGGCACCTGACCACCAGGCAAGTAGATTGTGTGCTCCAGCCCCGAGGTGGGATAGTGGGAGAGCTGGAGTGTCAGCGCAGGCTCCCCAATGCTGGGGGGGCACCCCGAGCCTTAGGGGCTGGATCCAGGCAAGCTGTGGGCCACAGGTTCCCCATCCCTGTTCTAGAGTATCGGTAAGATTTCCAAAAGCACACAAGTGATTTGGGCACCTGTAAAGGGGCACGCTCCCCTCAAGTGATATCCCGCGGTCAAAGCCTCCCATGGACCCGCTTGCCAGCATCCGTACAGCCCAATGGCCGAAATCCAAGTCTCAGCTGCCTGTACCAGAATATCTACTGCCTGGCCACCACAGCCCCAAATAGTGGTCCCCTCTATCAGAGATAATATGTCTCAGCAGCCTGCATCCCAATTAACAGTCCCCTCTATAGGGGTTAATAAGGTCTGGAGACCTAGACCACCACAGCACTTCCCTCTGTACTGGGTAAAATATGGCCCTGAGGCCTAGTCCACAGGCCCAAAGGAAACTCTATCTGTCCTGGAGCACTATGGAGGGAGAGTAGGGGGATCTGGGTCCTCCCACTCCACCGGGTCCCAGCCCAGGGCCCTGTTGGCAGTGGTTCTATCCACTGCTTACTCCGCAGGGATCCCACTGCAATATGCTAAGCACTCGGGGGTTTATGCCCTACCCTAGGCTTCTTCCTACCGCCCCCTGCATCTCCCCATCGCCGTACCTCCAAACTGCCTCCTTGGTCGTGGCTGTGGCTGTAACAGTGGCTGCATTGGGTCAGGCTGCATCTGCTCCTCTGGCTCTGGAGGTTCCTCAGCAGGTCCTTCCTCTGTGGCCAGCCCTGAGTGAGCGACCTCAGGGCCTTTTATACTCAGGCTCACCTGTAAGCATGCCCAGCAAAGTTGTGGGGGAAGGATGCTTTCAGTCAGCTGGGCCCAGCCCACAGTCTGTTCTATAGTGTGGGGCTGGGATGCCCTGTCACAGCACTCAAGTCCCCTTATTGGTCAATGGGATTCAGGCACTTTAGTCATTTCAAAATTTTATCTGAGATATTGGACAAAAAAGCCAGTGCACAATAGTCAGATAAATTAGCATAGGAACAAATATTCTGTGAGTGCATGCATATATGCATTCCACTGTAAGTGTGTGCATGCCTCATTCACAGTGGTCAGAGAACATTTTTCCTCAGTGGTACCTTGCTGGGCAGTTCAAGCACCCTCTGTCACCACACACCACTGAGTGTTAGTATAAGAGAGCAATCCCTGACACTTCCTCCCCTCCCCCCCCGCCAGTTCCTTGCCAGTGACAGTTGTCAGAGTGCTTTCAGCCTTCTTCTCATAAGCACTTCCCTCATCCTTTGTGTGTGTGTATCCTGTTTTGTTTTGAGGAATTAGTTTTCTTTTAGCTAGCCTTAAGGATAAGTTTTAGTTTACATTTTTTGGATCAGTTCTTCCTCTTTCAATTCCAGGATTGGTGCCAGAATGATTCTGCACTTACCTGGTTTTAAATCCTACCAGATTTAATCCTACCTAGGCTGGATTGAAATGTTTGAAATTGAGCCTGTTTGAAATGATTGAGAGAATCCTACATAAGTGATTGGTCACATTTAGAGATTAATCCCCACTCAGATGTTACTCTTGAAAGTAGCACTTTGCCCTCCATTGGATTCATCTTCCATGGAGAGAGCCCCAAATTCATCAGGTTCAGCACAGAATGCATCAGAGATGTATGCAGCTTCTTGGAACCATTCATTGGCCCTGAAGAATGATACATATATTAGGGGCAGTCAAACTTACTGACTCTCCAAGCCCCATATGACAATGTTGCCATGCTAGGATTTGGGGCTTTAGCCCCATAGCAAGCACTTCAGTCCTGCTCTTGCTGAAGCCCCAAGCTCCAGCAAACATACTCCACAGAGCTGAGCCCCAAGACTCCCCTCTCTGCTGCACTGAAGCTCCTACTGCACCACCCCTCTTCAAGACAGAGGTCCTGAATCCCTCCTCTGTTCCCTTTATCTGATAGGTGGAGAATAAGGGGGTTGGGTGTGAGGGGCTCTGTGAGTTGCAGTTTAGCTATAAAAGCGGCGAGGAGTCCTGTGGCACTTTATAGACTAAGCAAAGTGTTAGAGCATAAGCTTTCATGGGCAAAGACCCACTTCGTCAGATGCATGTATCTGACGAAGTGGGTCTTTGCCCACGAAAGATTATGCTCCAACACTTTGCTTAGTCTATAAGGTGCCAAAGGGCTCCTCGCCGCTTTTGCAGATTCAGACTAACATGGCTACCCCTCTGATACTTAGCTGTAAAAGAATCACATGTAGTTTATGAGCCATGGTTTGGCCACCCTAGCAGACTCGGTACCTTACTTGGGTGTTTCGGTGCCACAGCCAAGTAGAGACAGAGATTCTGAGACATTCAGTGGAGAATTTCTTGCTGGAGAATTCTTCAGCTTAGAAGGACTTGCTACCTCCAGAATGATCTGCACATGCGCGGAATGCAGAACCGTGTGAAACCGCACAGCTGGTGAGTGGGGCTCACTGCCACTTGGCGAGCCCTGATGATGACTATTGGTCATGTCACAGTCACAGCACTGGCCTTCTCCTAAAAACAACTTGCCCAGCCAAGGATGGGCCCAGGCCCATATGAGTGACCATTCTGGACAAATGGAGCACAAATCTTCCCACTGGGACACTTCCCCTCAACTATTTAGTTCTTTTGTAGTCAGTACTTCTCTTGGTGCATCAGTACCAAAAGTATCGTTCTTCATTGACTACTACTGAACAGCCAGCAGTCATTCAGGCAGCTTCCCCAGAATAAGTCGGGGCAGCCACCACCTCAGAATCCTGTGGCATTCTCTTCCTCATGGCTAAATGAGGCTATTGATGCAGCAAGTGACCCACCACTACCACCACCAGAAGGCCAGAGAACTCATCTAGATCTATTAAGAAGATGTCCTCTATTCTTGAGATTCAAACAGAGGAAATGCATAAAAGCTCACAAATGAGTGGACATTTTGGTATCAGCAGCCCCTGCCAGGGTGCCTCTCCCAATTAACACAGCAATTAACCAGAGGACTGTAGCCAGAATGTTGAGGTAATGGTGGATGAGGGCAAGAACTGCTTGTGGTGGGGTCACCAGCCCCGTCCCCTTTAACCCCAAGGCCTGGTCCTTTAACTGCAGGCCCAGAGGCCTAGTCCTTTAAATAAAGGCCCAGTGGCTTAGTCCTTTGGATGCAGGCCCAGTGGCCTAGTCCTTTATGGGATCCCCTCGTCGTCCGGGATCTGGGAGGAAGGGGTACGGGGGCCCAGGCCCTCCTGCTCCACCGGGCTCCAACCAAGGGCCCTATCAATGGTGGGTGGTTCCCACCACTGGCTCAGTGGGGAGTTCTCCCCAAAACTCGCCACACCCGCTGGGTCCTTTTCTGGGCCCTGCCCTGGGTTGCTTCCTACCCCCTCACCCTGACTGACAGCGGTCCCACCTGTGGATGCGGGTCCGGCTACAGCAGCAACATGGGCAGGCGTGGCTTGGGAGACAGCAGTGGCCGGGGCAGTGACAGCTTCTAGGGGGGCTGCACAGCGCAGCCGGTGTTGCGGTCTGGCTTGTCCCGGAGACAAAAGTGGCAGGAGTAACTGGTCCAGCGCCTCTTGGTCCAGCTGCAACGGCTGTGGCTCTGGAGTCTGGAGAGGAGCTCCTTCCTCTCTAGCGGCCAGCCCCAACTGAGCAGCCCTGCAGCCTTTTATACCGGGGCTGCACTGCAAGCATGCCCTGCAGGGCTGCGGGGAGCGGCGTATTCTACCCAAGAGGCGGGCTCTCCGCCCCCATGTTCAGTGCGGGGCTGGCCTGCCGCGTCACACTGCTGTTTAAGAAAGTTTAAATGGCATAAACATGGCAACTCAAACCCTGGCATCATGTATTCCTATGAGATGTTTGTGGTTACAGTAGTCTAGGATCTCTCTAGAAATCCAGCAGACCATCAAGGATCTTAAAGACTAAAAGATTCCAGGGTGACATTAAGATCTATTGGATATTATGCTCAGGAAACAATTCAATCCTCAACTACCATGCACATACCAGGATTTTGCTTCAGAGCCTCAAGATCTGCTGAGAAGAAAGTACAGGGCTTATAGAGGACAACATCCACTGCCACACTCTTCAGCATTAGTGAGCTCCTTCTGTCCAGCCCCCTCATTCAAAAAGACATTCTGGTGTGTTGGTGGGAGGTGGCATAGCAGTTCTGTTTGTTTCCCACTTTTGATTTAAGAATCACTTACCCACTTCCTAAATGCTTGGGCTTAGGTACAAGGTTCCCTCTAATCTTTCCCATCCATGTGCAGATTTCTTCCTATCTATGGGCAGAATAAATTTTTCTATGTGTGAATGGATCCCACCAATAGAAACAAAATCTAGTTGTGGGTGCTCTGCTAATCAGCTGGGAGGCACATGAATCCCTCCTGAGCGGCTGCCGAAGTGCTCAGCTTACAGGGAACACTGCTTAGGTATCATCACGGGTATTTTCAGCACATCAAATTACAGTCTCCAGGGGATCTCTGTGCCCAAACCAATCACACCTACCTTTCTATAACTGTTGTTCTTTGAGGTGCATTGCACATGTCAGTTCCACAAGCAACACTCCCTCTCCTCTATCAGTGTCTATCCAGTATGAAGGAACTTAGGGGAACCAGAGATGGCTTCCTCTCTTATACGAGCACACAGCAGTACGAGAGAAATGATGCTCAAGCTACAACCCAACAAGAACCTGTGAGGGGGTTTGATTCATCACTGTGGCACCTCCTTCTGGCTCTCCTAGGGTATGTCTACACTACAGTGTTATTTCAAAATATCTTATTTCGAAATAGTTAATTCAAAATAGCTTATTTTGAAATAGAACATCTACACACAAAATGCATTTTGAAATAGCGTTTTGCTATTTCGAAATAGCACATCCACACTGAGCAGACATTAAATTGCATTGAAGGCCAGCTGGAACCAGGTCCAGCAGGGTATCAGGTCAGGAGTTTATTTGTGTGGGTGCTGCCTGAGGCTTTCTGAGGCTTGTGCTTAAAGGGACCCCCACCCTGGGCAGCCGGTTCTCAGCTTTCCCTGCTTGCTTGCCTACCTCGATGAGGAACAGCAAAGCATTTGTGTCTGTGCGTGCTCTGGTTGTCCTCACTCGGGACACCACAGCACTCTGCAACATGGAGCCGGAACGGCCCCTGGGCACTCTGGTGCTTCTCGTGGATGCGTTGATGCGAGCCTGGCTGCACTTTCTGCAGGCTGCCATCCAGGAGGTCCATCAGGGGGCTGTCAGTATCCAGGAGGCCCTGCGGGACAGCTTCCACCCTGAGGAGCACTAAATAGCCTCCCTGGTCTGCCCCACTGGGGGCTTGTGCCTCATTCCTTCCCCACTTCCTTCCACTTACCCTCCCATCCCCCTTCCTGATGTCAAATAAAATACATGTATTTTCATGAACACAAGCTCTCTTTATTTAACAATACTGGGTGGGGGCGGATGAAACTGGTGAGACTGGAGAAAGGAGGTGGGAGAGAGGAAGAAAAAGGGTGGGAGAGGGGAGGGGGAAATCTGGGAGGAGGAAAGTGGAAGGGGCAAGCATGGGGAAGAAGGGGGAGGGGAAGCTCAGGGTTGGGGGTCTTGCCAGACCAACTTGATTTTTATACGAACCTGCTCCTGGGTTCACATGTGGCCTTTGGTGGCCAGGCTGGCAGCTATCCTGCCATAGACAGCCGCATTCCTCTGTCTAGTGCGGAGATCATGGACAATGGGGGTATCCCCCTTAAATCTGAATAAGGTCCACCCTGATCTTCACCCTGGACCAGGAAAGCGCCCGCCTTCTCCAGGCCACTGGCTTGTTCATGTTTTGGGGCCACTGGGTCAGGGGCAGTGACTGCTGGCTCTGGGCTGGCAGGCGTGGAACTGGCACAGGCACTGTGGCCAGAGTCAACCCCTTTAAGGGCTCTGGGGAGGGATGGAAGGGAGATGAGTGTTCTTGTTTGAGGCTGGAATGGCCACCGGGGCACCCCGGGAAGGCTGGAGGCCCCCTATTTCGAAATAAGTGTCTACACAGCACTTATTTTGAATTAGCTATTTCTTATTTGGCATTATTCCTCATAGAATGAGGTTTGCCAAATTTGAAATAAGTGCCCCACTATTTCAAATTTATTTCGCAATAGCGGTGTGGCTGTACAGACACTAGTAAAGTTAATTTTAAATAACGGCTGTTATTTTGAATCAACTTTGATGTGTAGATATCCCCTCTAGGGATTAGCTCTGCTATTTGGTGTACTGTCTTCTGGTGGCATCTTGCTACCATCATTTTTGGTCCAGGGACTCGTGTCACTCCCAGTATTACAGCATCCTCTTCACAACACAGCCGTCTGGTTATGCTGCACTCTAGTGTCCCCCCTGAGAGAGCTGGGAATCACATTGCCGTCCTTTAGTCCAGGCATTTCCTCACTGAGAAGTGGGGGTGGGGACCCATACTCACCCACTTCTCTGGGTGAGTAGTAGATGGCCTCCATTTACTGCATCTCCTCTCAGCACCTTTCCCTGGGCCCCTTCCCTGCAGCCCCAGCACCTCCTTTGTCCTTTTCTTAGGGCCTCAGCCTGTAGCTTCCTGCAGTCCATCAGGAACTGCCTTTAGCTCGCTGGGTCTTTGCCTGCAGTACCTCTATGTCCAGGGTGCTTGCTACCCTCTGCCTATAAAACAGTTAGCCCTCCCTTCTCAACCTCCAGGTAGTGATTGCAACTGTGCTGTACTGCAGCTTTTCTTATATGGGCCTGCTTGATGCTGAGGCTACGTCTACACTGCAGCTGTTTTGCGCAAGAAGCTTTTTGTGGAAGAGATCTTCTGCAAAAACTTCTTGCGCAAAAGTGTGTCAACATTACAAAAGCGAATCCGCACTACAAAAGCACATCACGAAAACAATGCTCTTTTGCACAAGTGAGTGTCCGCACTTCATAGATGCTCTTGTGCAAGAAAGCTCTGATGGCCATTTTGTTAATGGCTATCAAAGCACCTGTGCTCAACAAACCCCTGCTGAGCATCCACACACACCTTGCGCAACAAGGCATTTTTCCTCGTAGAAAGAGGTATACCTACACCACAAAAAGCCCTCTGTTCTGCTGTTCTACAGTAAATTTTCTTGTGCAAAAACGTGCTTGAGGTGTGGACGCTCTGTGGGTTTTCGTGCAAAAACCTTGTAGTGTAGATGTAGCCTGATTGGGTGCCTCTTGTACGGCTTCCCTAGGGCTCTATTAACCACTCCTGAGAGCCCAGGGTAGGGACAGATATCCCATCGCAGTATCTGAGGGAAATTCTCCAAGAAAAGTTTTCCAAAAAGGTATGCACAGACATGCAATATCTTGAACAGTTACAGAAATATAGATAATCATTTTAGCTACTATGTATTTGAACAAGTTTAGAATGAACCATGCTAAGCATTGGGATATATGACTACTAATCCTTGGATGGCAGTTACAATTCATGTATCATAAAGCTCTTGGGACAGAAGCTCTATTTTCTACAGGTACAATACTATTCAATAAGCAATTTTCACTGCTATGAATGAGAGAGGTTTGTTTGGATACAGCCACTATCCTGCATAACTGGAAGGAGGAAATGTTATAATATTTTAGCCACAGATACAATTTCGCAGTAAGTGTTTTTAATTAAAAACAATTAGTGACAATGGTAGTTCTCAGAGTAAACATTCCACTAACAAGATTGGGGAAGACAGGTCTTCAAACTCGGGAAGACAGCATTTAATTGAGTCATCTTCAATGGCATTCAATCTAAAACACTGAAGCTTAAATTCTGCAGAATTTTTTAACCAATTACTTCCCCCCCCCCCACTATGAGTGTATTAAAGTCACTAGTTAAACCTCACAAGAATTTTGTGAGTAAGCTCATAATTGTCTCCACTTTACAGAAGAGGAAATGTAGGAAGTACTCTTTAATACCTAGAGACAGAAGACTTAAATTTAGTATTAAAGCATAGTCACATAGTAAGGTTTTATCTTACCTGTGTAGATGGAACCAGATTTAAAATCATTTTGATTACTCCCTTTTTGTACAACAATCATCTATCTTAGCACCCAAAGGGCTTTCAAAAATTGCATTCAGTTATGTTATTCTAAAAAGCAGTATTTGGCACGCACCAAGAATTTGTTCGGTCATTTCTTCAAAGGAGGAAATTAGCAAGTTCTCTTATACATCATAGTGAGGAATCACACTTTCATTGTAAGCTCTTGTCTACATAAACAAACTTACACCATCTGTTCATTTCTACTCACTTTCCAATTTCATTAGAGGAAAAAACGCCCTCCTATCCTTTTCTATTTTTTTTTTTAATTTTAAGAGTGAATTGTTCTCCTACGGTATGTCTACACTTGCACCCTCTTGAGAGAGGGATGCAAATGAAGACATTCAAAATTGCAAATGAAGCTGGGATTTAAATATTCCCGCACTTCATTTGCATATGCACGTTACGGCGCTATTTCGAAATAAGACACGGTTATTTCTAGAGAAGAGTTTTATCTCGAAATAACCACATCTTAACAGCATTGGTTATTTTGAAATAGCGCCATAACGCAAATATGCAAATGAAGCACAGGATATTTAAATCCCAGCTTCATTTGTCATTTCAAATGTCTTCATTTGCATCCCTCTCTCGAAAGAGGGTGCAAGTGTAGACATACCCTTAGTTGCAGCACTTCTGCTATGTACAGTTCTCTCACTTGGGTTTGTGGGCACAAACTTGTTCTGTTGGCGGGGAATTTATTTTATAAGAACTCTCCCTTCGAAGCATGACTGCCTTTTCTTCTTTGCAGAAAATCAAGACAATCTTATGTGTATCCACCACTTTAATTACACCTGAGTTCCTACATTCCTGCTGCTGCATTACCCAGATGAAACTATTTTATTTATCTCCTTCAGCTCCACATAAGAAATGTAGTTGTGCTTTTCTTAGAGGCAGAATTAAATTTTAAGGCTAAAGATGCTTAGTCTGACAGTCTATTTACGATTTGTTAAACTTAATTTGCCTAGCAGTCTACAGCCAAGTCTATTGTATTTGCCTTGTACTGTCTGCATAGTTTTACACTTACATATAGTCTGTAATCCCAAAATACTTATATGCAATAGCACAACAGAGGGCAGCAGTCTGCTCAAATCACATCACAACTGTGCTGGAATGGGAATTTTTTGCTGAGTTCACCTGTAAGCCCCATAATCTGAGCAGTGTCTGATCTTTAATGTCTCTGCAAAGAGCAGATGAGTCTTTGGTCTTAAAAAAAAAAAAAACAAAAAAAACACACACACACAGGGACAACTGTGCTTGAAGGAGCAAATGGAATATCTAAAATTCAAACTAAAGGTTCTAACAAGTGCAGGTATTTCAACCCTGATTTTTACACCCTTATCTCCTTGGCACAAGGCAGGGACCTTACAGGTCTTCATTAGAACACTTAATCTCTTTTGCTCCATTTTAACTCACCTTACCTTCAAGTCTGTGAAGGTACTTACAGTCTTGGTAGAGAAGACAGAGAAACGGTGAGAAGGAAAAAGTTACCCCCATTTTATGAGTGCAGCACTCAGCCACAGAGAGTAAGTGGCTTGCTCAAAGTCACAGGCTGTGGCAGAGCAAAGGAACCTAGATCTTTTGACTGTAAATCCATTGCCTCAACCACAGTGCCAACCTTCCTTCCTATCCACTAAAATAGTCTGAGTCACACATTTCCTGCAAATACCTGAAAGCTAATCAGTCACACAACTAGAATCAAGCCTTATGACACAGTTAATGACACAAAAATTTTACCTCCTCAGAAACAGAGTCCTAAGTTGCTATGGTTTGGATAACTTAGATATCAATACTTTTGAAGTTCAATTTCAACTGAACTTCAAAAAGCTTGAAAACTCTTCAACAAGCTTGAAAATATTAAATGGCAGCATTCTTGGAGTATTGATGAAAAGCAAGAGCTGAAGCAATCTATTATTGCATTGTAAACTTCTTCAAAGTTCCAGGATGGGTGCTAGGTTTCTTCTATGATATTTTGTATACTAGATAAGACCAGCAGTCCATCTAGTCCAATAGTCTCTCTCAGGACAGTGGTCAAATGCTTCACAAGGAATATACAAAGAAACTTGTAAGACCAAGATAAAATTTTCTAGCTAGAAGAGTTGTATTCACCTACTACCATTGTTATATTCTTGGACTACATTTTCTGTACTAGTTTAGTAGACCCCAAACAGTTTATCAGGTCATACTGATAACAAAAAAATCTAGTAAGTCAATGGATTTGAATGAGGAAAATTAACTTCATTTTATTTATAGTATATTTTATAATATATATTTAAAGTTCAGACACAAGAACAAGGATTAGACTGTAAAACATTTTATTGAAAGTTGTCCAAAATCCAGTCAATCAAGTGATTATCTGTGCTACTAAGGCTCATTGTTCTGAGCTGTATAAAAACATCCCAATATTTAAACTGAAGACTAGATTAGTGTAGTTAAGGCACTTGAGATGTAAGTTAACTTAGTGAACTGCGAACTTGAATAACAGTAACATTCTAGTTTGAATGAAGTAGTTATTTCTTATGTATTTTATAGTCCAAAGAAAAGTTCCATATCTCTTGCCCTCCTGGAACAGGGGAGAGGACAAGAAATTACTTATTTATAACATCCTTCATGATAAATGACCTCTAGGAATTTGTCCTGCTCTGTAACAGGTAGCACTTTCTAATCAAGCTGCAAGAGTTTCCACTAGTACTGGTGCTGGAATTCTTAGTTATGGCCCATTTTTAAGACTAAATGGGCTGAGGCATAAGAAGTTAAGTCTCTTCCTTCTCAGGAATAGGATGGAGAAGGAAGTGTTTCGGGGGACACACTATGCTTGGTTAGAGGAAATAAGAGCAGAAAATAAAGCAGAAAGGGCTACTATAAGGCTATGAGAATCTCCACCAAGATAATAGTGTTATCCTGGAATCATACCCGTAATCCCCCACCCATCCAATCTTCCTATTAAGTAAAGCTGAAGGAAACTAGAACAAGTTAAAGGAGGTGGCAAATCACAGTTCCAAATTACAATGACTCAAAGTGCTGGCATGTCTGCTTTTTTGGCAGGAGTCTGAAAACATTTATATACCACATTTAGGATCCCTCTGTTTTATCAGCTGAAACAGACTATCTTTTGGACTATTTTTCAGATTACAATTTTTCAAAATCAGCTACCGCGAAGGAAGAAAAGGCTAAGAACATTCTGAACCTTGGACTATGCAGACTGGATTCACTGTGCCAGCATTTATAGCATACAGAGGAATTTCAGTATCAGGCAAAGAGGGTCCTCAATGTCCACTTAACCGGGCAATGTAATCAGAAGGGAAAGGGGGATTGCCTCAAATTTATTAGACAGTTCAGAACAGCAGAGTCTGCGACAAACTGTGGGTCATTTTATTAAAAATACATCAGTGTCTTTTTGATGGTGGGAAGCGTTGAGAATTGAGGGGAAACTCAATATCAAACCACTCTGGATAACTTCATTCAAGGTTCCACATATGTTCACCAGTGCTATATGTTATAACTTTCCCTTACTCTGTGGGGATAATAATTTGCACTGCACTGCAGTTAAGTACAAGAGACTCAGGTCGAAGAACTGTAATATCTGCACATTTGCTGCTAGAAGCCGGAGTGTGTTCTAGAAAAAAGGAAGAGATTTCCAGGTACATGCTGTGTTTGTCTCTCTCATTCATGAAAGGGTATAACCCAAGCATCAGTGTTATGAAAAAAGGGAAAAGAAAATGAGAGAAACCAAAAGGGTGAGAGGAAAGATAAAGGAATTAAAAAAAAAAAAAAAATACAACCCCCACACCATTGAGGAAGCAGGAAACAAAATTATCAAACCAAATGTAAGTACTGTTTCTAGTTATTTTAAAGAAACACTGTTAGTCCATAATCTAAGTTTTGAATTCCATTAGGTTTAAAGTAAAATGGTTTAACATGATATAAAGCTTATGAAAAAAGACTGAATCTTAATACTCCATGTGACTTTCAGAGCAAACTGTCATTTTAAGGCACTACACATTTTCTTTGGTTCAGTGTTTAACTATCTCATTCATGTTCAAAAGAGGTAGCATGAACCACATGCATTTAGCTCTTCAGTTCCATTACACAGTTTCAGAGCTGACAACTTTCAAATGCTCCCAGTCTATGGAATCCTTTAGCTCATCAGGAAACTGCAATAAAACACAGGGTATTAAAAGTAAAATTCACTGAAGCAAAGAAATAAACAATTTAGTTTTCTAGGCAGTTTCATTCAGAATGATTAGGGGCATATGGGAGACTATAACATGACGAACTGAGTATGGTGCAATTGAGGTGAAAATAATTGGGGATCAGTCACGCTATAGCAAGTCCTATAGCAACTGAAAAGTTAAATTGATTGACTCTGGAGGGACCTAGGAATATAAAATCCCGTTTAATTGGCAACTGTTTAACCTGTTAATTGATTAAAAGGAGGTGAACAGGGAGCTGATCCAGCCTGGCTGGAGCCCCCTTGCCATAGGCAGGGGCTCCATGGGAGCAAACCCTATGGTGGACCACCCCACCCTCCGGGCTGGAGCAACCCCCTACCTGTGACAGGCGGGGAATTGCTCCAGCTGTTAACCTTAGCCAGTAGCCTCACCCATCAAGGGTGAGGCTTACTGGTTAATCAGTTAAACCTTCACAACTCTGTCCATTGCTCTGGAAGCAAGCCCTCATTAGTTCCAAAACACACTATGGGTTTTAATAAATTTTGTTTTGAAAGAACATTTGCCCTGGCAGAGAGAGATGAAAATATCAGCCTACATAAGCAAGTGCAAATCATAAACTAGCCACAGAAGAAGAGGGCATTGGTAGTTGACTTCCTAACTCTCATTCGTACTTTTAAAAATTTTCCCCAGAAGGATAAAGTATTTACAAAGCCTCCTGATTAGGACTTCAGCCCCCCAAAAAGCATACTACATGTTCCATATAACAAATAAAGAGACACAGGCAACTCTGAAGATCTCACGCCCAAAAAATTTAGAATTCAAGGTAGAATTTAGGTTTCAAATCCCTTAATGAGCTTTGAAAAAAAAAATCTAATTTCTAATGAGGTAACAAGAAAGAAAGAGGTGATTTGGGGAAAAAAATAAATCAAGGGAAAAAAGCTTTAAAGCAATCAAATGTTTACTCCTATTACCCTATTTATGGTGAGCAATGACAGTGTTGCATTAAAGATGTTTTATACTAAATAATTTTGGGGTTCTTATTTATTCTCTACCTATCAGATTATATAAAGTACCATGGCATTTTTTTTCTTTTATTTTGAACTGGACAGAGAAAATAGTGGCCTTAACTGTTGACTACCAAAGTTTCTGCTCATTACTGCAATCAACCAGTTTTTATGTCTCTAGTTTCACCATAAAATGAGAAGTGTTTTCAGGACCGTTTGTTTTCCATCTTTCTTCTGAAGTAGACTTCAGGCAAAGTATTGTTTTTTTAATAGTCATCCACTTATGTAAAAGAAGTACTGGGAAGGGAAACCCCAATCAGAATGGATGTAAGGGTAATAGTTTATTCATTTTTAGTTACACCCTTAACTATAAAAGTAGCACCCTTATCCTGTTATAAAATCTCAATGCTTTAAGTCACTGTCCCATTATTTACAGCAATACTCTTCAATCAATACCATAGTTACATGAACCCCTATGAATTAAAGCACATCAATTTAAACACCAAAAAAGACATACCTGTATGGATAGCCATGGTATTTAGATCTGAAGACAGAGAGCAGCCAGCTGAAGAATAATACCACGAGGCCAACTCCAGCTATACACATTACTGTAGATAAGAACAGAGTACAAAATAAAATGATCAGAGAAGTCCATCCTAAAAACACCACTCACTATGAACAGGGCTTACAAATGCTCAACCACAGCTAAATCTCCACCTGCTGCACTCAATGAGAATTTAATTGTGGATGTCAACAGGAGCAGAATTAGGGACTGCTGAGACCCTTTGAAAAAGTTTCATCCTGCAATGTTGGCAGATTAGCTGCCAACTTTTGCAAGACTTCAGGCCTCAGCCGAGCACTGACTAATTCAAACCAGTCAGTTTTTTCCTGTGCGTTAGCATAGTTAAGATGGGTATAGAACAGTGTTTCTCAAAGTTGTCTGCTAAACCACTTTGAGAAACCTGTTAACTGGTCACACTGGTTTATTTACTTATGGTGCTGCGGTCACAGCGCCTCATGGCTCCTATTGGCTCTGTTTCGCTGTTTGCCACCAAAGGGAGCCACAAGAAGCAGCGGTCCAGTCCATGCCAATTCCCAAGGCTCCCCTTGGCTTCAAACGGTGAAACAGAGCCAATAGGAGCCACGAGGCTCCGTGGCTGAGGTGCCAGTAAGTAAACAAACTGGCGTGGCCAGTTTACAGGTTTCTCAAAGTGGTTTCACAGACCACTTTGAGAAACACTGGTATAGAACTTACAACGTGATTAGACTTCATGAAATGTATGTAAATGACTATGCATTGATCTCACTTATATTATCTTTATCACTCGCTATAAAAGGTAATATTTAAATTTTTACTTTGTAACTGTAAAAAAAAAAAAAAAAAAAAAGTTTGCTCTGCAACTGAGCCCAGCCAGCAGGGATCGTCTCCTGTCCCTCAAGAAGATGTATAAAAATTAAATGGGTCATTGTGAGACATCATAACATAAAGACTTTGGCTATGTCTACAAAGTGCACCTCACAATAGTGCGGCAGTGCCGCTGCAGCCGAGCTATTGTAAGGTACACTGCATGGCTGCTCTTTATCACCAGGAGAGCTTTCATAGCAACAAAATAAAACCATCCACTATGAGGGGCAGCAGCTTCATTAATCGAATTGTGGCTCCTGAGGATGAAATATTGTCCACAGCTGCACTTTTTGTCATTAAAACTTGTTTGGGAAGTGTTTTTTCACATCCCCGTGTGTCAAAAGGTTTAACAACAGAAGTGCAATATAGACTTAGCCTTTGTTAATTGCCCCTTCCACCACTGAAGAGGTTACAAACAAAAGGGCTCACTCCATCAGCTTGAATTCTGAAAGAGAGAAGTACAAACAGCTGACCAGAAAATTTTTCATCTCTTTTGCTGTTTGGACTCTTGCAGTGTCAGAGTTATGAAACAGAAGCAGAGCTCTGCGAGGTTAACCTGGGATAGTCCTAAAACACATTTAGAGTTGACATGACATAAGAGTACAAATGTATCACCTTTTGCAACCACACACTGTAACTCATTTATTTATATGTGTTTGCCTATTTTAAACCTAGTCAGCAAATATTACATAGCATTTATTAAAGTCCATGTATCCTAGAATGCTTTTTTTGTTTTCCTGTACCTCTCTGAGCTCCTACAAATGCTTCTGTAGGAACAGAAAGTTCACCTCTTTTGGTATACTGTGCACAACAGTTCCATCAGGTACAGGAAAGCATACCTCCCCCTTTTTCTCCCCCTCTCTCGTCAGGGGAAGTTGGGTGGTAGCAGAGCAAAGAAACGAAAAGCTAGTATCATTTAGGGATGTAACAGTATAGCTGTTTAAATGGGTAACCAATAAGCTTATCCATTACCCAAACGGTTACATGGGGCTCCTGGTCCATCTCCTGGGGAACCACCTGCTGCCCCCCCATGTTGCTGCCTCTATTTCTACACTCTTACACCGCTAGAAATAACTTTGAGTTTTACTATTTTGCTACATTTCTACACTGAACTAAGAATTAAATAAAGAGAGCCTAAACACCTTGAAAAAATACATACACTAAGAAGAGTGCTAGCAGTGCAGCAAACTGCTGTACTGGAAACATTTCCTGAAGACATGTTTCCTAGATGGAGATTAAACCTTTCAATTAAGCAACAATATACACTGCTTGGATTAGAGGTAGTACTTACTTTTTCTTTTCCCCAAATCCATATCAGAGGTAGCAGCTTCATGCAGTAATACCATTCCTAAAGTAACACCACCATCTGCAAAAGCTGCTTAAGGCTAAACTGACAGACACAATATTCTTATTTTTAAATGTAATAAATCCATTCAGTCATAAACACATGGCACATATACAACTTAAAGACTCCCCAGCCAAGATAGATATGGCAGAAAAATTACAATCAACATACCGTAATTGGTAATATTCCAGGAAACACAGAAGACCAAAAACCATGAAAATGTCAGGGATCTGTTTAACTGCACTAGCTAAATATCAAAATTAGATTGAGAAAGTTTGCAACAAATAGCACTTTTCCTCAGAAAGAGGGAGGTATGAATTAAGATCTTGTCTCTAATTCATAATGCTCTACCTTGTTGACCTCCCCATGCTGATGAGAAGATTCTCAAAAGCTTGTCCATATTATTTAACTTCTTTTACATTAACTATCATCTTGTTAGGCTATTTCTCAATTTTTGTTTATTTGACAGACTATTCCAGGCACAAACAGCAAAGTTCGAACCTTTTCTGATATTCAGTTTGAACTATTTTTCACCAGTAAGAATATTGCTAAAATTGAGGACAAGATTTACAAGCTGGTTATGCTGTATTTGACCATAAGGTCTACTGACATAGGAAACTCTATACACAACACAACAGAAAAGTAACAATACCTTAAAAAGGAAAGCAAAAGCCCAGTTTTGGGATAGGTGGTATTTATGACAACACTTTTTCCTTAAAAAAAAAAAAAAAACAAAAAAAAAAAAACCAAAACCCTCCCATACTGTTCGATAAATGCACTGAAATTTGGAAACCCTTTCAAAATACAGTAAAACAAACTATCACCAAGTTAAAATAACTAAAATCATAAGTGTGCTAAAAGAAAAAAAAAATTCATGGTGCTTTATATCTAAGTTACCATTAATTGCTTCATTCACCTGAACTCAGAAGCTATATTGTAGTTACACTTCATTATTGTAATGAGATTAAAAAAACCTGAGCATACAATTTGCTGAAATAAAAAAGATTCTGATGGAAAGAAAAATAATTCACAGAAGACCCATTCTGAAGCCAGATAAAACTGGATACCAGCTGAGAATTACAAGGTCAACTGTAATTTTTTGTTTTGGTTTTAGAAGTAGGAGTATGAAACAATGAGAATGTTAATGTAATTTTATGTTTGGGATCATTTATATAAACTGTACTCCCAAAATGCGTAACAGAATTAAACAACAAAAAGGAAAGGAATTGGGGGAGGAGGGTAGAAAAAAAAAAAAGGTACAGTGAATTTTCAGAAAAGACAACAGCTTGAAGTAGAAACACCCTGGAAAGTCTGCTCCAGATGGCAACAGCTGTAACAGAGAGGCTCATGCACCAGTCACCTTATTCTGTGAAAGGAAAAAGGAGGAAAAAAAGGAGGGGGAAAAGGAGGAAAAAGAAAAAGGGAAGCCAGAGTATATTACAGAGAGCCTGAAGGAACAGGGAAGGGAATTTTGTAGTAGATTTTGAAATCAACCACTAGATGGGGACTCTTTGTACATTGAAAATGTAGGCAGGGGTATCTGGAGAGCAGGGACTTTGAGGCTGTAGAAAAGGTTGTCACCATAGAAAAAGATGAGCAGACAAATTCCTAGACAAGGATTTCAGTAAGGAGATATTGTAGTGACATACTGAGACGATGTAAAAGTAGGAATTGGTGGGCTTACAGAAACACGAAAGATGGATGAAGAGGAAAGTTTAGAGCCAAGGACAAATAAGATTACTGACAGTGGAAGAGGGGGAAAAAAAAACCCTGCATGTCTTAGCTGAGGAATAATTGGAGTGGAGTTGAATTGGAAGATACTCCTCTTCTCCAGAAAGGGGGAAAGAAAAAAAAAAGAAAAAAAAAAACAAACCTTTAAAAACATAGATGAAGGTAGCAGTGACAAAGCTGCTTTTTCTACCCACCCACTCCCAAATCCTTTCCTTTTTTTGATTTAATTATGTTAGGCAAAAATAGCATAATAGTAAGGTGGAGATAGTAACAGGACAACTTAGATGTGTGCAGTGGCCTTTGAACTAAGCATCTATGGGATTCCATTGAAGAGGAGATCTTGGTACAAAGGAAAGAATCCATCAATGGTAAGAGAAAAAATGGTTAGTTCTACTTCCACCTACTATTACAGACACCAACACAGGCTGTCTCAAAAAATGTAGTGATCCATAGCTTCATTTAAGGATATATTGAGTCCCAGGAGAAAGAAAAGGGAGACAAGAATCACTGTAACCTAATCCTGTTGAACTGACAGGCTGTTGGCATAAGAGAAGGTTGACTGCTGGCATATTATAAAGGCACTACAAGGTTTTGGTCATCATTATAAGTATTATGTTACAGGTTTGAATCTTAGCAAATTACTATAGTGAAGAGAGAATGTATAAATTTGGCAAAAAACTAAATTGCCATCAGATGTGTATATTTCACTACAAAGGATACTAAACAGTAGAACAATGTGTGTTTCAGCCACAAATTGGGCTTGGCTGCTTCCATGGATATAGTTCTGTAAAAGACAAAATTCAATTAAGAAACTTTTGAGCAGAATTTAACGTAATTAGTTAGAGAGATAAAATCTTGGGCTAGATTCTGTATTCTCTCTTTCGGGAATAGAGTATAGGTGTCCCAGGCCAGCGGGGACAAAAGTGGTGTTGTGCCACCTTTGTACCATCCAGATTTTTGCAGGGCCAAAACCATCCTTCAGTTATGTGTTAGAGCCAGACCCAGGGTTCTTTTAATTCACAGAAGTGTTACCCAGTGTGTCCAGCTGCCCAGATTCTCTTTAGTGCAGTGCAGAGTACTATAAGCATTTCTTCTCCTGCCTCTCCAATTAACGCTCTTTTTCTCCTGGTTTGCTGGGTATTGTGAGGATGAGTAGCATAAACTTGCGTACACCACACCCAAATGTAATGAGAATTCTCCACTAGCACACCTTGTGGGCTCTACATGTTGGGCCCAAGAATCAAACACTTCATGTCTTCCCAAGATAAAAAAAAAGGGGGGAGAAAGAAAGAAACTAAAAGAAAGTTACCAATGGGAAGAGTTAAGAACAGAATGAAGAATAAAGCTCAAGTCTAAACAAAAGGATTTTTAAAATTATGTTGGCGGAGAAAAAAAAAAAATCTGCTATATATGCCCTTGAGAATGAAACAAGCAGAAAGCAATTGCAAAACACAGGAAATGCTGATAAGAAAAACATTCAAAATGAAACAAATATTTTCCACTGACGGTGACTCAGACATAATATAAAATATTAAGCATTGGGGTTTTTTTTTTTTTAAGAAGGTCACAAACAGCTTAGACTATATGGAGGAGAAAGTTTTATTGCTAGTCAGCTACATACAAAAAGCTTTGCATATGCAGAGTTATGTTAGATCCAAGCACAACAATATTCTTGACCAGCAGTTCAGCAATACTTTATAACACTCTCAGAATTAAAAAGTTACATGTGATTTGAAATCTGTCTGTCTAAGTGAAGATCAAGATATGCTGACGAATAAATGTCACATTTTACTCAGAGGTTAACTGAAAGATCTGTGAAGCAGCATTCACTCCTGTGTTAGTATGTGGGGCACAGGCATGCGCCTAGTACAATGAAAAGCACTAGATGATATGCAAGGCAGAACCAAAGGTCAGGACTGATTAATACAACTTTTTACTAAATCACAGGATTACATTCTTATGAAAGTTCAATAAAACATCACCAAAGAGGACAAAAGCATGTCTGAATAAATACAAAGAGAAATAATTTTACATGCTAGTTACTGGGTGTGTGGGAAGAGAAGCAAAGTTGTACATATATTTAAAAAAAAAAAAAAAAAAAAAAAGTTCAGCTTCCGAGAGCCAATAAAACTATATAGCCCTTGAGAATCTGAAAGCAGCAGAAAAAAGATGCTTAAAAGTCCAACTGCTGTCACTTCTCCCTCTGCCTGAAGATGTCTTTGTCACTTCCATGCAAACATCTTAAAAATAAAACTGAGTAGAGCAGTGGGGGCCATCTCAGAGATGGAATGAAAACATTTGGAGAAGAGACAAAAGTGGATGGGTTTAAGGTAAAAAGACAATTCTATTAAAATAATGTACTGCCAAAGTTTAAGCAGACAGTGCAACTATTGTGCTTCCTCTACACTAATTAGTAACAAGAATATATGGTAGAAGAAAGCAATTAGTAAAATATCTACAAAATGTAATTTAAAGTTTGGAAAAAGAAAATAAAACAGGTAGCATTTCTTACACACCAAACATGTTATACAATAATTTTTACTTAACTTCTGATATGTTTACAGCAATAATGAAAGCTTTCTCTCTTAAAAAACGCAAGATACTTGAAACTAAGAAGTCTCAACGTTTTTAAAAAAGCTTTAAAAAAATGGAACTAGGAGACAATATAGTTCCCTCTAAAGAAATGGTTTTCCCTTCTCCTAATACAGGATGCAGTCTAATGCTAAAAAGGGAGTGCTCTACATGCCATCTAGTCATGAATTAAGAGTGATTTATCATACAGAGCTGAGCATGGCATGTCATTTGGCTGGTCAAAATGATAATTCTTAGTCTGAGGAGCGACAACATTTCCAGTTGTATTTGTATGTATTTTATTGCACACAAGAGAAATGACTAAAAAAGACAAAACACTTAAACTGAATCAAATATATACCCAATACAAAAACGGCTAATAAGATTAATACCACTATTCTTGTGGAACTGATGCTAAATTATAAGGCACTACAGCAAACGGACTGGCTGTAATGAAATTCAAAGCAACCAGTATATACGGTCACATTTACTTTATGTCCTGTAAGTATTTACAACTATGTAGTAAACATAATGGACAAATTCTGACTTCACTTATTTGTGATAAAACCCAAAATATTAATCAAAATCCATAACAAAAAGATCACGTTTCTTCCTCTTTCTTAGCAAAAAGAATGGTAGGACTAAATGTGGATCCCTCTAAATCAGAGGTGGGCCAACTTTTTGGCTTGAAGGCCACATCTTGGTATGGAAATTGTATGGCGCACCATGAATGCTCTGGGTTAGGGTCAGAAATGAAAAGCTCCGGCTGTGAGCTCAAGGGTGGAGTCAGGGTTGAGGAGTTTGGGCTGTAAGGGGGTACTCTGGGCTGGGGTTGATGGGTTCAGAAGGCAAGAGGAGGATCAGGGTTGGGAAAGGGACTAGGGCCCAGAAGGGGCTCCGGGTGCAGGCTTAAGTACTGCTTACATCAAGCAGCTCCCAGCAGAAGCAGCAGCAGGTCCCTCCTTTGGCTCCTATATAGATGCACAGCCAACCAGGTCTGCATGCTGCTCTGTCTGCAGATACTACCCCACACAGCTCCCACTGGTCAGGGTTCCTGGCCAATGGGAGCTGCAGAGCTGGTGCCTTGAGTGGGAGCAATGTGCAGAGCATTCTAGCTGCCCCTGCTCCCAGGAGCCATGACACACGTGGAGGAGTGCAAGCACCTGACCCCGCTCTGGTGGGAGGTTGAGAGCCTGAGTAAAAGGTCTGATGGGCTAAACATGGAATGCAGGCCGCAGTTTGTCCATCCCTGCTCTAAATCCATGCTAGAATCCTGAATAATTTCCTGTTCACATATCTTATCTTAAGGCCCTTCTTTCACGATCCCTATACCTGTGGCAGAGGATAGATAGATAGTCCTTCTAAGCCAGTTAAATACTATGCCTCAAATTTGCCCACTGACTGCTCAAGTGCTTCTTCTATAGAATTTCTACTCTTGTTCACTTGGGAAGCAAGAAGTCAGAAACAAAATTCACATCCTGGATTTTGTGTTTTTAACATGGATCGTTTAATTGTAATCCTACAAAGACTTACCACTTGTCCTGAATGGGGATTCTTATGAGCATATGGTGGCCCTCTGATGTGATTCCACATTTGGCCTGATGTCATTGCTAGCACAAAACACTAGAAAGGAACGACATAGAACAAATCAATATAAATCTCTTCATTCAGTTCTCATCTTTGCAATTCACTTCACCCAGGAATGTATAGATGATGATATCTCCTTATACTCTGCATAGCACAGTATCTCTTATTAATCAATAATGTCTTCTCACCTACGGCAACACATTTGAATTGAAAGTCTTGCAGTCAGTTAGTACTACTAGTCAACCAAAAAGGAAAGCTAGATGAACCTCATCTTCAATAACCAAAAATATGGATATTTCCTTCCAGAAGTATTTGAGAAGTCATGGCTTTTAAAAATCATCTGAACTTAAACCTGGAAGTCTAAGGGAGGCATAAATAACCCTTTATGTAAAATATTAATATTGTAGTACAGGGAAAGCTTTATTAGCCAGCATTTATGGGGAATGAGGGTTGCCAGTTACTTAAATGTGCTATATAACAAAGCTTATTGCTCTGCCCCTACCCCCTATCAACAGCTCCGGCTCCCAGCAGCTTGAGGCAGGCTGAGGGGGAAGGATGATGTTGATGACGTGCCTGCTGATGATGTCAGCCAGCAGTGCTGGCTGTCAGAAGCCCCACAACCACCAGCTGGACAGATGGGAGTCAAACACATGCATCTGTCTTGTGGCTGGCGGCAATGCTGGTTAACAAGTATTACGAAGTGCCAGATAAAGCTTTCACTGTAATATAGCCTGCATTACACTGAACTTCTGGTCCCAGTACTTCTGGATTTTGCCATTATGATCAAAAGACCCATTACCGTGTACTACATTCTAGCCAAGATGTTCTCTCTTCTTAGAAGATCAATAAGCTCACATTTCAAGGAACACTGGTTTGCCAAACTAGATCAGGTCACTGTCTCATCAAGTCTGGTATCAACTAACAGCAAGTAAAACCACACACAAAAGCAATATAGCAAAGATTTTTTTCCAATCTTCTGAATGCTATCGACATATGCCCTGATAAATAACATAAATGACTGTATTCTGAACAACTTCAAACACTTGTTGGTCATAAAATTATTCAGCCCTTTTTATAATTCCAGCACCTGTACCAATACTTAATATTTAGAAATGCAATTCCAGATGACAAATAGCAAATGTTTGCATCTAAAGCCTGTATTTTCTTATTCTGAAAAATGAGTATTACTGGAGTAGACTAGGGATAATCAGATCCTAAGTATAACCTGGGTAAAACCTCAGTTTAAATAAAATTCACACTATAATAAAATGTGTTCAGGGATGTGACATGTGGTCTATCCTCAGCAGTCCTAAATTGCTCATGTTCAGCTTACACTGGGAGAATCTGGTTTATAATAAGATCAGTTGCAGGGAAATGTTTATTTTTTTTAATCACTTTCCATGCAGGAGAGATAACAGAGTGCAGTATTTCCTTCTCTTTAAATTCAATCTGGATCAAGATGAAACAGGGAGGTTAAAAAAAAGTAATTTTGCTTACCAAAGCAGCAAAAGCCCATCCAGTTTTGTTATAGAGAAAATCCAAGTTACTTCTCCGTAAGTACACAAGGCCACCAATGACTGCCAGCAGCAAACCCAGCATCAAGGGACCAGCATAATTTGGAGGTCTTATCACTCGAATCTAGGCAAGTAGAAAAGGTTAAGTTCAAAAAAACTTTTTGTAAAGACATGATGAAGAATATGGAGAAATGAATCTATACCAGTGTACATAACATACTAACATAATATTTCTTTAGTAATCCTAACAGTAGTCAAGAAATTCATGTTTTTTAATACAACTTTTGGAGCAAAATCTGTTTGACCTATTTACTATTCTGCCTGTAATAACAAAATAGCTTTATTTCCATAGATGTGGATGACTTAGAAAGTGATTTGGAATCATTCTAGACGAAGGCACGAAATAAATGTAAAATATTATAATGTAGCATGTAGCAAAAATTACTCGTTTTTAAAAGATCTAGAAAGCTCAGCCAGACATAGCTGGGCACAGGATCTGCTTAGAATAGTGTCACTAAGAACACAAATAGAACAGATTTCCTTCACCACATTATATATCCAGCAAACAGACTCTCCACAGCTAGAGTTACATCACAGGAAGGAAATGAAAGTGCATCTATACTTACATTGACATCAGTTCTATCAGCTATCCAGCGAGCAAGCTGTTCAGCTGCAAAACCTCGCACCTGCAGCTCATATGTGTCACCCCTTTTAGGTTTCCCTTTAGCTGGGAAGTTAATGAATGTTGGAGCTGAATTCATATTTAGCTGCATTGAAAAGATTAATAAATAGAAGTAGAAGTGAAGCATCAAATATTAAGTTATTTAGCCATTTAAGCTTTTCTTATTTTAAGTTTCTCAAGTTTTGTCCTGTAGCTTATGCATGTAAACAGAAGAGCTATTAATAAAATAGATATTATTACTTTAACAAAAAATATTTTGACTTGAACACTTCTCTCATAAAATGGTCTAGGACACACAAAAATCCATGACACAACATTAGAGATACAGTACATTAGTCAGGTGCATTCTTGTTGGATTCTCTATATTTTCTTCTCTTTTTAGTATCCAAAGTGTTCGGAGACACACACAATTATTTGATGCCCAATGCCTCCCAGACCACAATTTAATACTGGTTATTCCCCCATTAGGTTTAACACAGCACTGTTTATTCTCTAATATAATCTGTGTTCTCATGTCTTCAGTATTCACATCTGTGGTTGGCAAAGAACCTGAACTCCTGAAGCTTGTTTATAGGCATAAATGCTATTCTTGCCTTTACTCATAAAAGGAAGATTTGAGAGTCTTTGTATTCAAGTATATCTGTAAAGAAAACTATATAGTATTATCTACAGGAAACATATTGGCATTAAAAGATAATCACATATATCTTAGGCTATGTCTACACTACAGAGTTTTTCCGGGATACCAAAAGTATCCCAGACAAACTCTGCCACATCCAGGGAACACATCTGCTTTTTCAGATCAGTTTCCTAAAAAGCAGACGCGTTCTTTTGGAAGCCCCGTATTCCTCATTTTATAAGGGCTCTTCCGAAAAAGGAGATTTTTCCCCACATTTGGCCCCAGGTAGATGGGCCAAATGTTGGAAAAGCCTCTTCCGAAAAAAGAATCAGAAAAATAACTTTTTCCAAAAAAGAACTGCAGTGTAGACATAGCCTTAAAGAATATTGATAAGCCTTCTTTTAATGTGTTCTAGCATATTCCTCTAGGTTATGTCTAGACTACATGGCTCCGTTGACAGAGCCAAGTAGATGAGTTTACTAGACATAGGAAAATGAAGCGGCGATTTAAATAATCACCGCTTCATTTACATCAAAATAGCCGCCATGCTGTGCCGATCAGCTGTTTGGCGGCACAGCAGGGCAGTCTGGACGCGCCGCAGTTGACAAGGGAAGCTTTTGTAGACCACTCCAGTAAACCTCATTTCACGAAGCATAACGGAGCGGTCGACAAAGGCTTCCCTTGTCAACCGCGGTGCGTCCAGACTGCCCCGCTGTGCCGCCAAACAGCTGATCGGCACAGCGCGGTGGCCATTTTGATGTAAATGAAGTGGCGATTATTTAAATTGCCACTTCATTTTCCTATGTCTAGTAAACTCATCTACATGGCTCTATCAACGGAGCCATGTGGTCTAGACATAATCATAGAATACCTGCATAAAATTTCCAACAGCAAGGCTTCATCAGGGTTTCTTCATGAGCCCAAACCTTTTCAGGGTGTGTAAAACTTTCAGTGGCATTAGAGTGAATTATGCTTTCAGACTGAAATAATCATAGCATTCAGATTGTGGCAAATCAGTTATAAAATCTGATTTTCCCTTTGGTTTAATATGAAGCACAGAGAGGTACAAACTGTAATCACAGTTTATAAATCTTCGAAATCAAGATCTGATAATTCTCTGAAAACAAATTAACACAAACATAGCATGTAATCTGAGGCAAGAACTATGATAAATAACAGCTTGTATCATTGAACTGCACAGATTCCAAGTAACTTGGAAGAATGCAAGGAATGTAGCATTTCTAGTTTCTTCAGATGATTTTATACTTTTTTTTTTTTTTTTAAGATTTGTTTCCATCTTAAGAGACAGACCACAGATTCTTTGCCCATAATATGGACTTTCATATTCAGGGGGAAAAAAAATGAAGTGAGTTGACATTTAAAGTGTAGTTTACTGTGCATTCCGAGTAATTTGTCATATTTCTGAAAATCAAGTGGGACATTGATATTTTTAATTAAGTGAAAATATTTTCGTTTTCTGATACTGCTCCTTTAAATAGGACACCTCCAGTTTCTTAAAAATAGCTTCATAAGAAATAAAAGGTTTTCTTCCCCCCTCCCATGCCACTGTTTAGGATTAGAAGTCTTTTGCAAACTGAAAACATTTAAAATTAATTCCAATATTTTACAAGTTATTACAATTCCACTATTATGTTAAATGGCATTACAAAAATTAGACAAAAAAGACCTAATTAGCTCATACAGTCCATCATTCATGCCTATTCAGCACTGTTGTCTACATAGTAGTAGTAGTTTGGCCTATTAGTGCTACTGACATATCAGAAAACAAAGCTTGCTTATTTCTCATGGATTGGAGCAGTGGTGGGCAACCTGCAGCCCAAGGATTGCATGCGGCCATTTGGATTCTATGTGTGGCTCATGAGATATTTTGTTTATCACTGCCCTCACTCAGGATTGCCAGATTCTGCTGGTTTTCATCCACATAGTTTTATTCCTACCAGTATTACTATCGTGACACACAATTAAAGCAAGGGCACGGGAAGTGAAGTGCATGCTGATTACACACATTGACCGCGAGAGCCACGTGCTCTCTCTGCTTCCAAATCAAAGCACTGCTACCTTTCAATTGGCACAACCCACAAGTAACAGGTATGCAATCACAGTTAGCAAAAGTATCCTATCCTAGGAGGACGTCTTGTTTACGACAATCTTACTGCCCACTTAAATGGAGGACCACTCACGTGATCCACTCACTAGCCTAAGTTGCCCCTCTCTAGATTGGAGGGTTGTGGGTTTTTTTTTTTTAAACAAATATCTGTGCAGTTTTTATTTTGCAGGTTTTGGTTTGTTTATTACAAGTTGGCCATCATCCCTCATTATGGTAATACTGTAACATAATACCTTTTGTACTGTAGATTTCACAGGGTCTCCTCAACAGTCTAATACAAAAAATCACTTAAAATAGATATATTACCATCTGAAATACATCTGAGCCTTCATCAAAATCCACCATGGCAAAAAAAACCTTATTGGTAAACGCACTGGAGTATCGCCAGGAGTTTGCCAGAATCTGGTATTCTTCATCAGCCTGCCTGCAAAAACAAACACATAAAACAAAATGCTATACTCATGAGGGTATGTCCAAAATGTAATTGCACCAGAGGGATCTGAGAACATACTTCATGTTTGAGCTGGAAGGAACACATCTTCCATTCTCACCAAAACTCTTTTTAAGGATCTGATATAGTATAACTGTAAATAAATACACTAGATACAAGTAAAATCTCACACTGCAAGGTTCAACAGCAAACTTGTTGAGCCCATTCACCCACAAAGATTAATGTTGATTCCTGCATTTGTCCAAAAACATCTTTTTCTTAATGCACAGCTGCAGTGATTGTAGCACAAAAATCAATATAGTTAATATGACTTTTGATGATCATTTATTATGTTTTAGTAGCTCTCTCCCATTCTGAAACTACTCAATTTTTTTTTAAGAAAGGCTGATGGAAAATTAGGGGGTACAGTTTTTACCGATAACAGAGCATGGCGCTTTTTACAGTAACTGTTTATAGAACTGAATTAAGTCCATACTTGCACACAACACATTGTCTGTGAGGCTGAAGAGCAGTGAACATCACAACCACCGAGTAATTTCTTGGTGGTGCCTTTACAAGGCGACGAAACTTGTCTCCATTCATTCGAATAACAGCTCTTTTGCTGGCCCACTCCATCAGCTGGCTAACTTTTTCAGATAAAACCATCTAAAAATAAAGTCAGAAACGTTTATTTTTTTAAAAAAGGACTGAATATTAAAGAGTCTTGTCTTTTGATACTCTGAACCGTTAACAATCTCATGATGACATTTTAACAAGGTGACGGAAATCCACAAGAAAACAAGACACACATTATGTGGTCAGGTTGAGAATCCACAGTTCTTTATCACAATGATGTTCCATGGGAGTTCTGAGCGCTCAGTACAGCCCAAAAAACGAAGTCAAAAGCCAATAATCAGGCATTAGTGTACCAAGAAAACAGATCCTAATAAAGTTCAGTACTACTAAAACAAGCCAATTGATTTACATTAAATTATAGATTAGTTTTGGTCACTTCCTGTAACTGAAGAACATTGCGGGGAGGGGTGGAATCAACTTCTCAGTTGCAATGATTTTTCTATTCCTGAAACTGCATATAGGCTCCATTCTCTTTAGCTAATCTAGACAAACCCATACACAAGTAGTGCAATCTTTTTTCGCATACAGAAATAGGGATCTGCACATAAGCTTGGACACATCTTAGTGACAACAACAAAGTAAAACGTCTCCATTTCTTCCCTGCCGATGACCACAGATCACTTGTCCACCGGCAGGGGCTGGCTCCCCACGCTACCCCCTCCGGGCGGAGTGCACCCCCCGGGGGGGGGGGCCCTAAATAGTTGAGAGCCCGGCTCCCCGCGATGCCCCCTCTGCGAGCAAAGGGCACCCCCCCCAGGCGGGGCGCCGGCTCCCCAAGGCTGGGCAAAGCAGCCACGGGCATGGCCGAACCGGGCCGAGCTCCCCCAGCAGCAGGGGGCTGGGTAGACTATAGCTCCGGGGTCCCCAGGTTGGTCCCCCCCTCACCTCCTTCTTCTTCTGCCCCGCAGCCCAAGGCCCCTCGCCGGCCATCAGCACCATCAAGACCCCCAACATCAGCACCCGCAGCGCCGCCATGTCCTCGCCTTCCCCCGGCACCCGTCGCCTATTGGCCGAGCCCCTACTCCGGCACCGCTCTATTGGCCGGGCAAGACTGACAGAGCACTTCCCGGTCCCCCTACTTGGCTCCGGCTCATTTTCGATTGGTCTAACTGCCTCCTCCAACAGCCAATCAGAAGGAGGCAAGCTGTGGTCGTTCGATTGGTGGATGAAGTAGGAGGAGCCGTTTCTGTGGGTAAAGTGGCGGGACCGCGGGGCGGAGCTGGGTTGCGCTGGGTGTTGGAGCGCGGCGCGTTGGGACACCAACACCACGGTAGTTCAATAGGTGGCGCAAAGAGCATTGCAGGCGGTAGCGTCAGCAGAGCCCTGCAAATCCGGGGGTATCTGCCTGATAGCCGCGGGTAGCTGCTGGCACTGGCTCATGTTTGCAGAGGCGGATTCAAATTTTGTAACCCAGGCAAATTTCAGCATTACTAATTAACGAATATTTCTCTTCCGCTAGATGTCTGTTTTCCAGATTGCTGTCTTCGGCTTTTGTTTGAGTACAATCCATCTGTGTCGCTGGTTCTTCATTTCAGAGCCTCAATACTCCGCAGTCCATGGTGCAACTTTGAACAATAGATTGGTTTTGCCCTGAAATTGTTTCTACATTAATTACTAACAGTGAGATCTGAAAGCACCAACTCTCTGTGGGACAATGGGCCTGTTTGTGACATGTTGAATCACAGAAATCCTCTTGAAATTATCCCCCCTAGTGTGATGCTCACCATACTTTCTAGGGCTCCCCACTATCCTGCATTGCTGGGCCAGATCCCCTGGTCTCCCTCCCCCCCCCAGCCAAACCACAGAGTTGGGGTTACCATCCCTCCTCCAGAGCAACATAGACTTTGAACCAGTTTTGCTCTGGGAGGACTCAGCCATAAAGGCTCAACACCCAGGAAGCCAACCTCTCAAAGTGATCAAAACCCCAAATAAATCTGTCTTATAATGTGGAAAGTTTTACATGATGAAAGCATGAGAAGCGGTGGATGTGGTATACCTAGACTTTAGTAAGGTGCTTGATATGGTCTCGCATGATATTCTTATCAATAAACTAGGCAAATACAACTTAGATGGGGCTACTATAAGCTGTGTGCATAACTGGCTGAATAACTGTACTCAGAGAGTAGTTATTAATGGTTCACAATCCTGCTGGAAAGGTAAAACAAGTGGGGCTCTGCAGGGGTCTGTTTTGGGACCGGCTCTGTTCAATATCTTCATCAACGATTTAGATATTGGCATAGAAAGTACGTTTATTAAGTTTACAGATGATACCAAGCTGAGAGGGGTTGCGACTAGTCTGGAGGATAGGGTCATAATTCAAAATGATCTGAATAAATTGGAGAAATGGTCTGAGGTAAACAGGATGAAGTTTAATAAAGACAAGTGCGAAGTGCTCCACGTAAGAAGGAGCAATCAGTTTCACACATACAGAATGGGAAGTGACTGTCTAGAAAGGAGTACAGCAGAAAGGGATCTAAGTGTTATAGTGGACCACAAGCTGAATATGAGTCAGCAGTGTGATGCTGTTGCAAAAAAAGCAAAAATGAATCTGGCATACATTAACAGGTGTGTTGTGAGCAAGACACGAGAAGTCATTCTTCTGCTCTATTCTGTGCTGGTTAGGCCTTAGTTGGAGCATTGTGTCCAGTTCTGGGCACTGCATTTCAAGAAAGATGTGGAGAAATTGGAGAGGGTCCAGAGAAGAGCAATGAGAATGATTAAAGGTTTAGAGATCATGACCTCTGAAGGAAGGCTGAAAGAACTGGGTTTATTTAGTTTAGAAAAGAGAAGATTGAGGGGGGACATTATAGCAGTTTTCAGGTATTTAAAAGGGTGTGATAAGGAGGAGGGAGAAAACTTGTTCATCTTGGCCTCTGAGGATATAACAAGAAGCAATGGACTTAAACTGCAGCAAGGGAGGTTTAGGTTGGACTTTAGGAAAAAGTTCCTAACTGTCAGGGTGGTCAAACACTGGAATAAATTGCCCAGGGAGGTTGTGGAATCTCCATCTCTGGAAATATTTAAGAGTAGGTTAGATAAATGTCTATCAGAGATGGTCTAGACAGTGTTTGGTCCTGCCATGAGGGCAGGGGACTGGACTGATGACCTCTCGAGGTCCTTTCCAGTCCTAGTATTCTATGATTCTATGAAGGTCTGTCCGCTTTATCAGTGAAAGAGAGCTATGCACAGTGGTTGTTATTGCAAGTGAAAACAATCACATCAAAGTAAATTACTATATTAAAAAGAACTAGGGGGCTGCAGCCCCTGCTCACTACGCTCACCAACACCCCATCTTGTGGAGGGTAGGCAACTCCACAAAGCAGTGAGCAAGCGACCAAGGAGCTTGCGAACTGGTGAGTGCTAACAGGGAGTTTAGAGAGGGAGTTCTCCAGGTAAAGGAGAAGCAGATACAGGACTCTTGAGGTAAGTGTGTGTTGTGTTTGGGGCTTTCTTACTGTGTGCTGAGCTTGTGATTGTGAGTGAGGGTTGGTGTGTGGATTTTTGTTTGTTTGTTTGTTTTTTCCCCTGTGTTTGTGAGTGAGGCTTTTTCTTTTTTCACTTCCCCTTTCCCCTCCCCGTCTCCTTCATGGAGTGTGTGCTGTGAGTGGCAGGTGGAAACTGTTGACTTCTAATTATAGTTTGAATTCTAGAAGCCTCTGCTGATTGGCTGAGCCTTGGTAGGGGGAGGGACTTTCAAGCAGTCCAGGGCTTTATAAAGCAGTGAGCAAGCAACCAAGGAGCTTGTGAACAGGTGAGTACTAACAGGGAGTTTAGAGAGGGAGTTGGGATGGGAAAAGGGAAGGGGGCGAGGTTCTCTTGCCTTTCTTTTTAAATCCTTTCTCCAGGACAGCAGGGATGGATGGTGATAGGTCTGCTGTTGTTACCTGCACAGCATGTGCCATTCTTGTCTTCCTCCAGGAAGAAAGAATGGACTTCATCTGCACTAAGTACAAGCTAGTTGCCATTTTGGAAGAAAAAATTAGAGGACTGGAGGCCCAAGTGTCAACCCTATGCTCGATCAGAGAGGATGAAGACTTCCTCAATAGAAGGCAGCGTTTTATCCTGCAAGCACGGCAGGTGGAAGAGCCAGAGAGGGCAGTACAGGACCAGGAAGAAAACTGGCAGCATGTAACTTCTAGAAGGGGAAAAAGGCCTCTGGTGAAGTCACATCTGGAGTATTGTGTCCAGGTCTGGACCCCCTACTACAAAAATGATTGGAGAGGGTCCAGCGGAGGGCAACTAAAATGATTACAGGGCTGGAGCATATGACCTATGAGGAGAGGCTGAGGGAGTTGGGTCTGTTTAATCTGCAGAAGTGAAGAGTAAGGGGAGATTTGATAGCAGCCTTCAGCTTACTGAAGGGAAGTTCCAAAGAGAGAGGCTGTTTTCAGTAGTGACAGATGGTAGAACAAGGAGCAATGGTCTCAAGTTGTGGTGGGAGAGGTCCACTGCACTCCACTTCTCCTCTCCTGGCTGCCAACCTTGCTTCTGGTGCAGCATCACACTGGACACGGCCACCAAGTTCCTCTGCTAGCCCTGGCCAGGGTCCTTATCCCTGAGGTGCAGATTGGGCTCTGCTCTTGGCACCGGCCGGGCCTCTTGCTCCCTGGCTGCCAGCCCAGCTCTATTCCCAGCCCCATCCAGACTCTAGCCACCTGTCTCCCAGCTGTCCTCCCAGCCCAGCTCCACCCTGGCTACCGGAAGACTCTGTTTCCAAGCCTGGCCAGGTTTCAGTTGGTGACCAACCAACCACCTCCACTCCTGGCCCTGGCTGGGCTCCCAGTTCCCTGCCCAGATCACCAAACCAGCTTTGCTCCTGGACTCAGCTGGACTTCTGGCTGCTGGCCCCTCTGCCACTGAACTCCCATCCAATCTCGGCTCTCTGGTCCAGGGTCTCTCAGGTTTGGTAACATTTGAGGTTCTGCAAGACCACAGATATTGCTAGACCACAGATATTGCTGGACCACAGAGTCCCGGACCAGAAAGTTTCAATCTGTAGGTCCAAATACCTAAGCATTCTCCTTTCATGCAGCTACACAATCCTATATTTCTATTCTGTGGTATTTATTTTAAACTGTCATCTTGATCCATAAAATTTCATTTATCTTGGCATACTTTATGCAGATTTGGGCCCTCATGCTATAACCAGGTCTACTTAGAAGAAAACCTTTGCAGCAAGTGAAGCCGCATTGATTTAAGCAGAGCAGTTTCACAATCTATCCCTTAGTCTACTTTATATTTGAGAAAGTTTGTGTGGATGCCTGTCTGTGTGTCTGTTCAAAAACTCCTCCTAAACAGTAAGAGCTAGGACCATCAAATTCCATATGCAGCGCCCTCTGATCATAACTTAAAGGAAGGTTAGGGTTTGGTTGTGCCGGGAGAATAGGATGTGCCTGGAATCCTATTGTTTCTCATCAAATGGAAAGGGAGGGCTTTGATACCAGAGACAGTTTTACCTCAGAATGACCACAGAGGTACAGCTAGTGCCCTACCCTCTGGAAACAGCTGCAGGCCGACCAGGCAGCACAGCCTCTGCCGCCTCAGGCTGGTGTCAGGGAGCTGCTGCAGGCCATCCAGCACAGTCCCCACCAAGGCCGGCCTGAGCCATTTTGGTGCCCCAGGCCCTGGCGCCACCCCCATAGCGCACGGCCCCGCCTCCAGGCACATGGCGCATGCACGGGCCCGCCCCCGGGATGCGCAACCCTGCCTCCAGGCACACAACCAAGTGCGGGCCCGCCCCCAGGGCGTGTGGGCGGACGCACGGCCCATATGGCACATCCACCACTGATGGTGCACAGCTCGGGACCGCCCGGAGCGGGCTGCGCCTGGCCGTGCAGGGCCCTGTGGCTGTGGGGGGAAGGGCGCTGCTGGCTTGTGCTGCTGGGATTAACACGGTCCCCACCCTGGGCGGCTGCTGCAGCTCACTGGGAGCCAGGCACCCCCAATAGGTTGGCGCCCTGGTCAGCTGCCCAGCTAACCCACTCCTTAGTCCAGCCCTGGTCCCCACCACCCTCTGCTGGTCCCAAGCAGCAGCCACTAGCCAGCCAGAGCAGCCCTCACTGCCCAGGCTGGCCCCACGGAGCAGCTTCCAGCCGGTTACCCTTCCCTGAGTCTCCTATCCCCAGCCCTGACTTCTGTACCACTCATTATCCTGGCTTGAGCCTCTCCATACCTCCCAATTCCTTCCCTGACTCCTGGAACCCCACATTCTCACCCTCTGCCTGAACTCGCCTCCATTCAACCTTCTTCCCCAACACCTGCATCCTGTATATTTCTGCCTTCAGCCCCATCCTGCACCTCCAAAACCCCTGCTCTGACCCCTGCACTCCCTCACCTGATTTCTGCATGCCCACACTCCGAGCCCTCTGCCTTTAGGGACACAAACAGCACTGGGTAATCTACTCAATCATAAAATCTGTGTGGAATATATCAATATAGATACAGTGACTCTGTGTTGGTAACATACATGCATTATATACACAGAAATTTACATTATACGTAGAGGAATGTATGTTTTCATTATAAAGCCAGATTAACTTCTTTGCCACAGAAGATAATGGAGCAAGTAATTAAGGAATTCATCTGCAAACATCTGGAAGATGATAAGGTGATAGGTAACAGCCAGCATGGATTTGTAAAGAACAAATTATATCATACCAATCTGATATCTTATTTTGATAGGATAACAAGCCTTGTGGATTAGGGAGAAGCAGTGAACATGGTATACCTAGACTTTAGTAAAACATTTGATACTGTCTTACATGACCTTCTTATCAATAAAATAGGAAAATACAACCCAAATGGGGCTACTGTAAGGTAGGTGTATAACTGTCTGGATAACCATTCTCAGAGTAGTTATTTACAGTAATGCTTGAAGGGCATAACAAGTGGGATACCTCAGAGATCTGTTTTGGGACCGTTCTGTTCAATATCTTAATCAACATTTTAGATATTGGAATAGAGAGAACGCTTCATAAGTTTGCCGATGATACCAAGCAGGGAGGGATTGGAAGTATAGCATCATAATTCGAAATGATCTGGAGAAATGGTCTGAGGTAAATAGGATGAGGTTTATTAAGGGTTTCAGGAGCAGTCAAGTTATTCTATAACTGAAAAATTTAAAAAACAATGAATAGTCTAGGAGCACATTAAAGACTAACAAAATATGTAGGCACAACCCGCAACAAGTGGATTCTGCCCACGAAAGCTCATGATACCATCTACACATTTTGTTAGTCTTTAAAGCGCTGCTAGACAGGAGCAGCCCTAGATGAGCTGCCGGCAACTTGTGCCCTAGGTGAAATGTGTGATTGGTGGGCGATCGGCTCTCCCGCCTCCAAAGCCCTCAACGGCTGTTTTTCTTGGCACCCTAGGTGACCGCCTAGGTCGCGTGTATTGACGGGCTGCCACTGCTGCTAGACTATTTGTTTTATATTATTAAGGACAAATTCCAAGTACTCCACTTAGGAAGAAACAGTTTCACACATACGGAATGTGAAACGACAGTCTAGGAAGGGGTACTGCAGAAAGTGATCTAGTAGGGGGTCATAGTTGATCACAAGCTAAATATGAGTCAACAGTGTGACACTGTTACCAAAAAAACCCCACATTTCTGGGATGCATTAACAGGAGTGTTGTGAGCAAGACAGAAAAAGTCATTCTTCTGCTCTACTCTGTGCTGATTAGACCTTAGTTGGTGTATTGTGTCCAGTTCTGGGCATCACATTTCAAGAACGATGTGGAGAAATTGGAGAAGGTCCAGAGAAGAGAAACAAAAATGATTAAAGGTCTAGAAAACATGACCTATGAGAGAAGACTGAAAGAACTGGGCTTGTTTAGAAAAGAGAAGACTGAAAGGGGACATGATAGCAGTTTTCAAGTATCTAAAAGGATGTTACAGGGAGGTGGGAGAAGAATTGTTCTCCTTGGCCTCTGATGATAGGGCAAGAAGCAATGGGCTTAAATTGCAAGCAAGGGAGGTTTAGGCACATTAGGCAAAACTTCCTAACTGTTGAGGTGGCTAAACACTGGAATAAATTGCATAGCGAGGTTGTGGAATCTCCATTACTGGAGATATTTAACAGCAGGTTGGATAGACATCTATCAGGCTATATCTACACAGTAGCATTATTTAGGAATAGCTGAAGTTATTTTGGAATAACATAGTGTGCGTCTACACTACAAGTCTTTATTTCAAAATATTGTCGAGCTGGAGGATTTCTTACTCCAACTCATGGTAACCCTCATTTCACGAGGAGTAAGGGAAGTCTAAGAAAGAGTATTTTTCCTTCAACTTCCTGCTGTGTAGACAGCGCCAAAAGCCAAATTAAGCTATTTCGACTAAAGGTACGCAGTTGAAATAGCTGAAATTGCGTAACTTAATTCAACTTTAGCCCTGCTGTGTAGAGTACCCTCAGGGATGATCAGATGGTTCTTGATCCTGCCCTAAGGTCAGGAGACTGGACTTGATGATCTTTGAGGGTACATTTACGTTGCAACACTATTTCGGGATATCAGAGTATTCCGAAATAACTATCCTGCCTCTTCATAGCAAGCCCATTATTTTGGACTCACTATTCCAGTGCCCTTGTAAACCTCGTTCTCCAAGGAGTAAGAGGCATTTTGGAATAGCACTTTATTTGAAATTGACAAAATAAGCTATTTCAAAATAGCATCATAATGAGATAAGCAATTTGCATAGCTCAAATTGCATATCTTATTTCTACTTATGCTGCAGTGTAGAGGCACCCTCAAGGTCCCTTCCAATTCTAGTATTCTATGATTCTATAAAAGACGGCACTATCATGCATGTATCTATATCTAGCTAGCAATATTGAGGACGAGATGGGATGTAGTATACATATATTTTTATATATCATGGTATATTATTTGAACACTTAATCATGTAAACTCTTGCATATGTAATGGCTACTAAATTAAAATCTCTCAGTAAGAATTGTTCAAGAACAATAGAATTTAAATCTGTATCTTTACTATGATTGATCTGTATTTCAATATATATAAAGGACATTGCTGATTATATAATGAACATCAAGGGGAGCCACAGTCTCTTATAATATGTTGATTCTTGTCTGCATGCGTGATCCCTATTGCTAGAGGTGTGCACAATAAAACTCTTTCTGCTAAATTACAGTTAACCGGGGTGTTTTACAAATTCAAACACAAAAACCGACCAAGAAAAAAAAATGTGTCAGAAGTGGGATTCGAACCCACGCCTCCATACGGAGACCAGAACACCCAGCCCTCAGGAGAGGAAGGCACACTAAGCCTTGAGTCTGGCGCCTTAGACCACTCGGCCATCCTGACACTGCTGGTAGCAAGCGCAGCTGCAGGATCCTTATTTTTCAGTATAGAGCCCGAGTTGCTAACGCTACTCCTCGTAGTCCCGCGGCCAATAGCATTGCTAGCGTAGGGACTGTGGTGGACCCATAGGGGTCCCGAGCCGCCACTTTCCCGGGCACGCAGGGGCTTCGCCACATGTGGCTGGGGGGGCTGCTTTTCCTATAACGCCATGGGGCCGCGCTCGGCTAAGGACTAGAAATACATTTCCCAGGCTGCGCTGGTCGGGGCGCATGCGCAGCGTGCGGACTTCCGGGCTGGCCACCATTTTGTTTTTCACCGCCGCCAAGGATATAAGGTGAAGAAGCGCGGCCGCCTGGGAGTCGTCGGCATGTTGCCTCTGGCCAAGACCGCGCTGCGCCTCGGCAGTGAGTTGGGGACGGGTCCTTGGGGGTCCAGCGGGACGCGCTTCGAGCAACCCCATAATCCCAGTCCCCTCCCAACTGGCCCCGTCAGCGCCCCTTGCCCGGGTTCCCTGCCGGAGTGATCTGCTCCGCACTGGCCCCGAGCGCCCCCGATAGTCAGTGGCCGCTAGCCCCTTGCTCTCCAGGCAGCCTCCGCCGATGCGTCACGAACGGCCTGGCCGTGGCTAAGGGCTGTCGCTGTAGCCCTGCCTACCCCCTTCCCTCTAGTCTACCCCTTTCCCGCCCCCGTTCTTGTCCTTTCGGTTCCTGACCCCCCCCCCCAGCCAAGCAGTGTAGCCCGCCCGGCTGTGTCGTGGCCAGAGCGCTCGCGGCATAGCCCTAAGAAATTGCCTGACCTGAGGCCACTCAGCTTCCTGCTCCCACCCCCCTGTGTCTCCTCTTTGTCACCCCCGCCTGTTACAGCTTGTTCACAGGTAGGCCTTGAGCGTGCCCTCACACCACAGCGCTGTTGCCAACCCTGGGTGTTTAAAAACACAAGTTAGGTCTCAACACATTGTAACAGCGGCTTAAAAAGCCAGACCTTTTTTAGAATGATAACTCTGGGTTTCCTTTCTCTTCTGGGCATATGAGCTTTCATAGAATTAACTCGGATTTCATTTTCAAGCTTTCTTGGTTGCCTTCATTGCTAGAATTGTAAGAGAATTGTGTGTGTAAAACAGGGGGTGGGCAACAATTTTTGCCTGGGGGTCACTTCAAAAATTTTTGATGTAGCCCTGGGCTAACGCAAAAGGGGTGGGGCCTAAACGGGAAGGGTGGGGCTACCCGACGCAAAGACGATGTGGTGCCCTCCTCCCCTCCCTTCTTCCCACTAGGTACCCAGGCCCTGGAAGAGGCTTGGCATGCTCTCCCACCCCCAGGCCAATCAGGGTGGTGGAGCATGGGAAGCTTCCTCTTGCCCTGCGAGGAGCCTGTGCTGTGGGATCCTCGCAGGGTTGGGTAGGGCAAAGGAAACTTCAAACCGCTCCCCAGGCCCTGATTGGCCTGGGGGTGGAGAAGTATGCAAAGCCTCCTCTACTTTTCCCTCCACCCTGTGAGCAGCACATGGTGCTTCAAAGTTCCACATGCTCCTCGCAGGGCAGGAGGAGGCTTCATGTGCCCCCAATTGGCCTGGGGGTGGGGGAGCATGCCAGGCCTCTTCCATGGCATGGGTACCTAGTGGGAAGGGGGGGGCAATAATTGTCTTTGCATCAGGCCTTCCCATTTAGGCCCCACCCCTTCTGGGGTGGCCCAAGGCTACTTCAAAAAATTTTGAAGTGGCTCCCAGGCAAAAATTGTTGCTCACCCCTGTGATACCTTGTGCTAAAATCACAAGAATTATTAAGCCCCTGTTCGCTAAAACTGCATGGACACAGGGGTCTGCTCATATGGATGGTATTGCTATTAGGTTTTCAATTTCCTAGGAAGAGTGGATGTGACATACTGGAAGTCTGTAGATTTATGGGTGCTGTTTTAGGATTCTTTTATGCGGGAACACACACATGTTTGTGAAAAAAGCATTCCAGCTAAGTGTTTTGTGTTTTTTTTTTTTTTTTTTGAAGTGGAAGTAAAAAAAAAAAAAAGGCTTAATGTGAGGGGGAGAGTGTCTTATTTGTGAATAACTACTTGAAGCTACTTGTGTGGGCTTGATTTTACCTAATTTAATCTTACAAGAGTGAGTCTATATAACTTTTTTCAGATCATGGGATTAATATTTCAATTAACATAGTTTACACAGTGTAAGAGTCTTCCTGATTTGGGGGAGGGGGAGAGACATTGTTTGTTTGCTAGTGTTTCAGTTGGCTTCTTTGCTCCTGCTGGAAATACTTGGGTAACTTCAGTTCTTAGTGAAAGATAATGTGTGCATTAGTGACTTCATAGGGCACATCTTCACTTGCCACACCTGAGATTGATGTTCTGGTGTTCAATTTAGCGGGGTTAGTATAGATAGACCAGTAAATCAAATGCTGTGGGCAGCTCCAGCTGGTGTCTGTAGTCCTTGCAATCACAAGGAGTAATGGAAGCTGATGGGAGCTTCCCACAGTGGTGATGAGGTCAAACTGGGCTTAAGGTAAGCAGGCTCCAGGTATGTATTCTATGTATGCCCTGGCCGTAGATTATATATTTTAACACCTGAGGAATTAATTGTACCAATAATAGCACTTAAGTTTCTAATTTTGAATGAACACTTTTATTTCTGCGGATGTATTTTATAGTTATCTTTTAATGAGATTTTTAAAGTAGCTCAACAACCAAATAGAATAAAATGTTATCAAATCTCATGGCTGGATTTGTCTAAAAGGGATTCTCTCTCGATTTCAGCAATTGTGCAGCTTTGCAAAGCTGCACATGTTATAAAGTCTTATGCGTAGTTTTAAGTTGCAATGAAGAACATCCTTATTAGTGTTGCGAAGCCCATCTTTTAGGGGGTGGATAGGAGGACTAATAGCAACTTGAGTAAGTGTGCGTTTGTTTTTAGTACATCTTGTATATTGACCATTTCTCTTAGCTCGTAGTATTCAATGGATCGCAGCAAGACAGAGTCACCACAAACACGTGCCTGACTTCCATGATAAATATGGCAACATGGTACTACTTGGTGGAACCTTATTTTGTGTGTCCATTTGGGGATATGTAAGTATTAGTACCATCATTAATTGCATCTAGTGTCTTGAATTTGCAAGTTGTTACACACCTTCCTTCATAAAGATTTGCATACATGAAGTAACTTCGTCAGGACTTTGGGGATTCCTGAAAGAGTGATTTTTTTTTTTTTTTGCAGGCATTAATAGCCCAAAAGGAAGTAGTTCATTAGTCCTACTTAAGTCTCCAACAGGCACTTACTTTAAATGTAAATTTAACTGCCAGTTTCAGCTTGATTAAGTATAAGCGAAGCACACTTTGTCTATTTTGGAAATAATTGTTACATAGTTGGATGAGTAAACTATTAAACTCAATTTTTCTTATGTTGGTGAAAATGCTATGTGGCTGTGCTAGAAGACCTAGATATTGTACTACAAAATTCAGGGGACAACAGCATCATCAGTAACCATTTTTTAAAATAGTTTTCTAATACAGTATGTGACAAGTCTTAACTTAGAATTTGTTAAAACAGACAAGTATGGATATGAAGAGTTACTTTTAAAACTTGTCATGAAAATTGTAAAACAGTATTCATGTTAATACCAATGGAATCAGTGTAAAGGATAAATGTCAAATCTGATTGTAAAAATATTTATAGACTGTGATGCCTCAACTTTTCTTTTTAACCTTTTTTCTTTGAATAGTTGCATAGGTTGCAGACTATAAAAGTGTCATTTTAAAAGGAGATCCCTAATATGCATTCACTATCACTCTGTATAGTATTGAGGGCTTCTAACTAATGATCTCTTCAATCTAACAAAGCAAGAAATAAAGTGGGTCAATAGCTGGGAATTAAAACTAGACTTCCTTAAACTGGAAATAAGGAAAAAAGACTTTAACAGGAGAGTAATTAGCCACTGGAACAACCTACCAAAGATCCTCATTAAGGCTATGATTTAGTCACAGGTATCTTTAGTAAAAGTCATGGACAGGTCACAGGCTATAACACAAGTCACAGCTGGTGACCTATCCATGACTCTTATTAAAAATACCTCTAACTAAATATTATGTGTTTGGGTGGCTGCATAAATCAGAGGTCACAGAATCCTGACTTCTGTGAACTTTGGACTTCTGTCACCTCTGTAAAAGACATGCGGCCTTAGCTGTGGTTGATTCTCCATCACTAAACACTTTCTTAAAATTAAGATTGGATTTTTCTATAAAAGATGTAATCAGGATTATTTTGAGGAAACTCTGTAGCATGTTACAGAAGAGATCAGTCAAAATTACGGTTTCTCAGACTTCACTGAACTGTGACCCCCCTTCTCCCAACAAATTACTACATGACTTCAGGACAGGAGACGGAGCTTGTCCAGGGGTGGGAGTGGGGAGTCAAAATCCCAGCCTTGCTGTCCCAGGACGAGAGGGAAGGACAAAGCTGAAATTAAGCGCTTCAGTCACATTCATGAGGCTTGTAACCTGACTCATTGGGCTCTGGCTTTTGGGGTGAGGGCTCAGGTCCCACTAAGTCCAAGCCAGCCTTGGGGTTATGAACAGTGTTCCCTCTAATCACCTGCAAAGCTGTGCTGTCCCGCAGTTTAATCAGCCCCACCTAGTCAGTCAGCTCCATGCAAGGAGCCCTGAGCCTCTGACTGCACTGGACTGATTAATCAGCTGTGCTGCCAGGCAGTTTAGAGGGAATACTGGACAGGACTCAGTTTGACAATCCCTGAATTAGACGATAACAGTGGTCTATTCTGGCCTTGAAATATCACTAACTTGTTCTTTTATAACTTTAATCTATTACAGGTAGTAACACAAACTGGAATTGAGTGGAATTTATCACCAGTTGGCAAAGTCACTCCAAAAGAATGGAGAGAGAAATAGCCTTCATTCATACTGGACTGAAATGTGCAGTAATCCTGAACTGGTCTGAATTTTCATTATGCCAGTATGTAATGACATCTGTTCACTGATTATTGCCACTTATAGTATGGAATTACTGGTATAATAAATACATTTAAAAACTCTTGTTCATCTAGGTCGTCTTTGTGTTCCATGTTTCATGGATTGCTGTTAAAATAGTGAGCAATTTTAGGAATATTTCTTTGTTATAAGACTTAGTATTTGGTATATGATACTCCTTCAGAAGAACCATTGAGATGAGTTTTGATTAGATGTGACTGAGGTACCTGAAAACAAATGCTCTTAAATGTCTGGTTATTGCAAAAAGATCTATGTGGACAGACTTTATTGACTTCAGTTGGACTCTGCAAGCAAACATTGCAGGGGCACATCTTTGATTCTTAAATCAGTTCTTTTCACAAAGAAGCATTTTACTGTCATTTTATTCATGTAGAAGTCGTCTTAAGGGCTGCTAGGGACTCTGATTTTTTTTATATCATGTCTCCCTTTCAGAAACCTATCATCCCCTGTATTGTTGTGTGCAATTTCTCATTTACTGGAAAATGAACTTCTCTGAAAATGTTTTTTAAAAGGTATCCATTAGCCAGAATAATGATGGTCTGGAAATAGTAGCAAGAAGGGGATACTTTTGCATATTGCAAGCAATTAAATAGTGATAATATAGAAGGGAGGCCAATATGTTCAAGAATAGATTGTATAAGAGGAGCCAAACATGGCTTCTGCTTAACATCAGACTTCTGATATGGTTCTTCAGTTCAGGTCAGTTCGAAATTGGTAGTACCTCCCTTCTTGCCATCTGTGGTGTTTTTAGGACCAGCGAATGCTCGTCAAGGTATGACTGCTTTGGCAATACCAGAAGCACTTCACCACCATTGAAATGCTGAATGTTACACCACCAAATAAATCCTAATTTGGATGCATATGTATTTTATACCTGCAACGGGTATAGTGAAAGAGCTTATACTGGTAAATATGCTTCAGCAAGGATGGGTGTAGCTGCATCTACATTAGAGCCTTCTGCTAGCATGTATATCTGTCCAGAATCACTCTTCACACACCTGATCAACATACTTATTACTGGCAGAGGTGTACAGGTTAGACCTATTCTTGGACTCTATCTTCTAGGCAGAATCACTGGATGAAACCCTCATCCCAACTGTCTGTGGCAGGGATTCTCCACCTTCACTACCCTGAAGCTCCACCACTATGGGCAGAGATCTAAAGCTCAAAGGCAGGGAACCTATGCTGGGTTACCATACATCCAGTTTTTCCTGGACTTGTCCTCCTTTTTGGTCTTTAAATCTCCATCCAGCTGGCTGTTCAAAATCCCAGACATTTTAGATATTTTACCCTGCTCATTGAGTGAACCACAGTGCCTGTGCTAGCAACTCAGGGCCACTTGGAGTGGCTCAGCATGTGGCTGGGCCAGCACCAGTCCAACAGCATTGCCCTGCACCTGGCCCCACAGTACAGATGAGGGGTTGCCAGGCCCTGCTCGCTGGGGGCTGAGGCCTGCTCTGGGACTCCCCTCCCTGAGGGGTGGAGCTCAGGGCAGATTACCAGGGGCGCGGGGGGGTCCATGGTCAGTTACTGTGTCCTTTTTCTTTTAAAGTTTAAAATATGGTAACCCTACCTATGACTTGAGCCTTTGAGCTTTGGCTTCAGTCCTGGAACCGAGCACTCTAAGCCTGTCCTGGCAGCCACATTCAAAGGGTGTTGAAACCCAGTTTGAGGAAACACGGGCCTGTGGGGTTTTTGTCACTAATTTGAGTTAGGCTGGGATTTTGCTGATTTTTTTTTGTGTGTGTATTTAAGCAGTCTAGCACAAAGGGATATCAGGACACTAGTGTAACTTTGATAAACCCTAGACCAAACTGAGAAATCAATTTTCTCATATTGCAGTGCTTGTGCCTGGGCTCATAATACCTTTGAAATGTTCTTACCATCTCTCCAACTTAGGGCGAGACTTAATATTTTTAGTCCTGGTGTGAGTGCAGGGGCCTAGACTTCGAGGTCATCTAGTCCTTTTCAGTCCCAGATTTGAAACTCAAATGTGTACTGCTATGTGCAGCTGATGACTAACATTCTAGCCTAATGGGAGGTGGGAATGTTACCTGCCTCAACCATATGGCCCTCTTTCATTTTGTAAGTATAGGACATCAGTCAAGATTTGTGATGCCTTTTGACTTAAGTTACATCCCAATTGAGTGTAAACAAATCTTAGCAGTCTTATGTAACTGGCTAACTGATAGGCATCAGCGTATCAGTTACCAGCACCAGTTACTCTTCATAGGGCTGCCAGGAGCTGTGGGTTAACCATGTAACAATTTCTGATTCAGGGCTAATACTCTTTAAAATTAACATCCCCTAATGTTAAGAGCACTTCAGTTACAAATATGTACAAAAAACAGCTGTAGGATTTTTCTCCACTGTGTGCTGAATAGAGATTTTAAAATCCCGTTTCACTAGCTAACTAGTTAAACATTGTTTTAACAAGTAATTAAAGGAAGGGCAGCAGAGCTGCTCAAGTCCTACAGTCATAGATAAGGGTTGGTCTGGCCTGCTTGCCTGTCAAAGCTGCCCTTGTCTGCAGCAAGGGTGGGTCTGCCACCATGGACAGAGGCTGGAGCAGTCTTCTGCCTGTGGCAGGTGGGGAGCTCCTCTTGCCCCATAGGTTAACGGGAACTGGTAATTGTCACCCATTAATGGTGAGGCTTATTGGTGTGCACAGCCCTAGTGCTGAAACATACAAATACAGCTCTGCTTTGTTTAATGTGGGGTTTTTTGGTGGGGGAGGGGAGGTGTCTGGTAAAGGAATAGCACAGCTGTGTGTATGAAGGGAAAAACTACAGCACTTAAAACTTTTACATTCCTGTGAACATGTGCTAACTATAAGCAGCTTAGAATGCACTGCCTTTTTATTCAGCTTTAGAAAAACAAACCAGGACTTAACCTAAAAGGACAGGTGAGGGAATTTTCAGTACTGGGTTCACTTCTTTTTACAAAAATCCACTCTCATTTTCTGAAGGAGGTGAAGAAAACGAAGGTGTCACTGGCTGCTGGATGAAGCGGTGTTGCTTTTTGTTTTTGCCAAGGGGTGCAATAGCCTATGGCTACATCTAGACTGGCGTGATTTTTCATAAATGCTTTTAACGGAGAAGTTTTCCATTAAAATCATTTTTGGCACAGAGCGTCTAGATTGGCACGGACGCTTTTCCGCAAAAGCCCACTTTTTGTGGAAAAGTGTCCGTGCCAATTTAGATGTGCTTTTCCACAAAAAAGGCCCCATCTCTATTTTCGCGATTGGGGCTTTTTTGCGGAAAACAAATCTGGGCTGTCTACACTGGCCCTTTTGTGCAAAAGGACTTTTGCCCGCATGGGAGCAGCATAGTATTTCTGCAAAAAGCACTGATTTCTTACAGTAGGAAGTCCGTGCTTTTGCAGAAATTCAAGCGGCCAGGGTAGACAGCTGGCAAGTTTTTCGAGAAAAGCTGCTGATTTTCTGGAAAAACTGACCAGTCTAGACACAGCCTATCTGTCTTACTTCAAGGCTGCTTTTGCAAGGGAAAAGAAACGGGGCCTTGTCACTGGGCCCAAACAAATTTCCTCCGCAAGCCTAGGATGGAGAACTAGCCCCACGTCGCAAGGGGGCTGCTTTTCTGCATCAAAGTCTCCCCTGCCTGGGCTGTTTCTCCCGTGGTTGGGAAGTGAGACCCGGACGTGCCTCTCTGTCCCCATTTGCCCCGAGGGCAGGCTGCACAAGACCGTCCGTCACTCCCCTGTCATGTGATTAGAGGAGGGGTTGGCCTGGGCGGCTGTCACGTGACGTTCTGGATGGCGACGGCGCCTGGGGCTGGGTAACGTGGTGGGGCGGGGCTATCAGGAAGGGTGGGGCTTGTTAGCGGGGAGGCTGTTGCTATTGCTGCGGAGCTGGCGGAGCGTTGTGCGGCGGTTCGGGTGAGTGCGCGCGTGGCCCGCCAGTTCTCGCTGAGCGGGGGCAGCGGGTCCGGTGGCCTGACAGCCTGGTCACTGCGCGTATCTCCCTCCCCCCTCTGCCTTGGCCAGTGCGGCGCCGCGCGCTCGGGGCGGCTTCAGCCCCGCTGCCTGGGCTCTGACGTTCGGGGGTAGGGAGGGGAGTTGCTGGCAGCGGGCAGCTCTTCAGGCCCAGCAGCCCCGGGCTCTGGTGACATCCCCTCCCGCCGCCCGCTCTTTGGGACGCTTAGCCGCTGACGACAGGGAGCGGAGCCTCGCGCAGATCGCCGTGGTGCGGCGGGAGGTGGCGGAGGAAGAGTTTTCCCATCCTGCGAACAGTGTTGAGTTGTGTGTGGGGAGGAGAGGAGGGGGCTGGAGGCGAATGTATGATCCCTGCGGTGGGTGTGAGGGGTTCTCTCTGCAGGAAAAGCCCCCCCCCTCGCAGCCGCTGTTGTTATGTTGTGACCAGGTACAGCCAGGCTGGTCCCAGAATAAGAGACAATGTGGATGAAGTAATATCTTTTCTTACTTGCCTTGGTGTGAGAAACAAACTTCTAGTGCACACAAAGCTGCCTTTCAGCGGGGAGCTGAAGAAGAGCTGTGTCAGCTGGAAAGCTTGCCTCTCAACAGAAGGTGGTCCAATAAAAGAGCTTATCTTGTTCACCTGGTATTTCAGGGTGATCCTGGTCATTTTCTGGAACAGTAAAGTGATCATTAAAAGGCTGGCTTAATAACATGCTGTAATTAAATATGAGTCTCCACTTTCATTGGTAATGCTTTAGATTATTAAATAGCTAATAAAACCCGCACACCTCTTATGCTGTTTTGTTTTTTAAGATTTAGTTTCATTTTTCTTGTCAGTTTTTACATATTGGGTTTTCTGGGAGGTGAGGGGAAATCTATCTTAAAATCTATTTGAATTGAAATTCCACCCCCCTCTCAAAAATTGTAGTGGCACTTATGCAGACCTTAAGTTTTATAAAGGTAATTTATACATGTAAGTTTTGAGCCAAACTTAAGTTAAATGTTTCTGTTTACATTTGTATTGGTCAGTTGCCTATCAGCATGACTGTACTTTATATGTAGAGTGTGTCATTCAGTTGGTCCGATGCTATTAGAGCGATAAGGTGGGTGAGGTAATATCTTTTATCAGACCAGTTTCTGGTGGTGAGAGTAATTAGTTGTCTTACCTATCTTGTATGCTCTGTAGACACATATATATGTACACTGCATGCAGTAGGATGTTCCCTGATAAACTGCTTTGTTTCTGTACCAATTTAATTTACTCTAGTGATAATGTCGGTATCAGGTGCTGTTTCTTAATTGGAGTATTAGTATAAATTCAGTTATTTCAGACACAGTTGATGTCAGAGGTTAAGTCATGTCCAGATAGAAGGGGATGATAATAAGTAGCTCTTCTGCATCACTTTTCATCATGAGATCTCAGTGTGTTACAAAAGAGATTAGTAATATTATCCACATTTAGGAGATATAGCTGCTGTCATAATTTCTGTCTAGTCTAAGCAAAAAGCTGTTAATTTAAATATAACTGCATACCTATATAAGAAGAATCCAGATTGTCACTGTCATCTTCAGGCCTAGAATGTCTGTTGAGTGAATGTGAAGTAATGGAAACAACTACAAATATGATTGAGAATGCCTTTTGTTTAGAATATCACCAGGTTCAACTATCACTGGTGATCATAGTCTGTTATGGGCTAGTTGTTAAATTTTCAGTCGTGTATTTATTTGTGTAAACGTGTAACTGCTGAAATTGTGAGCAGTTACACATTTACACATGGGAGGGGGAGCCAGTGCTCGTGTGGAGCTGCTCCTGTATCCCCTTTACCTCCTGCGCTGCTGCCTCTGTATCAGACAGGAGCATGATGCGGGGAGTGGGGAGAGGAGAAGGCTTATGTCTAACTGTGTATTCAGGTATATATTCACATCGCTAGTCATGAGGCCTCCAAACTAACTTTACATTCTAATTCTAGGATAGGAAAAATATACAGGCAGTCCCCGGGTTACGTACAAGATAGGGACTGTAGGTTTGTTCTTAAGTTGAATCTGTATGTAAGTCGGAACGGGCATCAGCCGCTGCTGAAACTGCTCAGTTTCAACAGCCGCTGAATCTGGACACCAGTTCCACTTACATACAGATTCAAGGTAAGAACACCAGGCATCCCCAAGTCAGCTGCTGCTGAAACTGATCAGCAGCTGATTCCAGGAAGCCCAGGGCAGAGCAACTCTGCCTCGGGCTTCCTGTAGTCAGCCGCTGGTCAGTTTCAGCAGCGGCTGACTTTGGGACGCCTGGGGCAGAGCAGCTCGGGTGCTGCTGGCTTGGTCCAGTAGCGCGGCCGCTCCTCGGAGCTACTGGACCAACCCAGCAGCACCCCAGCTGCTCTGCCCCAGGCATCCTGATTCAGCCACTGCTGAAACTGATCAGCAGCTGAATCAGGACGCCTGGGGCAGAGCAGCTGGGGTGCTGCCGGGTTTGTCCAGTAGCGCCAAGGAGCGGTGCTGCGGGACCAACCGGCAGTGCCCCACCTGCTCTACCACAGGCCCCCGGCTTTGCTCCACGTCTCCCTGGTCTGCTGGGGGGGCACTAGCTGCGTCCCCCCCCCCCCCCCAGCAGACCAGGGAGACGTGGAGCAAAGCTGCGGAGGACCCGGGCCGAACCGTGGCGCTTCCAGATCAGTGCCGCGGTCCGGCCCGGGTCCTCTGCGGCTTTGCTCAGCGTCTCCCTGGTCTCCCTGATCCAGATCAGCTGGAAGCGGCGCAGGTCTGGCCCCAGGGAGACGCTGGAAGTGGCGCGGGTCCGGCCGGGTGCTCCGCCACTTTGTTCAGCATCTCCCTGGTCTGCAGACCAGGGAGACGCTGAACAGAGCGGCGGAGCACCCCGCAGGACCCACGCCACTTCCAGCTGATCTGGAAGCGGCCGCGGGTCCGGCCCCCGGTGCTCCTCCGCTTTGCTCCCGTCTCCCTGGTCTGCTGGCTCCGCCAGCAGACCAGGGAGACAGGGAGCAGCTTTTCTCGCCCCGGAGAAGGCGGGCGGTGGGACCAGGCGTCCCGCTGCTCTAGTTCTCCGGGGCGAGAAATCCCCGTTCGTAACTGTGGATCCGACGTAAGTCAGATCCGCGTAACTCGGGGACTGCCTGTACTAACATAATGAGTGGCAGGGAAGTGAAGTGGCTGTTGAAATTCCTTTGTAGAAGGGATACTTTTAAATCCATGATTGAGTGACAAACCTGCTACTCAGCCACTGATAGCATCTCCATTACAGTATTTGGTATTCTGCTGTTGCAGAGCCAGCCTATTCCTAGTACTGTACTGAATTCATTGATGGTGTAGATATACAAACAAGGAAGTAATATTACTATGTGTTTAGTAAAACAAAGGGAGAAACATAATGAGGGGGGATAAAAACTGTCTGAGAGGCATTTCTAAGGATATTACACCATGAAGAATATAATAAAAAGTACAATAAAAAGCTATCAGGTGCCTTACAGAATCCCATTTGAGGCCAGGTTTGTATATGAGATGGCAATGGTTTTGAGTTTCTTCCAGCACAGGAGTGATGGATTGAGTACTTTTTAGCTTCTTTCATCCTAGTTGTGTTTCTATTTAAATCATTGATAGAAACTGCTGGCCATAGATTGTCATACTGCTTGTTTGTGATGGCAAGTCCCAAATCTTCTTTGTTTAAAGAAAGTCTACACTTGAAGTAATGCTTTAGTTTTGAGTCCCACCATTTTTTAGTCTCTAAAACAAAGTGTGATTGGAACCTCTAGTTAATACAATTTTATAATAAAATTGTATACTTTACGGATGTTAAATTGTGGCTAATCAAGTAGCTGATGGAATTTCTGTTGACTACTTAATTAATCGATAAAGTGGGAAACTGCAGAACTGCAGCAGGGTTAGCTCCCAGCCAGGAACCTACCCCCATAGGGGCTCTTGTGCATTTCAAAGACTGAAACGCCATGTGGAGTCCAGGGCCAGCGGGGAGTCCCTTGCTGACCTTGGGCTCCATGCGGGCACTTCCACTTTGAAATGTAGCAACGTCTAATTTTAACATTCTGTACTTTTCTCCCTGGTCAGACACCCTTCCACTGGCCAGGCACCTTACTCTCAGTCTGTTCCTACACCCACCTTTGCTCCTGCATCTCCCCCTGGCCAGGCAACCTACCTCCAGCCTGCCTCTGCACCACCCTCCTGGTCAGACACCCTATCCACCACCAGCCTGCTCCTCCCTTGCTCCTGTACTCTTCCCCCACCGAGACACTATCTCCAGCCTGCTTCTGCACCATTACTTCTGGCCAGACTCTGCACCTTCCCTTGCTTCTACCCTCTCCCCACTGGCCCTACACCCTACTACCAACCTGATCTCTACCTCCCACCCAGACCTTGCACCCTCACCCCCTCCTGTACCCCATCTCCTGCTTATATCCTGTACCTCCATCCCTATCCCACTCACTTATAGCCCTGTCTCGCGCACACAACCTCTCATTTTGGCCCCACTCCAGAGTCTAGGGGGACCCACAAAATCCACTAATCCTGGAACTCCAGAAGAATTAATCTGGTCTGAGGCATTGAACTTCAATCTTCCCTGCTCCTCAGTCCCATAGTAGGAGGGGCGGGGGGAAAGGGGCGTGCCAGGGGAGTGAGTGTTTCAGTTGGAAGTGATGGTTGGGGGTTCTGAGGTTGGTGTGTGGGTGTGTGTTTTTGCACCCTGCGCTCTGGCCCCCATCTGGTCACAGGAACGGCTGCTGACAGTCCCACTCCTTCTGTGGTACAGGTAGGCGGGAAGGCCGTGATCTGGCTGTGGCAATAGTAGCCCAGCTCTTCATTCAACCACTGTAGCGTTAGTGCAGCAGCCCAACCCCACCCAGGTAAGGTAATCTGGCCTTGGGGCTAGGGATGTTAGGAAGTTGGTATTTCACTAATCATGTAGTTGATAAAATGATCTACTGTCTCTGTGGCTCTGCAGTTTACACGTAGTAAAAGCTTGTGCCAGGTCCCACTGACAGAGGCTTCTGGGGCCCCAGTAGAGAGCTGGGACCCCATGTGGACAGGGGCTGTTGCCAGAGCAACACAGCCAGGGTTGCTCCATGGGATGCGGAGTACCCTATGCCTGCAGTGAACCTGGGCTCACCATGGGCAGAGGCTGTTTCGCAACCCCCGCACCTGCACTGCTGCTTTTAATAGAAGCAGCAGTGCAGCAGGGGCAGGGTGGAGTCAGGCCATTGCCCCCTAGCACTGGTTCCTGCTCCCCTCTCAAGTGGGGGGGAATGTGAGTAATTGACTCAACTACCTGATAAACCTAGGCTTCAAAGACACCGTAATAGAGGCCCACCTTAAATGTATATCCCAAATTAAAAAACACAGTAAGAGAGCCAAAAAGGTGCCACCGTGGCTAAACAACCATGAAGAAGCAGTGACATAAAAAGATGTGGTTTAAAAAGTGGAATTAAAATCCTAGTGAGGAAAATAGAAAGGAGCATAAACTGTCAAATTAAATGTAAAAATATAATAAGAAATGCCAAAAAGGAGTTTGAAGAGCAGCTAGCCAAAACTCAAAAAGTAATAGCAAAATGTTTAGCAGGCTTCCTGCTTCTGATGTACTAAAAAACAACCAGTGGGGCCCTTGGATGATCAAGATTCTAAAGGAGCGCTCAACGATGATAAAGTCATTGCGGAGAAGCTAAATGAACTCTTTGCTTCAGTCTTCACTGCTGAGGATATTGGGGAGATTCCCAAACTTGAGCCATTCTTTTTAGATGACAAATGTGAGGAATTGTCCCAGATTGAAGTGTCGTTAGAGGAGGTTTTGGAACAAATTGATAAACTTAAGAGTAACAAGTCACCGGGACCAGATGGCATTCATATCTTATTGCCTCTATATAAAACAATGGTACGTCCACATCTTGAACACTGCATACAGATGGGGTCGCCTCATCTCAAAAAAGATATATTGGCATTGGAAAAGGTTCAGAAAAGGACTACAACTGATTAGGGGTTTGGAACAGGTCCCATATGAGGAGAGATTAAAAAGACTTGGACTTATCTGTTTAGAAAAGAGGAGACTAAGGGGGGATATGATAGAGGTCTATAAAAATCATGACTGGTATGGAAAAAGTGAATAAGGAAACGTTATTTACTTATTCCCTGTATTGCCAAGAGCAATGGTTCTTCCCTTAAGGGATTCAGAGGCAATAAGCACACAAATTGGGTGAAAGCAAATATTAGGGTAAAATATAATGCTTAATATTAGAGTAAAATACAATGAAGCAAATCGTAGAATAAAATACAATACTTATTAAGCCTAAGCAAATATTAGAATAAAATGCAATGCCTATTAAGAAAATACAATACTCCTTAAGCCTAAGCAAACCTCAGAATAAAATGCAATGTCTACATCCCTTCTGCTGCCGGGAACCCCCTGAAGAAGGACAGCGGACGGACCCCAGGGGCCAGTGCATAGCACCTTCTGTGGCTTGGGTCTATGCCGAGGTTCCAATGTTAGGAATATTCTCGGCCTTTATATACTGTTGGATCTATAGTAATCTCGCCTGTTGTTCTGAGAACTTTACAAGATCATTGATACATTGCATATTTTCACAGATCCAATAATTAGCTTCTTGATACTTTGCATATTTTCCTAGGCCAAATAATTAGCATTATCAGGTGGAAAACATTCAGCAAAGATAGCTATGTGATTTTCCCAAGTGCTCCTATACTTCCATAACAGCTGGATGGTCTTGGAACTTGTCTCAGAACTTGGTGAAAGTAAACAGTGCATTCCTACACTGTACCATCTTAAGTAAACAGCTAACTCTTTGAGAATAACAAAAGAATAATAAGAAGCAAAAAGCACAAATGGCTGCCTAGATCATCCGGGCCTGTAAGAAAATGCAGGCATAAAAGGAACAATTGTGGTACACAAACTAATTTCCTTGACCTCACAATCGTCTTCAGCATTTCCACTACATTCCCACAATAAAAGAAGTAGGGGGTCACCAAATAAACTTAATAGGCAGCAGGTTTAAAACAAAAGAAAGTTTTTCTTCACTCAGTGCACAGTCAATGTGTGGAACTCCTTGCCAGAGGATGTGGTGAAGGCTAGAACTTTAACAGGGTTCAAAAAAGAGCTAGATTGATTCATGGAGGCACTTCCGCTTCTGGGAGTGCATTTGTGGATGTAGGGGTGCAAGAGTCATGGTTAGGGTGTATGAGGGGCTCAGGGCAGCAGGTTGGGATGTGTGCGAGGTGCAGGAGCCAAGGCAGAATGATGGGGGTGGGAAATAGCGTATGGGGGGGGGGGTGTCCTGGGCAGGGATATAAGCAAGTATTTGAGAAGTCATAAGAACATAAGAATGGCCATACTGGGTTAGACCAAAGGTCCATCTAGCCCAGTATCCTGCCTGCCGAAAGTGGCCAATACCAGATGCCCCAGAGTAAGTGAATCACAGCAGGTAATCCTCATGTGATCCCTCCCCTGTCACCCACCTCCAGAGAAAAAGAAGCTAGGGATACCATTCTTACCTATCCTGGACCCATTAGGTCCATCAATGGCTATTAGGCTAGATCAGTGTCTCTCTGGTCACTATTCCAAAAGGAGGGAGTGAGCTGTGAGTGGAAACTGTAAAGCTCTCCAAGCTCTTGTTTATCTTGCTGTCCCTAAGTATTACCTCACGCTATCAGAATAATTGCTATCTGAAATGGCAGCATCTTCCGCCTGCCTTAATTTGGATTGTATACCAAGAAACCTTTATCTGAAAAGCATGTTTTCTTCTGATAAAGGAATCACAGTTTAGCAGGATACAACATAACTGGAAGATATCGTCACCCACTCAGAAAGTAATTGGTTTTCCTGATCTTGGCTACCAGGCGTAGATGAGAGGGGAAAAAAATAAAACAAACTGCTTTCAAAGATGACTCTGCTCCTTTCTTTTTATGTACATCTTTCTTATGGAAAGCTTGATGTTGCAAAAAAGATGCCCTTTACTGCTATTGGATACGTACCCTAAAATAATTGTCAGTTCATTCCATATAGTGTTGATCTTGTCAAAAATAGAGGTCAAAAGTGGTATTTCCACAGCGCTCTATCCAGGTAGGAGCTGTATTTTTCAGCAATCAGCATATCCTGGTTTGTGTGGACATCTCTTTCAAATAATGTAGTACTCTTAATTACAAATAATTTCATCAAGCGTTTGATAACTTTTATTTTGGTGGATAGAATTAGCTAGTAGTTAGAGCATTGTATTGAGTTAGGAGTTACCGGGTTCTAGTTGCTGATGCCATATATTGCTGCATAACATTAAGTGCCTCGCTTTGTGTTTCAGTTTTCCCATTTGTAAAATGGGGATACAGTACTTCCCTATCTGATAGTGGGAGTTTTGAAGTTGAGCTAATGTTTTTAAAATGTAGGCCTACATTTTCAAAAGGGATCAGTGATTTTTTTTGGGTACCTCTAATCGTTGGGTGTCTATTTCATGACACCTTAAAGGAGCCTAATTTTAAGTTCTGTAACTTGTTTTCTGAAGAGCAAACTCCTTTAATATGTCTTCTCATGTATATCTTAAAAAAAAAATTGGCACCCAAAATCACCAGGTTCACTTGAATAGTTTTTTATAGCCTACATTTTCAAGTGCAAAATACAGTTTTTTGTCACTAGCTTTATTATCTGTTGTTGTTCTGCCTCAAATAGTGGGTGAGTGAACCTAACACCAAGAGAATCATCAGTGTTTATAAAGAATGAAAATTGTTAGACAAGAATGGTCAGACTGTGTCATGGTGCAGCCACAGCATGATTTGCTGCTAGTCAGTAAGGAGATACAGCCTATGCAGATGTCTGGTCTCAATGTAGAGTGCTCTATCCAGAGCTGGAGTATATGAGTGGTAGTAAAATGTACATGTGCAGCTGTGATTGACTTGAGGTGGTGGAGTACAGGCAGTCCCCGGGTTACGTACAAGATAGGGACTGTAGGTTTGTTCTTAAGTTGAATCTGTATGTAAGTCGGAACTGGCATCCAGATTCAGCCACTGCTGAAACTGACCGCCAGTTCTGACTTACATACAGATTCAACTTAAGAACCCCAAGTCAGCTGCTGCTGAAACTGATCAGCAGCTGATTCCAGGAAGCCCGGGGCAGAGCAACTGTGCCTCAGGCTTCCTGTAGTCAGCTCTGGTTAGTTTCAGCAACGGCTGACTTGGGGACGTCTGGGGCAGAGCAGCTGGGGTGCTGCTGGGTTGCTCCAGTAGCACTGCTCCTCGGCGCTACTGGACCAACCCAGCAGCACCCCAGCTGCTCTGCCCCAGGAGTCCTGCTTCAGCCGCTGCTGAAACTGACCAGCAGCGGCTGAATCAGGACGCCTGGGGCAGAGCAGCTGGGGTGCTGCTGGGTTGGTCCAGTAGTGCCCAGAGCGGCGCTGCGGGACCAACCGGCAGCGCCCCAGCTGCTCTGCCCCAGGGTCCACAACAAAAGCCTGGTCTTCTGGGGGGGGCACACTAGCTGCGCCCCCCCCCCCAGCAGACCAGGGACACAGGGAGCAAAGTAGCAGCGGGGGGTGCCCCGCCTCTGAGGCTTTGCTCTGGCATGGAACCGCTTTGCTCCCGGTGCCCCTGGTTTGCTGGAGACGGTCCCCAGCAGACCAGGGGCATCGGGAGCAAACCCGCAGCCGCGGCGGGGTCTCTGCGCTTCTGAGGCTTTGCCAGAACAAAGCCTCAGAAGCGCGGGACCCCACCGGGGCTGCGGCTTTGCTCCCGATGCCCCTGGTCTGCTGGAGACGGTCCCCAGCAGACCAGGGGCACCGGGAGCAGCTTTTCTCGCCCCGGAGGTCGAGGTGGCTGACCGCTGCCTGTGAGCTCTGGGGCGAGAAAGCCCCGTTCGTAAGTGCGGATCCGACATAAGTCGGATCCGCGTATGTCGGGGACTGCCTGTAGTTAGAACATTTGGCTAAGAAGCTAAGAGCTGCTAAGTTTGCCACTAGTTTTGCCGAGTTACAACTGGGTACACTGCAAGGAGGATGCCACCTGGTAGGTGTTACAGATTTGACAAAATAACTATTGACTACTCAGTTAAGTGATTAATAGAAATTTAACATCCCTAATGTGGATACAAATTTTGTATCTGTGCAGGGTCTGACAGTAATGGGTGGGCAGCTGTGAGGAACTGCGATGTGGATCCTCCAACTGCCCTGGGCTTGGGGTAAGTGAGGGGACTGAAAGCAGCCCCCAACTGTTCTCCCCTGGTCAAGTGCTGGTGGAAGGTCCACGACTCCATGCAGACTCTCCACAGATACCCATGGCATCTCTCCCCAACTGGACTTGGCAGGGTATGTGCTTCAGAGCCACATTCTGACCCCTGGTATATAGCCCTACAGTTCTGTGGATATCTACAAATACATACCTCCTAGTGTAGACATTTAAACAATTAACCACTAAGCCTGGGCAGCAAGCCTGTATTAGGGGCAGCAAGGGTAGGGGAAGGAGAGGCAGGAATCGGTGTCCATGGGGAGCTGGTTTTTAAGCTGGCTCTCTGTGCATGCTGGTTCCTGCGAAGCCGCCTGCCTCCCCCTGCTGCCTCCCCTCCTCGCCCCCACTGCTGCCTTAGTATTAAGAGGCAGCAGAACGGAGGAGGGGCAGGCGGGATGCTGAAGCAGCCTCTGTTTGTAGAGAGCTTGTGGGATGGCAGCTCGCCTTGCAGGAGTTTTAAATCAGCTCCCCTCACAGACCAACTCTGCCTCCCAACCTGCGCTTCTCCCTCTATATCAGAGAGAGCAGCGTGGGGTGGCAGAGGATTCCTCGGGAGTGGGACGGGGAGCTCCAAGCACACTGGCTGCTGGTACCACTCCCAGGGTGCATTTTAGTAACTGTGTAACCGCTAAAAATTGTTGTGGCTTACATGATTACTAAAGTAACCAATATCTAACATCCCCAATGTGGATATATGCAGATTGGATGCAGATACAATTTGTCCACCTGCACAGGGGTCTACCTATAGTAGGATTTGCAGCATCCGGATAAAGTGAGAAAGCTCCACTATATTTCTTTTTCACCTCTTTACAGACAGGGAAATGCTGACTGACCTGCCACACAAGAAATCGATGGCAAATCCCAGAATAGAACATAAATCTTCTGACTTTATCATGTGTTTAACTATTAGAACTTGCTTCCTCTTTTTCTGTTACTTATTTATTTGGTTTGTCATATATTCTATCCTTATCTGAGATATTAAGTACAAGGATTAACAATCAGATTAGTATTAATCTGTGATCTCAGCTATTAATATGAATGTACATGTAACAATTCTATACTGTGCAAGTAACTCTTGCTTTTCAAGAACTGATATTGTTAACAAACATGTGGACAAGGGGGATCCAGTAGATATAGTATACTTAGATTTTCAGAAAGCCTTTGACAAAGTCCCTCACCAAAGGCTCTTGTGTAAATTACATTATCCTGGGATAAGAGGGATTGTCCTTTCATGGATTGAGAACTGGTTAAAAGACAGGAAACAAAGGATAGGAATAAATGGTAAATTTTCAGAATGGAGAGGGGTAACTAGTGGTGTCCCGCAAGGGTCAGTCCTAAGACCATCCTATTCAACTTATTCATAAATGATCTAGAGAAAGGGGCAAGCAGTGAGGTAGTAAAGTTTGCAGATGATACTAAACTGTTCAAGGTAGTCAAGACAGAAACAGACTGTAAAGAACTTCAAAAAGATCTCACAAAACTAAGTGATTGGGCAACTAAATGGCAAATGAAGTTTAATGTGGATAAGTGTAAAGTAATGCACGTTGGAAAAAATAACCCCAGCTATACATATAGTATGATGGGGGCTAATTTGGCTACGACAAATCAGGAAAGAGATCTTGGAGTTATCGTAGAAACGTCCACACGGTATGCTGCGGCTGTCAAAAAGGCAAATAGAATGTTAGGAGTTATTAAGAAAGGGATAGAAAATAAGACATAGAATATCTTACTGCCCCTGTATAAAACTGTGGTACGCCCACATCTTGAATACTGTGTACAGATGTGGTCTCCTCACCTCAAAAAAGATATTTTGGCCTTGGAAAGGGTTCAGAAAAGGGCAACTAAAATGATTAGGGGTTTGGAACAGGTCCACATGAAGAGAGGCTAAAGCGACTGGGACTTTTTAGTTTGGAAAAGAGGAGACTGAGGGGGGGATATGATAGAGGTATATAGTATCGAGTAGTGTGGAGAGGGTGAATAAAGAAAAGTTATTCATTAGGTCCCATAATATAAGGACTTGAGGACTCCAAATTAAATTAATGGGTAGCAGGTTTAAAACTAATAAAGTTATCTTCACACATAGTCAACCTGTGGAACTCCTTGCCAGAGGAGGCTGTGAAGTCTAGGACTATAACAGTGTTAAAGAGAAGCTAGATAAATTCATGGAGGTTAGGTCCGTAAAAGGCTATTAGGAATAGTGTCCCTGGCCTCTGTTTGTCAGAGGCTGGAGATGAATGGCACAAGACAAATCGCTTGATCATTGTCTTTGGTCCATCCTCTCTGGGGCACCTGGTGCTGGCCACTGTTGGCAGACAGGCTACTGAGCTAGATGGACCTTTGGTCTGACCCAGTACAGCCATTCTTATGTTCTTAGGTTATGTTATGTTCTTATTGTGATGTATTTTCAGCATTTTAATATTTTTTTACAGACTTTTAAGATCTAAGATATTTTTTGGGTTGAACAAGTTCAACTAGAAAAAAGTTTTGGTTTTTTTCTATTTTTGGATATTTTTTATTCTTTATTTTGTTTATTCTTCAGCTTTTTTCAATAAATCAAGTTAAATTTTGAACTGAGTTTTGAAATTAAAACTTTATTGACTTTCGGGGTTTTTTTTTTTAGCTGACTCTATTTGCTAAATTTAACCCAAAATCATGACTAATTTTGGATGACCCCAAGGCTGTCTAGACTGCACAGTTTTTTCGACAAAAGTAACATTTTTTCGAAAAAACTTCACCTACGTCTAGACTACAGCTGCGTTCTTTCGAAATTAAATCTTTCTTTCGATGGCGGTACTCCTCATTTCACAAGGAAGAACGCCTTTTTTCTAAAGTGCTCTTTCAAAAAAAGGCATTCTTGAATGCAAACAGGGCTTTTTCGAAAGAGAGCATCCAGACTGCCGAAGTGCTCTCTTTCGAAAAAGTGGCTCACTTTTTCCAAAGAAGAGGTTGCAGTCTAGATGCTCTCTTTCGAAAGAGGCTTGCAGTCTAGACGTAGCCCAAATGAGAGGTTTTTTTGTTTGAATATTCATCTGAAAATATATCCACCCATATTATCAATAAAGGTGCTCACCAAATTAGTTGTATGTAATGGTTTTACTAATTAACATACTATATAAAGCATTAAAGTAGTACTGCTAGTTTGCTTGTATCTACAGACATATATATATATATATATATATTTTGTAACCACTAAAATTTGATGCAGTTACACAACTATTCAATTACAGGCATCAGTGCAGTGGGGGAGGCAGTTCTGAGCATGCTGTCTCCTGCCTATCCCCGTCCCCACTGCCTCTGTATCCTGGGGAGGGGAGACAGTTGGCTCCATGGGAACCTGGTTTAAAAGCCAGCTACTTCCCCTTCCCCCTCTGCCTCGGATACAGGGGCAATGGGGAAGGGAGGCTGTGTGTAGCTGTTAAGATTAAGCGATGAGCCCTCATTCATCAGTTAATTGTGTACACGGCTACACGTTCATATCCCTACTGAGCTATTTGTAAATTATGGACAAATTCAGATCTGATTTACCATTCTGTTTTGTTAAAACTGAAATAAAAGTTTGGCAAAACCCTAGCTTATAGCTTGAAGTATTTTAATAATAATTTGAATCTATATATCAGTGGATTTTTAACTTTTTTCATTTATGGACCCCTAAAAATCTTTGAATAGAGGTATGGGTCCCTTTGCAAATCTTAGACATAGTATAAAGACCCCATGGGATCTGTGGACCACAGATTAAAAATCTCTAGCAGTAGTTTTCAAAGGAAATTGTAACTGAAATACAGAAAAGTGTTTTGTTCTTTACTTTACACTCAAATTTGAATAAAGACGCTAATTATATTACCCATTACAAAGATAGCTTCCCCAATTATCACCTCTAATATCATTAGCTCACAGACATTTACTTCCTCCCCATCCCATCGCTCTTCTGTTCTGAAATTTGATTTGTCCTTTTCATATGTGTTCATTTTTTAAAATTGTATCCTTTGGTATATATGGTTGTGACAATTTTCTTCCACTATTTGATCTGAGGAAGTGGGTCTGGCCCACGAAAGCTCATCACCTATTAAACCATCTTGTTAGTCTTTAAAGTGCTACACAGTCCTGTTTGTTGTTCTTTTTTGTTTTCTGTCTTCGTGAGTCTAAGATACCTTTTGGTATCTCCTGTGCTTCCAGATTGTCCTTTTCAATAAAACTGAACCTCTGAAAACCAGGAAATGAAAAGTTAAGATACCTGTCAGTGAGTCCTTTATCCTGTCTCTGGACCTGGGAAAAGCTGTTTAGAATTACAGTAAAACTCCAATTGTCTGGCACTCCCAATAGTCCGGCACCAACTGGAACCTGGAAGTGCTCCGGCCAGCCGGACAATTGGAGCTGCTTCGCGCCGCTTCCCCAAGTCCGCTGCTGCCACTGCTGAAACTGACCAGTGGTGGACTTGGGAAAGCGGTGCGGAGCAGAGCAGCTGGGGTGCTGCCGGGTAGGTCCCGCAGCGTCGCCCCTCGCTCCCTTGCTCGGCGCCTGGCAGCACCCCAGCTGCTCTGCTCTGCTCCGCTTCCCCAAGTCTGCCGCTGCTGAATCTGACTTGGGGAAGCTGCAGATCAGAGCAGCTGGGGTGCTGCCGGGCGCCGAGCAGGGGAGTGAGGGGCAGCACTGTGGGACCAACCCGGCAGCACCCCAGCTGCTCGGCCCACCGCTTCCCCAAGTCTGCTGCTCATCAGTTTCAGCAGCGGTTGCCTTTGGGAAGCCATGGGGCAGAGCTGCAGGGGTGCTGCCGGGTTGGTCCCGCAGCGCCGCCCCTCACCTGCCAACTCCCCCTCCCTCCCAGACCCGTCACAGCCCCCCTGCCGGAATACCTTCTGATACTCCGGCATATTTGATAATCCAGCACCCCCTGGGTTCCAAAGGTGCCGGATTATTGGAAGTCTACTGTACTGGTAATCACTCCTGCTGTGTTCACTCTGTTCTATAGCTGTATTGAGTGGTAGGGGGTGGAGCTTGGCATAGTTGTGATCGTGCTAGATCATGTGATCTGAGGTCTCTGCTCCTTTGGGAGGAAGAATCTGAATCCCCTATCTCTGCTCCCCCATTTAGGTGATCAAAGTCAGAAGATGCATGTATTCCTTGAAAAATTAGCATGCCTTGTTTCAGAGAGTTTTGTAGGTTGTGACAGCAGCAGTGCACTTATCCTGGGGTTTATCAGCAGCAAGGTCACAAATAAGATTGCTCGGTGAGTTTAATGACAAGTATAGTATTAAATGGCATCCAGTACATAAGGGTGAAGATGTTTTAAAGGGTAGTTAAGGCTTTGCAAAATTTAATAGGTGTGTTATTTTTGTGGGCTAAATGTTTGACTTTCAGGCAAGTGTAGTTGGTTCCTGTTCAGTTCATTTCACCAAGCACGAGTTTTGTCTTTTGCAAAGAGAAGGTATTTGATTGTGTCCAGTGGTCACATACCTTTTCCCTGAATGTTCTACTATAGTTGCAAAGGCAGAATGCAAGTGTGTGTTAAGGGTGTGCTGGAACATTTGTCAGAGAGATCAGAATTAAGGTTGTCTTGGAAAATACCATAATTCTGTGTGTTTCCTGGTTTTTTGAATGTTAAATCTGACATTCTGGGTGGGCATAGGGTACTACCCGGCAACCTGAGCTCTGCATTAACAAAAATTACAAGGCAGCCCGAGTACACGTGTAGGCTGTGTCTACATTGGCACCCTTTTCCGGAAAAGGGATGCTAATGAGACAAGTCGGAATTGCAAATGCCGCGGGGGATTTAAATATCCCCCGCGGCATTTGCATGAACATGGCTGCCGCTTTTTTTCGGCTCGGGGCTTTGCCGGAGAAAAGCGCCAGTCTAGACGGGATCTTTCGGAAAATAAAGCCTTTTCCGGAAGATCCCTTATTCCTGATTTTAAGAGGAATAAGGGATCTTCCGGAAAAGGCTTTATTTTCCGAAAGATCCCGTCTAGACTGGCGCTTTTCTCCGGCAAAGCCCCGAGCCGGAAAAAAGCGGCAGCCATGTTCATGCAAATGCCGCAGGGGATATTTAAATCCCCCGCGGCATTTGCAATTCCGACTTGTCTCATTAGCATCCCTTTTCCGGAAAAGGGTGCCAATGTAGACACAGTCGTAGGGTTTAGAGCACATAGGAAAAAGTTAATCTTTAAACAGAGAGGTTTTTTTAACTAATTATAGCAGAGTGCTAGAAACATCCCCATTGTTTTCGAGAGGAGTTGGATTGAGCCTGTTGCCAGGTTCTAGTCACTTTACTCCCAAATCTGAAGCATGCGGGTTTCATTTCTCACTTATTTCAGTTGTGATGGAGGGCACTCAGCCAGGGTCACCAGTGGGAGGGCGAGAAGGGAGGGTAATTGCCTAGTGACTGGGAACTCCTTGCCACACTTGAATTGCTTTGTGTGTGCTGGCTTATGTGCTGGCATTTCATTATTACTTTGTTTCACTCTTTAAAAAGGCATATTAATTCCTTTACATGAAGAGTTTTTCATGCCATTAACTTTTTGGGTGACGGTTATTATGTATATAATTATAAAAAACATTATACAATTGGGAGGCAGAGGGCCCTATGCCAAGCAAATAAAAGGTAGCTTGCCTTGTCCAATAATGCACACTATTATAGTACAGAACAATGCAAAAATGAAGACCGAGTAGTGGGGATTATTGTGTTCGGAGCGTGTCACAGGACAGAGGGTTTTAAAAAAATTTTTGAAGGAGACTGATACAACCTTAGTGAAAAGGCCATTTTGGAAATACCCCTCACGTCAGGAGTTCTTGAGATACAAAGGGTGTGTAGAAATGAGCCATAAAGGGAGTGTATTGGAGAAGATAAGGGCAGAGAGAGAAGCAAGGTGTGTTGTAAGCTAATTGTAACGTCAATAATAAAAATGTCAAGCTGTATTAATATCTTACAGAATTTATTTACATTACTGGAGATTCCAGGGAGCTATTTTAATCACTGTTATCTAGGTAAAAAGTAAAGAAAATTTCCACCCATAAGCATATAGATAAGATTCTAGGCTACATGGACTTTTGGTCTGACCCAGTATGGCCATTCTTTTTTTTATTTATTTTTTATTACTGAGTGTGTTTGAATGAAAAGGGCATTTTATTTGAATTCATGTGCAGCTGCTGCTTATTCTTCACCTGAAGTCCTTTTTCTCTCTTTGTTGTAGAAATAATTAATCTTTACTGAAATAATTTGTTGAATAACAAACAGGGTTCTGAATTTGGGTAACAAGCATCAGGTGCAGATGAACTTTTAAAGATCCTATTTTCCCCATGCAAAATTTTCTAGACGTAATATAAAGAGGAAGGAAGAGAGAAAAAATGGAATTTGTACTAGCGATGCTCCTCTGCTAATTAGGCCATCTCCTTTCTGCAGGCTGTTGTGGAATAGCCACAAACATTGGCCCTGATGTAAGAGATCCGTTATGCACATGTTTCAATCCATTTGAATTCAGGAGAATGATCAAGAGTGCATGTAAGCATTCTCCAGAATATGAATAGGGAAGGATTATTGAACTGGGAGTGACTTGAGTACAGTTCTGCCCCGTCATTAAAAGACCATCTTTATGAAGAAGCCAATTACAGTAAAAGCTTTATCTGGCTTGTTGGGGGAATGCAGGGTGCTGGTTAATCAATTTTACAGTTAACTAAGAGTTATACAGGTTAGACCTCCCTGGTCCAGCGCCCTCTGGACTTGAGCTGTCCTGAGCCAGGGAGTTTGCTGGACTAGGGGTTGTCAATGCTTCTCTGCTGGCTGCACTGTTCCTGGGCTCTGGCCCAGGCTGTCCACCCTGCTGCCCCAGGGTCTCCTGGGGTTCCTGGTGGGACTGTTAGCTGCTGCTGGCCCTGCTGCCACAGAGAGTTCCTCAGTTCCCTGTCTGGGAACACCTGAGTGCTAGCAGCCCTGCTGTGCTGGGGTTCCCCAGCCAGAGCCATCCAGTCACTCCGCCCCGCTGAATATGTAAATGACTCTGACACATCTTAGAAGCTACTTTAAAAAAAAATAAATCTCTGGTATCTGCTTGTTTTCTGCCTCTTTTTGCATAAAAATAGAGTGTAGAATGTGCAACTTCATAATGCCCTAGGCAGTAGCCTAGTTCCCATTATTAGACTGAAGATTTGTATTGGGGGAAATATCAGAAATGTGGGTTAATATAACTTTCTGGTTTGTAAACTACAAGATAACACAGCTTTTACTGTACTACCAGTGACTTCGGTGGTCACTTAAAACAGGTTACACTCTACAGCAGGAGAATTATATGGAAAGTAGAATGTCTGTCTGAATTTTCCTTCAGGGTGTCAGCTAGGGATGTTAGCATGTACACGTTTACACAATTAAACAAGAGGCCTGGGCTCATTGGTTAATCCTAATAGTACATGCACCTCCCCCCTTTCTACCTTTGCATTAGAGGCCGCAGGGGAAAGGGTGGCAAGCGGGAGCTGGTACACAAAGGGAACTGGCTTTTAAACTAATCTCCCCTCCACTAAGCACCAGCTCCTGTAGAGCACTATCCCCCCTCCCCCACACACACTGCTGCCTCTGTTAGAGACAGCAATTATGTGTGTGGGGGGAGGGGCAGGCAGGCAGGGGTCAGTACATTCAAGAAGCTTGCTTTCAAGCCTGCTTTCTGCAGGTACTGACTCCAGAGCCACCTGCTTCCGCTCCGCCACCCCCCCCCGCTCCTGCCTCTCTGGGAGCTGGTGTTCGTGGGGAGCCAGCTTAAAAGCGAGCACCTGCTCCCCTCTGTGTAAATGTTTAACCACTAAAAAATTTAACAGTTATATGTTTACCAAAATTAATCTTTTTTTTTTTTTAACATCCCTAGTGCCAATGGGACTATAAAATGGTAGAAACATTCCAGTGGTTGACCTGAAAAAAGCATTTGGAGGCAACAGTCAGGAGTAAAATAGTTGTTAAAACTTCAAGTTTTATTAAATAAAATAATCAAATTAAGAAATGCCCATATTCCTTAAAGTTAATTTGTTTAGTGTTGTGTTTATGAAGCCGAAAACCACTAATTAATGTAGTAAAAGAAGGAAACTAAGAGTCTTGTATTTGTCATGATTGTGTCCAGAGAGCTGTATGAATACAGCCATTCGTACTTCTTCAGAATTGAATTTTCGTCCCATTTACTCATCTCCCACTCAATAGTAGCTGCCTGATAGACAGGCTCCGTAGTGAGACAAGGTGGGTGAGGTGAGGTACTATCTTTTACTGAACTGGTTTTTGTTGAGAGAGACAGACTTTTGAATTTACAGTTTGAAATATTTTGAGGAAAAACATAGATTCTTAGTTTGTTGAAATGGATGCTAATTTGACCAAAGTGTCACTCACTTTCATCTCATTATTAAGCATTTAGGCTTCAGAATAAGAATGTTAAGAAGCAGGTAATAGACTAATTGTGTAGTCGACAACATTTGTATTGACTACATGATTAGTCAGTAAGGGAAGGACTGTGTCCTGGCTTATGCCAATCCAAGAACATCATCTGCTGTGGCTTTGCATTTTAAATGTAGTAGTAGCTGCGTGCACAGACAGCCTGCTCTTACTACATTTAAACTGCAGAACTGTAGCGGGGGTAGGTCCTGGACCGGCCGGAGCCAGGACAGAGTCAGGACTACTGTGGCTCTTCATTTTAAATGTAGTAAGAGCCGCCTGGATCCGTGAGCTAATTCTTTGCTTCCTGGGTTGCCTATTTCCCTAAGATTCAAATGCTGCCTGTCGTGCAGGCTTTCAATTTCTGTCTCCAACAGGCACTCACAGTGTGTCCGGTGCCTGGGACAGGCACACGCCACTGCCCAGTGCTAATACTGAAAGCAGCTAACGGCCAGCAAAGGAGCTCTAGCTTAAAGTCCTTTCCCCTGAAAACATGGTGAAGACAGCTTCGGATCTGGAGCCCTCTACCCCACTTTGTTAGCCCTCTCCCAGCTATGTCTGAGAAGACAACTCCAGCGGCCTCCAGCACCAGATGTAGATACCTCTCTGTACAGCCTCTCTCCGAGTTACGAATGAATTACGGACCAAACACTTGGCCGTAACTCGATCTGTTCGTAACTCGGACCCCACTGAGTTACATGCAACCGTGCTGTTCATAAGTGCGGGTCGCGTTCGTAACTTGGGGATCGCCTTCACGACCGCTCCATGGGAGCTTTGGTTGTAAGTGCGAATGGTTGTAACTCGACCGTTCGCAACTTGGGGAGCGGCTGTATTAATCATAGAGCTCTGTATTAAGTTTTTAACTTTGTATCAAGTCCTTTTACATGGAAACTCTGTACCTTTTTCATAAAACATAGAAACTTTGTACAGTAAAACTCTAATAGTCCGGCATCCAATAGTCTGGCACTCCTGATAGTCCGGCATCAAAATGGCAAGAGCCTAGTGAGTGAGCTTCGGCAAAAAATGAGTCACAAGGTAACAGCGGCTGCAGCTGAACTGAGCGAAAAGGGTAAAAAAAGGGTTAAAAAAACTAAAACATTACAGTATACTGTATACAGTATGTACAATAAAAAGGGTTAAGAACACTTTATATACAGTATATACTGTGTACAGTATATACATAACCAGCTTATAGTACCTCCTGATACTCCGGCATATCTGATAATCCGGCACCACCTAGGTCCCATAGATTCCAGATTATCAGAAGTCTACTGTATTAAATCTTCCTAGAATAGTCCCTAAATATGAGTAAGGTAAAGAGAATGGCCTTTGAAGGTGAATGTGGCAGCATTGAGACAACCCCCAGAAGAAGGAGCCACAGAAGACTACCTGCATATGCATATGATGACTCACACAGATTTTGCATATGCATAAGATGATAGATTTGCATGAGAGGGGTGTTGTTATAAATCAAAGGTATCTTGCAGAAGAACCCTGGGTTTTTGTCATCTTAACATCGGAGCACGGATCCAGATATGCAGAAGCCTGGCTCCGCCTCTCCCCCATGTATCTCACCTGGCCAGTTCAGTTAGGGGGAGCAACTATTGGTAACAAGAAGAAGGAGTGTGCTCTTTTGGGCGTGGGTGTGTGTAATATATCATATGCATATGATAAGTGTTGATTGCTATACCCAGGGCTTGACAAACCCTGGCGAGAGCTACTCGCCAGCACTGCGCATGCACCAGACTGGCACTGCGCATGCGTGAAGAGCCGGTGAATGGGGCTCACGGAGTGACCGGCTGAAATCTACTTGCCATGTACAAGTAGATTCAGTGGTTTGTTGAGCCCTGGCTATACCTATTACCAATATATGTGGCGTTCTGCCTTATCTCCCTGAAAAGAGCCAGTGCAGTACTTTTAAGTACAACACAGAGACTCTTCCTCAGAGCAACCCAGGAAGAGATCTCACTCAAGTAAAGGTGAATCCCCTTCAAAAAAACAGGGGCAAGCACCCAAAATACCCCCTGCGCTGACCTTGACCAGGGCTCTGGACAGGGATGTACCAGGACCATCAGGCACCGACAGCTCCTGAGGTTCCAAGGACCTTACCAAGATGGGTTCCAGGGCTCCAGAGAAGTCTGTCTAAATCAGTGCCCCACCAGCACCATCCAAACCCGTCTCGGTGCCAGCAAAGGCCGAATCAGCCTCTGCTGAGGCAGAATCGGCACTGAAGAAAGCCAAGTCTCATTCGTCACCGTTGGTACCTATGCCACCTCTAGCACTGAAGAGGCACAAACATGCGAAACTGACAGCCTCCCATCCAGCACTGCCAATTGCTGCGATAACATCCTCCAGGCTGCCACCAACATTGGTGACCCAGCACTGCTCCCTCTTATTACTACGGAGCAGCTCAGAGTAACTTCAGTGCCCACAACACCGTTGTTCGGCACCGACGGTACACTCATGTCAGGCAAGTTCACGCTTTCCACTCCTGCAGGGTCGATATCGCCACTCTTGAGTGATGAGGATGATGAGCCCTTGATCTGTACCCAGACCACTCCTCTTCAGAGCACCTGCAGCAGCAGCAACAGTCACCACTGCAATGGCAACCACCTCAATGGCTGCCTCCTCCTGTGCCACTACCAGCCAACTGGTACCTCTGGGTACTATACTGAGCGCAGCAGCCACAACCATCTCCATCCACACCATGTAGGGTCACCACCTTGCCCTCCCTGGACATGTGAAATTACCAGGAGGAAGATGAGCCAGCCTCAAGTGATGAGGACTCTTCTGTGTTTTCTCATCCTCCAAAGCACATATCATTGTCCTTCCCAATGATATTTTGATGCTCCCTCCTTCCACAGTGAGAGATCTCTCAATCATTCCAGGAGCTATACAAGAGGGTGGCTGATGTTCTGGAGGTCTGCCTAGTGAGTCTCCCCAAAACTCATAAACTAAGCAGTATCTTACATGCCTCCCCATCTGCCAAGTTGGCCCTACCAATGGACTCAGTGCTTATGGATCCTGCCAAGGTGATCTGAGAGACACGAGCAACAGTCCCACTGGTCTGCAAAAGATGTGACCGTAAATACTGTATTGCACCACAGGATGCCAATTTCTTGTTTTCCCACCCGTCCCCTAATTCTTTAGTTATAGACCCAGTTAACCAGAGGGGGAAACAGAGTGCAGTGAGAACCATACCCTATGTCAAGAAGTGGAAGTATCTAGACCTAATGGGCAGGAAAGCGTACTCCTCTGCACCTTTACAGCTCTTCATATCTGATTATACTGCAGTGCTTGCGAAATGTACATATCATCAGGGCTTGACAAATAATGCAATCTACTCGCCCATGGCGAGTAGATTGCGAGCCGGATTCGGGCGATCTGAGCATGCGCAGAACGCCGGACAGCGCGGCTGGTGAGTGGGGCTCGTTGTGGTTCGGCGAGCCCTGCATATCATATTATGGAGCAACTATCACATTTTATTGACAGTTTTCTCAATGACAAAAAGGAACAGTTCAGGGCCAGTATAAGCGAGGGCACCCTGATTTCTCTCTCAGCATTGCAGGCTGCATTAGATGCATCCAACACTGCATCTCGGTCCATTGTGACGGCTGTTGTGATGAAGTTAACATGGCTTCATCTTTCCAGTTTTCCTCATGAAGTACAGCCCATGGTTGAAGACCTTCCTTTCCAGGGCTCCAAATTGTTTGCAGACACCACCAACATGTCACTCCCAGGCCACATTAAAGACACTCGGTATCCATATCCCTGCATGAAAACACAAACAGGAAAGATATTTTACACAGTGCTACAAACCTTTGCCTTTTACTCAAACTCAGAGGGATTTCGACAATAAGAGGAGGCAACACCAAACGTGACAGAGGCAGACCCCTGACCAGCCCTCTACTCTCCAGCCTTCAAATTTGAGAAAACATTTTGATGGTCAGGTCAAGAGTCTGATGATACTTCTTCGCTTAAAGCAACCTCGTTCCTGTCAGTTATTTCGCCAGCATATAGTACCCTTCTATCATCCTCTGCCCATATGTTTGTCAGACATTTGCTCTTGACACTTATCCGTCCACTAGTTTCAGGCAACTTGTCCTGGCCACAGTCCAGAATACTGACTAGCCAAAGCACCCGCCTCCAATCATGGGTACTGCTCTATAGTCACTTAAGGTGTAGCACCCACAGGCGGGGGCGGGGGGGCTAGCCGGGCAGCTGCCCGGGGCGCCAAGCTATGGGGGTTGCCTGATGACAGCTGTAAGGGGCGCCGCGCACCCAGCTGTGCTGCACCCCTTAGAGCTGCCATCAGGTGCCATGCATCCAGGGCCGGGGGCCACACGGCGCCCCTTAGAGCTGCAGTCTGGTGCCTTGCACCCGATTGCAGTTGTAAGGAGCGCAGTGCACCGGGGGGGCGGGCCCACGCATGAACTGTGCGCCTGGAGGCGGAGCTGCACATGCGTCGCGCACCCGCTGTCCGGGACGCAGGTATGGCTCAAGCAAGCCCTGCCCACTGGGACACTCCTCAAAGAAGAAGAGAGGTTTACTCACCTTTTGCAGTAATGGAGGTTCCTCGAGATGGTTGTCCCTGTGGGTGCTTCAGCATCCACCCTTCCTCCCTTTTGCTTCAGACATCAGTCATTTCTTCTGGGGCAGGAAAGGAACAAAGGGAATGTGCTGTCTGCTCCGCATGCACAGCCTGCTGGAGGGCATCTCCAACTTGGCACACAGTGGTGCCCAAACACCTAAGGTGGGGTACCCACTGAGACAACCAACTTGAAGAATCTCTGTTACTGCAAAAGTGAGTAACCCTCTCTTACTGGGTATTGAAAGTAGGAATAAGAGATCCTCCGGAAAAGGGCTTTATTCTGGAGGATCACGCCAGTCGGGACGCTCTTTTCCGGCTTTTCCCCAAGCCGGAAAAAAAGCGGCGGCCATGTTTATTTAAATCCTGCGGGGGATATTTAAATCCCCCGCGGATTTCCCTATTCCAAAGTTAGAAATTAGCATGCCTCTTCCGAAGAAGGGGCCAGTGTAGACACAGCCATACTGTTTCCTAGTCAGATGTCTGCAACTTTAATTTATAAAAGATATAAATTCCTCCCCCTCTTTCTTCTGGTTTCAAAGCTTTTTTTCTGAGACTTATTTTTTCCAACTGCTTGCATAATCTAAATATTTTGCCTCAAATTCTGCTTTTGTTTACTTCTCCCAGTTTAATTATCAAGCTTGAAAATTCAGTTTTAATTACTTTCCATTAGTTACTTGGTTCAATACATTTTAGCATTTACGGAAATAGAAATGAATTCAACATCCTGCTAGGTGGCAGTAAGAAAAGGAGTATCAAGGACATGTAAAAAAAAAAAAAGCCCCCTTATCTTTTCCAAAAATATGTTTTAGGATTATGTCCACTCTGGTCGCTGTTCTTGTGGGTGTCACAACAATGCATAAAACAAATGTACCTGTGGGAGAATTAACTTCCCACATATTTTTCTCTCCTTCATATTTTAACCAGTGCCATGGTAATTTACATTACGAAAAGACACATCTTATTGGTGTTTTTGCTTGGAGGTAGAACGCTAATGATTCATAGCTGATGCATGAAATTAAATTTTCTTGGCTATAGTACAGAGCAAGTTATAAATATATGAACTCTTTTCTTCCTGAATACTTATTCTACTATGTATTTTAGAGAGTTTGTCTGTCTGTGTGTGTCTGTCTGTCTGTTCAAGAAATCCTTTTGACGGGGCATGGTCACAGAAGTCTCTTTGGGATTGTTCTCCAGTGCACTGATCATGCCCCCAGCCAGGACAGCTCCCAGTGGCCCCCTCTCACGCAGTGCAGGGCAGCTCGCAGTCTGGAGCTCCCAGGCTCTCAGCACCCTGGCCCCCAAGCAGGGCAAGTCTCAGCCCCCTCCGCCCCCAGTGCAGGGCTGCTCCCAGGCACCCAGCCACACCTTCCCCTGCAGTTGGGGACAATTCTGACTCAGGTTTGCCCAGTCGCTTGGCTAGGCCACAAGGGACAGGAGGGCAGCTGGCTCCTCCCCCCAGTTGATCCCACTGGGGCAGAGCTCTGCTTGCAGAATAGGGATTCTTGAACCCCAGCTCCAGTGTTTGTAACAGGCTTTATTTATTGTAACAGTCACTCCCATGTGACAGCCAGAAACTGCTCCAAATACGGAATAAGTTAGCAACCCACAGGCCAAGTGTGGATTGGAGGCCGTATCTCATGAGGAGCACGGGGAGTCCGGCTGGCAGGTTCGGGTAGGCTGGCTAGGATCCAGCCCACCAGCACCTGGATGGCGGACTCCAGCGGCCCCATGGCACTCTCTGGCTGGTATGAATGGAAGTACAGTCCTCAAAACTGACCTGTCTGATGGAATGGTGAAAGAGGGCTCAGGGACAGCAGGGGCTTAGGGAGCGTGTTATTTGCTGAAAACCAAAAATTGATTGCAAAATCCTGGTCAATCAGTTAACTTGTTAAACCTGAGTTTTAAATGGTTAACCGATTAAGCGGGCTGCTGATGCCAGCCCCTGCCCCACATGAGTGGAGTTGAAGCAGGAGCCTGCTGGCTTCAGTTCCCACCATCCCTCTCCTCCATACGAGGCTTCTGGCTGCCACTGCCGATTCCCCCAGAAGCTGTGCGTTTGGTGGGGCTTGCGCCTGCTTCCACCTTCCTTCTCCTAGCCCACTGACACTGGGGTTCTCCAGCCAGGGCTCCCCAGCCCCATGTGTTCTCCTGACTGGCTTCCACTCCTGGCCTCCCGGGCTTTATGATCTAACCCTGCCGGATCATGGATGTTGCGAGACCAGAAAGTTCTGGATTTGGGAGGTTCAACCTCTAGTAATATATAATTCAAAGGGAAAGGATGTATATTAAGTGGTTCAAGGTTTCCTTTAGCTATCTGTTTTCTGCATTTCCTTGTCCCCAACAAGTTATTACTTGTATTTAATTTATATGTGCCCAGTACAATATCATATGTTAGGAAGGTCACCTTGTTTTTTAGTTTGAATGCAAATATGAGGTTGGATTGATTTTTCTTTTTAATTAATGTCTCAGTATTTCCTTTTGACTAATAGGAATGTGAAGACTGAAGCAGAATGGATCCATCAGTGAAGGCAAGGTCCGTGGGAATCTCTGTGGAGGGGATGACATGCAATTCTTGTGTTGAAACCATTGAAAAATACATTGGGAAAATGAATGGAATTCATGATATCAAAGTAAGTAATTCTGTCAATCTTCTATGTGATACTTTGTTCTAATGGGGCAAGCCATGATAAAGATTGATCTGAAGTATGCAGCAGAGGAGGAAAGGACTTAAAAATACATACATTTTTCTAGCAACTGATGTCAGTTCATATAATTTTTTTCTAAAGCACCTTTTCCCTTATACTTGACTGAATTCAGCAATGGTAATGTATAGAAAACAGAGGAGAGAAAACAGTGTAAAGTCAAAAAGAAGAGAGCTGTTAGAAGTCAAACTACAGGGAAAGTGGTGGTGTTGTACTTTTAATTCTAGTATAATAGTAGTAATAACACTTAGCTCCTGCATAGACTTTCCATTAGATATCTCAGAACACCTTTACAAAGGAGATAAGCATTATTATTATCATTTTACAGATGGACAAACTGAAGCGAAGTGACTTTCCTAAGTTCTCCTAAATTCCTAAATGTTCTATCCAGTAGGCTACATTTTTGCCTTCCTGTGGCTGTTTTACCCTAAACCTCTTTAGGTCTTTTCTTTCATACTGGCCAGGGCAGTGAGGCAGCTTATCTCACCTGTGAAAGGAGGGTGTGTGTTGTGTTGGGTATGGAATCTCAAGCTAATTAATCATGGTGCCTTTCACCAGGAAAAGCAATGTTACTGCACGGTGGAACTTGAATGGGGAGGGGGAGGAATGCTAAGGAAAGGGGAGATTTTTGGTGGCCTTGCCAGGTTTTCAGAATTTCCTTTTCTTTCCCACTATGTTTATATGGGACTAAGAGATGGTATTAGCCGCTTTGTGCTCTTTGAAGGGAAAAAAGTAGCTGCTTTTATTCCTTACTAAGTTAATTATTACTATACAAAAGAGTTTTTAAAAGAAATTGAGCTTTTAGGAGAAGGAATGGATCTACTTTTAATCAAAACTTCATATGAATTTGACACGACTTTAATCTTCAGAGTTTCTGGCTCAAACAAAATACAGGACTATGTAGCACTTTAAAGACTCACAAGATGGTTTATTAGATGATGAGCTTTCATGGGCCAGACCCACTTCCTCAGAGCTCATCATCTAATAAACCATCTTGTTAGTCTTTAAAGTGCTACATAGTCCTGTATTTTGTTTCAGCTACACCAGACTAACACGGCTACATCTCTATCACTATGGCTCAAACAAGGAATCCAGCTCTTGTAATTTGGGCTATTCGGACGGGCAGGCGTGGGGGAAGAGAATCTACCTAACTTAAAACAAAAGTAATTGGAGAGTATTTTTAACCTCTTCTGTTCTAACCAATACATCCATTTTACAATATGTTTGTCAACAAATAAAGTGATTCTAGACTTATGACTTGTTTGGTGCCAGAAAGAATATTTAATTTTACCAGTTACAGCAACAGTATGCTGTTTAATCCTAACTCCTTGAAGCATAAGTGAAGTTTTCCCCTGAAAATTGAGGTTAACAGTCTACGGAAAGGAAATGATTCTGCATAATACAGTGTGCCCTGGGTTTCTGTAGGAAAGTATTTCCATCTTAACAGATATGATCTAGACAAACATTGGGCTTACCAGAACAATGGAGCCTATTTTTGGCTATAACTAGTTGTAATAGGCAGCTTTTTACCAGAGAGATGATGCACCCAGCTAGTACGAGTTACTTCTGCCTAATCTAAGAGTTGATACTGACTACAGAGATCTGTGAACATCAGTTATATTTACTCTAGTCTTGATCCTACTTTTGATCTGCATAGTGTGTTATCAGAATTTGAACTTGATTGATTCTAGTAACAAAAAACATTCACTAGCAAAATCAATCGTTAATTGTTTTTAGCAAAGGAGATGCTACTTTAATAGTAACATTGAACACATGAGATCAGACCAATTAATAAACCTCCACCAAGTGAAGTAAAATGAAGAATGAAATGAATGAGAAATACTATTTTAGTATCTTTCCCTTGGTGCCTTTGGACATTTGTCCTTTTGGAAACTGCAATTGAAAGGCTTGACCTTCTGAAATATAACATTTTATGGTTTAAATTTTTCTACCAAACTCCTAAAAATTTTACACAAAAGCCTATGCTAGGAATGATTCATGACTTCCCTGAAAATAACATTCTGTATAACCCTATTAGTAGCAAGTACACTGTGAAATGGTTGTTCAAGAGACAGGCATTAACCACTTTGTTTTGAAACAGTGGGTTAGAAATATTCTAATACAGCTCTTGCCAAACTATATTTGCCACAAAAAAAATTGTTGTGAATACAAGTTTAAGTGGAAGAGGTTTATAATGAAAATCAAGAAATCATACTTAATACCACGTTACAGAAACAGAACATTGAGTTAAGTGGACAGATTGGTTCTTCCTTTCGCTCAGGGGTAATCTCTGAATAATAAGGCAGTACAGTATTGTGTTTAAGGGTTATCAGATAGGTCAGCAAAGGAAACATATATTGGATGTCTAATGCAGCCACACAGATCTTTAATTTGGGTTATTTTGTCTCCAATTGTAAAAAAACCAGTAAACTACTGTGTCCTTATTATTCATTCTGCCAAATTGCATAATTGATGACAGAAAAGGAGAAAAGTAGTCATTAAAGTGATTACACTGATGTAATTTGATCACAGCAATGGTCTTCTAGTTGTATTTTGCCCAAGGAAAAGATAAAATTGGAAGATAATGTGTTGGGCCTATGGCTGGTATTGGTTTGCCCTTTTGGAAATTGAAATAATAATATTTGATTCCATGACAACTAGGAGCAAATTAAATTGGAGATATTTTTACCACATGATGTGAAAGGTTAATACCAGATTTGCAGTTTCACAGACTTCCTAAACTTAAAAAAAAAGGATCCTCCTCCCCTTTTTTTTAAATGGTTCTCATGTTGAATTATAAAGCTGTCTCCTTCAGTAGAATTTGATCCTCTCTATCCCTATTTGGTGCTAGCCCTCGGTGGTATCCCTCTTCAGAGGACTGAATCTTCTCTCTTATCTCAAATGTTGCTTCTGATAACACATTCTGCTCTGTCCATTTCTTTAATAAATAACCCATCTCTTCTTGACTATTTGACTTTTCCTCCTAGAATTGAAACTTCTCCTGACTTTCAGAACTCTGTCTGCAACAGCCACCATTTCTCCCTTACAGCCTTCTTCATCCCTGTGCTCCACCTAAACTTCTCATAACCATTCCTTTTTATCTGTCTTCTCATTCACAGTGTTCTGAAAACCCACCTGTTCTGTGAAGCATTCCAGCTATAATGATTTACTGTTCTGCATAGTATTCATTCATGTCTTTGGATTGCAAGCTCTTTGGATAGAGAGCTTGTTTACTTGGCGGAGTTTCTGTCATATTGCAGCAGGTACCATATTGCAGTGGTACTAGATAAATAGGAAAACCCCTTATAAAAATGTTTTTCCATACATGTATCTTTTCAGTTAGATTGTCCTTGTAACCAGTTCTATTCAGAACGCACGGACTTGCTTGGAATACAAGTAGGATGCAACAAAGTTGCTTGTTTCTTCTATTGTATGTTGCTCTAATAGTTGACATACAACTCTGGGCAGTAAGTAAACAAAAAGAATTTTTGTACTATCATTTCAGTTTTCAGTCTGTCCCCACTCAAAATCGTCTTTGAGTATATTATGCCATTTGTTGTTTATTTGTATTACAGTAGTGCCTCATAGTACTAGTTATTGTAAAAATGCAGAACAAAAAGAGGCCTATTCCATAGAGGAATTAAAAACCATATGAGGAACTGAAGGTTTCCTACACAGATAACAGTTTCCTCAATAAACTGTTTATGCAAACTTCCTCTTTTCATTTTAAATTATGACCTCAACTAGAAGATTTACCACACATTGGGGGGGGGGGGGGGGGGGGGGGGAGAAGGGGAGGTGAGACACACAGGTTTCCCTTTGGTGCTCTTCAGGCACAGCCCGCATTGCCCGGGGCCAAGGACCTGAGGGTAGTGGCTTACGGGTGGGAGGCCACTTATCTGGGCTGGTGGCAGGCAAGATGGTGAGCCCTGTACCCAGATGGCCACTCCCTTGGTACTGTGAATGCCCCCAGTGGTCAATCTGCAGTATAGCTGTCTCCTATGCTCCCTGCCCTCAGTGGTGATTGTAAGTACAGTGTCTCTCTGCTCGGTCCCCTCCCTTTCGATGTTATGGAAAACAATCAAATTCTGTGCACATCTCATTTTCCTGACACCACCAAACCCTGACGTTACTTTAAGTTAGGATAAGAGGAAGCTGCCTACCAAATTTGGTGGTCCTAGCTATTACCGATAAGGAGAAGTTCTTGAACAGAGACTTAGAGAGCAGCTCAGACAGGCACACACATCTGTAAAATATAGATAGTTAAACATGACATTACAAAATGTAGCAGATAAAATTAAAAAGAAAACACTGTGCTAATAATTTGTCCAGCACCGCTCTGGGCAGCTGCTAATTTTTTCCAGAAATATGTAATTTTTATGGCAAGGTTTACTGCTAAATACAGGCAGTCCCCGGGTTACATGGATCCGACTTATATCGGATCCCTACTTACAAACAGGGTGAGGCAACCCCCGCACTAGCTGCTTCCCCCCAGCAGACCAGGGAGATGCGAAGCTAGCGCCCCCCTCCCCCCCAAGCAGACCAGGGAGATGCGGAGCGGCTTTTCTCAGCAGACACCTCAGCTTGAGAATAAAGGACTGAGGGAAGTGAGGTGTGGGAGAATAAAACTGAGCTCTGGAGAAATGTTTGGCTAGAGTTTCCCCTACAATATGTACCAGTTCCGACTTACATACAAATTCAACTTAAGAACAAACCTACAGTCCCTATCTTGTACGTAACCCGGGGACTGCCTGTACATACCTAAGTAATAGGCATGAAAGGAGGAACATCCCTTAAATGCTGATGTTAGGGAAAGAGACATGCAGAGGAAACTACATTTTCAATACAAGCAAAGGTGAAATGTTACTCTCACAAATATGAAATTATGGAGTCTGTACAAATTCTAATAGAATAAGCTTGTTTTCAATAATTATAGGTCAATATCAGGAATTAGAAGATAGGGAGAATAATTAGACTATAAATATTTCTTGGCCTAGTGGTAAGAAATAATCCCACATTTTTGTGTAATTGTTAGATATTAGCAAGCAGGCCTTATGTATTTTTGCTTGTTATAATGTGAAGACAGGTTCAACCTCTATAGTCCAGACTTCCATAGTTCAGCAACATCTCTGATCTGGCATTCCCATGGGTGCACCCAGGCCGGAGTACTCTTGGAGGAAAAACTGGACCTCGTGCTCAGCGACTCCTACCCTGTCCTTCCAGAGTTTCTGGAGCACTGTAAATGAGAGGAGCATTGTAAATTATTACATTTTTCAAATTGAGTAAGCAAATATAATAAAAGTGAACAAATCTTGGTTTGTTTTAACATTTGTAGTTAGCACATTATGAAATTGTCTCAGTAACCTTTCAAAAGCGGCGAGGAGTCCTGTGGCACCTTATAGACTAACTGAAGTGTTGGAGCATAAGCTTTCGTGGGCAAAGACCCACTTCGTCAGATGCATGTAGTGGACATTTCCAAAGGTAGGGTATAAATATGCAGGCCAGAATCAGGGTGGAGATGACGAGGTGGATCCAATCAGGGAGGCCCACTTCTAGTAGCTGATCTGGAGGTGTGAATTCCAAGAGAGGAGAAGCTGCTTTCGTAGTTAGCGAGCCATTCACAGTCTTTGTTTAATCTTGAGTTGATTGTGTCAACTTGAAGATGAACTGTAGCTCAGCAGTTTCTCTTTGAAGTCTGGTCCTGAAGCTTTTTTGCTGCAGGATGGCTACCTTTAGATCTGCAATTGTGTGTCCAGGAAGAGTGAAGTGTTCCCCTACAGCAGGCATGTCCAAAGTCCGGCCCGGGGGCCAATTGCGGCCCGTGTTCCGGTTTAATACGGCCCCACAGGTAATTTGGCAATATCTATCTTTTATGGCCCCCAACGAATCCATATGTATTGAGATGAATACATTGTAAAATCTCAGTTAATGTCAGTTGGTCTAAATCAGTTATAAATATATTTGGACACAACATGTATACTTGGTGTTATGTTCCTGTTCATAATTTTTGAACTTAAAAGTTGACAGACAACCTTTATTACCAATAATATGTAATGTACTTTACAATGTTCCTGACATATATTTCAGCTTCCTGGATTTTTTTTCATCTGGCCTTCAGATATGAAAGGCAGAGTGATTTAACACCTGTTTAGATTTGTCATCCATGTGACGAAATGAAAAGTATGCTGTTTGCAATAAACTTTGCATAAAATAGTTAATTTGCATTTAATTTTAATGGTTCAAAGAATGTCAGGCAAAATGGTCGGCCCTCATGCATGTTCACTTCATCAAATCTGGCCCTCTTTGAAAAAAGTTTGGGCACCCCTGCCCTACAGGTTTTTGTATGTTGCCATTCCTAATATCTGATTTGTGTCCATTGATTCTTTTACGTAGGGACTGTCCAGTTTGGCCGATGTATATAGCAGTGGGGCATTGTTGGCACATGATGGCATATGTTACGTTAGTAGATGTGCAGTAGAATGAACCAGTGACAGTATGGCTGATCTGGTTAGGTCCTGTGTTGGTGTTGCTGGTGTATATATGTGGGCAGAGTTGGCACCGAGGTTTGTTGCATGGATTGGTTCCTGAGTTAGAGTTATTATGGTGCGGCGTGTAGTTGCTGGTGAGAATATGTTTCAGATTGGCGGGTTGTCTGTGGGCAAGGACTGGCCTGCCTCCCAAGGCCTGTGAAAGTGAGGGATCATTGTCCAGGATGGGTTGTAGATCACTGACGATACGTTGGAGAGGTTTTAGCTGAGGACTGTAGGTGATGGCCAGTGGTGTTCTGTTGGTTTCTTTCTTGGGCTTGTCCTGTAGCAGGAGGCTTCTGGGTACACGTCTGGCTCTGTCAATCTGTCTCCTCATTTCCTCGTGTGGGTATCGTAGTTTACAGAATGTTTGTTGAAGATCTTGTAGGTGTAGGTCTCTGTCTGAGGGGTTGGAGCATACGTGGTTGTAACTTAGTGCTTGGCTGTAAACAATGGATCGTGTGGTGTGTCCAGGATGGAAGCTGGAAGCATGCAGGTAAGTATAGTGGTCCTTAGGCTTTCGGTATAAGGTGGTGTTGATGTGACCATCACTTATTTGCGCCGTGGTGTCCAGGAAATGGACCTCCCATGTAGACTGGTCCATGCTGAAGTTGATGGTGGGGTGGAACCTGTTGAAATCGTGGTGAAATTCTTCCAGAGTCTCCTTCCCATGGGTCCAGATGATGAAGATGTCATCGATGTAGCGTAGGTAGAGAAGGGGCATAAGTGGACGAGAGCTGAGGAAGCGTTGTTCCGGGTCAGCCATAAAAATGTTGGCGTATTGTGGGGCCATGCAGGTGCCCATAGCAGTGCCGCTGGTCTGGAGGTATATATTGTCACCAAATCTGAAATAGTTGTGTGTGAGGATAAATTCACAGAGTTCAGCCACCAGTTGTGCTGTGGCATCATCAGGGATACTGTTCCTGACAGCTCGTACTCCATCTGCATGTGGGATGTTTGTGTAAAGAGCCTCTACATCCATGGTGGCTAGGATGGTGTTTTCTGGAAGAGCACCAATGCATTGTAGTTTTCTCAGGAAATCCGTAGTGTCGCGGAGGTAAGTGGGAGTGCTGGTGGCGTAGGGTCTGAGTAGAGAGTCAACATATCCAGACAGTCCTTCAGTGAGAGTGCCAATGCCCGAGATGATGGGGCATCCGGGATTTCCAGGTTTGTGGATCTTGGGTAATAGATAGAACAACCCTGGTCGGGGCTCTACGGGTGTGTCAATTTGTTCCTGTGCTTGTGTAGGGAGTGTCCTGAGCAGATGGTGCAGTTTCTTAGCGTATTCCTTAATGGGACCTGAGGAAAGAGGCCTATAGAATTTGGTATTGGAGAGTTGTCTAGCAGCCTCCTTTTGGTAGTCAGGCCTGTCCATGATGACAACAGCACCTCCTTTGTCAGCTCAGCAGGCGGGAGCTGACTGCTGCCTTGCGCTGTGGGCTCCGCAGTATAAAACTTATATTGCAGAACCTGCAGCTTAGCTGGCTCCCCGGGGGTAGGGCCAGCAGCCAGAAGCGGGCTCCCAGCGCATGCTAGTTTCTGGCCCTGCTTCTGGGGAGCTGGATGTGCGGCAGGCTGTGCAACATAAGCTTTATATACTGCAGAGCCCTCAGCATGTACCTGTGTAATCCCTAAGGGTATGTCTACACTACCCCGCTAGTTCGAACTAGCCGGGCTAATGTAGTCATCCCCAGTTGCAAATGAAGCCCGGGATTTGAATTTCCCGGGCTTCATTTGCATGAAGCTGGCCGGCGCCATTTTTAAATGCCGGCTAGTTCGGACCCTGTGCCGCGTGTAGCCACGCGGCACGGGGTACGAACTAGCCGGCATTTAAAAATGGCGCCGGCCGGCTTCATGCAAATGAAGCCTGGGATATTCAAATCCCGGGCTTCATTTGCAACTGCGAATGACTACATTACCCCCGCTAGTTCGAACTAGCGGGGTAGTGTAGACATACCCTAAGATACTCAGCTGTTACATGATTACTTAGTTAACCACTTTTTAACATCCCTAGTTTTAACCAAATTGTAGACTGCTACTGTTAAAGTAATAGTAAAACCCTGATTTTTGAACACCTGACTGCTAATGTTAACAAATACCACTTAACGTATATATTCCTTTCCATACTAATTGAAAAAGTGTTTGATAATGTCACAGGGTGGTAAGCCTGGCCCTCTTGGAGGCAGGGTGTTGAGCCAATCAGGCCCCGCCTGGTGTGCTCCACACTGTAGTGGCTACAGTCCAGTTTAGTTCTAATCAATAGCAGCACCTGTCAGCCAGTCAGTAGGCCCCAAAAACTGAGTCAGTAGCAGCCCCCAATCAGGGCCCAAAGGCTAAGTTAGTAGCAAGTGCTCCCTATTGCAGGGCAGTAAGGCCTGCTGGCACAAACCAGTAGTAGTGTGATGCCCTCCTTGGGGGTTAATGGAGTGGGAGTAAGGGGACCTGGGCCCTCCCTCTCCACCAGGTGCCAGCCCAGGGTCCTGTCAGTTGTAGGTGTGTCCCACCACTAGCTCAGCAGGTAATCGGCCCAAAACATGTTGAGCTCCCGAGGAGTTCCAATTCCCCACCTTGAGCTACTTCCTACCCTGTTCAGGATTGCCGGCCTCTTCCCCACCTGCGTCCTCCAAGCTGGTCACTTCCCCATCCAGTCTCTGCTGGCTGTCCTCTGCTGTGGCATCTGTCTGCTTCTCCTCCACTTCCTCCTCCTGAGCTATGGCAGAAGCTCCTTCCAGCAGGGCTGTGGGGGTGGGGCTCTCTCAGCCATATAGCCCTGGATGACTGCTTCCAGCCCAGTGCAAGGTTGCTACACCCGGTCATAGGTAATAGTAAATTCTGTTTATTCTTTTAAGTAGTTTTAAGTGAACACTGAAATGATAAAAGAAACTAACATTTATTTTATGTATGTGTGTGTATGTATGTTACTATGATGTCATTATATGCTCAGTAACGCACCAGAAGAGGTTTCAATAAGTAGAGAGTTACATGCTCTATTGTCCCATGGCATTGCAAATTCATGATTTTTCTCTTTCCACACGCTATTTACTCCACATTTTATCATTCTTATTAATCATTTTGATTAATTTATCTTTTAGTTTAACATAAATAGTATTCTTCTTTACTATAATTGAGCTCTATTTTAATTGAAATAGTTGCATACAATTTTTCAGAAAATTAACACAGTGCAAAAGGGTTACAACTCAAAAACAGACTCTATTTTGTATCAAGGAATAAAGATTTTTATAGTTTCCCAAAATCAGTTCATTTGGGAGGAAAACAGTTGCAACTTGAAATACAACTTTTTATAGCACTAATCAGAGAGACTGTGTGCAACTCAAAATAGTTAAAGCGTTAAAGTGTCAGCGATTGTACCCTGTCGTATAAATGTGTTCGCATTAATGAAAAACAGAAAAAAAATCACATTCTTTTTATTTTTATGTTGTTCATGGTGAATGCCAAGTAAATAAAGGTAAAATTTCATTCTAGACTTTTCATTTTTTTTGTATATTGAATGTTGCATGTGTGTATGCCAAAGTCATAGTTTGCCTAGGGCGCTAAAAACCCTTGGGCTGGCCCTGTCTGGCTTCCTTGAATTTTTCTTTATTGCCTGGGACCTGTCCATAATTGTTACTAAAAATATTTATTGCAAAATCTTAGCCTTAATAATGAGGTACTCACCAAGCTAAGGTATATAAGCATTACTTTAACATACATTTTAAATAATAATGGTCTGGCTTTTGCAGACTTTTTTCAGCCATTTGCCCATACCCTCATTCCCCCCCCCCCCCCCCACAGTTTTTCTCTGAATAATCCATCCCGACTTCTAAAATAGGCTGATCTGTAATCAAATCTGTATATGGAGCCTTCCACAACATGCTGATCAGATAATATGGAAGGCTCCATTTGAGCAGAGAGCTGCATTCATAGATTCCACAGATGCCTGAGAATGTTACAGAGCAAAGCCCTCCTTCCATACCCTTTCCTTCCTTGTTTTTCCCACACTCCTGTAATCCATAACTGCATCATTGTGTGACAGATAAGAATCATAGAACCATAGAGCTGGAAGAGACCTCAGAAGGTCATCAAGTCCAGCCCCCTGCTCTAGGCAGGACCAATCCCAACTAAATAAACACGGCCAGGGCTTTGTCAAGCCGAGACTTAAACACCTCTAGGGATGGATGAAGCAAAATGCAGGACAATGTAGCACTTTAAAGACTAACAAGATGGTTTATTAGATGATGAGCTTTCGTGGGCCAGACCCACTTCCTCAGATCAAATAGTGGAAGAAAATAGTCACAACCATATATACCAAAGGGGATGGAGACTCCACTACTTGCCTAGGTAACCCATTCCAGTGCTTCACTACCCTCCTTTGTGTAGTTCTGCTTTTTAAGAATAAATCTGATACGTTTGTCTTCGATGACTAATCCAGTTCAGCAGATCTCAGGGTTTTAATATAAAAAATATTGAGACAAGGTAATAATTTTGCTCTGAGAGAAGTGTATACAGGATAACAGAGCTTAAGTTTCTGAAATGGGCAGACTGCTTCTAGGAGCAGCCTGAGGCCGGCTGTGGCAGCTGGCGCCCCAGGTGGAAGGCACGATCAGCGCCCCCACCTGCACAGCCATCAATGGCCATGACGTAATCATGGGGCGCCCTGTGTCGTCATCATCAGGCGCCCGGGCCGGTGGCACCCTAGGCAACTGCCTACTTTGCCTAGGCTCACGGGCCACCCTTGACTGCTTCTGTGTTAGAACCTCTCGCATCCAACCAAGTAGTTGTAACACAGGTGAACATAAGTTAAGTACCGGTAATGGTTTTCATAGAGACAGGCTCAAACCCCCTTCAAAGTGAGCACTAAAGGGCAAATGACAGTAGAGAAGTGTCACTAAAGTAGATGTTGGAATTAATATTTGAAATTAGAATGGGAAACTAACAAACACTAATTTAACCATACTTTTTTTAAAATTAAATTAAAAGCCCAAATGATATTTATACAATTGCTCTAAACATGCCTAAACTGTCTAAATACTAAGCAATTTATTACATACAAACAATAACAAAACGTTTAACGATTTGATCAAGATACTTCGATGGGCTATGCCCAATGGGTGCTAAGCAGAAGCATCTTGTGAGGGGTATGTGGTATGAGTCCCTCCCTCCCCCCGCCCCTCCGTTTTACTGCTTAGCTGGGACTGAGCATGTTCAATAACACTGCTAAAGCTTAGTTATCTTCCCTCACTCTGCCACCTCATTATTGGCAGGCATTGATCATCTCTGGTGTGTAGAACCATATTAGTAGGGCCCTACCAAATTCATGGCCGTGGAAAAACACATTGTGAACCGTGAAATCTGGTCTTTTCTGTGCCTTTACTCTAGAGTAGACTGATTTTGGGGGGTGGGAGGAGGACCAGAGTTCTCAAATTGGTGATCCTGACCTAAAGGGAGTTGCAGGGGGATCATTAGGGTATTTTGGGAGGGTGGGGTTGTATTGCCAGCATTATTTCTGCACTGCATTCAGACCTGAGCAGCGACTGTTTACCAGATACCCAGCTCTGAAGGTAGCACCCAACAGCAGCGGTAGTAAGTAACACACCACATGCCACCCTTGTTTCTCTGCTGCTGCCTTCAGTTACTACACTGTGAAATTTCATATTTCTATAGCTGAAATAATTAAATTTACTATTTTAAAAAGCCTATGAGCAAAATGAATTGTGAATTTGATAAGGCTCTACATATTGGTCACCTCCAGCCTGGTTAGGCAGGTATTAGCAATGAACCTTTTAAGAGCTTAGTTTTTAATACTCTTCAGCAAATAAGTGATGCCATTGCTAATTACTGATTAAGGTAAACAGCAATTTGAGACTATTCAACTTTATTTCCAGTCTTGACTTGGATAAGATTTACAAGGCCGTTCCTCCCTGTATCTTTCCCTCCTCCTTATGAATCAGGTTTTCCATTGCTCCTGAGTTCACATGAACTGTAATACTGCTATGTGTTTGGGAAGGCCATGTTGTCTCATTTTAAGACTGATTCTTTTTGTTATGTTTAAAACCATTTGCCGTCACCCTTATCAATGAGAGGCATTTTTTTAAAGAAACTTTCCATTATCTCATTAGTCATTCTTTGAACTGGACATCTATTTCCTTATTTTATTCTTTCTGGTCTTATTATTTTCAAGGCCAGCCTTCTACTTGTAAAGAAAGGTCCTGATTAACACCACACATGTATTTCCTTAACCAAATTTAAGATAACTTTAATACTTTAATTTCATGCTAAAAGCTATTTGAGATTAAACTAGTGGGCTATATTAGCTTCTATCTTTTAATATTGCATTTGGCTAATGTTTTTTTTTTCCTTTTCAAGGTTTCGCTAGAGCAAAAAAATGCAACCATTATCTATGACCCTAAACTCCAGAATCCAGAGTCCCTTCAGGAAGTTATAGATGACATGGGATTTGATGCTACCTTGGCTGATTCCGACCCACAACCTGTCTTACCTGACACTACTTTTCTAACCATTCCTGCTCAGTCACCTGTAACATGTGAACAGATCTGTAACACCCTACTAAAGATCAAAGGCATCTTGGATGTTAAAATTTCCTCTGACCAAAAGACTGCAGTTGTGACATTCATTTCTTCCATTATAAATGGCAACCAGATTATTCAAATGATGCCGGTCTTAGATTTGAATACTGCAGTACCAGAGAAGACATCTGGGACTAGTGAAACATGTGATGTTGTATTAAGGTTAAAGGTAGTGGGGATGACCTGCCATTCTTGCACCAGCACCATTGAAGGAAAGATTGGCAAACTGAAAGGGGTACTGCGAATTAAAGGTAACACTTCAGTTTAATTTTACATCTAGATTGTTAATTAACAATGCTGAAACAAACTGGTTCAGAGGGACAGTTCATCTGTGTTCCAGTTCCATGTTTTGGAACACAAGTGAAAATGAGTTTGATTTGATATTAGATTTTAACGGGAGCATTCTAGTTTCTTTTTCTTCTCCAGTGAATAAACACTTGCCTACTTTACAAACCATATGATACAGTGCATCATTTCTGCTCAAGAGTCTTCCAGGCCTAGAGACATAAGAAAATAGTCCAGCTTATTGGCCTTGCACGAATGCCTTACATTTTAATTGGGTTGGGGGTATTAGTGTTCCTATTTTTTTTCATAGCTCTAATTACGTTTAATGGCTTCTTATTCATCTAACTTTAAATAACCAATAATGGTATATGTAAGGTAGTGTCATAAATGGAGATGGCAGAAACCCCTATTTGTCTATTACATAAAGAAAATGACTTGGGTCTACAATAGAAGAGGGGTTTTTAATGTTAATACAAGAAATAGCTAACATGCTTGTGGGCGAGGCATGAACCTTCTAGGAAAAGGTCAAAAAATGGGCAACAGATGGTTATATCTGTTGCAATCTTAGGCACCGGAGGCAGAAAAACAGTTTTCAAAAACTGGGTACAGTTCTTTAAAAAGTACCTAAGTTCCTTTTTCAATTATTTATGTTCTAAAGAGCCTAACTCCATCCCAGTGAGTGTAAAACACTTTGAAAATTTTACTCCATTGACCTGATCCGGTGCTCATAGGACTTTCTATGGTCAGTGATATTTAAATGGAATATTATGAGGAGGGGATGGCAGCAAAGACACTAATAGTTTTTTTCTGTTTAATTTTTAGTCTCCCTGGACAATCAGGAAGCTGTTGTTGTGCATCAGCCTCATATGATTACAGCAGAAGAAATCAAAAACCAAATTGAAGCGGCAGGTTTCACAGCATTTATCAAAAAACAGCCCAGACCCCTCTCTCTGGGTGTTATTGATCTGGAGCGTTTAAAGAACACCCAAACCAAAGGTTCAGAGGGAATGCATCAGACAAGTCCAAAACATACTAACAGCTTAAAGGCTGTTGTTTTTAGAGTCGACGGCATGCACTGCAATTCATGTGTCTTAAATATTCAGAGCCACATATCAGCACTCCCATCTGTAGCAAGCATAGTAGTTTCTTTAGAGAAGAAAACAGCTACTGTAAAGTATGACTCAGACTTGATCAGCATAGATGCGCTTAGAGGAGCCATAGAGGCAGTATCACCAGAGACATTTAAAGTCAGTCTTCCTGATGAGTATGAAAATGTAGAGCTTTTCAATGCACAGATATCTCCAGTAAAGTCTTCTCAGAGAGCTTTAAACAGCACCAACCAGTCCATTATTCAAGTTACTGTGGTAAATATTGAGGGAATGACTTGTAATTCTTGTGTGCAATCAATTGAGGGAGTCATTTCCCAAAAGCCAGGTGTGAAATCAATATGTGTGTCTCTTGTGAATCATAATGGGACTATAAAATATGACCCTCTCCTAACTTGTCCAGAAGACTTAAGATCTGCAATAGAGGATATGGGATTTGATGCTTCTTTATCAGGTAATGCCAAGCTACAATTTTTGTATTGTGTTTGTATGACTAATTCACTTCCATTTAACATGTCATAGTGTCTTGAATTAAATTGACAGAATTAGGGATCCAGATTCAGCTTGCTGAATGAGGTCAATTTAGCACTTTTACACCAAGAATCAGGTCATGTTAGCGACATCACTCAAGAAGGTAAATTTTTCACACCCTTGAGTGATGTAGTTATACTGACCTAATTTCCTAATATAGATCAGGTTGAGTACCATTCAGGCATATAACCAGGAGTCATTCTCTGCCCCAGAAAGCTCACCATCAGCAAAACAGACAGGTTACAACAGAAGGATGGAATGCTAAATATGGTGGGCAAGAGTGAGTAAAAAAAGTAACAAAATGAAGACGGTTGAGAAGAAAAATAGAAATCACAGTTTATCTGTTGCATAATCAGTACCTAATGGAAGTGATCTCAAAGCATCAGAGCAGAGGTAGGCTTTAAAGAGTTATTTGATTTAGCACCCACAGAGCACATTCATGCATCTGTCTGACAGGGTAAGAGCAAATTCTGTTCTCAGTCAGGAATACTACAATAATATGCACTCAAGTTATGTAGGAGGCAAAGGGTTAACTGGAGCAGACCTCCTTGCCTGTGGTGTGATGTGACAGGCCGGGCTGGAGCAGTTCCCCCTCCTGCCTGTGGCATGACATGGTATGCCCAGCTGGGCTGGAGCTGTCCTCTGCCGTGGGATCCCAGTCAACTGGTTAAACCTACTGGTTAACTTTTTAAATGGGAGTTTATATCCCTAATGTTATGTTGTTTCCAGATTATAACTCTTTTCATGAGTTGTTAGTAAATTCATGATTTGTGATGTTTTCTCCACCCTCCTCACCCTCAGCAAAAACAGAACCATTGGTATTAATAACTCAGCCTTCACTGGACGTGTTGTTAGACTCTCAGGATAATATACTATACAAAACAGCGTCACACTCCAAAGGGTCACCAGTCCATGATGATAAACAAGAAGCAAAGACTCCATCGAAGTGTTACATCCAGGTCACTGGCATGACTTGTGCTTCCTGCGTGGCAAATATTGAGAGAAATTTGAGGAGAGAAGATGGTGAGAGATATTTCAGTGAAACCTGTTAAACTTTTAAATGTGTTCTGAAGATGTCTTTACAGCCTTTGTAGTGGAATTTTAATGTGAGGTTACAGAGAGAAACACCCACTGTGGAATTTTGATTGCTTATAGTGTACATCCTACATCTGGGCTACTCAACATTGGAAGCCACAATGAAACTCTCAGCACATGTCAAAGGCCGCAATTCAAGTGTGGTTGCATATACATGCAAATATCTATGCAAATAGCTTCTTTCACACAGTGCTTCTGGTACTTCCTCCCTTGGAGCTAGAAACACCGACACCCTGTACCCATCTGTTCCAGCCAGCCCATCTGCTTGTATCTTTCAGTGCTCACCCCACTTGGGAGACACCTCACTGTTGTGGAGTGTGTTCCCAGTGGAGGCCACATTCAAAGGATCCCACCCGCGGGCCGTGTGTAGAGCCCCATGTAAACCCAAACAGCACCATGGGCCGTAAACAAATGGGCCGTGGGCCGCATGCAGGCTGTGTGTTGAGTAGCCCTGTCCTACAGACTGTTCTTTTACGGAGTATAGTGTGGGCACACTAATTATTGCATTGCACCATTGCCACTCTTGATAGATAGTAGCCTAAACTGCCTTGTCGGGAGTGGAATTCTAGCACTCAGAGGATTAAACACATTGTAAAATCAACTTTGATTTTTAGGGAGATGAAAACAAAGTTTTATAAGCTGTAGTCCCAAAGCATAAGGAAGAGTAGACAAGGTAACAAAGTTTAAGCTTCTCATTTCGTCAGTACATCACTCCCCTATGCACTGTAACTGCAGCTTATATAAAACTCTGTTCCCATACTTCCAGGTACATACGTCTGTTTGCCTGTCCCATAGTATGTTGTTAATTAGCATTCAGTGTGTGTAACACATTGGCAATGTACAATACAGGGAGTCTCCTGCACTTCGAGCACAAAGCAGTTGTTAATGATATACACAGTGGATCTTAAGTCCTTAAAAGCTCTGGTCAGTACAAAATGAATTGTTGCAGCTTTTTAACAGGCCAAGTAATTCTTTTTAACATGGCATTCATTTTTCTGTTAATGTTTTAGATTTGTTTTCTCTCTGTTATTTCTCTCTTAGAAGTTAGACAATTGCACTTTGTTCAACACACTTAAAATTCTTTCCAGATTTTCAGTGTTAGCTAATTCTCCCTACTGTGCAGACAAATACATGGGCTGTGTCCAGACTCAAGGTTTTTTTTCGAAAAAAGTAGCAAAGCCCCGGAGCACGCGGGCAGCGGACAGCCCAGACGCGTCTGGGCTGTCCGCTGCCCGTGTGTTCCGCCGCTTTGCTTCCTCTCCCTGGTCTGCTGGAGACCAGGGAGAGGACCCCGTTCGTAACTGCGGATCCGACATAAATCAGATCCGCGTAACTCGGGGACTGCCTGTACAAATATTGGAGAGCATGAAAACCTTTTCAAACTGTGTTTCTTAAATTTCTTAAAAACAATTTTTGAAAAAAAATTGAGAATATTTTAGAGCTCTTTAATTTATCATAAATTGAACTGTTTTTTAAATTAACCAACTGAAGAAGTAAGTCTTGCACTTTGTTCAACACACTTAAAATTCCTTCCAGATTTTCAGCGTTAGCTAACTACCCCAACTATGCAGTTTCCCTTAGTTTCTCTCAAATTCCTTTACCTCTAGTCATAGGGCTTGTCTTCACTACTGGCTGGAGTGACAGGGCTGGGATTGATTCAGTGAGGGTCAATTTATCAAGTCTAGTATAGACACTATAAATCAATTGCCAATTGCTCTCCTGTTGACTCTGGTATTCCACCTCAATGAGAAGCACAAGGTAGAGTGTTTCTTGTTCACGTATCACAGGAAAGACATGTAATAAGTAGAGCTAAGTAAGTCGATGTCACATCGCTGAAGTTGTGTAACTTGGATTTCTCTCCCCCATAGTGTAGACCTACCATCAGACTCTTCCAGTACACGTTACCTCAGAGCCTACATTCTATTGTTTGTTTTGAAAGTGCCCATACAGTATGCCCAGGCTACCTGTTACCTACATTCACTAAAATTGTGGAATTGCTAGCCTCCCGCTATATGGTGATAGAGGTTACAGTATTTTTACTAAAATAAATGTTTGCACATTGTTCTAATACAATGTTTAATTAACACTACTTCCTGGTTGTCTGTTTCTAGGAATACATTCTGTGCTTGTTGCTCTAATGGCAGGGAAGGCAGAAGTGAGGTATAACCCTGCTATCATAGAGCCAGCAGTCATCGCGGATCTAATCCGTGAAATGGGATTTGGAGCTTCTGTCATGGAAAACTATGATGGAGATGGAATTTTAGAACTTGTTGTAAGTAGATTATTTTAATAAATAACCATATCAATCATTTATAACTGTTTAACATGCATGTGTAATGATTATATTTCCTAGAAAACTTTCCATACAGAGGATTGTGTGGTTTAAAGAAAATAGGTACAGGTTGAAACTCTCTTACCCAGGATTCTCTGGTCTGGCAACATCCATGCTCCGATAGAGAGTCCTGGTTGAGGGCGAATGTCAAGGATCCCTGTAGGGCTGGCAGAGCTGTGGGCTGCACACAGTGAGCTTGCCATCAGTGCATTGCAGCAGGTCTTCCCAGTTGTGTTGGGGGACATGCGTGTGGCTGCCTAGTGGGGCTGGGAGTTACAGTAGCTTGGTGGGGCAGGGATTTGCAGCACACAGCTATCTGGTGGGTCCCAGAGCCCCAGTGTGGCACACACAGCTGCCTAGGGGGACCCACGGCCACAGCACAGCATATTCAGCTACCCAGCAGGACCCAGATCCCCAGCGTAGCATGCGTGGCTGCCCGGAGGGACCCAGATGCACAGCGCAGCACGCATGGCTGCCCTGAAGTTCCCAGAGTCAGGGCAGCAATGGCTGCCCAGTGGGGTTGGCAGGGCAGTGGGGTCAGCAGGAGGTGAGGAGATGGCCAGGAGGCCAGCGGGCTGGGGAAGAGGGGCGGAATCAGGGGGTCCAGAAATGACCTCCCCTGGTCTGGCAAAATCTCTCATCCAGGACCCATCAGGTCCCAAGGGTGCCAGACCAGTGAGGTCCAATCTGTATTTGTTAAAGTGTAACTACATTTGGCTGCTTTTGTTGGATAAAATCGGTATTTAAGAGGACATTGTAAGCTTTTCTATTGATAATTACAAGATAAAATCAAGATTCTGATAAAGCACATGTACATAATATAGAGTTTAAAAAATACATTATTTAAAAAATGGCAAGAGTTCTTATAGTTCTTTGATGTTTATAGGGGATTTACAGGGAGATCTAAGAATAGCAACACCAAACATGGTTTTGAATAGGTTTCTCTGTTTTAATGTCACTAGAATGTCTCACAACTCTTAATTCTAACAATAGTCCTGTGATATACAGAAGTAAAGTTACCCCTGGTTAAAACACTTTCCCAAAGTTACACAGGAAGAACCAGGGAACTGAGCCCATGGTTCTTGAATCCCAGTCTAGAACTTCAACCAGTAGACCAGCCTTCTTTTCTTGTTGCCTCTTCCCTATGTTGCATATTCCTGCAGAGTATGGGTACGTCTAGACTACATGCCTCTGTCGCCAGAGGCATGTAGATTAGGCTACCAGGCATAGGAAAATGAAGTGGCGATTTAAATTCCTGGAATGAGGTTTACTTGGGTGGTCGACAAATGCCTTTGATGTCGACACCCGCGCGTCCAGACTACCGCGCTGAGCCGACAAACAGCTGATCGGCTCAGCGCGGCAGCCATGTAAATTTAAATGAAGCGGCGATTATTTAAATCGCCGCTTAATTTTCCTATGCCTGGTCGCCAGAGGCATGTAGATGAGGCTACAGAGGCATGTAGTCTAGACGTAGCCTATGTCATCTGCAGTGTCAATTCCAGCTTTGTTACTTGTAAATGTTTTCTTCCAGAGCTTAAGGATAAAGCATGCATGTGAGCACCTCTAGAACAACACTTGAGAATGATGTCGTCATGCTAAGTCTGAGATAAAAAGTGTGACTGTCCATCAACAAAATAGCTGAACTTAAAAAACAACAAATGGTCTGGTAGCACTTTATAGACTAACAAAACATGTAGCTACTTTTCACCTGGTGTACAGTCCAATGTTGAATAAAAATAACCTTGGTCTACACTAGGAACTGAGTAGAAATGGGGGGAAGCTGTTTTCACCTCTAGACTTTAATCTTTGTTACGGTTATCTTAGAGATTGATTTTACCAATAATATGTAGACAATTTTTAGATGAAAATGTGACTTTCAAATAGAATATCTTTGTTAGTGGAAGCCATGCATGGGTGGATGAGAAACAAATCCAGTAATGCATGTCAAATAGAAACAACCTCCCAAACATATGGCAAATGTACCTTTTTCCATTGTATTCAACCCATGCCTTTTATTGAAAGCTTGGAATATTAGCAAGGACACAAAAACAGATATTCTGACCTGTGTACAGTCTCATCAGTCTTTTTAGAAATTATACGTTGACCCTAAATAGAAAACATACATTCAGAATCTTTCAACCATCTGTCAAGATATGCAATTTATATGCTTTCACTAGAGTCTTTGTTATTGCAACTAATTTGATACAAAGTTGCTCATATACTATGGTGATGAGCAGCCGTGAAAAACCTAAAGATAAATATTACAAACTATATGTGGATATGCTATAACCTACACATTATTCAGAAGTTTCAGGGGGTAGCCGAGTTAGTCTGTATTATAGAATAAACTTAAAAAAGAACAAATGGTCTAGTAGCACTTTATAGACTAATAAAACATGTAGATGGTATCATGAGCTTTTGTCATCTGAAGAAGTGGGCTGTGCCCATGAAAGTTCATGATACCATTTACATCAGTGGTCCCCAGTGTGGTGCCCGCGGATGCCGTAGCACCTGCCGGGGCATTTATGTACGCCTGCCTAGTGACCAGGGCCAGCCCTAGCCATTCTTGCGCCCTGGGTACCCGGGTGTGCAGCACATGTGCGGCCCCGCCCCCACCCGGACTGGCAGCCCCAAAAGGTTGGGGACCACTGATCTATATGTTTTGTTAGTCTATAAAGTGCTACCAGACCATTTGTTCTTTTTTAACGTTATTCAAAGTTCAAACCACAGTACCACAGTACCACCTGCTGGTCAGACAGCTGTATATTTCAAAAGGTAATTTTGTTTTTTGATAAATGGATACTATTGCTCAGATAACAAAAGGACAGTTTTTGGTTTCCTAATTCTTCTCAGATTCTCTGTATGTAATAGATGAAAAAGTATTGACTAATTTTTTTAAAATCAGTCTTTGGTTTTGATAACAGGCAAGAATTTGTGTTTCACAGGTGAGAGGAATGACGTGTGCCTCGTGTGTACATAAAATAGAATCTACCCTTATGAAGACGAAAGGTGTATTATACAGCTCAGTGGCTCTTGCAACCAACAAAGCACACATTAAATATGACCCTGAGATTGTTGGTCCTCGAGATGTTATACGAATATTGGAGGTAAGTGCTTTTATGGTATTAAACTGTTTCACTAGGCTGCTGAAAATCGTGTAGAATATCCAGTATGCTTCCCAGAGTTCTAAAGTTTGGAATACAGGAACTTTTGGTCTGTAATGGTTATGGAACAGAGGTTTATCAAGGCCAAAATCCTGTCCCCTTTGTTTTTGACCCATCCTTCCCACCATCACTGCAGAGGAGTCAATATACAGGTGTTCTTACAGTAAGGAAAACTCCATATGTCAGCAGAGCAGTAGTCCTTGGTGACTTTGTCTGTACCTTGCAAGGAAAGGATAGAAGAGCATTTTAGAACAAGTTGAAACTGAAATCTGACAGCTATTTCTGAGGTACCTTTTGACATGGAAAGTGAAAGAATTACTTTAAATGTACAAATAGAACAAGCTAAATGCAAGCAAGCAGGGAAAGCTAAGAACTGCCCGCGGTGGGGGTCCCTTTAAGCACAAGCCTCAGATAGCCTCAGGCAGCAGCCACACAAATAAACTCCTGACCTGATGCCCTGCCGGACTTGGTTCCGGCTGGCGTTCAATGCAATTCAGTGTCCATTCAGTGTGCTATTTCGAATAACATATTTTTAAATTATACTGTAGTGTAGACGTACCCTGGGATAAAATCAAATCCTTGCTACATTTCTTTCTAGGATTTAGGTTATGAGACTTCTTTAGTCAAGAAAGACAGATCTGCTAGCCATCTAGACCACAAACAGGAAATAAGACAGTAAGTATTACTGAACCTGTTTTAAATTCTGTGTAAATGTTCATCTGATTTTTTTTTTTAAGCTTGAGGCTATTTGTGATCAATAGTGAAGTTTTCACAAGTTACATTGTTGGTCTCTGCAGACATTATAGCTAGAATATTATCTGTGTCATGATTGTGTCACCTGTTAATTGCAAAACAAGTTAGACTTTCATTATTTCCCCCTCCCCCTTATCTAAGGTGGAAACGATCCTTTCTTGTGAGCCTCTTTTTCTGTATTCCTGTAATGTTGCTGATGATTTACATGATGGTTATGGATAGTCACCTCTCAGATGTTCACAAGCATCGCAACATGAGCAAGGAGGAAATGGAGACCTATCACTCTTCTATGTTTTTGGAGCATCAGATCCTGCCAGGATTGTCTGTAATGAATTTGCTGTCTTTTTTATTGTGTGTCCCTGTACAGGTGAGTAAAAACAGTGATTTTCAGTGTGCTGACTTAGAAATTCACAAATAAAAATTGTCTTTTATAATAAACATTGATTCAAAATGCTTATTGAAATCAATGAGTGCATTTGACGTCAGTGGGAGTAGAATTGGATTCATCATCGTCTCTATTTTATCATTGTAATTATTAGTCTCTTTTTATTTGAGCTCCCTTTATTTGCAGTATACTAACTGAATGTTTGTGCTTCATATCAATTGAAATATTAATGTTTTAACTTATTAGCAGGAATTATTTTAAAAAGGTGTACAGAAAAGCCTTTCACTTTGGGTGCATCTACATTGCAGGGCTTAATTCGAAATAAGCTACGCAAATTGAGCTACGTCAGTTGCATAGCTTATTTCAAAATAGCTCATTTTGAAATAGGGAGTGTCTACACAGAATTTATTTTGAAATAGAGCACTCTTCCTTCTACTTCTCTTAGTCCTCATACAATGAGAGTTACCGGAGTCGGAGTAAGAAGTCCTCAGCTTGACAGTATTTTGACACTATTTCAAAATAACTACCTGCTGGGTCGACGCGGACTAAGTTATTTTGGAATACTAATAATTTCAAAGTAGAGTTGCAGTGTAGGTGTACTCTTTCATTCAAGTATATTTAGAGCAGTAATTTTTGCATTTGTATTTTTGAGTAAAATACAGTTGCCATGGTTTGTTCTTACAGTTATTTGGAGGCTGGTACTTCTACATTCAAGCATACAAGGCACTGAAGCATAAAACTGCTAACATGGATGTGCTGATTGTTTTGGCAACCACCATTGCATTTGTGTACTCCTTCGTTATTCTTCTAGTTGCAATGGGTGAAAAAGCAAAAGTGAATCCTGTAACCTTCTTCGACACACCGCCTATGCTATTTGTGTTCATTGCATTGGGTCGGTGGTTAGAGCATATGGCAAAGGTAATGTAAAATAAAAGTACTTGCTCATATGTTTTGCATGAAAAAAATACTATAAAATGTTCCAGAGAGGTTGCACTAGCAAATATGACTGATTAATTTGTTAGTGAGATACAGAAGAAATACTTACCAAGCAAAATCACAGCTAGAAAGAAGAAAGACTGAATGTTGTATTTTCTAAATTTTATTTAGAGTAAAGTGTCACATCTACAAATTGCAAGAAACTGTACGGGTGTGGCTGTAGGATTTGTGCATGTGTTAAAATGAAATCACATGGAAAAGTGTGATCCTGATTGCTTATCATTTGTTCATGTTACAAAATGATTTTAAGCTATTTTGAAAATTACTATTAAAATGTCAAATTTATTAATTCTAGTCCGTTTACATGAAGGAATTGTTTTTAAAGGATGAATTGTATTGAATGTATTTGTTTAGCCTGTGATTGATTTTTTTTTGTTGATAGCATGATCAAAGGGAAATGTGTGAATTCATATTCTAGGGTAAAACATCGGAAGCCCTTGCAAGACTAATTTCACTGCAAGCTACAGAAGCAACTGTTGTTAACCTAGGCCCAGACAACGTTCTTTTGAGGTATTTTCCTTTGTCCTTCCTTTCTTTTGTTTGTTTTCGAACTAACACTTTTTCCTTGCTGAAGATGTGCACAACCAGTAACTTATTCACCTTACAAGAGTTTGTCAGATGTAACATTATAATGTAATAAAACTGATAACATTCCGTTTTGCCATAGTGGAGTCTTGCTAATTTTCACTTTGAAATTGAACTGATTTTCAGAATTAGCAAGCACTCAAAAACAAATAATAAAACAAGGATAAACCATCACAAAAACCCCTTTGTCAGTTAGCAGAGTATGAATTGCTGGCAATTGCTTTTTTTACTTGATAATATTGCTAACCATGTTTTATAATATACTATATACCCTTCTCAGTGAAGAGCAGGTTGATGTTGAACTGGTTCAACGGGGTGACATTGTCAAAGTAATTCCAGGAGGCAAATTTCCAGTGGATGGCCGTGTTATTGAAGGACAATCTATGGTAGATGAATCTCTCATCACAGGTAAGCTGTTTGCTTTTATTAAATTTTAAAAATATTTCTTTGTATCAAATACTTAATGAACAGGGGAGATTGACGTTCACTAATTTGTTTGCATGTTTTCTAATTGTATATTAGGACTAGTTAGCAGTAGGAAAAATAATACTGTCAAAATAAGAATTTGCCACACTAATATCTGCTGTTGGTCTTTATATAGGTGAAGCAATGCCTGTGATTAAAAAACCTGGCAGTACAGTTATTGCAGGTTCTATTAATCAGAATGGGTCACTACTGATTTCTGCAACCCACGTTGGAGCTGATACAACTCTCTCTCAGATTGTCAAACTTGTGGAGGAGGCACAAACCTCAAAGGTACTTTCACTGAATAGTGACATTGATTTAAACTGTTTCTGCCTCTTCATTTAAGCTTCTGTTCAGCAAATCACATAAGGCTTTTAGACCTCAGCATAAGTCTTAAAATCAAGACATCAAGCAGACTCAAGATATCAATGGAAAAACTTTTAACTCAAGACCTTCAAAGTTCTGAGTCTCTTAATTCTCCAAAGTCATGTCAAAATTATTGAGAGACTGTCTAGGTTTTATTAGAAGTCTATGTTGAATATGCTAAAATATATGAACTCTGTTTATACTAGTGCTTTAAAGAATGGAAGAGAGTATCACATGATCAGAATTAATATTTATGCATTTTGTCCTGTGTAGGCTCCAATCCAGCAATTTGCAGACAAGCTTAGTGGCTATTTTGTTCCTTTTATTGTGGCTGTCTCTGTGGTTACCCTTTTTGCCTGGATTATAATTGGATTTGTCAATTTTGAAATTGTTGAAACGTATTTTCAGGTAAGCAACTTCTTTTAATCCCTTTCTTAAATGTTTTTAAATAAGTTTAAAAGGAATCTGCTTGACCGCAACAGTTCCATCCTAGAATATCTTCTCTGTCACTTGTCCAGAGAGTTGTTGAGATGCTGCAATGCTTTTCTGTAGTTTTGCTTATGAAAGGAAAACTTCAAAGTCATATAACACATCACAGCTAAATAAATCTTTATAAAATATTTAAAACTACTTAGAAAGCAGTTGCTAGGAATCCTTGCCACTGTTAATATCCATTCAGCTATGGAGATATTGTTTTGAGTATAGGCTGCAATCTTACTCGTACTACTTAGCAGTGTCTGATACAGATTAGGACTGTGGGCTTCACTATGAAAAAGATTCCTACATAGGAACTTTATTTTGAAAAAGTATAGAATTTACAAACTTGAAAGAGTTTAAATATTGAATTGGTTTACATAATTATTAAACTAATTATTAACTCTTTAAAATCAAATAGTAACTTGACATTACGAAAACCTTGAATTGTCCAAATTCCTTTCCTTTGGGAAAGATGGTCTCTTCAATCTGTGTTACAATTCTGCATCAGGATCTACAGGCACAGATCCATGAAAAATTCAACTTTAAGTCAATAGACTTTACACTAGGGGTCAGGAACCTTTTTTGTATCACAGGCCACTGACCCAAAGAAAAACATCTAATGGCAGGCCACACATGTTCAGGCTTGGTGTTTCCTTCCAGGGGGGCAAGCTGGCATTCACAGCAGTTCCTGCCGTGTGTTGGGGAGGGCGGGGAGATGGCGGGTGTACTGAGACTCAGTGCTTCCCCCATGGGGCTGAAGCTGTGAGCACTGGCACTCTCTGCCACGGTGAGAAGCCCCAAGCCTCCGTATCCCTGCTCTCGCCAGCAGGTGAGTTGAACTTGTGTGGCCCATGGGCCAGATTAAATCAATTAATGGAATGGATCTGGCCAATTGAGCTGTGGGTTCCCCACCCCTGCTTTACACACTGGTGAACCTCAGTATAAGATTAGGGCCCTAATTTGCACAGGCAGTTAAGATGATATTTTCTTTCTTGATTACTTTTTCTGACATTGGATACAGGTGAAGATTCCAATGGAGACTATTTATATGATATTAATCATCATAGTATCCTTTACAATTACCATATGTAGTGATCAGGCCTGCTGACAGGAGCGGGGGCAATTGCCTCAGGGCCGGGTGATGCAAAAGAGGGTAGCGGCAGCTAGAGCCCCAAGCCCTTTTAAATCACTTCCAGAGCACCACGCGGTGCGCTCTGGGCAGCACTGAGGGCTGCCTGGCGGAGGCGCAGCATTCTCCTGGCAGTGCAAAGGGCTGCCTAGCTACAGCCCTCTCCCTTCTTCCCAAGCCCCGTCTCTTCTAGGGCGTGGAGCAGGGTGCCTCCCCTTTGCCCAGGGTCCCAGCGAGACTGTCGGCCCTGCTGGTAGTGATTAGAGCAGGGTGGGAAACCATTTTTAGGTCGGGGACTGCTGACCCACAGGAAAATCAGTTGGGGGTTGCATAAAGAGACAAAGTGAGACGCTCCTGACTGAGAAGGAGAAAGACACTCCTCACATTCCCCTTGCATGCCAGAGCCTGGGGGGCCGGGCTAGTAGATTTTTGTTTGCTCCAGCTCTGTGGGTGGGTGGCATAGGGGCTGGAGCACCAGCGTGGGCTCCCCAATGTGGGGGATTCTCGAGCCTTGGGGGCTGGATCCAGGCAAGCTGGGGGCCGCATCTGGCCCTGGACCTGAGGTTTCCTACCCCTGGACTAGGGTATTCTTTATTATGGTTCAGTTTAAAAGAGTCTCATGGCTTACATTCTTTAGTTTGAAAAAATAAATGAAATGAGGCAAGGGTCTTATGAGTAAAATATAGCATGTGATAGGTCTGTGCTCTGTAGAACAGAATAAGGTTGTGTGGACAATCAGACCTCTGATACTTCCTAACTTTTGAGAGTTTTACTTTGTAACTTTAGCATTCTTTAATATAATTTTTGTATGTAATTAAATATGCCTTTATAACTAAGAAAATATATAGTTGAATACATAGTTTACGATATCTTACTCTATTACTAAAATGTGTTTCTCTGTCCACAGGGTTACAATAAGAGTATTTCCAAAACTGAAGTGATAATCCGCTTTGCTTTCCAAGCTGCCATCACAGTTTTGTGCATTGCCTGTCCTTGCTCATTGGGATTAGCAACCCCAACAGCTGTTATGGTGGGCACTGGGGTAGGAGCCCAGAATGGCATCTTGATCAAAGGTGGAGAGCCACTAGAGATGGCTCATAAGGTAAACAATGCAATTTATTTTTTCAAGACTTTAGATTATGGTAGGACTCTGCATGCCAGTATTTTGCATTTGTTTCCAAACACAAAAGTTAAAATCCCAATTGTCTGTAGGTGTCTAGGTACTAACTTTGGATGTCTGAATTATTCTGCAGTTGAAGCTTTCATGTAACAATGCAACTTTCTGTTTTGCTGCAGGTAAAGGTAGTGGTATTTGATAAAACAGGAACCATTACCCATGGATCTCCAGTAGTGATGCAAGTGAAGATTCTAGTGGAGGGTAATCAGATGCCACGTAATAAGATTTTGGCAATAGTGGGGACTGCTGAAAGTAACAGTGAGCATCCTCTGGGAGCAGCAATAACAAAATACTGCAAGAAGGTATTGTACCAAGACTCTTTTAGACGGGCAAAATATTTGGCAATGAGAGAGATCTTCTGCTGTAGAGCTTTGTTTCAGCATTGCCTCAGTGTGACTGAATAACCTTGACTAGAAAGCAGGTAGCTTACTGAAGTGGCCTTTTACTTGGAGAATTCTGGAAGTTGAAAATGATGAAAGCATTGAATGATTCGATACTGTCTATGCTAGAGCCCAGCACTTAAAACTTGTGTTTTGATAATTGCATTTTATCTGCTTATGTTCTAAGCTTGGCGTGTGATGTAATTCACTGTTGGCACACTTATAAATGCAGCTGGATTCTGTATTTCTGAGAAAATGTTCAATTTTTTTTTCTCTTAGGAACTAGAGTCAGAAACCCTTGGAACCTGTACAGATTTCCAGGTAGTCGCAGGCTGTGGCATTAGCTGTAAAGTCACCAATATTGAAGCACTGTTGTACAAGAGAAATGAGATGATTGAAGAAAATAATATTAAGAATATGACCCTCATAAAAGTTGATGAGAACATTGAGGAATCAATGCAGCCTGCCTTGATTATTGATGCCCAGTTGCCAAGTAAGTTGATACACGAGTGTAAAAAAACATTTGTGCCAAGAATGATGATCTGGTGATTTTTGTTGAGGAGGCTGGTGGGGAGAGGCTGCCATGGGTCACTAACCTTTCCCCTCTGAAGAACTGGATCTGCATCCTCTTAAAGGCACAGAGGAGTTGCTCTTTACTTAATTAAATAGCTATGTATTTTATTCATCTGGAATAAATGGAGTCCTTGATGGGTACATATCTCTAAGGGATGTGTGCTAAAAGGAGCTCTTTTAGGGTACATCTACACTGCATGCTTATTTTGGAATAACATATTCTGGAAGATATAGTCTGAAATAGCTTATTTCAAAATAGAGTGTCCACACTACAGGGAAGCCTCAAAAGTAGTTGAAGGCAGGCTCCCCTAACGTGGACGCACTATCTCGATTTAGAGCCCCAGGAATCACTGGGAAGAGATTACTTAGAATGGTCCTAGTGAGGAGCTATTTTGAAATAGAAGCAGTGGAGTGTCCCCGCTGCAGCTATTTCGAAATAACTATTTCAGAAGAAGAATGAGGTTTACAGAAGTTGGAATAAGCTCTACTGTGTAGAAGCTCACATTGTTATTTCAGAATCATGTTAGTTATTCTGAAATAATGGTGCAGTCTAGACGCACCCTTCAGTTTGATCACAGAGATTTTAAACTTCTGTGCTAAAGATAATTGATGTCATAGTTTGGAATAGAACACAGGAGTCCGCTCCCAGTGCCCTTCTGTGTTTTCATTAAAACTGCTGCTTTCAAGATGTTCACTACCTGAAATCTTCATGATACTTACACTGTTGACCAGTCTTTGCTCAAAAGAGACTTAACATCATGACTTTCATATGTATTAGAGCGAAGAGATAGGACATTTATGTAGTGTTGCTCCATATTACAACTGTAGGGCTTTTGGGAAAAGAAAGGTCTTTGGGGCAGGTAAAAAGAAAAATGTTCCTAAGCATTGTTTAGATTTTGGGTAATGATGCCACTAGTCTGTCTGAGCACTCTGGCCATGTCTACACTAGGAAACTATTTCAAAATTACTACATTTGACTTAACTCCGATTCAACAAATTCGACCTAGCGTGTCCTCATTACTAGGAAGCCTCGAAATTACTCTGAGACAGGCTCTGTTAATGTGGACACGCTACCTTGGACTTAGAGCCCCAGGAAACACTGGGGAGTAATTATTTTGAAATAGCGACACTGGAATGTACACACTACTGTTCAAAATAGCTATTTCAGAATTCACATTACTGCTGATGAAAAGCACGAGTACAGATTTTTAATTCCTTAGCGCGTTATTGTGAAATAACGGGCTTCGTAGTGTGGACACTCCTCTTATAAATTCGACCTTGGGGTTGGGAGTGTTATTTCTAAATTAAGTTCTAGTGTAGAGCAGGGCCCAGTGAACTCTTGTCTGGATCAACTTAAATGTATCCACATGATGATAGGATTGCATTTTCTTCCTTCAGCTACCTTGAATTATCAGAAGTACTCTGTTCTCATTGGAAACCGGGAATGGATGACTAGAAATGGCCTTGTTCTTAAAAGCGATATTGATAATGCCATGATTGAATATGAACATAAAGGCTGCACTGCAGTACTTGTAGCTGTTGATGGTAAGATTGTTGTCCCTTTTCTGTGTTCTTGGGTTTAACGTGTGAGCATTTAAATAGAAAGTGATGAGGAAAATAATTGACCCTGAAACAATCATTTGGATTATTAATAATAAATACTTTGCTTTTTATAGAGTCATGTGACCATAAAGGAGTATCTAGCTTTAAAGTTTTCATAACGTTTTGAAAGGCAGAGCTTCATTCAGGTCACCTGGACAGACGTTTGGGCACACCATAAGGATTTTTAAACGTTAGGAGACTAAGAAGAAGAGGGGAATACTTTGAGCTCTGAGAGGGTCTTCTAGAACCCACTGCCTGCTATGGTTGGGGAAAAGAACTTTAATAAGAACACATTCATTTTCGTACTGTCTGTATTAGGAATGTTGTGTGGCTTGATAGTTATTGCTGATACAGTGAAACCTGAGGCTGAACTGGCAGTCCACATTTTGAAGACTATGGGTTTAGAAGTTGTTCTGATGACTGGAGACAACAATAAAACAGCAAGACATATTGCCTCTCAGGTAAGTTGCTGAATATCTAACTCACATTTTTTTCATGATATTTACCCTACTCTCTCAGTGAACCCGGCTGCACTCTATGCAGGGGGAAGGAATATCTCCTCTCATGTTTTAGTGTCTCCCAAAATTGGTTGAAGGTGAATAGTACCAACAATGTAAAAAAATTAAGAGGTTAGTAAATTAATACAGAAACACTTATAGTTTATTTTCTGTAAGCAGGTACAACTGCAGAGTATTGCACCTCTTCCATGAGATTTGGGCCAGGACTTTTAGCTTGATGATGTCCCTTTTAACCGTGATAATGCAATCAGTTAATTGCTTGAGGGATCATTCAGTAGTAATCTAAGTATCTCTACTTCAATAGCTGGCATGAAAATGTATTGATCATTGGAGAAAGATTATTCTTGAAGATCCAAGTTGCAAGATCGTTTTGTTCTTTCTCTTACATTAGGTTGGCATCACCAAAGTATTTGCTGAGGTTCTTCCCTCGCACAAGGTAGCCAAAGTGAAGCAGTTACAGGAGGATGGCAAGCGGGTAGCAATGGTGGGAGACGGTATCAATGATTCCCCAGCTCTTGCCATGGCTAATGTTGGAATTGCAATTGGTACAGGCACTGATGTAGCCATTGAGGCAGCAGATGTCGTCTTAATTAGGGTAAGTAATAGAACTAAGCTTGTTTCTAAAAGAACAGAGGGTGGGGTGTGCCAGAGGCAGTGAAGTGAAGGACATTATCTGGGACCTGAGTTTAGTCCCTCACTCGGACATTGGCCCGATGGGGACAATTGCAAAGATAATTTGCTCCATCTCCACAGGCCAATGGAATTGAAGTAGGGAGGAAATGATCTTTCTCTGTCTCCTGAGGGTGTGATGTTCATTGGCTCTTGAAAGAAGCTAGAGCCAGATTTCTGTTGCTGGATGTTTCTTGGCAACAGTGGCAAGTGTCAGCATGGGTAAAGGAGAAGAAATGAGGGTGACCTTTGGGGAAGGAATTGAACATTGAAAATTAAACTTTATTTTGCTAGGATCACATCTTCCTGTATGCCAAAGAATTTTCACAGACTGGTTATAAATGACTGAATAACAGAGTTTGATAGGAACCCTGGCAAACGATTGTAGCAACACCAGCAGATGTTGTTGTAAAAATATTTGTTTTACATCAAAGCCCAGGGACTCAGAACGCTTATTGCGATTGGCACTGGACAAGTATAAAAGAGAGGAAGGACTGACAAGCTAAAAACACCTAGTAGAGAGGGACTTGTTTTAGAAACGTCCACCTTACAGTATTCAGCATTGAACACAGTAATGTAATAACATTTAATTTGTGCAATTAGTTTTCTTTGACTTTTCCTACAAACATTTTAATTTGCAGAACGATTTGTTAGATGTGGTGGCAAGTATAGATTTATCCAGGAAGACCGTCAGAACAATCCGGTTCAACTTTGTCTTTGCTCTAATTTATAATCTTGTGGGAATTCCTGTAGCTGCTGGTATGTGTTTTCCATCGTAGTACTGACTCTGTGCTTGATTAATAGATAATTGCAGTGATGTTTTCTCCATAAAATAGTATCCATAGTTTTTGTCTGTGTGATTATCAATACAAAATTCTTTACCTTTAGGGAGATGGTTGAGGAGTAGTAGGATTAATATTGATGTGGTCTGTATGTCAACATTTATTTAAAAGAAATATTTTGCTCACTGATGTGGGAAAACCTATGGCTTTCACGCTACGAAGAGAACCCTTTACTGCAGGGGAAACAAGCTATGGCTTGCACTTGAACCTTCATCTGTATTTTAACATGTGCTAGATAACCTATTTTAACTAATATAGCTGTAAATCCTAATCTAGACATGACAAAATGATTATTCCTACCTGTGCTCCTATTCTGCACACACTAGATCTTAGTCATGTTCGTTACTGTGTTAAAGTGCAACTAAAATGTCATGTATAGATGTCCATAGGGATGCTTGCTGGGCTGTATAAAGTGTATCTGATGAAATAGCCTGTTCTGATATGGTTTATGTGGAATCAGCGCTGGTTTCTTTCCTAGGTGTCTTTCTGCCACTTGGTATTGTTTTGCAGCCGTGGATGGGCTCTGCTGCAATGGCTGCCTCTTCTGTTTCTGTTGTGTGTTCTTCTCTGTTGCTAAAGCTGTAAGTATGAAAAATTCTGTATTTTTGACTTGCAGTCACAGATGTTTTAGTTTAGAGAAGGGATGTAAAATCCCTGTTAATTAGTTAACTGGTTAATCCTGAGGTTTAACTGGTTAACCGTTTAAGCAGTATCCTGCCGGGAGTGGACGGGGGACAGACAGCGGCCCCAAGCGTGCAGGGGGGTGCAGCTTGCACTCCCAGCCCCCGTGCAGTTGGGGCTACTGGCTTCTGCCCTCATTCCCCACTTTTGGAACTGACACTGACAGCTCCCTCTGCATCCCCCTGCCCCCCCGCACGTGGAGATGCTGGCAGCAGGAGTCAGTAGCCCAAAGCACAAGGGGCCCCACCAACTTCTTCTCCCACATGGGAGGGCCAGCACCTGACCCTGCGGGGCTGGAGCAGGGGGCTGTTCCTGGTTGCCAGTTGAGAAATTAGGAGTTTTTACACTGCACTATGTATTCATATTATGAAAAGCTATGCGCATTAACTGTTGTGATTTCTAATTGAGCATCTGCTGTAAGTTTCTTTCCACATTGAGTTGTTTCTATGCACAGTTACTGCCAATTAATTTATACTGGATTTTTTTCCTTAGCTACAAAAAACCAAGTTACAAGAAATATGAACACAGTGCCCGTGACCATCTGAGACAGAAGAGCCCTTCAGAAATCAGTGTCCATGTTGGAATTGAGGAAACTGGGATAGCTTCTCCTAAACTGAACCTAATGAATCAAATCATCAGTTATAGTAGAGCCTCAATAAATTCCCTGTTCTCAGATAAACGCTCCCTCAGCAACATAGTTCTCAATGAACCAGATAAGCACTCACTTCTGGTGGGAGATTTCCGAGAGGAAGACACTGCATTATGAAAAGTTGGCTAGAATTCTGGATGCACTGATATATTCTGGAGGTCTGACTTGTTTTAAGGATTTTCCTCATATCTTCTCTAGGTTTTAATTGTCCAATTGTACAAGAAAGAAAATATTTTTTTCATGTTTTAAACACAGAAGCTGGTCCATTTATTTGCAGGGACTTCCAGTATTTTTTACTAGCTATAGCAAAGAAAGAAGGAATGGTGGCTGGAGCCTGCAAGTAAAGCTGAATAATGTCACTAAGAAGCTGTTAATGTCACATTTTTTTCTATAAGATGCTGGAATACAATTAAGAAAACCTGCAGGGGAACCAGAAATGGAGTAGAGGACTGACCAAATGGCAACTAGGAACAATTTTTTGAGGTGTAGCTTGGTTAAGACATTTGTGGATCAAAGATGTTAATGATCACAGCTGTAAACGCTGAAAGTGCTCTTCATTTGCAAATAGATGTGCCTTATTGAATAACTCTTGGGATTTCTCTCATTTATAACCTACTCCAGACAAGAAATTGTCCTGCAAAATCTTAATATTATTTTATAATCAAGTGCCCTGCCATTCTACTCCCTGGATCCTAGTAATATGAAGAGAGAGAACTGAAGAGGTTTAGGTTTATTTTCCCCCATCATCTCTGTGATTGACTTCTGTCCTTTCTCTGTATATCTGTCTCAATACACTCCTGCTACTGAATTTATCTTCTAGAACAGGGCTGGGCAAGAGCCTGTCAGCGGGCCAGATCCCTAATGCGTTGCCTGGGAGCTGGGGATGCATGAGCCCTTTCAATTGCTTCTATTAAAGGGCTCCTGTCTTCCCGGCGGCTGCTAAGATGTGAGCCCTTTTAATAGAAGCAATTGAAAGGGCTTGCAGCTCCCTGCCTGCCACATTGCTTGGGAGTTGCAGGGAAAGTGGGAGCCCTTACACTTTTTTCTATTTAAAGACCACACCCCTTCCTCCAAGGCCCTGCCCCTTGTGGTCCGCGACCACTTTGAAAATTTCTGAAGTGATCCCCCTTCAAAAATTATTGCTCATCCCTGTTCTAGAAGGCACAGAAAGGGTTGCTAAGTCTTGTCCCTTGCCTCTGAGAGCCCAGAAAACACACCACCTGAGATTTCTCGAATGCTTGTCTAAAGAAGTGACAGGGTATGTTACTATCTGAATTATTGGGCTTTTAAAAAACTTCTTTAGCCTTTAAAGTAGCTATTGTTAGTTACCACCACCTGCCAATTCCCTTTAAATGAACTGCACTGATTCATGCTAATGTTTCAAGATCTGTCATTATAATCTTTACAGTTATACTTCATGCTTAAGTAGAGCAAACTGTGTGTAACACTATTTACTACCTACGGACATAATGTCAGTTGCTTATAAAGATGTTTATAGTCTACCAAGCCCTGAACCAGAACCCTATTCTCCCAACCACCTCAATTTGGGAATATTCAGATCCAGACTTTGTGGATTTGGTCCACCATTACTGGTCACAGTACTGAATTCTCAAAATAAGATTTTTTTTTATTATTAATCATAAATATTACAAATGAAATTTCTCACTGAGAAAGCATCTTAGTGTTTATCACCCATTTACCTTTCTGGAGTATTGGCTAATCTGCAAATATTCTTGAATCCCTTTACTCGGAGACCTATTGACTTATTTCCTAGGTAAACAATGATGAGGAATTACACTATAAAGTCTAATCCACAATGTGAGCATTTCACACACATCATAATGCTGAGTGCAATGTATAACTTTTTGTTGTTTCCACATTAAGGAAAAAATTAGGAGTAGGAAAACATCAAATTTTCATTCAGGCATTTTGTTCATGTGATCATAAACTGATAAAATTGAAATATTTCTTCATCTAGATTATAGCTATATTTGTCTATTTTGGTGTTAGGAAACTTTAATTTATGCCATAGTAAAGACATTCTATTATGTGTTGTTCTCAGTCTTGAACAACAAAGGTATTTATGATTAATGGATGAATTGTTATCTAGAAACCAATAAAATACTGCCATGTAGCATTCACTGCTTTAAGATCACATAAATTGATTCCATGATTCTAGTTTTGTTTTTCACCTACCTTCATTTTGGGCAAGATTGAACAGGTGCAATAGGGAGAGTTGTGCATGATTTATTTTCTCAAAGAGCACTTTTCACATGGCAGCAGACTTTCTTTATGCAGGAGAACTTGTTTTTGAATTATGCTAATAATTGGTTGTATTCTGCTTGATCCTGCAATGAATATAATTGGACCCTGTCCTATTTAAAAACCAGAATTTTGCCACTGATTTATCGGAACAGGAACAGATTCATAATCCTGTGTTTATGACATCTGTTGCATGGGAAAATATCAAAATTATGACTTTCAGTGCAGGAACGGAGAATGGTCACTTGGAACAAGTCCTGGTTTTAAATTCTTTTTATCCAGTTACTTCACATGCACAGTGGTATCCAATACTAAGGAATCGCTTGTTTTAATCAGGTGACTGGAAATTTGATTTGTACTTGAATGAATACACAACGCATTGAAATGCTTAGTTTTGTATATATGGTCCAGAAAATCTGCGTCTTTTTTTTTTTTTTTTTAAACAGAGTTTTTTCCCAGTAAATGTCTTTATGGGGGGGGGGGGGGCTCGCTGAAATTTTTGAATGTTTACATTGATGCCTTGTGAATAAAATATTTCATGTTGTGCTTGAAGATGAACCAAAATGTTTTCCAGTTTGAATGTACAATGTAGGTGAAATAGCATAAAAGGTAAAATGATTGCAAAATGTAAATGTGCTATTTTTTTCTGTAAATAAATTGTAATTGTCTCTATGGAGATCTTAAAATCCTGTAGTTATACATCAACAAAACCATTTTAAAATACTCAGTTACAAATGAAACTATGCATCAGACTAGCTTATTTATTATTATTTCCTGTACTGTTGTTAGATCTCTGGTTTATTATTATTTCCTGTAAGATCTCTGGTTTATTTTAAAAAACACACAAAAAAAGCTAATAATAATCACTGTCTGAAATTTACATTGGATTTATCAGTACACTTTTTTACAAATGATATAAGTGTGTGTCATACATGTAATCAATTTCATGCCAAAAGGAGCTGTAAAACCAACAGAGTCAGAACAGAAGCAGGGCAATGTTTAATTACATGAGCCAATAAGAATATTTAAATGTTTGATTAAGAAACCAGAAGTTCCAGCCAAATATTTTTAACTTGAGAGAAATCTTTTTATTAAGTTTGGTAACAGAAAAAGAACAATGAACAATTCTGTGAAATATTAATTGTAGTACTGTTATGTCTCTTTAAATTTATGCCTATGAGTATGTAATATTGCATTTATAATTCTATCAAGATTGTGCCTTCAACTTTATAATTATAAGGTTGTTAAAATGTTATGTTCAATGTCTTGTTTTTAAAGTGATTTCTGGAATTCCATTTCTAATACTCCTGTTGTAGAGGTGAAAAAATATAATTGCCAGCTACACTTGACTGCTTGCTAATCTCTGAATTGCTGTGCTTCACTAACACACTTAAAATATGTGATCATTACAAAGGATTCTTCATTGGCCTAAATCAGTTGCTTTGTAGCATATTTGAATAGTCACATGTAAACCATGGACATTATAGAACCCTGTGTCTGGCAGGCACCATATACTGTTTCTAGCTTTCTCCCTCTTTCAGTTTCATAGGTGACCCTCTTATTTGGGAATGTGTTATAATGTGAATTGGGATTTATTTTTATTGTCGGGTCTGCCAGTGGTCTGCTACAATTATGATCTTGGCCAAGTACTTTCACCTTTCTGCCATTCACCTTTCTGCTGTAAAATGGGCTGGGATGCTAAGGGTCATGGTCAATTAATGTTGGTTATGCCCACTGAGATCCTTGGTAAAAGGTATCAGTTTATTTTGGATATGGGCCGACCATGTAAATGAGAGGTTTCAGTCTGCAATAATACTAATTACAGGTTGGACCTCACTGGTCCACTTTTGGGAACTGACTGGTCCTGAACGAGGGGATTTGCCAGACCAGGGAAGGTCCTTCCACTCATGGCTGTGCTGTTACCAGACTAGGGCTATAGCCTGTCCCTGCTGCTGCCTCAGCCCCCCAGGGCTCTCTCCAGCCCCGCTAATGTCAGGGCTAGAGCACCATGGCCACATCTGCACAGCCAGGGCAGAGCTCTGCAGTTCTCTGTCTCCATAGCTGGGGCTGGAGCTCTGTGGCTGGGGCAGAGGGAGGAATGGGGCCAGAGCTCTGCCTCCTGGGCTAGATCTCCCTGGCTGCTGCTGCTGAAACTGGAGTTCCCTGGTCTCCGGAACCAGAACTCAGCCAGAGCTCCCTGACTGCTGTTGGGGTCGGGGCCGGAGGTCCACAGCTGTCGCCAGGCTAGAGCTCCCCTGGCTGCTGGAGCCAGGGAGCTCCGCTGGGACCAGAACTCCCCACCATGCCATCTGTCCTCCCCTCTCTCCCCCACACTTGGCTCCCAGCTGAGTAACCAGAGCCCCTTATGGTGCTCCTGCCCCACCGCCAGACCCCCCTCTTCCTGGACCCTGGTCCAGGAACATCCATGGTCTATGCCAGACCACAGATGTTTCTGGAACAGGGAGTCCCAGTTAGTGGAGGTACAACCTGTAGCATAAAATTGTTTAGGCATCCAAACAGAGAAGAAATTTAACATGAACGCCCCTGTGTGTGCTAGTGGCACCTCTTTGTTCTGATCAGGGTTTGTCTAAAATCTAGATCTCTGCAGCTCCTGTGCATGGCCAGAATGATGGCTGCAGTTACTCAAAATGCTCAGAATGAAAGGTGCAAGGACGTAAAAATGACAGGCAATGGGGTTGGGGGTTTCCATTGAGTTCACTGGCTAATCTGCTGACTTTCGCAGCATAATCTCCCAAACACAGAATTTAAACTAATAGCAAAGTGTTAGACACATTCTATTATTGTTTTCTGAAAAATAAACCTCTCCACCAAAGCAGTTCTCCCTTCTAAATGTTTGTGGAAGCTTCCTTCTGTTCCCCTTCCTGCGATTGGTTGTTTTTTCACTATCATGCACATTTTATCCCTGCCTCTCTGAATGTGTGTGAAGGGCATTGTTGGCCATGAAATATTTATGAAAAAACTCAGAGCAGTTTCAAAACTTACCTGTGTCACTCTCAGGCTCTGATCCTACAAAGAGGTACTCAGACCCAACTGTACTTCTGACCAACCATCAAACAAACAGCAGATTTGACTTCCTGGTCAAGGGCTCTCAAATCCTCCCAGTTGCACACCCACATGATCACGTAGTTCACAATTTCCACCACCACTTCAGACCTTTTTACTATTATTGGTCCACCATCACATCTGATTTTTGGGTTATAGAAATCGTCTCATATGGCTATACCATCCCTTTCTTCTCTACTTCCAAACACCCCATCCACCCCGACCCTCTTCAGGGACCCTTCTCACGAGGATCTACTAAAACAGGAGGTCTGTCAACTCCTCTCCACCAGAGTGGTAGAAAGTGTACCAGACAAGTTCAGAAGCAAAGACTTCTATTCCCACTACTTCCTCACCCAGAAAAAACAGGAGGGTGGAGACCTATACTTGATCTCTGGAAACTCAACTGTTACCTTCAAAGACTGGTTCAAAATGGTAACTCTTGCATCTATAATCCCAATGTTAGACAACAGGATTGGTTTGCAGTCCTTGACCTTCAGGATGCTTATTTTCATATCACTATCCACCCCGCTCACAGGCAGTTTCTTCGATTCACAGTTGGTGTAAAGCACTTCCAGTACTGAGTGCTCCTTTTCAGTGTTTCTGCCACACCCAGAATGTTTTCGAAAATGCTCGCGGTAGTAGCAATGCACCTATGTTGATGGGGTGTTATAATTTTCCCCTACTTCGATAACTGCCTCATAAAGGGCCTGTCTTCAGAGGAAAAATGCCGTATGATACTTATAGCCAGACAGACATTCGAATCTCTTAGTCTGATCATCAAAGACCAGAAATCCATGCTCAAGCCATCCCAAACCTTGGAATTCATAGGTGCTCGCCTCGATTCTACCACAGCACGTGCTTACTTACCTATTCAAAGATTCCAAGCTATCCAAGACTTTGTCGCAGTAGTTACTATGAGTCCTACAGTTCTGATTCTTACATACCTACAACTTATGGGTCATATGGCTGCCACAACATATGTAGTCCATCATGCATGACTGCACTTTCACTGCCTCCAGGACTGGGTAGAATTTGTGTATACTCCCAAAAGGCACCATATCCACAAAAGAGTGACTCCTCCCTCTGCTATTATAACTTCCCTCAGATAGTGGACTGAGCCACGCAATCTCCTTGCAGGAGTCCCATTTCATCGGCCTCAACCGTCTGCTCACATTACTACAGACCCTCCCTTATGAACGGTTTGTCAGTTCAGGGTCAATGGACACCACGAGAAGCAACCTTTCACATAAACATCCTGGAACTCAAGGGTGGTTTTCAACACCTGTAAGCACTACCAGACACATACTCACGACACCACTTTCAGAATACTTATCAACAACATCGCCATGATGTATTACACGAATCACCAACAGGGCACGTACTCCTGCTCCCTTTGCACAAAAGTAGTGCACCTCTGGAATTGGTGCATTTGCAACAAGCACATTCTAATTGCATCTTGCTTACCTGGCATCAACAATGCTGCTGCAGACTCTCTAAGCAGACTTTTTGCACCAGATCATGAATAGGAACTTCGACACGACATTCTCCAATGTATCTTTCACCTTTGGGGTTTTCCCCTAATAGACCTCTTTGCCACCTACAAAAATTCAAAGTGCCGACATTACTGTTCCCAGAGCAGGCATTGGCCAGGGATCCCTAGGAGATGCCTTTTTTCTCAACTGAGTTGGCCCTCTTCTATATGCATTTCCCCGCATCACACTCATTCCCAGGGTCCTCGAGAAGAACAATAGGGACAGAGCCAAGGTGATGTTCATAGCGCCCTCCTGGGCTCGCCAGCTGTGGTTTCCTTTTCTCTACCAAATGTCTTTGTACCCACCATGTCCCCTTCACAAACTCCGTGATCTTCTGACCCAGGACCACAGCACCCTCCTACACCCTCAGCCCCATATCCTGCACCTGATAGCTTGGTTCTTAGTTGGTTCTGCAAATCCAAAGATCTCTGCTCCACACAAGTTAAAGAGGTCTTGATGCGTAGCAGAAAGGATACGCGTTCCACTTAACTCCACAATTAGCGCAGGTTTGTCTCCTGGTGTATTACTAAACATCTTGACCCATATGCAGCACGCCTGCATCAAATCTTTGAATACATCCTCTCCTTAAAGCAGTCAGGATTAGCCATCGCCTCCCTCAAAGTATACACCTTGTGGCAATTACGGCCTTCCGACACTCCATGACCTCTGAATTCGCCCACCCGACCACCAAGAGATTCCTTGAAGGGTTGGCCAACCTTAATCTGCCTCGCAGGCCCTTAGCTGGAACTTGGATCTAGTTCTGAACACCCTTACTCAAACACCTTTCGAACCATTGGCCGCTTCACTACTCTCAATAATGACAAAGTGTTTTTTCCACCTGCCATTACATCTGCGCGCAGAGTCAGTGTGCTTGCAGCTTTGATTGCAGTATCTCCGGATACTACTTTTAACAAAGACAGCGTTATTCTACAACCTCACCCAGCCTTCATTCCCAAAGTGTGTTCTGAATTCCATATCAACAAACCAATCATTCTCTCTTCCTTCTATCCCAAACCGCATGCCTCGTCACGAGAAGCAACCCTGCATTCCCTTGACGTTTACAGAGCACTCGCCTTTTACATAGATAAAACTTGAGCCTTCCGCGAATCGCAATGCTTACTAGTGTCTCTAGTGGACCGCTCCAAGGACAAATCACTCTGATCTCAGGTCTTTGCCCACGAAAGCTTAGGCTCCAATACATCTGTTAGTCTATAAGGTAGATCTTGTAGCCTCTGACAGATGATCCTAACTGGTTTGGCTGGGAGGCACTTCAGGTGCCCCTTGCCTACTGCTATTGCCCAAAGCCTTACAGCTGCCCCCTGGGAGCCTCCTGCTTGTTGTGCAGGGTGGCAGAGACAGAGGCAGGGAGGTGCTGATGTCACTCTGTCCCCTTCTCCTGCACCCCATCTTTACAGAGTTAGGGCCACAGTGAAGGGGTTGGGCAGAGTATTAGGGTTTGAGGTAGATCCTAGGCTGTTTTAAATTCAAAAGGTGATCTTGTGCCTAAAAAAGGTTGGCGACCACTGATCTAGGTATATTGTGAGTGTGATGGGAAAATAACTGTTTGTGTACACATTTCAAATGATATTGCCATCCTTGAATGTTACTGTTTTTCCTTGTACTGTTCCACAGACAGTGTAGTCATCAGCCCCACATGGTAAAAGGAGTCATCATACACTGTTAGTATTTTCTGCTGATTCATCCTCCTAGTTTCCACCTGAGGACAGAAAGAACATGATTTTTATGGTGCTTAGAATCCTAAAAATAAATGAAAACTAGATGGTCTTGAAAATGCTAAGACATAAGATAAAGTACATAATGGATTCTGTGCATATTTGGTGAGTGCTTTGAATTTATATAGACAACATAATATTAGAAATGTGGCATGAATGGCAGGCAAGATTATCTCAGGAGTATATACCTTTTTGAACTCTAGCTACAGAGCTGTGGCCATATTAATGTGTAATACCTGAAAACTTGTTTTGCATATGAACATCTTTGGCTAGACACCTGCAGAACTGTAGGGAGCTAGAAAGCTTGCACCAACAGAAGTTTTAATCAAGTAAATGGTAGACCACCTTTGTCCCCACCCTTACCTGAAGGTATTTAGTATTAAGCATTAATCCTTTTGTACATCCAGTGCCAGTTCTGAAAAGTGGCTGAATTGATTCTATTCTGAGTTCACACAGGTGCCAGCAAATGGGCTACCCCTCTCTGTTTTAGGCTGGAGTCTGTAAGCCTGTGATCTCTCTGAGGGTCTTTACACACTGCTCATCACCCTGAACAGAATCTCCCAAACATTTAGGCTATGTCTACACTTGTGGCTTCTTGCGAGTAATATGCAAATGAGGCTAAGAGTGGAATATTGCCGATCCTCATTTGCATACCTAATAAGCCACCATTTTTTTCAGACGAGGCTCTTGTGCAAGAAGGAGTGTCTACACTGCCCCTTCTTGTGCAAGAAAAACCTGCTTGCTCAATGCCGTTACACCTATTACCTGACAGGAAGAACGGTATTGGGCAAGAGGATTTTTCTTGCACACGAAGGGGCAGTGTAGATGCTCCTCCTTGCGGAAGAGCCTCTTCTGAAAAAAATGGTGGCTTGTTAGGTATGCAAATGAGGCTCAGCGCTATTCCATGCTTAACCTCATGTGCATATTCCTTGCACAAGAAGCCGCGAGTGTAGACAAAGTCTTATTGTGCGTGGTGGGATGTCACAAGGGGGTCCAGCCCTGGCAATGCAAAGCCCCATTTCCTTCAAGCTGCTGCTCTTAGCTTCTTTCAAAGCGGGTGAGGTAATAGCTCTGCCTGGAGCAGGGCCCAGCCACCCCACCCAGCGCCAGAAGTGCTCAGCGGTGCTCCAAGGCTGCTCTGCCACCACGAGGAGCGCGCCCAAGGAAGACCAGCTTGTCTCCCCCAAGCCTGAGCCCAAAGGGTGTAACAGCCCAGCCTGCTCCTGCCTTAGGCGGCCCAAACCCCTGTCCCGCCCTCTCGTCCACAGCCCCCCTCGGGCAGCTGCGGGGGAAAGGGAGGGGACTCCAGGCCGCACCACTCCGAGCCAGACCCGCCCCTGGCCGAGCTACTGCTCCGTGCAGGACGTGACCATCCAACCTTGCCGGCTCAGCCTCACAGGGAGGCGGCCGCTTCTCCTGGATTGACAGGCAACTCGGCCATTGGCCTAGCTCGACGCGGCAGGGCGCCCAATGAGCGCAGGGCGGGGGCGGGGCCCGCTCTGCAGCCGCGCCGAGGTGACCCGGGCGGGCGCAGAGCAGAGCGCGGTGCTGCGGCTGGGAGGGTATCTGAGGCGGCGGATCCCGGGCGCGTAGGGCAGGACAGAGCCGGCTGCGGGCACCATGTCTCTCTCCACCAAGCTCACCTTGGACAAGGTGGACGTGAAGGGCAAGCGGGTGATCATGAGGTGAGAAGCCGCTTGGGCCGGGCAGGGCCCTGCGCTGGGGCGCTTAGCCGAGGGCGAACCAGCCGCGGCTCCTGCCCGCCCACGGGGGGCCCGAACGCGCCGCCTGCCACCCCACCCCCAGAACGGGGCCGCCGCCGCGGGCGAGGCCGGCCCATGTGTGAGGCGGGGCTGCTGCGGCCTCCAGCTCCCGGCCTTCCCGGGAGGGCAGGGCGGCCTTCGGGCAGGGCAAGCCCTGAGAATGGCACCTCACCGAGCGCAGCCAGGCGCTCACACATCGCCACACAGCGCCCCCCCCCCCCCCCCACGATTGGGTGCCTGGAGCGCCTAGTTTTTGAGCCAGAGTCCAGATTCTGTTTTCCGTTAGCGCGGGGCACGTGCCCCAGGCTTTCTCCGCAGCCACGAGGGCCAGAAACACCCCCCCCCCTTGCCCCCAGGACTCCATCACCTGGAGCTGAACATAAGGGCAAGAGCTGGCAGCAGCGACTAGTTCTTCTCGCCCTCCCTCGCTCTGTTATCTTCATGAGCGTGCCAACGTTTTGTGAAAGGTCTGTGTGATAAGAGCATGAGGTTGAGACTCCCAATTAGCCACCCAGTGAAATGAGTTACAGGGATTGATTCTAATGATTTTCGAGTCAATAGACGTTCCTGGGAAAGGCAGGGCATTAAAAAAAAATCCTAGTCTCTCCCCCCCGGCTCCCAAATCTAGCAACCACGTGTTGCTGCCTATTTTACTTGGGCCCAGCTTCCTTAAGACTGCTGCAGATTGTGCCATGCCTCAATGAGCAGACTCGAGGGCATGTAGTGCTTATCTGTGATTGTGACACACACCCAACGGGATCCTCTTTGGGAAAGCTAAGAGGAGTCTCGTCCTCCCTCTCCCACTGTTAAAGTTATAGCCAGGAGGCATTTCAAAATAAGGATATTTTGGGGGGGAAAAAGCTAGGTCTAATTCTCATTTAGACTATTGCATGGGATTTGACATCCATTGCGCTGGCCTATTTTAAAAATGTCCTACTTAACGAGACACTTCTGCACTTTTTACTATTTTTTTATTAGTCCAACAAAATCTTTTCTGTGGCTTTTTTTTAAATGCACTTTACCGTCCTGAGAATTGAATATTGTGGATTCTAATAGAAATAAGATGAAACGAAATAGATGTTAATAAAACTAACCTTGAATAAAATACATCAGTTGGCCTTTATAGAAATACATTTTAAGCTGAATTTGGGAATTGGTGCACAAGGGCTTTGAGGCACAAATGTATGCTTATAAGTTTTAGATCTTTTCTTTTTTTCTAGAGCAGTGGCTTTTCCCCAAGGTCATCTCAACATAACAAGGGCATACCACTTAATTTGGTACATGAGTGGAAGATGTAATATGCAATATCACTTACATCATTTGTGCCTCCTTTTCATCTGTAAACATGATTTTTTTCTCTTGTGATGAAATGCCTTGTTTTCAAATAATTCAACAAGACTTTGGCTATGGGGAGGCTGGCTGGCATTAGTAGATGAAATCAACAAAAGGAGGACAATCCTTAAATGACCCATCACTCTTGGTGCATTTCCCAAATGCAGAACAAGAATTTGAGTCTCAACTTGCCATTTGACAACCCTGTATTGGCAGAGGATGGATTGAATGATAGAATCTAATAAAAGTAGAGGGTCTTTTATTTAATTTCTGTGATTTTTTTTTTTTTTTAAAAAGTAGGCAGTTATTTTAAAAGATTCAGTTGGTACCTCTATGAAGAAAATTGATTAATTTGATCAATGGCTTGCATGTTTACCAATTTAGCTTGATACTTAGATTCTCCTTTTGGTGTCCGCTTTCTCTCTCCTCTGAATTGTGGGGTTGATACAATCAATCTGCTCTTTGTTGGTTATGTCCAAAGTCCCTTGCCTGATGAATTCATTATCTGAGGTAAAATATTTCAAGTCACCCAAGTAATTCCTAATCTTGCTTTAGTTTTTTTTTTGCTTGCTTGCCCTTCTTCTATTGATGTTGGTTTTTGAAATGTTGTATCTGTACTGTAACTTAGACTGCTAAATTGAAAAATATTGATCCATGTGCTGTTTTTTTTTTAAAGCCCATTTCCCTGAAGAGAATAATCTTGCCCTCTTAATTGATACTGAATTTAACATTTTTCCTTCCTGTTCCCTTGGATAATCTTTGCTGTACTTGTATACCCTCCTATCTTCCAGTCCAAATGCTATCGGCAGGAGGTATGAGCAAAACTGCTGTCTTAGTGACTTCCATTAGTGTTACTTTTATTCAGTTTAAGGAGTACTCACATTTCTTAATATTTTAGCTATAATGCTGCAGAAGATGGCAAGGATAGACTGAAGACTTTGCTAAGCAAATTGTTCATTTGCCTTATGATTGTAAAAATAGAAACATCATCATTTTGCATTTTCTTTTTTTTAGTTAGTCCTTTGTACCATGGATTGCCAGTTCAATTCTTTCTGCTCAGCTATTCCTATTTTGCTGGCAGCTTTTAAAGCTCTGGCCTCATGCTTTTTTTACTGGGCAGTCTCCAGGCAAAAATGCAGATGGCCTCTTTGGTATCAGGACCTCTTCACAGTCTTATGACACACAAAAGCCAGGGCACGATCTCATTTATATAATGCAGTACTGTTTTTTCCTAAATTAAAAGGCTTTGTTCATTAGTCATCATGCTTCAGCCACATTTTCCTATCAGAATTGCACAAAGTGAAAGCAAAGAGAGGGTTGGTCTCATTTAGTTCTAACGTTCTGTGTCATTCTGGCATCCTGTGAATAAATTTTGCCTTCAGCTATTATGCAACATAACTTCCTGTCACGCCTTAGCTTCTGGGTACTAGGTATGCTAGACATAAGTGGCAGAAATGTCTCCCTTTTCTTACTTCAATATGGGATGTTGTAATGTGCCATGTGCTGCTAGGAAATTACTAGCGAAATCCAATGAGATCTGATGAGAATGCAGGAAAGCTCCACCGACTAGCCACAGAACAGAGATTGACAATTAGTAACTTATAAGCTCCTTATGTTCATAGTGTATGCCAACAAGGTCTACAAATATGTCTCTCTTTGAAAATCCAGTGATTGAAAAACCTGAGTATATATGGAACAAATGGAAGAGATCAGAGTTGCTGGCAATACCTGTTTCCCACCACTCATTTAGAAAGACCATGTTAGCATAACCAGAATTGTGGGGGGAGGAGGGTTTCCTCTTCCCTCTCTTTACCCTCCCCTTGGTCATAACTGTTCTGGGGATGTGGCTTCTGAAGCATGTTTTACTGTTGCTGATGACTTAGCCAAAGAACTGCAGTCTGCAGAACTAATTAATCTGTTTTCATATCAGCTCCTCAGCTGAGCATTAACTTCCCTTTTCAGCAGGAGCAGGAGTTTTTAGGCAGGGAGGGTACGGCCACACTAGAAGTTTTTGTCGGAAAAAGGTAAGAAAATGCGCTTTGCTCCACATTTTGCATATCTTTTTCCAATTCTTCTGTCTGAAGAGGCTTTTCTGTCTAGACTGAGCCAAATGTTGGAAAAAAATCTTCTTTTGGAAGCCCCCTTCTTCCTCGTAGAATGAGGAGGGGGCTTCTGAAAGAGCGTGTTTGCTCTTCCACAAAAAAAAGTGGAAGAGAAAATGTGTTCCCTGGATGCAGGGGAGTTTTTCGGTATCCCGAAAACTCACACTCTAGCCGTATCTGGAGGGGAAAGTGGTAAGCAATAGGCTTCAGAGTTAACACCCAGAAGTAAATGGAGGAGGACTCACCACTCAGACTAGCTGTTTCAGGCTGTCTTCAGATCCAGGCAGAGATAATAAATGATTTCTTTTGGAAGATACTTGATGACTAACTCATGGGTCTGGATGATTCTGAGAGTAGTAGAAAGTAAATCTTGTCATCCTGCTGGGAAAATGGAGTTTAGAGAGCGATTTTCAAAGGTTCCCAATTTCCACTGAAAGTCTTGGTAGCTGGGCACCTAATTTGCCATTTGTCTTTGAACATCTCCCTTTTTGTTTGTGCTTGCCACCATTTCAGTGGCAGAGTCTGCATAGTGAAGTCCAAAGAGCAAGAAACTGACAGTATTTCATAAGGCTTTTTCCTCTCCACTGAGAATAAACTTCATGGTTGAGGTTTGATGTTATGAGGCCTCATCATTCACATGGTACTCAGAACCATGGGAGTTAGCTTTATGGAAGGTTTGCAAATTTGGCTCTATTGCTGCAAGATAGCCTATGCAAAGTTAAATATGGCATAAATTTGCTGTTCTTTTTCCAGGCTTAGGCTTGGTCATGCCTTTACCTGTATTCACATTGCATGATTCTTTTAATAATGCTCATGATTTTTATAATTAACAGGGTGCGTCTAATCTCTCCCTTTGTAAATGACTTGTATTTCAATTTACTTTAAGCTTCCTCACTCTTTTCTTTATCCTTTAACAATGTAAGTTTTTGTGGATTTGCTTACTACCAAGTGGCAGCATCCATCCATTGAATCCATAAGAAGTAATGTAGCTTTTTTCTGTTTCCTTTCTGCCTTCTACATCTGTTTGCTACTGTGACCTCGCTATTTTGATGTATTCAGTCATATGCCAGTTATATGTGGGGACTTGCTGTACATTAGGGTGGAACTGAAAACCTTGTACTAACTTTATCAGCTTTTGAATCGATTTCCTAGTCAGTCCCTTGATCAGCAAATTCCACACCTTTTTAAAGGAAATCCTTTTTTCTAATTGAGCTTAAATTTTTGTTTTTTCTTTTAGGGTTGACTTCAATGTTCCAATGAAAAACAACAAAATCACAAACAACCAAAGGTAAGGATACTTAAAATCCAAGTAGAAACCCTGATAACTTTGTCCATACTCAGGATACTGTATGATTGATTCTGCTCCAGCAGTGTTAACAATGGATGTGTTAGCAGCTGGTGGCCAGATCACATTACGATGACATCTAAATTATAGAGAGAGCCTGACTCCAAAACATTATTCAAAATGCTTACTGGCAGTGGATTAGCTCCTCTTGTTGTTAAGCATTGGTAGGACATTCATAAAAATTTTCCCTAGAAGATACCAAAGCCTTTGCTTCCCTGCTAAATGTGATTGCAATGAAATGACTGTCAAGGAATTGTTTTGCCTGGCTGTATCCCCATGTGAGAATGTGCTAGGATTGATCTGGGGTGGGAAAGGCACCTCTCCTTTCTCACAACCTCATCAATGTTTGAACACTATTATTTTTTGATATAGAAGGCACCAGTCTATGTGCAAAACATGCCATATGTCATTTTGTTTGACTCCAATTGGAACTAGGATCCCATCTGCACTAGTCAGGGAAACAGTTGTTGGGGACATTTAGATCAAAAGGCTAGTTGTCTCACTTGTCCTTTAGCTGTTCCAGCACATGAAAACAAGGCTAGTAGCTGTCCATACTAGTGTGGTGTGTTTGGTTTTTTTGCTAATGTTTCCTGCCACTACTAATGGCCACCTGCAGGGGTCAGGAAAGGATTCACCCTCCAATGCATATTTTAGGAGAGAGAATCCCTTCCTCTGAAGCATTAGGATGCCCATGGCTGGAGATGGGACCAGGTATTTCTGAGGTGCGTGGCCATTAATGTTTGATGGTCTTTGTTCAGTATGTGTGGGGTTGGTAGGAATTTTTCCCCCAGGACAGATATCAGGGACCTGGGGGAAGGCCGATAAAAATCCATTAGTGTTTTGGTTCAGGTCACATCCAGGTAATCCTGGCAAGTATCTCACTTTAATCATTTCCCTATCACTGTGGAAGACTTGAGGTCTGGGGTACTTCAGCCTCTCCTATATTCTGTTGGAGACACAAAATAGTTCAGTCTTTGTTGGATTTAGCATGCAGGTGGTGATGGTGGCCAGTGAAAAACAGGTGGCCAGGCTAACTGATCTGCTAGTCCCTTCTGGCCTTAAAATCTGTGACTATTGGTTCCACTTCTAGGGCAGTGGTCTCTAACCTTTTTGAGCACAAGATCACTTTTTGAATTCAAGTGCAATCCAAGATCTACCTCAAATATAAATATCCTGTCCCTGCCTCCTTCCTGCCCCTTCTCCATGGCTCACTCCATTCTCCTTCTCTTGCCCATCCTCACTCACTTTCATTAGGCTGGGGCAGAGGGCTGGGGTGCAGGCTGTGTTCTTGGAATAAGGGATCTGGAGTGTGAGAGGGGCTCTGAGCTGCTCTTGGGACAGGCAGTTGGAATGTAGGAGGAGGTTCTAGGTGCAGGCTCTGGGATGGTGTTTGGATGCAGGGGTGCTCAGGGCTAGGGAAGGGGTTTGGAGTGCAGGAGGGGGTTTGTGTCCTGGGTAGGAGTTCAGGATGTGGGCGCCAGCTGGGTACTGCTGGTGGCTTCTGGTTGGTGGTACAGTGGGGCTAAGGCAGGCTCACCCTTGCCCCGGCCCACTCCCTAAATTAGCCAGCAAACTCCATCCCAAGTCCTGTTTTGCCCCCTCTCTGCTCTGTGGAGAAAGGATACAGAGCAGGAGGGGGCTCCTTGACATCAGTGCCCCTCCTTTCCCTCCCCTGCCTGCACGGAAAGGAGGAGGCTCAGTTCCAAGGCAAAAGACAGGGGGAAGGGCAGCTGAAGTGCAGGCACTTGATAGCCTTTTGGCCAAACCAGTCAGGATCACCTGTCATAGGCTCCAAGATCTACTCTAGGGCGACATTGGGGGCGTGTGCGCGCCATTTTCTGTAATGAGCAGTGTCTGCTGGCATTGTAACCGTGAACAACTATTGGGGATCAATGTACATAAAACTCCCATTCTCCTGTCTACAGTGGAAGATAGCAGAAGTGCACCTATGGAAAAATGGATTGGAAATCTAGTGTAGATGTACTTACTGTTTTTGAAGCTATTTGACATGTTCCTACTCAATTCATTTTGCAACAGTTACACCAGTGAACTCTGGGTCTCCTGAAGCTTCCCATAGGGCTGTTGCTGTGATGAGTGCATGTTACAGGATAATCTCCACATGCAAGGCTTTTGGATGTTAACATTATCCATACCAATCATGTAACCAGTGCCTATTGCAGACCCATGGAAAGACATGATATCCCGTATATGTAATATTGTTAGTAATGCTGTGCTGTGTTCTTGAGAACAAGAATGGATTTTAGAAATGTCTGAGGGAAAACTGGTGGACATTCCCTCTTAAATAATAATGTGTTGCAAGTTCTTCAGATGAGAACTTTTCTGCTGTTTTTCTCTTCAGCTTACCCTTATTTTTGTTAGAGATGACTCCCAGCTGATGTGTGTCAGTCTGCTTCCTGTGTTTAATGTCTAGCAAGTCCAGAGTTCTCTGGGAGCTCAAAGTGAGCCCCTTACCAACTTCTCTTGTCACTTTCTTTGTGGTTACAGAATCAAGGCAGCTATCCCTAGCATCAAGCACTGCTTGGATCATGGCGCCAAGTCTGTGGTTCTGATGAGTCATCTGGGACGACCTGATGGAGTCCCAATGCCTGACAAATACTCCTTGGCACCAGTGGTTGAAGAACTTGAAGCATTGATCGGCAGGTAAAAGTCTAATAGTTGTTGAGTTTATGCAGACTCTTTCCTATAAATGGATCTTGTTTAACATCAACAGTATTTTTTTAGTTAATGCATCTGTGTGTCTTGATTCATGTTTCCAGGAAGGTCTTGTTTCTGAAAGACTGTGTGGGTCCAGAGGTGGAGAAGGCCTGTGCTAATCCTCCAGCTGGTTCCATCATCCTCCTGGAAAACCTCAGATTCCATGTAGAAGAAGAAGGGAAAGGGAAAGATGCTTCGGGGAACAAGGTGAGATCTCATTTTATCTCAGTTGTTTCTTCCTTATTCACAATTGTATGACAAGTAGAAGTGACATGGAGCTGTGGGGATATTGTTTGCCATGTATTTAGACTGATACAGCAGGCAACACTTACTGTGCCAAATGTCCATGTGAGAGGCTCTAATATGATTCCAGATAAAATGGTGTGAGAGCCATATTCTGGATTTGAGGTTGCATTTTGTATTGGTGAGTGTGGTGTAAAAACAGGCCTTTTTGTCATGAAGCTTTCTTGATGGATAGGAGTGGTATTTTCCTTTTAAGGTTTGGAATAAAGTCCACTCATTTGAAATGATTGGACATTTAGTATACTGCATTATTATTACTAGCTAACCTGACAACTTTCTGGCAGGTTAAAATATCTGATGGCTAGGGTGGAAAATGACACAACTTCCTCAGGGAGCATAGGTTGCTCATATGTAAACATGATGATATTGAGTGACCATAATGATTAGTAAAAAGTTGAAAAATTATACTATTAATGCCAGAATTTGGGATGAAGTTACAGTAATTGGCATTGTTATAAAGGGAGGAGTACTGCAAAGGGTTATGGGGAGGCTACTAGTTCCATCTGAAGGGTTTTTATGCTGCTTTGGAAAGGGAGATAATGTAGTATTGAAGGAGAGAATTTATTGCCTCTTTGTAGCTATGAGAACCATGTGCTCACATCATTCTTTATTTCTAGCGCATATTAATGAGAGATTTAACCATTGTACTGTACCAGCACTTTGAAATATCATGAATAAGGCTGCTTTCCTCTCAGCAGCCATACAAAGTCCATGCCGCCTTGTACCTCTGACATTTCCTTGAAGGTCAGGAAGAGCACTTGATCTCAGATGATTTCTTTTCTTAGCATTGACCCCATTAGCCAGGCAGGCTTTGGCTCCCTTCAGATACAGTGCATGGAATGGAATGCTGATGTACAGGGCCGTGTCCTTTACAGCCTGACACAGAAGACTCTGTAGCATAGAAAAAAATAGCCTGGAGTGCAAGTGAGCCTCTGAAGAGAGGATGCTTCCCTTATAAGTATTAAGAAACCATGAATAGCACTGAAATTGGTCAATTTGAGAGACTACGGGCATTACATTCTCTCCTTCCGTACACTATTTTCTTCCTTTCACATCCCAACATAAAACCCCTTCAGCTACAGACAGTAGGTTCCCTGTAACTTTTTGCTCTTCTCCTTTATAAGGCTATGGGTACGTCTACACTGTGGGGTTTTTCCAGGATATAAACTCTGCTGCATCCAAGGAAGGCGTTTGCTCTTCCACTTTTTTTTTTTTTTTTTTTTTTTTTTTTTTTTTTTTTGGCGAAAGAGCAAACATGCTCTTTAGGGGAGCTCTGTATACCTCGTTCTTCGAAGAATAAGGGCTCCTCCGAAGGAGGAGGCTTTTCTGCCACTTGGCCCTCTCTAGATGCAAAATGCAGAGTTAAATTTGTGTAGCTTTTTCCCGGGGGGGGAGGGGGGGGCGGGAAGGGGGGGGAAGCTACACTGTAGACCTAGCCTCAGTCTAGACTGCAGGCTTCTTTCAGAAGAAGCTTTTCTGGAAGAGATCTTCCAAAGAAACTTCTTCCAAAAGAGAGCGTCTGCACAGCAAAAGACCATTGAAAAAGCAGTTTGCTTTTTCCAAAGATAGCATCCATGCTGAATGGATGCTATTTTGCATTTAAGCTGTGATCGCTATGGAGTGGGCACCTGTGCTTTTTCCTCTTTCCTCTTTTTTCAAAAGAACTCCCTCTTCCCCATCCACACGCCTTTTTCTGAAAGAGCTCTTTCGGAAAAAGGCTTTTTCCTTGCAGAAAGAGGTTTACCAGTGTCTCTTCTTCTCTCTCTCCCCGTCCCGAAAGAACACGATTGCAGTGTGGATGTAAGTAAAGGTTTTGGGTGTTTTTTTTTTTTTTTTTTTTTTTTTAAGAAAAACTCTGCATTGTAGCCATACTCTAATAGTGCCTGGTATCAATAGCATCATCTTCTGCTCGGCCTACAGGAGCAAAATGTTTCTTTGTGTGGAATACTAAACTCAGTTTAAATCACTTGCTGCCAGTGGTTGGGCTAGAAAAGAGGCTATGAGAAATTAGGGATGTTAGTATATAGTTGTTTAAACGATAACTGATAAGCTGGGGCTTACTAGTTAATCCAGATGACTACATGCACCTCCCTCCCTGCCTCAGTATCAGAGGCAGCAAGGGCAAAAGGTGGGAGCTGATGCTCCTCCATCTCCCTGCCCCTGCTCTTTTATAGAGGCAGCAGTATGGAGGTTGAGGGGGGCAGGTGGGGAGCCAGTAGATGCAGAGCTGTTCCTGTGTGCTGCTGCCTTTCTATCAGAGGCAGCAGTGCTGGGCTGGGGGGCAGGTGAGAACTGATACGCCCAGAGAGCCAGCTCTGCAGAGCTGCCACCCTCTCCCCCACTGCCTCTCAGAGGCAGTGGGGGGGCAGGAGCCGGTGGTTGGGGGGAGCTGACTTAAGAGCTGGCTTCCCACAAGCACCAACTTCGCGGAGCAGGAGCTGTGGACAGGGACTGTGCTGCTGCCTCTATGTGCAGGGCAGCGGCAGAGTGGGGACCAGAGCGCATTGGCTGTTGGCCCCATCCCTGGGGGCCATCAAAAAATTGTGTAACCACTAAGATTTGGCATGGTTATACAGTTATTAAACTAAATGATATCAAACAACCCCATGAGAAATCCTGAACAGTATCAAAAAGCTGTCTTCTAGGTCATGGGTACTAACAAGCTTCTGAGATGTTACCTGCTTTCATTCATTTGATTAGTAGACCCAAAATGAACAATTGAGTCTGCTTCAATAGCTCATTGCAGAACAGCCAGTTTACATTGTAACTAAGGAGCACAAACTTGTCTCTTTATTTCCTCAGATCAAGGCTGATCCTGCAAAAGTGGATGCTTTCAGAGCATCCCTTTCTAAACTAGGAGATGTTTATATCAATGATGCTTTTGGAACTGCCCACCGAGCTCACAGGTACGTTAACCACCTTCTGTAGGGAGTTTTACAGAATATTTGTCCTTTGAATTCAGTCTGGATATAAGAGGTAGTTTAGTCTTGGTCTATACTAGCAAGGTGTTCTGAACGGCACTGGAAAGGATTTTCAGATTTGCAACTCAACTCTGATGCAGTTCTTGCTGAAATCAACCAATTTGACACTTGTATGTTGAGTACCCCATGAAACTTAAACATGGATGTAAATCTTCAGGGAAATGAAGCCTGCTGGGGATGTGATTGAGGGGGTGATCCACATATAGAAAATCTGGAAGGCATCTCTTAAGTCCAGCCTCCAGGATCCAGCATTGCTAGATCATCCTTGACAAGTGTTTTATATTTAAAACCTTCAAACATGGAGAATCCATAATCTCTATTGGAAGCCTATTCCAGTGCTTAACTACTCTATAGTTAGAATGTTTTTCCTAATAGCTGAACTAAATCTACCTTGCTGCAGTGAACATGGGGAACAATCCTTATTTTATAGCAGCCCTTAACATACCTGAAGATCCTTAACAGGTTGCTCCTCAGTCTTCTGTTATCAGGACTAAACGTGACCCCCCCCCTTCCCCACCCCCATAACCTTTTCCTCATATGTCAAGTTTTCTGAACCTTTTTCTTTTTAGGTGCTCTTATATGGACTCTGCTAAGTTTGACATCTTTGCTAGTGGGGCATCCAGAATTGGACATAGTACTCTAGAGGGGGCTCTGCCAGTACTAAGTGGAACACTTTCTGTGTCTTACTCTGGGGTGCAGAATGTTGAGTGTATCAGCTTTGTTTTATATCTGCATCACATTGCTTTGTATTCACATTGGATTACAAATTGACTCCCAGATCTTGTTAATTAGTTATGCAGCAGTATTACTAGTTTCCCATTTTGTATTTGAACATTTGATTTTTCTTCCAAAGTGAAGTAGTTTGTACTTGTCTTTTTTTTTTTTTTTTTTTATTGAATTTCATCTTGTTGGCTTCAGACTAATTCTCCGGTTTGTCAAGGTTGTTTTTGAATTCAATATTTTCCTCCAGAGTGCTTGCAACCTTTCCAATCTTGGTATTTTCCACCTATTTTATAATTGCATTCTCCTCTCATTATCTAGGTCTTTTATAAACAATGAGGGCTCGTCTACATTGGCCCCTTTTCCGGAAGGGGCATGTTAATTTCAGAGGTCGTAATAGGGAAATCTGCGGGGGATTTAAATATCCCCCGCGGCATTTAAATAAAAATGTCTGCCGCTTTTTTCCGGCTTTTAGAAGTAGGAATAAGATCCTCCAGAAAAGGGCTTTTTTCCCCGGAGGATCGGGGCCAGTGTAGACGCTCTTTTCCGGCTTTTCTAAAAGCCGGAAAAAAGCGGCGGACATTTTTATTTAAATGCCGCGGGGGATATTTAAACCCTCGCGGATTTCCCTATTACGACCTCTGAAATTAACATGCCCCTTCCGGAAAAGGGGCCAATGTAGACGTAGCCTGACTGTACCTGACCCGGAACTGACTACTATAGAACCCCACTAGATATGCTGTCTCCATTTGACAGTGAATCATTAAGTATGGTCTTTCACCATAACCAAGTTATGTACCCAGCTTCGCAGTAACTTCATTAGTAGAGCCGTGTGCCCAAGTCCCTCCCCACAGCTGCCAGCATGGCAGCCATAGTAAAAGCCAGGTGAGCTGCTAGGGGAACTACAGTGGACCTTCCACTTACGCTGGGTGTGGACGCCCAAGCAGCCTTTGCCTGTTGTCCCTATCTCCTTTACCTGCCCTGGGCAACTGGCAGAGGATCCGTGCCACAGTTCCCTACAGTTCCCCACTGGCTATTCTAATCAGCCATGAACAAATAAACATTTCTACCTGCATCCATGCTGCTATCCACAAAAGTGGTCCACAGATATGTAGTGGATACCTGCAGATGTGCAGGCTCTGTTTATCTGGTCCACATTTTCCTAGTTGGCTTATAAGACTGTATCAGAAGCTTTACTGAAATCAAGATATGTCCGCTGCTTCCTCCCTATTCACTAGGCCAATAATCACCTTAAAGAAGGAAATGCAATTGGTTTGGAATATTTTTTTTCTTCACCAATCATGCTGGCTATTCCTTGTAATCCTGTTATCTGCTATTACAGGTGCTTACAAATTCATTGTTTAATTTGCTCCAGTATCTTTGCAGGTATTGAAGACGTTCTGACTTGAGTTTCCCAGATCATGGGAAATGTACATACAGCTTTAATACTCTAATGACTTTATTTCTAAATACATGCTGAGAAATTCCCGATTCCACTGTCAGCTAATTAAGTTTAGTTGGGAATGACATAACATGGAACTCTTATCCATAGCTATGCTCCCTTTCTGAACAAGTGGCTGAATTTAACATAGCTAAAGTATAGTCTCGTCCGTTCATTTTGTAGCTATTAGAGTTCACGTTCATGAATTTGCAAGTGTATAGACTTTTAGATTTTGAAATTCAAATCACTTGACAAAATGTGTGAGGACTTTTATGGACCATTTTCTGTTGGGAAAGGTACAGGTTGTACCTCCCTGGTCTGGCTAGCACCCTTGAGACTTGACTGCTCCCAGATAAGGGATTTTGCCAGACTAAGGGAAGTCATTTCTGGCCCCTGCCCTGCCGCTCCTCCCCTCCCCGCCCTGTGCACATCCTAAACTCAAAACTCTGGTTATTTGAAGAAGTGGGCTGTGCCCATGAAAGCTCATACCATCTACATGTTTTGTTAGTCTATAAAATGCTACCAGATCATTTGTTGTTTAAGTTTATCAATTTAAGTTTTCAAACTAGCCTTTTGAAAGTGGTGTACAAGTTTCTTGAAGACAAATAATGATCAGGCATTGAGTTAGTCTAAAGAAGTCAGACATACATGACTATCAGGCAAACAGCTTCGTAATTGTTATCTTCTGTCCTAAGGATTTTAAAACTTAGTTCAACAGACATATGCACATTTGTTCCTTCCCTGCACAGAGGACCTGCTTGCTGGGCTTTATTTTCATCTTAAGTTATTCCCACCCCAGAATATCAGATTGGCCCTTGCCTTAAATATTCCTTGCATGACAAACAGTCCATGCAAAAATTCTTTGAGCTATCTACAGAACACCTCTAAACATAAAATTTATGAGGCGTGTTCATTATTTTCATAGATTTCTTGCTGCTGCTGTTGCAACTGAATAATGGATTACAGGCAGTCCCCAGGTTACGTACAAGATAGGGACTGTAGGTTTGTTCTTAAGTTGAATCTGTATGTAAGTCGGAACTGGCGTCCAGATTCAGCCGCTGCTGAAACTGACCGCCAGTTCTGACTTACATACAGATTCAACTTAAGAAACCCAGGCGTCCCCAAGTCAGGTGCTGCTGAAACTGATCAGCGGCTGATTCCAGGAAGCCTGGGGCAGAGCAACTCTGTCTCGGGCTTCCTGTAGTCAGCCGCTGGTCAGTTTCAGCAGCGGCTGACTTGGGGACGCCTGGGGCAGAGCAGCTGGGGTCCTGCCGGGTTGTTCCAGAGTGGCACTGCGGGACCAACCTGGCAGCCCCCAGCTTCTCTACCCCAGGGGTAGGCAAGAAAAGCCTGGTCTGCTGGGGGGGGGAAGGGGCACTAGCTGCACCCCTCCCCTTCTCCTCCCAGCAGACCAGGGAGACGGGGGTGGCAGGACCGCCCAAGTCCTCCACGGCTTTGCTCCGTCTCCCTGGTCTGCTGACCTGGGAGACACGGAGCACGCGGGCAGCGGGACAGCCCAAGCGCGCCTGGGCTGTCCTGCTGCAAGCGTGCTCCAAGGCTTTGCTCCCCGTCTCCCTGCAGACCAGGGAGACGAAGAGCAGCTTTTCTCGCCCCGGAGGACAGGGGTGGCGGACCTCGGCGCATCTGGGCGTCCCACTGCTCCTGTCCTCTGGGGCGAGAAAAGCCCCGTTCGTAACTGCGGATCCGACATAAGTCGGATCCGCATAACTCGGGGACTGCCTGTACTATATACTCCTATGGACATTTGAAGTTGCTCTGGCACTAGGAATGTAAGAATCTTGTTGGATGGCTCTGATACAAATTATAGAACTCTTTTTTTTTTTTCTCCCCTTTGATTTCATAGTTCCATGGTAGGTGTTAATCTCCCTCAGAAGGCTGCTGGCTTCCTAATGAAGAAAGAACTGGATTACTTTGCAAAGGCTCTGGAGAGTCCAGAGAGGCCCTTCTTAGCAATCCTTGGAGGGTAAGTGCTAAGACCCTGCATTTTGTTTCCTTCTAACATACATCAACTTCAGTGGTAGAGTGAACAATTCCACCACTTGTGAACACGAAGTATTTTCTTTCTAACCAAGAAATAGTGTGCAAATCTTTAGATCCATTCATACCCTATAGAGGAGCTGACTGGCCCTGTCCCCTCCAGTGATGGTGGCAGGCCATGTTTGAATATTGTGCTAGTGTTTTATCTGCCATAACTGGAGTTAGTTAGCAACAGTATAGTATGCTCTGAAAATGAACTAGAAGAGCTTTTAGCTGTAAATACAGGCACTGATGTAGAAGGCTGTTAGTCAGTGACCTTTCTGCTGCGGTTCAGAGTACAAACCTAATGCAAACTCATGTGTCTATGTAAGTTGACACTGCCTATCACTATGCAACTGTGACCTACTGTAACTAGGCTCTTTACAGGAGATTAATGTACTTTCCCTGGAGTGAAATCTATTGGGTAACTGTGAGTGTAGGAGTAATCTCTCCATGTGCTGCTCATTTGTGTGGTGTGTTTGTGCACTTTGCATACTGGCATGGTGGTTCTGCCAGGGTCCTTTTGACCCTGAGGAAGGAATAAAAACATGCGTAGACATCTAGGTAAATAGTATCTCCAGAAGAGAAAATCACTTACTCTTGCTTCTCTTTCTACCCATACATTCAACCTGTTTCCTAAGAAATAGTTTATATATAGACTGCAAACAGCTCAAATTTCCATTTTTCATTCTTTATAACATGACCTGGCCTTTGCTGCTCACTCTCTGCAATGCTGCCTTTATTGATACCTTCTGGAATCTTAGAGCCACACCTTACCCTCTGTTATATGCACAACCACTCTCATAGACTAGCAGGAGCTGCATGCACAACACTAATGGCAGATTTAGCTTAAATGGTTCTTTCAGAATTAAAGGGAGCCGCACTTTACTTCTCCAGTTGAAGCTCTTGTTTGAGGAGCAGCTTGAATGGCCGGATGATCAGAACATCAAGGCGATTGATAAAATCAGAGAATCACATTGCAATAGGATCATAAAAATAGCTGTATAGGGTAGGGATGTAAAATACCATTTAATTTGTTAGCCAGTTAAATGTAGTGCTTATCTGGTTAACTGATTAAAGAGGTGATGGGGAGGCGGCTGCTTCAGGGTGGCCTAGGGTGGCCTAAGCCGCCTCTGCCTGCCATGTGTCCGGGCTGGGCCCACTCCAGGCAGGCTGGAGCACCCCACTTTGTGGTGGGTCTTTGAACAATGCTCCCTCTTAATATTTTCCATCCATGTGCAGAATACATTTTATGGTATGCACCAAGCCATGTGCAGATGTGCACCACCAATATAAACATGCTGCCATCTTTGGGAGGCTGTGGGCTCTCTGCTATTCAGCTGGGGGGCATTTGAATCTCCTGGGTGGCCATCCATGCACTCCACTTACAGGTGGTACTATCCCTGACTGTTTTGGCTAATAGCCATTAATAGTCCACTCCTCTGTGAACTTACTTAATGGCTTTTTGAGTCCAGTTACTATTTTGGCCTTCACTACATTTCAGGGGCAGCAGTTCCACAAGTTGACTGTGGTGTATGAAGAAATACTTCCTTCCATTTGTGTTAAACCTGCTGCCTATTAATTTCATTGGGTAATACCTACTTCTTTTGAAGGAGTAAATAACACTTAACTTTCTCCACACCATTCATGATTTTATACACCTTGATCATAGCTCCCCGTTTGTAGTCTCTTTTCCAAGCCAGAAAGTCCCAGTCCTTTTTAATCTCTCCTTATATGGACGTTGTTCCATACCCTTAATCCTTTTTGTTGCTCTTCTCTGTATATTTTCCATTTCTAATATTTTTCCATTTCTAATATCTTTTTTTGAGGTCAGGTGACCAAAACTTCATGCAGCGTTCAAGATGTGTGGGTGTCCCATAGATTCTTTTAGTGACATTATGCCGTTTACTGTCTGTCCCTTTCCAAATAGTTTCTAATGTTATATTAACCTTTTTTAGACTACTGCTACACACTGAGCAAATGTCTTCAGAAAACTGCATAATGCTCAAAAAACTCTCTTGCTTGAGTGGTAACAGCCAATTTAGACCCTATTGTTTTGTATGTTGTTATGTTCATCTTTTTCCAGCCTGGGACTGCTGCTCGCTGAACAGGGTGTGAGACTCCTACATGACCTCATTGCTGGGTTTCTCTTTGGCCCTGTGTATGCTTCAAAACTTGCCCATGAGTTCCGCTGCAACGGTGTTAGCAATATTAGGTGCTGGCTGCTTTAAATGGTGTTGGCAGCCTGTGCACTTGGTATTAAAGAGAATGGAGAGCAAGAGAGGAGTTCATGTGGGACTGTCTCTGAAATTCTAGTATTATGGACATGATCATAGCATTTTGATCTGAAATTTATGCCTAAAATCGAATCCTTTTTCTTTTGGGGGGAGTGGTGCTGTACTGGCTGTGATTTTAACTCTGTTCAGGTAGCTTACAGGTGACTCTCTCTGCTATACTTCTAATTTATTGGAGTCGTAATGCTGGTTTAATTACATAAAGTGGGCATTGGGGGCTAATGAGAGATCATAGTAGATTATTCATTGGGCTGCAATCAAGAATTCTAATATTCTAATCCCAGTGATATGAAAATATTAAGTGCTGAATATCTGTCTCCTAGGAGTTGCTGCCAGTGCTCTCATAGTGTTGCTAATGGGGATGTTAAATATAGGTAAATTGAATAGTTGATTAACCTCATGAACTCTTATCAGTTACTCCACTATTCTATAATCCCAGGGATGGGGCTGGCAGCCAGTGCAATCTGGCCCCACTCCTGAGAAGCCTCTTGCCACTCAGTGCTGCTGCCTTTGTATGAAGAAGCAGCAGCATGGGGTGCCAGCTGGGAGCTGGCCTGTGAGGGGAGCCAGTGTAAAAACCAGCTCCCCTCACGGACCAGCTGCCTGTCGCCCTGCGGTGTTGCCTCTGATACAGAGGTGGTAGTTCAGGGTGGCAGTAGCATCTGTCCAGGGTGGGTCTGAGCTCCTAAAGCCAGCGTGAGCTGGAACTGAGCCAGACTGCCTACCCACCAGGCTCTTAATACGCTTTAATTGCAGAGCCGTAGCAGGGATAGGCCCCAGACCTGGAGCAAGCTGGGACTGAGATGTTCTGCTGGCCAGCCTCCTAAAAATGTACTAGTGGGGTTTAGTGGGGGGATTAACCTATAAGATTTGGCTTATTGGTTAATCAATTATACTGTTACATCCTTAGTTGCTAATCCTTCCTGATTTTGTTATTCCACGTGTTCTAGGATGGTTTGAGATGTATATAGCCTGGAGCATTTCAGGCTTGAGTGTTACAATTCTTGAATAACTAAAATGGCTGTTTTGCATGTTGTCACTTTCTGCAAGGAACAAAGATCTAGCAAAAATGCAATGTTTAAATCAAATAAATCCTGCTCAAATAGTGTTATGTCTAACCATATTGCTTGCTTTTCCTTCCCCTTTGCTCCCACCAGAGCTAAGGTTCAGGATAAGATCCAGCTAATCAATAACATGTTGGATCAAGTCAATGAGATGATTATTGGTGGTGGAATGGCTTTCACTTTCCTCAAAGTACTCAACAACATGGAGGTATGAAACCAGCAGTTCTGTCTCTGCTTTATGGGGGGGAGGGTGGAGAGAGGCCAGGTGTTCAGATGCTTGTTAGATTATTCTCTCTCCCTTCTCCTGGAGTTTAGAAGTAAAAGTTCATAATAGAACTTGAACAAATGTAATATTGAGTGGTCTCAATTTGCCAGAATTATGCGTGCCTATTGTTGAGAGCTGGATGCTGTTAGGAAATGAATAATGTCTTGAAAGTAAGTACTGTGGACTTCCAGTGAAGCTCAGCCCTGTACAGAGAGCCAGCAACAAGAGCAAGGTATCAAGTTTCAGCCTTCAGTAAAGGAAGTCAGTAGTTAATAGGACTCCTGCTGACTCACTTCTTAAAGTGCATATTAAGGTGTATCTCCACTGCAGAAAAAGACTTATGGAACTGCAATGTCTGTCCTGGGTCAGTTGACTCTGACTTGTATAGCCCAATGCCCTGAACCCCATAACTGCAGTTTAGACACTTGAGCTTGGTCTACAGTCTGGGCTCCAGGACCCCAAGACTAAGGAGCATGAGAGGAAATCAGTTGAACTGGGCTTTGTGACATGGTGTCATAATTTTATTTTACTCCTTAGAGCCTCAAAACAAACTTTTTATGCTGCATCATGTTCCTAAACCCATAACAACCCCTCCATAGTGACTGAAAGCTGAATGAAATTCTTTTAAATATCCCACTGTGCTCTTTACCAAGGTTCCCTGTAAGCTGTGCAGGTGTGCAGCCCTTTTCTGAGCCCTGTGCAGAGTTTGAGCTCCTTGCATAGACAAGGAGCTCAGCTGATTGCCTCAGAGGCACTTGCCTGCCGCTGCTGCTTGCTATAAATGGCTCCAGCTTTTACTCCAGGGTTGGGCAAAAGCCAGTTGCAGGGCCACATGTGTATTTCTGAATTCTGAGAACCTAGAGGGAGGGGTGATAGGCTTCTTATGCTGCCCCTGCCCCCAGTAGCTCTCATTGGCTGGTTTTGGCTAATAGCAGGTGCTTGTTTGCAGGACAGGAAGCATATGAAGTGCCCTTCCCCGTCATCTCTCGGGCTCACAGCATTCAGTTTAGAGCAATAAACATGGCTCCTGCAGCTCCCCTGAACAAGTACAGGGGCTGGAAGGCAGGGACCCTGGCTAAGGAACCTGTTGGGCTCCCAGCCAGATCCTACCTCTGGCACCCCAGTACCTCCCTCGGCCTGCCTACCCCATGTTGCCCAAAATTTCTGCAACCCTGCTCCAGCTCCCATACACCTTCCCAGACACTGCATCCCCTTCTGTAATTTTCCTCAGGTCATATCCTTCTCCCGGACCTTGCACCACAACCTGCTATCCCTGGTCACAGCCCAAATCACTGCATCCCCTCTTGTACCTCTGCCCCATGTCACAACCTTCTCCCAGGCCCTGCACTGCTTCCTCACCCCAGTCTGTTGCCCCAGGTCGCAATCTCCTGTTTTACCTTAAGCTCCCTTCTGCACCCAACCTTCATCCCAGACCCCCCCACACCTCCTCCATTAATATAACAGAAGAGTGCGGCCCTTGACTACTTACTAAATTCTTGGAGTGGTCCCCCATCAAAAATTATTGCCTACCCCTATGTTAATGGTTTAAGGTAAGAAAGAAAAAGATTCTTTTAACAGAATTTTTTTGAGTGTTGCATATATCTAAAACTCTGGTTTTAATGATGTTATTAAAATCCCGTGTTACTAATTAATACATGGTAAGCTGTATTTAAGGCCAGATCTTTGCTATCTGGTAGAGTTCTGGCTCTGAGTCAGAAGCAGCAAGTACTAGGTGTGATGCTAGCTGTTTTGTAGGATGAAACCTTATTTGCAAGATCTTTGAAACATGCCTCTGTCTGTTAGAAAGAATGATACATGTACTCCAGGGTCTCAGGGGTAGATGTGTTAGTCCGTAACTAAAAAACCCAATGGTCCTGTAGAACCTTAGACTAACAAATATATAAATAGTATCATGAGCTTTCGTGGGTACAACCCACTTTTTCAAGGGTAGAATGAAATTTTTATTTGATTTCATATTAAATAATCATAAGATTGCTCCTTGTTAATTATACCTTTTTAAAATATATTCCACACCTATGGACTACTTAAAATATGTATTTATATCTATGGTTTTTGTTTGTACTGGTGGATGCACATCCACATATTACCTCAATATTGGCGCACATGAGAAATTTCAACCTGCCCCAGGATGGAAAATCTTAGAGGGAACACTACTCTTTATCCCCTCTAGATTGGTAATTCTCTGTTTGATGAAGAGGGATCAAAGATCATCAAGGACCTTATGGCCAAGGCTGAGAAGAACGGTGTGAGGATCACTCTGCCAGTTGATTTTATTACTGCAGATAAATTTGATGAGAATGCACAAAGTGGAGAAGCCACCGTGGCCTCGGGGATCCCTGCTGGCTGGATGGTATGTTTTAATAGAATTAGGGAAAATATACTAGGAAGAGGATGAACACCTTAGTTAAGATTCTGCAGGAAGCTTGTTCAGATGACACTCAGCCGTGTGGTGTGTATAAATCTTGAATAACTTTTCTGATACTTAACTAAAAAAAATTCCTGTTAAAACCTTCTGTTCTGCATAAAATAGAGGATGTGCAATTTCTACATTTAGATTTGTATGAATGACACAGGCTCCTCTCCAAGGCCCCAAGTCCTTTTTATAAAGGCTAAATTACTTTTTCTAATAGATGCCACAGCAGGCTCCACAATATAGCAGCAACAGTAGCAGTTCCCCCCTAATTCCTCAGTATTCACTGCATGGGGGTGGGGGAAAGGCTGTTGCCTCTTACCCAGTTTGTTGTCATTTCTGCACCAACAGAGAGCTAAATGTATTATAAATTAAAAAAAGTCCACTAGTCTTTGTCACAAGGAGGTGACTGTGTCTTTGAGACTGACGCAGATAAGATGTGGCTAGCTACTGCCATGCTGAGGAGAATGGGAGGTGATGCAGGAATCTCTTATTTAACGTTTGTTTTTTAAAGCAAGACATCTATATGAAGCTGTATAATAATTGTATCCATTTTCCCTTGCCTCTCAGGGCTTGGACTGTGGTCCTGAAAGTACTAAGAAGTTTGTTGAAGCTGTGGGCAGGGCCAAGCAAATTGTTTGGAATGGTCCAGTTGGTGTATTTGAGTGGGACAAGTTTGCCAAAGCAACCAAAGCACTGATGGATAAAGTTGTGGAAGTTACTGGCCAGGGTTGCATCACCATTATTGGTAAGACGGTGTAGATATATGCACTAACCCTCTTAAATGCAAATGGAAAGGCTTCTGCTTGGAGCAGAAGTGACTGAAATCTCCTTGTACTTCATTGAGGAAATGTTCGGTTCTGCTCTGGAAGCAAGCATGGCCTTGAAGGGTGTTGCACACACCACTGCAGTGGACTTAGCAACTTTGTGAGGAGAAGCAGATTCCTCCATGCCAACTTTGTCTTAGTTAGAATGAAATTTAACTTCATCCATCTGTAATTAATTTGCTTTCTTTAATAGGTGGTGGAGACACTGCTACTGCCTGTGCTAAATGGAACACTGAGGATAAAGTCAGCCATGTCAGCACCGGAGGTGGTGCCAGCTTGGAACTTCTAGAGGGTAACTTCTTTTCTCCTGTTAATCTAATTCAGAAACTGAGGGGTTGGGGATTAGGTGTACCTGTTTTCTGGTAGGCTGGGGTTAGTTTAGGGTGGCACTGTAATGTAATGTGTTCCTTGTATTTCACCAGCCATAGGGGACATGCTTTGTCTTTATTTTTGAGTTACCTAGTGACTTTAAAAAAAAATTCTTTAGACTCCATTTTCTTCCCTCTTTTCTTCAATACTATCCTAAGAACACAGTTTCTCATTCCAGAAGGGGTAAAATGAGTAGGAATATGAATGGCTTCCCTATTACAGTTAACCCGTGAGGTCTGGAGCAGCCCCTGGCTGTGGCAGGGAGGGGGTCTGCTCCAGCCTGTTGGCTCCAGCCTGTCTGCTCCTGTTTAATTGGTTAACTAGTTAAACATAAAGTTTAACCAGTTAACTAAACAGGAGTTTACATCCTTAATCAGTAGAAACTAATATGCACTATTTTAAGTGCTCGCCATGTTTTTTAAACTCCCTTCTTGCCTCTTCTTCTCTCTCCCCTCCCCATCTACTATATATTTGAGAGAGATGTCAGTCTGTGTGTCCATAAACTCCTCCTAAATGATAAGAACTTGGACAACCAAATTCAGTATACCGCTTTCTCTTATCATAACTTAAAGCAAGGAACTGGTTTGGTTGTGCCAGGAAAATGGGCAGTGCCTGGAATGGGATTGCTTCTCATAAAACCATACTGAACAGACACAGAATCACTACCCCAAACCTTCCACCACATAGGTTCCCTTTAGGTGGTGATGGGGTGGGGGACATTCATATGGGGATGTTGCTGGCTGTTTCCCTTCATCAGGAAAAATTTAAACATTCTAATAGGCTTTGTCTCAGATGCTAACAACCAGAATATTTATATAATCCTTGTAATATTCGTTAAAAGGTTTCATAAAGCAAACTATAAAAAGGCTGAGTAGTCTATACTTCTAGCCAAAATTTACATTAGCATTAGAACATCATTTTAATGATCCACTGATAGTTTTAATGTGCCCTCTAGTGGTCACAAGCAGATTTGAAAGTTTAGCCCTCTTTTATAGGGGGCTGCATTGTACTTGTAAATAGGTTTTCATTTCCTCTGGTAATTACCTGTTTCCCAATATGTGTAAATTCTTTATTGCTATTACATATTATATAAAAAAGATGTCACAATAGACAGTTGTGCAGTTCAGTTGTTTGAGACAGGGCTTTTGTCTCTGTTGCCTAGGAAGTAATGGTGATGGGAAAGAATGCAAACTGCTGCAAGGAGCACTGTGCAGCAGACTTAGTTGAAAGGACAAAGTTGTTTCGTTTTGCTGCAAATGTAGGCTTTGTGTGTTCAGTCTCTTTAAACTTAATAAACCTTTAACTGTTTAGAAATACTTTAATTTTGGAAAAGTAACTTTTGGGTTGTGAGCTTCCTTAAAAATCAGTTAGTGTAGCATTGTACTTCAGCATGATGAGACTGATTCAACAAAAATGAAAACAGTTTGGCTATTTTCATAATCAAAACCAGACAAGGTGCAGGAGTAAAATGGCATAACAGTGAAAAATCATTTTTGAAAAATTCTGGTACCTCAATAATGTGGTATTGACAGAAGTATTTGAAAAGGTGTGTAATACTCTTAATTTCCTCCAAAAAAAATCCCTGTCCATTTCAAGGTCTACATGTTACTTGTGATTCAAAAATATGAAACAGCATTAAGTTAGATCCAAAGCCTATTTCAGTCCATGGGAATCTTTTCATTGAATTAGTGGACTTTGGATTAGGGATGTTCAGTGGTTACACACAGGCATGCGGGAGCCACTATGCAGAGGAAAAGGCTGTTAAGCTGGCTCCCTGTGAGCTGCCTCCCTCTCCCCCACTGCTGCCACTGATATAGTAGAATTGTACAAGTCATGTTAATTTAACACAGGAATGTAAAGAGATTTTCTGTTTTCATGTGAATGTAATTGTGAATCAAATGTTCATTGGCACATTAATGTGTTTACTCAGATAATGAAGATAAGTATAATATCTACAAAAATTAACAAGGTTATAGGGTCAGTGTCCTTTTGCAGCTTAATTGTGACTGGTGTGGTAAAATGTTGCAAGATATTGGATTTAAACCTAGGTACTTCTTTTTAAGTAAACCTAACTTTATTTGGGTTTCTAAATTGCTAACAGGTAAAGTTCTTCCTGGTGTGAATGCTCTGAGCAATGTGTAATGGACAGAACACTTCCCCAGTATGTTCCTGTGCACAGCCCCTAACCATCAACACTGCTGCGCTTCTGTATCTCAGCTCTGCAAGAGGCAGATCACAGAATGTAAACCGAAATCAGATGGTATTAGGAGAAGATGACAACCGAGATGTTTACATGATGTGGATTTGTCCACTGTTCTCCCACTTGAACTAAAGTAGTGTGTTAAATTGGTGATGTTACTTTAGAGTGTATATATTTATATTTTGCCTTTTAAAGAGATTAATCCTTAAAAGTGTCTCAAAATAGATTGCTTTGTTAAGCTTGATCCGTGTTTTTAGCAGCTGTTGTCACTTGACTGTAAAAACAAATTGGTTTTGCTATTGACTGACTGTAATAGCTGCTGAATAAATGTGTAAGTGCTAACCTGTTGGTATGTGTTCCTTCTCTCACATAGTTAATCATCTGCAGAAGAATGCACTCATCTAAAGCTATGCTTCATGTCTGTTTTCCCCCTTTTTGTACTAATGCATTGTAATCTTTTAAATGCTTTTTCACGCTGTCCAAGTGTTGGCAGATGTAAGCAACCTAATACATACTCCTGAAACTGATTTTTCCCAGCATGATGCTCATTGCTTTCAAGCACTTGCAGATGCCAAATCTGGTATCAAAGCAACAACAGGACCTCTCCCTAAAAAATCAGTGTATACACTAACTTAGAAATCGTGCACTATCTGATAAGGTGCATAAATTTAGATTCCTAGATTAGAGCAAAACCTAATTTCAGATAAGATTAGGATGAAACTTGGAAAATTTTAGACTCTGATAAACACTTTTACATCTGAAAGAAGAAATCTGCTCATTTAGCTGATATGACTGATAAATTCAGTTTGGATGTACTAGAAATCTAGCAATCATTGAAAGTTAGGCAGGTGGAATTTGAATAAGCATTCTCTTCTCCCGTCTTTATGTATACACATACACAAGGAAACAAAGGAAGAATTCAGTGCCACCATTGCTCACTTTGAGAATCAGCTTTAAAAAGTGAACCTTCTTTCAAGCTCTTGAAGAGAGACATTATAAAAGCACTAAAGTGTGCACAAAATGTGGCTTAGCTGAAACTTGGAGATCCTAGAACCATGATTAGAGAGGTTAATTGGGGAGCAAACATAGAAACTGCATTTTAAAGAGCATAAATATAAAATGAAAGCACCTCTCAGAAATTTCCACTGCCTGGTTTTGGTCTAAATATGTTAGGGTATGTCTACACTACCCCGCTAGTTCGAACTAGCGGGGTAATGTAGGCATACCGCAATTGCAAATGAAGCCCGGGATTTGAATTTCCTGGGCTTCATTTGCATAAGCGGGCGCCGCCATTTTTAAATCCCCGCTCGTTCGAACCCCGTGCCGCGCAGCAACACGCGGCACGAACGAGGTAGTTCAAACTAGGCTTCCTAGTTCGAACTACCGTTACTCCTCGTGGAATGAGGAGTAACGGTAGTTCGAACTAGGAAGCCTAGTTCGAACTACCTAGTTCGTGCCGCGTGTAGCTGCGCGGCACGGGGTTCGAACGAGCGGGGATTTAAAAATGGCGGCGCCCGCTTATGCAAATGAAGCCCAGGAAATTCAAATCCCGGGCTTCATTTGCAATTGCGGTATGCCTACATTACCCCGCTAGTTCGAACTAGCAGGGTAGTGTAGACATACCCTTATGTAATAGGATGTAGCTGCTGTGGAGATTCTTAACACTAGCAGCTTCCCCGAAGGGGACATTTAGGGATGTGTTTCTAAAATACCCAGACTTCCAACAGAAGGAAAATACAGGGCAGAAAGGAGGTGGCGTATGCGGTGTCTTTTGGGACATACCATGTCTCAGTGAAATGTGAGGCCTGTGTTGTGTATATGCCTTTTGCATGCTGCAGATTTACATTTGTCCCAACATCCAGTTAGCCTCTTTCTACTGATTCCTTTTGGCCTCTTAATGGGTTAGTCACAATGTAGGCCCTATTGCAGTAATCTGAAACAAGACTGAGGTAAAGGCAGTGCGAACAAAACATTTTTAAAGTATAGGTATGTGGGTCTAACACACTATACTCTGACACTTGTGCATATAGACAAAAAATATGTTTCCAAGTGGGTTGTAACCATGATTCACACATGCAAATTAGTCAGGTCACCCAAAGCGTGTTGCTTTTTGAGCACCTGTAAAACTAAGCCTCTGCCTTCCCCCAGTCTACTCTTTTCTAACTACTAGATCCACTTGAAAGACAACAGCCTTAATTTTCCTGTAACACCACTATTTCATGCAAGTAACTGCAGTAGGTCCCACAAGAACATCACGTGCTTGTATGTGAAAAGGGTGCCACCAGTGAGGAATTCTTTGTTAAAATATGGTCTGGATTATGACTAAGTTTGCGAAACCCTTGACTAAGAGAAATAAAACAAGGAAGATCAAAAATAATGCCTCCAAGGGGAAGAGGGTCTCAGACATGCTGAATCAGTTGTGACTCAGGAAATGGCTGCTGGTCTAGTTTACATACAGGTGCCATAGAAATTTAAATATGCAGGTTACGTGTTAACAATTGACAGTTCTTCCTTGCTTCTATATTTTTTGTTACTCTTCACTTACTAAATATCTTATTCTATACTATTTTCCCTCATCACCTTCTGATTTCTGTATTGTAGAACCACATTTCCACTATGTTGATTTATGACTAATATAATGTGTAGTTAACCCAGTGATGGGAAAACTAAGACAGTGAGTAAGCTGCATGAGTGGCCCTCCATCTGAATGAGCAGCAAGATTGTTGTAACCAAGACTGTCTTTCAGGATGGGGTAGTTTTGCTAACTCTGCTCGTGTACCTAGAATTTGTAAAGTATGCCAGTTGAACAATAGCAGCACTTTGACTGGATTGCAGAGGGAGTACATGGCACTCAGTCAATATTTTGTGCAGTTAGTATACCACCTCACTTCATGTGCCTTTGCTTTATGTGCCTGTCACTTTAGTAATACTGGTAGGAGGAAAATTACATGGATGGAAGCCAACAGAATCTGGCAACTCTGCAACAATAAACAAAGTGTGTCATGGGCCACACGTAGAAACCTGATGGGCCATATGTGGCCCACAAACCACAAGCTGTGTATCAGTGAGAACCTGTAATGTTTTTGATTTATCACTCCCAACCAAATTCTAAGCAAATATAATTAAAACATAAAAGCAGAATATTAAAGAAGATTATCATTTAAAACTATGCCAGGTTTATGTAAAAAAAATGCAAATACAGCAGTGTATAAGAAAAAGCCATTGACGTCATCTATCAAGATATTTATAAAGTATTTCATCACAGTGGTTTCTAGGTGCTAAAACAAATTTAAGGGTAGCATGAAATTTTAAATGGCTGAGAACTATGCTGCCTACTAATTCAATTAGTATGGGGATCTCCTGTATGCTCATTTTGCAATGTTCTTTTTTACTGTATCTTTGGCCCTGTCAGGATGGCATATGTAAAGAGAGAGTTCTCAAATCACATTGTGAACACAAAATGCAGGACTATGTAGCACTTTAAAGATTAACAAGATGGTTTATTAGATGATGAGCTTTCGTGAGCCAGACCCACTTCCTCAGATCAAATAGTGGAAGAAAATAGTCACAACCATATATACCAAAGGATACAATTAAAAAAAATGAACACATATGAAAAGGACAAATCTCATTTCAGAACAGAAGAGGGATGTGTGGGGGGGGGGGGGGGCGAAGGAAGGAAGGTAAGTGTCTGTGAATTAATGATATTAGAGGTGGGGAAAGTTAGATGTCTGTGAGCTACCATTACATTTTTTTTAATTGTATCCTTTGGTATATATGGTTGTGACTATTTTCTTCCACTATTTGATCTGAGGAAGTGGGTCTGGCCCACGAAAGCTCATCATCTAATAAACCATCTTGTTAGTCTTTAAAGTGCTACATAGTCCTGCATTTTGCTTCAGCTACACCAGACTTACATGGCTAAATTTCTATTACTACAGGTAGTCCCCGGGTTACGTACCAGATAGGGACTGTAGGTTTGTTCTTAAGTTGAATCTGTATGTAAGTCGGAACTGGCGTCCAGATTCAGCCGCTGCTGAAACTGATCAGTTTCAACAGCGGCTGAATCTGGACGCCAGTTCTGACTTACATACAGATTCAACTTAAGAACCCCAGGCATCCCCAAGTTAGCTGCTGCTGAAACTGATTAGCGGCTGATTCCAGGAAGCCCGGGGCAGGGGCTTCCTGTAGTCAGCCACTGGTCAGTTTCAGCAGCGGCTGACTTGGGGACGCCTGGGGCAGAGCAGCTGGGGTGCTACTGGGTTGGTCCAGTAGCACCAAGGAGCGGTGCTGCGGGACCAACCGGCAGCGCCCCACCTGCTCTACCACAGGCCTGGGGCTTTGCTCCACGTCTTCCTGGTCTGCTGGAGGGGGGAGGGGGACCACTAGCTGCGCCCCCCCCAGCAGACCAGGGACACGGGGAGCAAAGCCGCAGGGGCGGTGGGTCTGCCTCCCCGGCTTTGCTCCAGGTGTCTCTGGTCTGCTGGAGACGGTCCCCAGCAGACCAGAGGCACCGGGAGCAAAGCGGCAGCGGCAGTGGAGTCTCGTGCCTCTGAGGCTTTGCCAGAGCAAAGCCTCAGAGGCGCGGGACCCCTCCGCCTCCCCAGCTTTGCTCCCGGTGTCCCTGGTCTGCTGGAGATGGTCCCCAGCAGACCAGGGGCACCCGGAGCAGCTTTTCTCGCCCCGGAGGTCGAGGTGGCGGGACCGCTGCGCTCTGGGCAGTCCCACTGCCTGCGAGCTCTGGGGCGAGAGAGCCCCGTTCGTAAGTGCGGATCCGACATAAGTCGGATCCACGTAACTCGGCGACTGCCTGTATTGTGAACACAGTGAGGCTTGGAATCATTTAGGGGCAGTGAGTTTTATGGGTTTAAAGCTACACTAATTCAGATAAGTGATTTTGAAACTGAAACTTTTTAAATATAAGTAGCAAATTTCATAATCAGGCAACAACAGAAATCACTGTGTATGGATGCTGCCCTTAATCACATTTGCTTCTGAGCAATTTTTATGGTGCTGATGATGGAAAAAAAATGTTGGTAGTACTTGATGGGCACATACTGACCTTTTACTGGAGAAATACTGAGAAAACTGCTACATAAAGAGAATTTTTTTATTGCTCCACCACAGTCTAGAGACATAACAAGAATGGCACAGCATCTGCTGTGCTGTGCTGTGTTGTGTTGTCAGTAGAGCTAGATGGATGAGACAGGACTGTGGAGTGCAGCTACCTACAAAACATGAATGATAGCTGAAGCCATACCTGCAAACATCTACATAGCTTATTCTGACCTGCATGAATAATTAAGATTAAAATGTTTGTTTAAAAAGCTATTTCTAGTTTCTTTTCTCCCACAGGCCAAATTGGATTCCACAATCTCAAATGTAAAATATAAGCATTTAGATTTCATGTGCAATCTACTAAGTGCAAATTTCAACCTTCTGAAGTTGTAGCTTTCCTCAAATTGAATAAAATCGGGGGAAGAGCTTTTATGGTCAGAGGGAGAGAGAGGGTGTGTGTAAGTAATGCCTAAAACAACACTATGAGCAGCCAAGAGTGAATTGGACACCCTCTGCCTTAGCCTAACATCAGTCACTCAAGCAAAAGGTTGCTTTTTGTCTAGAGAAAAGACTATGGCAGGGGTGGTTATTTTAAATAGGGCTCACAACGCATTGGGATCTGGGCTGAGAACCCTGAATGCAGCAGCGGAATCTCGTCTTCCCTGGGGACCTTTCGGGGGGTGGGTGCCATGGTGAGAGAACTACACTTCCCAGAAGACGTTGCAGCGGGTTCCCACAGCGGGGCATGCTGGGAATTGTAGTTGGAGCAGCCTAGTGAAAGTTAATCCCCGAAGCGGCGTCAGGCAGTTCCCAGAGCTCCTCGGTGTGTCTCATTGTCGTGCCGCCTTGGTCACCTCTAGGGGGAGCGGCGCAAGATGGATGAGTGGGCGGCTGCTGGGGCAGGTGCCCACGGGGTAAGCACATGGGGCACTGCCCCCCAGGGTGCGTGGGGGGGATGATCTACCCGGCACACGAGGGCACCTTGCGCAGTCCCGCGGCTGCCGGTGCAGGCGAGCTCCGCCCCGGGGCTGTGGCTGCCGGGAGGCAGCGCGGCTTGTGTGCCGGGCACAGGGCGTTCTGCAGGGAGCGGCTCAGCAGCGCCGGGAAGGAAAAGGCGCCGCAGGAGCTTCTCCGCCGCTGCCCTTTGAACTGCTTTGTAGCCACTAACAAAGGGCAGGGGCGGGCTGGTTGCGCCGCTTCGCCCTGCCGCGGGGCTTTACTCTCCAGGACGTTTGCGGAGACGGATTTGTGGCTCTAGCTCCCTCCACTCGGCAACCGGGAGAAACAAAACCTGCGGGATCCCCCCTCCCCCACCGGAGCCAAGAAGGGGGGGGGGGGCTGGCTTTACCCTGCTGCCCATCTCGTCCCCCCTCTGCTCCTTCCCCAGAGTCCACTGACTCCCCGCAGTTGACGGAGGGGGCTGCCCTCCCCTTCTGCCCCCCATCTGCACCGGAGCCAAAGTACTGAGAGAGGTGCAGGCTGGCTTCATTCACTCCTCTGCACTCTCTGTATGGCTCCAAAGGAGCTGTCTCCCCCCCCACCCCCCATTGAGAGACGGGATGTCTCCCCTCTCTTCCCCTCCTCTCCTTTTACACACCAGAGAAAGGAGCTGTGGGGTGTGTTTTTGTGGCTGGGGCGCTTGGAGACCTATGTTTAGTTCTTGGCTCTACCACAGATTCCTTTTATGATCGGGGAGGGGGGGGAGGCTGCGGCATTCATTAGTATCTGTGTGTACTAATACAAGAGGAGTGGGGGCATCGATCGGATAGAGGAAAGGACCCCACCTCCAGCTTACTTTATGGCCCAGAGAGAGCCCCCTTCCCCATCACCAAAGTGAGGGACTGTCCTGTTCTACCTGGATCCACAGCTCCAAACCTGTAGCATCTGCATAAAGATTTTGCTCCCTTTCCCTGTCCGCTATGGCCTCATTAAATTTGGAAGAGAGTAAGTGAATCCATATCCCTTGTCTGGGATGTGTTGCGAGGACAAGCTTTTCACTCAGTCTGCAATAATCCCAGCAGAGGCAGTAGGTCTAGTATTCTGCCACTTCCTGCAAATCACATGTAGCTCCACAAATTTATTTCTGTTTTTTAACAAGTGTAGGGATCCTGCTAATCACTGCAGCCATGGGCAGGGTCTGGGCCTAGTGATCTTGGAGGCCAGGCACTGAGGTGATGGCAAATCAGGAGAATATAAAGGTTGGGAGTCTGTCTCTGTTAAACCTATTAAATATCCACTATAAGCCTGACCTTGTAATCCAAGCACAGGGAGGGAATAAATCCCATTAATTTAAGTGAGCATTAAGAGCTAGATCTTGGGTTCTGTGGAAGCATAGCTCATAAAGTGGACTGAAGGTGGGTTTAAACTTTCTATGTTGGGCACAGCCAGGAACAGATAGACCCTTAACATCAGTTGGAGCAGCCCATAGTTCCCACAGCAGTAGCTTCCTAGGATCTGTTCTACTAGTGGATAATGCCTGCTGCACAAGTCTCTCAGTAATGCTCCTTTCTCCTGCAGCTTCCTATATTGGAGGAATCCTCAGCTGCATGGCTTACATATCTCAAAGGGATCAGAGCAGAGACCAAAGTGCGGGGTTTAAACTTCCTCTGTGTCACTTCACATAAATACACATCTGACAAAGCGTTTTTTTAACCAAGAAAGCTTATGCTATGGATGTTAAAAAGTGGTTAATTAGGTAACCATGTAACCACTGAAAATTCTCAGCAGTTACATGATTACACTGCAGGCTCTGCAGTGTAAAGCTTATACTGCAGAGCCCCAAAGCACAACTGGCTCCTTGGGAGCAGAGCTGGCTGGCCCCACTCCTGGGGAGCTGGCAGCGCTGCAGACTTTGCAGTATAAGCTTTAAAATGCAGCCGGCTCCCTGGGCATACTGGCTTTTAAGCCGGCTCCCAGTGCATACTGGCTCCTGCCAGCTGGCCTGCTGCCATCCTGCATTGCAGGCTCTGATACAGAGCGAGCAGCACAGGGTGGCAACCAGCTCCCCAGGAATGGGGCGGAGAACCTGCATGTAACCGTTAACGGTAACTGATAAGCCTAGGCTTATCAGTTTAAATTATGGTACTATTACATCCCTAGCTTCTACACAAATAAATTTGTTAGTCTTTAAGATGCTACAGGACTCCTCATTGTTTTTGCAGATACAGACTAACAGGGCTACCCCTCTGAGATTTCACACACAAAAAATCGGTTTACTCTTAACAAAGATCCTAATTTCAGTCCCAAAATGGTATGAGAGAAACAAGAGATATGACTTTTTTGGGGAAGGAAAGCGTCTGTTTTAATTTTATTTTTATTCCAATATATAATAATAAATGGTAATACCTAGATTTTACTAGCACTTTTCATCAATAGATCTCGAAGTGCTTTAAAGAACAAGTATTAAGAATGCCTGTTGCAGGCTCTGAACAGATAATTAAGAAAACAATCCAATAATGAAAGCAGCAGTGGCAAACCACAAAAAGCTAGTTCATATAACCACAATTTCCACACCCCTCAAATAAAATTCCATACCTCCAGTACAGGCAGTCCCCGACTTACGCGGATCTGACTTACGTCAGATCCGCACTTACGAACGGGGCTTTCTCGCCCCGGAGATTGAGGTGGCAGATTGCTACCTGCGAGCTCCGGGCGAGAAAGCCCCGTTCGTAAGCTGCTCCGGTGCCCCTGGTCTGCTGGAGACCGTCTCCAGCAGACCAGGGACACTGGGCGGGTTCCCGCGCTTCTGAGGCTTTGCTGACCAGCGCTGACTACAGGAAGCCCGAGGCAGAGTTGCTCTGCCCCAGGCTTCCTGGAATCAGCCGCTGATCAGTTTCAGCAGCAGCTGACTTGGGGAAGCTTGGGGTTCTTAAGTTGAATCTGTATGTAAGTCAGAACTGGCGGTCAGTTTCAGCAGCGGCTGAATCTGGACGCCAGTTCCGACTTACATACAGATTCAACTTAAGAACAAACCTACAGTCCCTATCTTGTACGTAACCCGGGGACTGCCTGTATCCCCCAAATCTCAGTTCTCCTCAAACATTTACTTAAATCAAAGAGCTTTGTGGTGTGCCTTGTAGATCAATGTATTTAGGTTATTACCGGCTAAAGGAAAGGGAGCTGGGGAGTGAATTCCAAGGAGGGGCCTTGTGGGAAGGAATGTTCTGTCAGTTGGTCCCTTATCAAATTTCTGTTGTTTGAATAAATAGCTGAATGTTAGGGAGCTTATTAGAACCTGGAGTCTGAACCTGTCAGACCTGGGTCTACTTCTGTTATTTAAAAAAAGAGATTGCCCAGAATTGGAACTTAGAATCTAAATTCAGTTTATCATTTAAGATGAGGGAAACTTAGTGAAGAATGCTGGGCGAACATCTTATAAGTTCAGCATGTAACACTTTGCTATAAATTATCTGAATTCTCCTGTGTCAGCCTCAAACCCAAACTCTGAACCCTGTCCCTTGTGCTAACCCAGATCTGCATATTTCATCCTCTTCCTCTGTCTATTGGAAATGGAGCAAAATGCAGGACAATGTAGCACTTTAAAGACTAACAAGATGGTTTATTAGATGATGAGCTTTCGTGGGCCAGACCCACTTCCTCAGATCAAATAGTGGAAGAAAATAGTCACAACCATATATACCAAAGGATACAATGAAAAAAAATGAACACATATGAAAAGGACAAATCACATTTCAGAACAGGAGGGGGAAGGAAGGAAGGTAAGTGTCTGTGAATTAATGATATTAGAGGTGGGGAGAGTGGGATGTTTGTGAGTTAATGGTATTAGAGGTGATTGGAAATGGGACACCCTTGGATTGAGATTTCCCTTCCTTGTTCACTTTGAGTACCACTGCAGACAATATACTCTTCCACAGTCTGAATGCCTGATGTCCTGTCTTGTTATTCTATAGGAATGTGTCTGCCCTGCATTGTGATGATAATGCTCAGTGGTGACCTAATTGTAGCATTCTCACTGGATAGGAAAGTTGCTTGATTGTGGTCTGTTGGCTTGTCTTCTCACCATAAAGATCACTGCTTTGCAATACAATGTGCCCTCAGTTGCTGTCACTTCACTGTATTATATAATGAAATGTATAAAGTTGATTAATGCATCTGAAGACCTTGTCTAGAGCCCTGATGTCTAACCCTGTTCTGAGCAGGTGTAGACAATAGGGAGTAAAAATGCCAGTGTCTGGTCAAAGCTGGCTTTCCCACAATTGCTACCACTGTGGAATTGCACCAGTGCAAGTACAATAGTGCAGCATTTCATGAAAATTGCACTACTACAGAATTAGCGCTAAGATTTGCAACAGGGACTTAGACTCAACATGGTGGCATCTCATTTTTAGGGGTTGTACCTCCTAATAGACTCCACAACCCTGAGTTAGGTGCAGGGAGCGCCTAAGCTAGCCAATGGGAATGGCTGAAGAGAAAAGCGGTGCCTAAGTCTTGTCCCTCAAAAGGAGCTGAGCACCTAACTATGGGCCAAAGGGAAATACTGCTCTCTACTTGGAATGCAAGCTCCTTCCCTGAAGTTAGGAGCAGGTGAGCCCTTTCTTACATACAGGTTGTGGAGGATATGGAAGGGTTTGCCTGATGTGGAAGAGGGAGTTGAACCCAGGTTTCCCATATGAATGTAGCATCCAATGCACTAGAACAATGTTTCTGAACTTTTTTTTTAATAAAGTACTTCTTAAAATATAGTACGTTCAGCCTTCAGTTTTCAGATACACGATTTTTTTTGCTACCATTGCAACACATTTGTTTAAACAACTTAATTATAGCCGGGCCAGTAGGAATAAGGGATCTTCCGGAAAAGGCTTTATTTACCGCAAGATCCCGTGTAGACTGGCGCTTTTCTCCGGCAAAACCCCGAGCCGGAAAAAAGTGGCAGCCATGTTCATGCAAATGCCGCGGGGGATATTTAAATCCCCCGCGGCATTTGCAATTCCGAAGTGTCTCATTGGCACCCTTTTCCGGAAAATGGATGCTAATGTAGACACAGCCAGGGTGTGTATGAACAATGGGCACTGTAGCTCCATAGCATAGATCAGGGGTCTTAAACTCAATTTACCTTGATTTTAAGGTCAGTGACAGTTCTCAAATTCTCTTAGCAGGCCAGCAGCCATCCCCCTCTGGCCAGGCTTCAGAGGTAGGTGGGAGTCTCCACATGTCATCCCCCCACATGGCTGATGGCCTGCTCATCCCCTAGCTCCACCTGTCACCCCCAGATGATTTAATATGTCCTGGGGGCTTTTACCACAATCCCCAGCACTGGAGCAGGGCTAGACCAGCTTCTGGCTGCTAGCGCCGCAATGCTGCCAGGCTAGGGTTGCCAGATGGTTTCAGAAAAAAATACCGAAAAAAAAAAAAAAGGACTCAGAGTTGTTAATCAAACAAACAAACAAAAAACCCCTAACCTCACAGCATGGCCCCTTTTAGAAATGCATGGTGAGGCTTTTTGGCTCTAACAGGTTCCCAGCAGTCACCCGCCATTTTACCTCCCTGTGCCGGGCCAGACAGCTCCCCAGTAAGCACTAGGGTTGCCAGAGTCCTGGCTGAGAAAAAATCAGAATGTATCGGACATTTTAGGTGTCTGGTATTTTCTGAATATTTTTACTGGACAGGAGGCAAAAATAACAAACTGTCCGGTTCAATACCGGGCACCTGGCAACCCTGCTGCCAGCACATCCTAGTGGCTCAGGGGAGGTGTGTGCAGAGCTGTCCAGTCTATAGGATATTTTGTGAGGCTGTCCCAGGCCCGGTGCTGTGGCTGGGTCCTGCGATGGCTGCCGCAACCATCCTATGGATGTGGCAATCCCCCATTCTTAAGTTAGACTGTGGGACCCCGGGCAGGCTGGGGGCCGGCAGCAGGTATTGGGCTCTCCACATTCACTGTGACCTGGCTGACCTGGGAAATGGCAGCGGAGCAGAGAAGGCTGCTGTGTCATTCCACTTTCCTGCAGTTCCTGCCGCTGCACCGAGTGCAGGGGGCCTGATGGCTGCTACTGCCCCTTGCCAGTCCCCTGGTCAGTAATTGCCACGGCCACATCCCTCTGGATTAAGTAGCAAACAGTTAGCTCTCAGTCCCATGGTTATATAAAGTCCTATATAAAAGAGCTCAACACCAGGTTTTTGAATACTCAAGCATCACCAATGAGGGTTAGATTTTCAAGAGATCCACTCCCATTTATGCACCTAAATGAGGGCCATAGCTTCAAAATTGCTCAGCATCCAGTACCTCCCATTGTGCATTTTGAAAAGACCTCAGTGTATTGGGTGATGACCTCCTGAAAATTCCACCAAGAAGCACTGGGTAATTTTTTCCACTGTTGTGGCAGGATCACAAGTGGTGGAGACATGAAGCTGGATGTTCTCAGCCTGTTAAATAAATTGTAGCCTGTGTCTCATTAAATGTTACCTACAAGCAAGAGCTCTTGAGGCAGTGGCAAGGGTTTGATGACACTGCCGCAAAAACTCCACCGGCGGGTTTGTAGTGCTGTTTTTGTTGCTGTTAGAACTGATGGCGATGCATGTCATAGTCCTATGTATTTAAAAATATGTATGTATTTAATACTTTAGACCAATATTTGTGAGGCTCTTTGAGATCTTTGGATTGGGTATATTAGGTAAAGGTCAGATCTCAAGCCCATTACAATCCATCAGAAGAGTCCCCTTCCTGCTTTAAAGACATTTAACAAATAAAACAAACCATTTAAAAGTGTAATGTGTGTTTATTGACAAGGCAAGTCACCATGAAATAACTTGAATATCATGGCTTTTCATTACTATATATAAAGAAGGAAATCAGAAGAACAAAAAGCTACTTTTGAAAAGTGTTCAATGAGGAAACAAACTGGCAAAAGCCAGGAAACTCAATCCAAAGACTACTGAATACTCCGTCCTGAACTCACATTGTTTCTTTTGTTTTCCACACTCTCATGTGCTGCACACAGATTCTGTTTGCCAGTCTTAACCCTTCTGACTAAGGCCTGATCTCCATACAGTTTTTGTTCTAGTATACCTGTGTTGTGGGGTGTGATTTTTATTATTTTACCAATATAGTAATACCAGTGTAATAGGTATTGTAGACACAATACTGCTGATATAAATACCACTATAATTACATCTACACTAGGGGAGCTGTATCACTTTAAGCATACTATAATTTAACTAAATAACTTTTGTGTATAGACAAGCTTATGTGTACACCAGGAAAATTAAGATCCATGTTAAGCTGTTATTGCACTGTCATGGTGGAAGCCGTAGTGTATACAGGGTTGAGAGCAAGTCTGGACTGCACTTTATTTAAAAAGCCAGTGACCAGCCTACACTTGCTTTTCTGCCTCCATGCTTGTGATCCTGTGGGAAAAACAATGTACTGTAGATGCATCTTTAATGTGTTGCTGTTACTTGTCTCGGCAACAGCAAAATTGATGGAATGCCAAGGGACAGCTGGAAGATTACCAGATTGTGTCTGGACTATCCAGTAGTGCAAAACAGGTGCTTTCTACTATGAACATCACTAAAACCTGGATGTTTAGTGCTTTCATACATATTCCAGTATGGCCCAAATTATAAACAATGGTTTCTGAGCTGGCAAAGATATCTAACACAATAATCTGCTAGGATGATCCAGTAATTTGGCCTCTTAAAAACAACTTTCTATCTGCCAAAGTTTAGCAAAATGCTTAGTGTTGCTGTGGTTTGTTAACTTGAAAGGGGTCTGATTTGTAGCCCATTTAAAAGAAAAATTGCATATTGTGTTTTAAAATAGAATTTTTTCTTTGTTCAGGTTTCCTCTAACTGAGCTATTTAAACTTGGAATCACCAGCAGAGGGTGCTGATGTTCTGTCAGAACTCAGAAGCAGTCTCTCTGCTCAGACAGAGCTCTGTGATCAAATAGGTACCTTTTTAATTTTAGGAAAATAAAGTGTGAATCAATTATTTGATATTCACTGTCTTGCTGTCTCTAATTGCGATTGGTGTATTTTTAGTTCCATCAAAGGAGGAATGTAATTTTTCTAAAAATTATCCATTTGCTTAAAAAAACCTTGATGTTGGTTGTCTTTTTTGCTCTCTCTGTGTAACCTTTGAATAGATTCATAGAATACTAGGACTGGAAGGGACCTTGAGAGGTCATCGAGTCCAGTCCCCTGCCCTCATGGCAGGACCAAATTCTGTCTAGACCATCCCTGATAGACATTTATCTAATCTACTCTTAAGTATCTCCAGAGATGGAGATTCCACAATCTCTCTGGGCAATTTATTCCAGTGTTTGACTACCCTGACAGTTAGGAACTTTTTCCTAATGTCCAACCTAAACCTCCCTTGCTGCAGTTTAAGCCCATTGCTTCTTGTTCTATCCTCAGAGGCCAAGATAAACAAGTTTTCTCCCTCCTCCTTATGACACCCTTTTAGATACCTGAAAACTGCTATCATGTCCCCCTTCAATCTTCTCTTTTCTAAACTAAACAAACCTAATTTTTTCAGCCTTCTTTCATAGGTCATGTTCTCTAGACCTTTAATCATTCTTGTTGCTCTTCTCTGGACCCTCTCCAATTTCTCCACATCTTTCTTGAAATGCGGTGCTCAGAACTGGACACAATACTCCAACTGAGGCCTAACCAGTGCAGAACAGAGCGGAAGAATGACTTCTCGTGTCTTGCTCACAACACACCTATCAATGCATCCCAGAATCATGTTTGCTTTTTTTGCAATAGCATCACACATGTTGACTCTCATTCAGCTTGTGGTCCACCATAACCACTAGATCCCTTTCTGCCATACTCCCTCCTAGACAGTTGCTTCCCATTCTGTATGTGTGAAACTGATTGTTCCTTCCTAAGTGGAGCACTTTGCATTTGTCTTTATTAAACTTCATTTCGTTTACCTCAGACCATTTCTCCAATTTGAATTATGACCCTATGCTCCAGAGCAGTCACAGCCCCTCCCAGCTTGGTATCATCTGCAAATTTAATAAGCCTACTTTCTATGCCAATATCTAAATCATTGATGAAGATATTGAACAGAGCCGGTCCCAGAACATACCACTGCGGAATCTCACTTGTTATACCTTTCCAGCAGGATTGTGAACCATTAATAACTACTCTCTGAGTACGGTTATCCAGCTAGTTATGCACCCACCTTATAGTAGCCCCATTTAAGTTGTATTTGCCTAGTTTATTGATAAGAATATCATAGAAGACCGTATCAAATGCCTTACTAAAGTCTAGGTATGCCATATCCACTGCTTCTCCCTTATCCACAAGACTCATTATCCTATCAAGGAAAGCTATCAGATTGGTTTGACATGATTTGTTCTTTACAAGTCCATGCTGGCTGTTCCCTATCACCTTGCCACCTTCCAAGTCTTTACAGATGATTTCCTTAATTACTTGCTCCATTATTTTCCCTGGCACAGAAGTTAAACTAACTGGTCTGTAGTTTCCTGGGTTGTTCTTATTTCCCTTTTTATAAATGGGCACTATATTTGCCCTTTTCCAGTCTTCTGGAATCTCTCCTGTCTCCCATGATTTTCCAGAGATGATAGTTAGAGGCTCAGATACCTCCTCTATCAGCTCCCTGAGTATTCTAAGATGCATTTCATCAGGCCCTGGTGCCTTGCAGGCATCTAACTTTTCTAGGTGATTTTTAACTTGTTCTTTTTTTATTTTATCTTCTAAACCTACCTCCTTCCCTCTAGCATTCACTATGTTAGGCATTCCTTCAGACTTCTCGGTGAAGACCGAAACAAAAAAGTCATTAAGCATCTCTGCCATTTCCAAGTTTCCTGTTACTGTTTCTCCCTCCTCACTGACCAGTGGGCCTATCCTCTCCTTGGTCTTCCTCTTGCTTCTAATGTATTTATAAAAAGTCTTCTTGTTTCCCTTTATTCCCGTAGCTAGTTTGAGCTCATTTTATGCCTTTGCCTTTCCAATCTTTCCCCTGCATTCCTGTGTTGTTTGCCTATATTCATCCTTTGTAATTTGTCCTACTTTCCATTTTTTCATAACTCCTTTTTTATTTTTAGATCATGCAAGATCTCGTGGTTAAGCCAAGGCGGTCTTTTGCCATATTTTCTTTCTCTTTGACGTAGTGGAATAGCTAGGTTTTGGGCCCTTAATAATGTCTCTCTGAAAAACTGCCAACTCTCCTCAGTCATTTTCCCCCTCAGTCTTGGTTCCTATGCGACCTTACCTATCAGCTCTCTGAGCTTACCAAAATCCGCCTTCCTGAAATCCATTGTCTCTATTTTGCTGTTCTCCCTTCTACCCTTCCTTAGAATTGTGAACGCTATGATTTCATAATCACTTTCACCCAAGCTGCGTTCCACTTTCAAACTCTCAACCAGTTCCTCCCTATTTGTTTGGATCAAATCTAGAACAGCTTCCCCCCCCGATAACTTTTTCAACCTTCTGAAATAAAAAGTTGTCTCCAGTGCAGTCCAAGAACTTACTGAATAGTCTGTGCCCCGCTGTGTTATTTTCCCAACATATATCTGGATAGTTGAAGTCCCCCATGACCACCAAATCTTGGGCTTTGGATGATATTGTTAGTTGTTTAAAAAAAGCGTCATCCACTTCTTCCATCTGGGTAGGTGGCCTGTAGTAGACTCCTAGCAAGACATCACCCTTGTTTGTAACTCCTTTTAGCCTATCCCAGAGACTCTCAACACTTCCGTCTTCTATATCCATCTCTACCTCACTCCAAGTGTGTTCATTTTTAATATATAAGGCGACACCTCCTCCCTTTTTTCCCTGTCTATCCTTCCAGAGTAAGCTGTACCCTTCCATACAAACATTCCAATAATGTGTATTATCCCACCAAGTTTCTGTGATGCCAACAATGTCATAATTGTACTTATTTATTAGCACTTCCAGTTCTTCCTGCTTATTACCCATACGTCTCTCATTTGTATATAGGCATCTAAGATACTGATTTGATCTTGCCTCCCAGTTTTGCCCTGACCCTCCCTTCTCTCTGCCATTATAGTCCACATTCCCATTTCCGATCTATCTCCCAGGTCTCCATGTTTTCCACTTACCCGTGGGCTTTGCTCACCTGTCGCCGTAGAACCTAGTTTAAAGCCCTCCTCACTAGATTAGCCAGTGTGTATCCAAATAGGGTCTTCCCCCCTTCTCGAAAGATGAATGCCATCTCTGCCTAGCAGTCCTTCCTGGAATAGCATCCCATGGTCGAGAAAGCCAAAGCCCTCCAGGCAACACAATCTTCGCAGCCAGGCATTCACCTCCAGGATGCACCTGTCTCTGCCCGGGCCCCTACCTTGGACAGGAAGGATCGAAGAGAATACCACCTGCGCTCCAAACTCCTTCACCTGTACTCCCAGAGCTCTGTAGTCACTCTTGATCCGCTCAGTGTCACACCTTGCAGTATCATTTGTGCCCACATGGATGAGTAGCATGGGATAGTAGTCAGAGGGCCAGATAATCCTCGACAGTGCCTCCGTAACATCTTGGATACAGGCCACCGGCAGACAGCATACCTCCCGAGATGAAATGTCAGGGCGATAGATGGGTGCCTCCGTCCCCCCCAGAGAGAGTCTCCGACCACCACTACCCTACGTTTCCTATTTGCAGTGGTGGCAGCAGACCTCCCAGCCTTGGGGGTACGAGGCTTCTCCTCCTCTGTTGCAGGGAGTGATTCCTTATCTCCTGCATAAAGAAGAGCATAACGGTTTCCTAGTACCACGGCGGGAGGGTTCAGAGCAAGGGTGGAGCAATGCCTGCTGCCAGAAGTTTCATATGTTTTATCCTCAGCACAAAATATCTTCCTTTTTAGATAATGAATTCTAATTTTTCTGCTACTTTTTAATTTTTGGTTAGAATTAATATTTAAAGTCAGTTTAATATTTAATGCAGCTTTTATTAGGAGGATAATATAGCCCAAATCCTGTAATTAGTTCCACTCAGGTGTGGAGGGTGGCAGGAGCCGTGTGTGTTCACTGTTGGATTGAGGCTATATATTATTATTCTTGCAGGAGATGGATAAAAAGATCTCATTAAGTCTTTTTCAGCTTTGTGACCCTAATAGTGGATGTGATCTGCAAAGGACTTAAATATAAATGGACTTGTTCTTTTTATTTTTTGTTATTTTTGTTGCTTTGCTTCTTTATAATGTATAAAGAAGGTTTGAAAGATCTTTCTTTTTCAGAAAAGAAAATTTGCTTTTTTTAGCCTTAGAAATACCACGTCTACTTTTTCTGGAGTACCCCTTGAATGTCTGAGAAGGTATTCTATTGTGCGTTCTCAGAATTTAGGCTTGAAATTTTAGCAAAGACTTCTTTTGGTCAAAATATTCATTAATTTTGTAGTTTAAATAGTTATTAACAAAACAAACATTACACCATATGACTAAAAATCCCATTCTTTTTGGGGTGTTGTCATATTGTTACTTCTCCACTCATCAGTGTTATACAGGGCAAATGGTAATTTTAAAGGTACATATATATTGGGCTTTCTTTATACAGCTCAAAGAGGCAGAAAAAAGAGATGCATGAATCTAATATTTTTCTTTGTAAGTGACCTTTAAGATAAGTAAACTGCAGTCTAGAGCAAAGGCATTAATTTTGATTGGGGGGAGTAAAGAAGCCCATGTATAATTTTCATTGTGGTGAAATATTGATTATACTGGAATTCCAAGTCCTCAATTAGTTTTTATTGTGACATCTTTCCTTAATAATGTGTCGACATTAGATAAAAGGAGATTAATATTAGTGATACAAATAATTACTGATATCACTGATGATGGTGCTTGCAATTGATATTTTCACATTTAAATATTCATTGATGAATATGAATTAGTTTTATCAAATGATCATTGTGATGGAGTGCATGGAAAGCAGTGCCTGCACTATGCCCTACAATGCCTTTTTACACACTACTTTATAACAGTGGTTCTCAACAAGGGATCTGGGGGCTCCCTAGGGGCTGTGAGCAGATTTCAGGGGTTCTATGAAGCAGGGCCAGCATTAGACTTGCTGGGGCTCAGGATAGAAAGCCAAAGTCACATTACATAGGGCTGAAGCCCTGGGGCCCTGAGCCCCACCCCCTGGGGGGTGAAGCTGAAGCCAAAGCAATGTAGCTCTGCAGAAGATGTTGTGACATAGGGTCTGAGGCAGTTGTCCCGTTTGCTGCCCTGTAATGCTGGCCCTGGCTTTTATATGCAGGAAATCAGTTACTGTGAGACTAGTGGACTAGAGTTTTTATAGCATGTAGAGGAGACCTCAGAAAGAAAACGGTTGGGAACCCCTGCATTATATCACACAGTGCACTGTGGATCTGATGACGGTTCCCTGTAAGGTGTGCACCTGCATGGGCGCGCATCAGGAATTTCAGTTCCGCCCAGCCCCTCAGCAGAGCCCGCAGCTGCAGCCTCAGCTGATCCTGGGGGTGAGGGCCGTGTGGCAGGAGCAGCTGGGAGGCACCAGGAAGGTGAAGGGGGTAAGGGAAGGTATCAGGTGCCAGGGGCATTGTGAGGGTGAAGCAGAGGGGTAGACACAAGGAGGGGAGTGGAAGGAAGGGATGGGCACCAGAGGGCAGAGGAGAGAGGCAGGCAAATGGGTAAAGGGAGAGAGGATGGGCAGGGGAGCTAAGGGAGGGGTGGGAACGGGGGGAAGGGCAGGTGCAGGAGTCAGAGAGGATGGGGAAGGGAGTGAGAAGGGCAGAAGCCAGGACAGCAGAGGAGGGTGGGGGCAGCAGCAGGCATCAGGGGAGCACGAGGATGGGAGACATGGCAGCAGAGGGGAAAAGGGAGAGGTTTATAACTTGGGTGCCACAGTGGTAAATGTCCGAACAAGCGCCTCTGACTTCAGTGTGGGTTCACAAGACAAAACTCACTCCACTCATGGATGGAAAATCTTAAAGGAAACACTGGATCAGATGCAATGGAAGTCTTTCCATTGACTCCGTTGGGCTTTAGAGCCTGTGAGGAGACAAGCAGTGAACTTTTACATCCTAAAACATTTCAGAAGGCCTGCCAAACCGGAGTGGGGGGCAAACGGGGCCCAGCGATTCAAAAGGGTTTGGGGCTCCTGGCTGCCACTGCTGTTACTGTGGCAGCTGCAGCTCCCGGAGCCTTTAAATCATTGCTAGGGCACCACTGTTGACTGGTATTCCTGGCCGAAAAGGAACCCAGCCTAAAGGAACGTCTCCCTACCCACTTCTGTCATCGGAGTTTGTCTCAGCCCCTTAGGAAAGATAAACTGACTAAAATGTGGTTCTAACAAATGGCCTTTATTTAACCTTTCACCCAAAGTAAAGATCATAACTATAACCAGGACCTCCATAACTAAAGGAAAGCAACACAAAGGTGGCGCACGACTGTGTCTCGGGTGAGTTCCCTCCCCCCAGGATAGGACCCTGGTAAGGAAATGGAGGATTATGAAATCACTACCATGTCCTGCAGCTTGTGGACCCTCGTGGTGGTAAGACAGCTCCAGATTCCGTCTCCAGATGATATCACAGGCAAAGAGCGATCCGGCTGTGTCAGCTGTGCTCCCACTCCCCTCCCTGCGCCATCGTGGGTGTGTGTATGTCCTTGGTGATGAGGGGTGGCAGCTGGTAGCACACCCCGTGCATGCAGGTACGTTCACCCTCCCACAACCGAAACCTATCTGCGTGATGCTGGCGTACTCCTCTATGTAGCGCCAGACTCTGCCACTCTGAAGGGCAGCCCCTTGGAACTCAAGAGGTAGCCCTGAAATAAGCTGCTGTTGCTGGGCAGAACCTAGCTCACGTGTCTGCCTAGTTTTCCCGCCAAACGGTTAAAAGAGCGGGAAAATGCCCTCAGGGGAGGAGGAAGAAGGGTGGCCAAGATAGAGTCCATGTTGTTGTTTGGACTTTTCCAAAATGGCATACGTGTGTTGTTGATTACCAAAACGTTCCCCCTACACTGCGAGGCACACTCCGGGCAGCTCTGAGGAATTGGTGGCGGGGCTGGCATGGCGCGCTCCAGGCCTTTCTGCCTGAGGCCCCACCCTTTCCAGGAGCATGGAGTCAGTCCCCTCCCTGTTGCCCAGGGGCCTGATATGGCTGTTAGCTCCCCACACCTACAGATGTTGGTGTGTTCACAGTTCCCCTGTGAGACTGGTCTTTATTCATATATTTGTAGAAATGAGTAAATCAAATCCTTTCTTAAGAATGTGATCTTGAAGCCCTTGCTCAGGCAAAACTCTCATGTAAATCCATGGGAATAGGACATGGATTTAGTCAGAGCAAAGCCAATACATTTAATTTAATTTTCTGTAGTCAGTGATTGCTTATCGGCATTCTGTTTCTTCAGGAATTGCTCTGTACAAGGGAGCCTGTGCTTGCTAATTATAGCACATCCCATACAGGCTGTAGCTGAAAGGGATTCCCGGTAGAAATATTGCTGCTTATTTTGTTTTCCATGTTCAATGGGTGAGGCTGCTGTTTTTGTTCCGTTGCACATTAAAGCACCAAGTAATCTGTGCTGGGAACTGGGTTAAGGAACTGTGTTTAAACTGTACCAATCCTACTATTAGCTGGAAAAAAATTCAGCATAAAGCCTGCAATAGACAGGGTCTGAAGCTGTCTATGGCCATGTCTGCAATACAAATTTTGGTTGACACAAGTTATGTCAGCATAAAGCTGCAGCAGTGAGTATGGTACTTGTGTGTGTCTGTACTTGTCTCCTTCCATCAGCATTAGGAATGTAGTAGTATAGTCGATTAACCAATAAGCAACAGCTTATAAGTCAATGGTATAGACTACACACATTTCCCTTCCCCACCCCTGCCAGTTATTTTTTTAGCAGGCTGGCCAGCAGCCTGGCTCAGATCTGGCTTACGCCAGATCCGGGACCTACCCCGGATAGCTCTGCATTTAAAGTGCACTGTAGCTCTGTATTTAAAGTGTATTAGGAGCCAGGTGGGCAGGCAGCCTAGCTCAGTTCAGGCTTGTGCTGGGTCTGGAGCTGAGCCCCCTCCTGGACAGGGCCTGTTGCTATTCTACCTTGCTGCCTCTTTATCAGAGGAAGCAGCACATGGTGACAGGCAGCCATTCCGTGAGGGGAGCTGGATTTTAAACTGGCTCGCAGACCAGCTCCCACCTAGCACCCCATGATACAGAGGCAGCAGTGCAGAGTGGCAGGGGGCTCCTTGGGAGTGGGGCAGGAGCCCACTGACTGCCAGCCCCTCTCCCAGAGACTATAAGATAGGCAAGTAACCAATAAGAATTCATTAGGTTGATCGACTATTCAGTTAACTGATATTTAACATCCCTAATCAGCTCTGCATTCAGCAGGAGTGCTTGTGTCAATGACGAATGTGGTAGGTAGCTCAGTGTGCAGCTCACCATTGTTCAACACACTAGCATTGGGGAAGTTTTGGCAGTAGGAAGAAATGAGTCTCCTAGGAGTGTCTGTGAGCCAGAGATCAAATTCCCAACATGCAACTCTCTCCATCCCATAATGTTGTGTCTAGCTTATAATTTTGTGCCTTTTATACAAATTTCACAAACTCATGCAGATCGTATCACTGTGAACCATCTCTGATAGAAATATGGGACTCACAACTCTATACTACTGTCATAAGCATTGGACTGTATTTGCAGAGCTGTAAGAAGAATATTAGCAGGGAACATGATGATTTTCTTGTTAGGGTAGATTGCTGTGGAACATAGTGAAAACCAATTCAAGGTTGGGTAGCTTTTATGGAGCAGTACTAGATAGTAGAGCACTACTTCTAGACCCAAGAAATGATCACTTACTGGTAGGATTGCATTGGAATGCAGGCATGAGATGACGAGCAATGGCTGCAGAACTTTCACATGCACAAAGCTATGTTCCTGGATCTGTGTGCCAACCTCACCCCCTGCCCTCCAGCATGGGGACACCAACATGAAGAGCTGCACTGAAAGTGGAGAAGCAAGTGGCAATCTCACTGTAGAAACTTGCAGCATTGTATTGCTGCAGGTCAGTGGGAAACCATTTTGGATTGAGAAAAATCCAGTGAGAGGTCTGTTGTTGTGCAAGAGTACAGGGCTGTTAATTGTCTCCTGCTCCTCTGACTTTTGGTAAGGCACAGGACGTAAGGGATGCAGCAATGGGGTTCCCGAACTGTGGTGGAGCAATAGACAGCACGCTTGTCCCTTTTTTTGGCAGTGGACAAACTTGCCTCAGAGCACATCAGCAGAAAGGGCTACTTTTCTATGGTAGTGCAAGTGCTGGCGAATCCCGGGGACACTTGACTGACATCCGTGTTGGTTCTCAATATTGACACCATTTCCCACAGCAGGTAAGGGTTTTAGAGGCACTGAGAACACAGGAATTCCAAACACAGCCCAGACCTGTATGCTGTGAGCCTATTAACTGCAATGGTGCCTGCCAAAGTTATCATTGACTGGCGTGGGCAATTGTCCTACCATGGAGGAAAAAAAAAATAGGGCTGCCATCCGTAGAAACCTTCAGCTGAGGACTGCAGAGGTCGTCCAGGAGAAGTTGCATCAGAACCTCTCAGGAGGATTCAAGGGACATCCTTGTGTACAAAAACAAACTGCTCCACATACACTCCCCCCCCCCATTCCTTACCTCTACAGGAGACTGAAAAACAGATAACGACGCTCCCTCTCTTTGTTATACCACTACCTCTTCTAGTGCAAATAAATTAATGAGAAGTTGATGGCTGTGACCGGTTAAACTGGGGCACTGTCAGTATATCACTGTAATGGGAAATACATTTATATTCTTGCCTTGCATTGGGTTCACCCATGCTCGGCTATTGGGACTGAGTGGGTGGAGTATCAAACTGGTCCTGGATCGTGGTATAGCTGAACTACCCAGTCACATGTTCCCCATCCTCTTCCCCCTTCTCTTTTTTGCCCTCACTGTTTACACCAGCGGCTTATACCTTGGGCTACTTGAAGATATCCCTGGTGGCATGCATTGTCTCCACCAAGTTTGGCATGCAGCTCTTTGTAAAACTGGCAGGTCTGTGACTCAGCACTGGATTGACTATTTGCCTTCCTCACACTATTCCTTTGCTTTCACATGCCACTGCTGATGATCCATATTATATTCTTCTCCTGCATCCCCCTTGCAATCTGCTTGTAGATGTCAGTGTTTCCATTGCTGGTCCATAGCTGTGCTTGCATACTCTCATCTTCTCATATGTCCAGGCTTGGAAGATCCAATATCTCCAATTTACTTGAAGCTAGAGCACATCTGGATTGTGCAACAGAGAGCAAGATATGCTTGCCAACCTGGACAATCAGGGAAAATCATTAAAAAAATTCTGAGGTTTTTAAAGGGGAGGGAGGCCTCTCTGTAACTGCTGGGCAGCAGAGATCACAATTGTGATGAGAATGGTTGTTATTGGGCATTGTGGGACAGCTATTGGAAGACTGTTAAGGCTGACATAAGTAATGCAAGGTCTATACTTGTGCTGCGTCAGTCTCATTTCATAAACTGTGACTCATTGCTGCTCAGGAAGGTGTTATTATGTTGCTGTAATAGGGTACTTATATCAGTAGGAGACAACGTTAAGTGTAGGAACATGCACGACTAGGTAGATTGAAGGTGAGTTGTGTCAGCCCAACTTTGTAATGTAGACCAGGCCTATGTAAACATTTTCTACAATAATTAATTTGCCCATTGCAGTTTGGTAAATTATATGGTTATTAAAATGTTTACACGGCTACAATTTTATTGTGCAGAATTAGTAAACTGCTGTAGAAAGACACTGTGAGCACTGAGATGGGGAAGCAAGACCACGTGGCCCATGGGAGAGAAAAGGTAGGTGAGGCAGTATCTTTTATTGGACCAGCTTTTGATGGGGAAAGAGATGAGCTTTTGAGCTACACAGAGCTCTCCCGCACATATGGCCCATAGCTGTTCAAATGTATGAATTCTGGAAGGCAGCATTTTCCTAATAACCCCAAACATGTTCGGTTTTACAGTAGCAACTGTAAATATAATTGGTATGCAAGTACCCATCATTACCATCTCTTGGTATATTGTTTCACATTGAACTTATGCCTTATCTTCACTTCTGCTGGGACAAGTGGATTGAGCTTTCTCTTTTCATTAGGTGCAGTTTACCCCAATCTCACCAGAGGGGAAGCTTTAAGATGGCTCCATCTTATGTTTTTCTATTGATACTATGGATGATCCTTTCATATTAAGCCATTATTGAACTCAGTTTGTAGGTTTCTTGAAATTCCATAAATATCTGAGTGAAACGAATGTGTAGGGCCTTATTCTCTGTTTTTCTTTGGCAATGTTGTACCTCACACACAGCGGGGAACTCACAGGCATTGGGGAGCCTGTCAAGTGTTCCCTCTAAGATTTTGCATGAGCGGACTGAGTTTTGTCTTGTGCACCAATATTGAGGTCATGCGTGCTTGTTCGGATGTATGCAGGTGTTGCACCCACCAGTTACTAACAAATATATTTGCATATATATGAATACTAAAACAGCCCTTTCCCAGTCACAAAGACTAAATAGAGCTGTTAAACCAGCACTTTCACCCACACATCTTTATTATAATGGTTGACCCTAAGTGTCAATGTGCTGTATTTTCCCGCAATCTGCATATCGACTGCCCCTGCACTATATGATTGTCACCACACACAACACAGAGGCCTTATAGCCGTTCTGAAGGAAATGAGTGCTTCCCAACAAATGAGCCTGTAAATAATGAATTGTGATGGGCGCAGCAGGTACAAGAACAATCCCATTTAAATTGTTTAACTATAAAAAATGTAGTTAAGATCAGAAAGCTGAAATCTGGAAGAAAAAGATGGAACTAAACATTGCTAAAATACAGAAGTTATCAAAGCCCAGGCCAAAAAAGATCTTAGCTGGAAAAAAACCACAACCTTGGTAAAAGCTTAAATATAAAAAGTTTAGAAATGTAAGCAACTTAAATGAGTCATTTGTTCATAACTTGGAATTTACACAACGTCCCCCAAAGCTCTTTAGACTTTCAAAGTCATTTTAAAAACAAAAAAGTTCAAAACTTAAGCTAGTAAAAGGTAAGCCAAGAAAGTTTAAAATATTTAGTCTTTCATAATAAGCATAGCAAGGGACCTCAGATTTTCAAAACATACTTTCAAAAATTATATATATAAAACAAATCAGCTTTTTAAAAATTCCACTAAAAATCCATTCAAATATTTTATTCAAGGTTGCAAAACGGACAGTTACCCTTTATCTGGCAGCGAGCATCTACTGACATCCTTAACTTTGTTAGTTAACTCTTCAAGTGTTCTGATGCTTTCACAAAGTTTAACTTTTTTTCCTTAAGTGATTAATATTAAACATAAAATATGTGAAAATAAAAAGAGAAACCCTGCTGACTCCAGGCTCCATGAGGGCGCTTCCTCTTTGAAATGCACAAGAGCCCCCGCTGCGGACTCTTGTACATTTCAAAGCCGGAACCTGCGTGCAGCCCGGAATCAGTGGGACTTCCTGCTGGCCCCAGGCTGCACATGGAGTTCCGAATTCCTCCTTTGAAATGTATAAGAGCTGCAGCAGGCTCGATATTTAACATCCTTAGTGAAGACTCTGACTGGAGGTGTGAGTTCTGGGGTGGGGCCAGGGATGAGGGTTTTGGGGTACAGTAGGGTACTCCAGAATGTTATCAAGGGGTTCAGAGGATAGAAGGGGGACTAGGGCTGGGGCGAGGGATTGGTTTGTGGGAGGGTGTGTGTGAAGGCAGGTGCTTGAGAGTTGGATTGAAAGGTCTGACAGGTTGGACGCAGGCTGTGGGCCATAGTTTGCTTATCCCTGGATAGAAGGTAGGCTGGGGCAAAAGGGGAAATTGTACGAACGTGGCTGTGATCTTGTGATCTCAACTGGCATAATGGTCTCAGGGCCGTAGCCAGCAATACACTTTCTGTGCCAGTGCTGGTGTTGACATCCAGAGCGCATTTTGCATACCTTTTTCTGAAAAAAAGTTGTAGTGTAGACATAGCCTCATATAACTGCAAATCCTCCAATGTGATAGATGTCAGCAAGTGCCAGCAGTGACCCTCTGTCATATTGGCCCAACTGATGTTCGAAAGACACAAATCAGATGTTTGAAATGGTAACATACAGAAACTTGTTAGGGAACATTTTAACTTGCCCGGGCACTCATTAATGGATTTGAAGGTGGCTATTCTCTAATAAGACAATTTCAGGAATCAACCAGAGAATCTGCAGGACTAGCCTTCATATGAAAATTTGATACTCTCTCTCACAGCTTGAACAAAGACATGAACTGGATGGGCCATTATATTCACCCAAATGACATCAAAAGCCAAGTAGCAGGCACTTACAGCCTACTCTATTGGACTCATTTTGCATGGACCCTTTAATTGACGATTTCTTCCCTTTCTTTCTCTTCCCCCTCTTTTCTGCTTTGTAGTTCAACCTCTGTGCCTCTTGCTCCATATTTGTCATCTGAAGTAGTGAGTTGTGCCCATGAAACCTCATGATACTATTTATATATTTTTGTTAGTCTCTAAGATGCTACAGGACTTTGTTCTTTTAGTTAGACTAACATGGCTACACCTCTGAGAGTTTTTAATGGAGTAATTGTAAAGAGTGGGGGGAAGCAGCCCCTCAAAAATCATAGGTTGCAGGGGGGGAGGCGGAGGGGAAATCTCAGGTTATCAAGTACTGCTCAAGGAGTAGGATGGGCTTAGGATTTATTTTTCTACTTCCAAATTGTTTCCACAGCGCCATTTATCTTCTCTGCCTTTGAATGCATCTAATGTAACCTTTGCATGATTGCATAACTTGGCCTGAGAATGCTGGCATGGTTTTTAGGAACTTCTTTCTTCTGCTGTTTCCTGAATTCCCACATTATAGTGTGATCTCTGTGTGGAAAACTGCTAACTTCCTTCATCTGGCAGCGCTTGAGTCAGTGTGTGCCATTAGCTTGTGAGTGCTGCACTAGGTAGAGGGGTGATGGTGCAGGGTCATAAAGGAAGAACATTTTCTGAGGAGAATTTGGATTTCATGCATCTCTCTTTGTTCTTTTCCTGTTCAGATAAAGCTGTTATCTCTGATTGGTTAAAAAAAGCGCTGCCCTAATGTTCTTTAGAATAAACAGAGGAAGATGACGACTTGAGGTTAATATGCCTTGGGCAAGGCAAGTCACTTTTCACTATGTGAATGAAAAATATTTTGCTTTGCTGATGAATCTCCATGCCACAAGTTTTCTTTTGGGATGCGGGTGGAAGGCATTTGATGTGTTGGGATATTTCAGGGTTATTTATAAATCTTTAATCTAAGTTATAGCTATATATTTCCAGTACACTCCTCAGGCACACCATAACTTCTGGCATACTATTCTAGCTGTAATGTAGGAATGTTAATGAATTGTTTACATGTTTTTGTTAAGAATTTCCAATGTATGAGCGTCAGTTACAGAAAAAAGATTATGTATTTATATGCAGGTTTTTGGAAATTTGGGAGAGGAGGGAGTTTGCTTTATTTTCTTGAAATTGTTTCTAGATTATTTTTATAGTAGATTTGTGAACATATGTAAATAACAGTCTTGTGAGTAAAGCAATTAAAAGGTGAAGGGCCACATCAGGCTGTCCTCCCTCACAACAATAGTCCCACTGAACTAACTTGAATAGGAAAAGTTTCAGAGGGATAGCCATGTTAGTCTATAACTGGGAAAATGTAAAAAACAATTAATGGTCTTGCAGCACCTTAGAGACTAACCATCTTAGAGATGGTATCATGAGGTTTTGTGGAAGTGAGTTGTGCCCACAAAATCTCATGATACCATCTACATTTTTTGTTAGCCTCTAAGGTGCTGCAAGACTGTTTGTTTGTTTTTTTTATAAAGTTTTTGAATAGAGAAAACAAGGTGGGTGAAATAATATCTTTTACTGGGCAAGTCTTGTAATGCAAGCAGCACAATTTTTTACCCAGTGGAAATTGCTGTTTGCTGAACACTTTTGGAAATTGGTGTTACTTTAAGGCCTGATCCTGTAAAGTAAATGAAGCTACTCAATAGTGCAAATATTTGCAGGCTTTGGATCTTAAGGTATCAAAGTGGGGAGATGAATTATCATTGTGGATACACATCTTCCCTCCTTTATTGTTCATTTTATTCTTTCTTGAAATTGCAAGTTACTGAAAGAGATAGTCACAAAACAAATAAACACTGTCACTGGTAATCTCCATCCTGCTTTTACAGACAATTAAATGACCTCACAGGGAGGCTATGTGGCAAACAAAGGATTAGCGCTTATTGTATGTAAACAAAGGAGGAGGTGAATTGTGAGAAAGGCAGGGAAATAGTTTGTATATAAATATTCTGCTACCTATTGGACCTTTTGAGAGAACGGGTCATATTGTTATCTCAGACCATATTTGGATGGATCGGGGAATTTGCCCTGATTACAGGGCAGGGGGCCATAGACAGGCAGCTGCTATTTGTACCAATGGAGTTTACCTGTTCATGCTCCACTTGGGTGCCAATAGTAGCTTTGCCTGTCTAGGTTGGAAGTTTGTACAGTTAAAACCAACGGTTGCGGTATTGCCAATTGCAAGTGTTGAAACACTAACAGGCAGACCCCCAAAATAATGAGATTGGATAAAAGATCATGAGATTTGGAATTATTACATTTTGGGTTCTTTGTCTTCTGTTTGGAAGGCACATTCAGAGTTGTGATTTCAAGCTTTTTTTCTACAATCTGGAGAGAATGAAGCTTCCTTTAAAAAAAAAAAAAAGGAGATTGAAGGAAAAAGAAACAAATATTGTGAGATGTCATAAGATCGTGAGAGTTGATAACATTATGGCTGTATTTGGGATAAATTTTCAAGTCTCAAGAATACATGGATGGGGCATACACTCTTCTCAAATCTGTCTGTCAGGGCAATTTTGAGAGGGCCATGGGGTTGTAAATGCACAGAACATACAGGTTTGGGATTTGGAAGAATATTTGTTTCATTTTTGAGTGAAACATTTAGCACAGGGGACTCTTTAGTGTCTTGCTTAAATGAATTTATCTAATTGTCATGTATGTAGTTGTCATCTGTCTTTGCCACGCTTTTAATTGTTTTCTGCATTTGGTGTAAATTGGAGTTATTCCGTTGAATCATTCTGACTTGGCTTGATGTTTTTAGAACTGTGGGGCCTAATCCTGAAAACACTTAACTGTCTGACTGATTTCACCCATGTGATTTGTCCCACTGAATTCATGCTGCTTTTTTTTCTGCATTGAAGTAAGGATAGATTAGGTCTAAATAGTGTTGCCAACTTTCTAATTGCAGAAAACTGAACACCCTTGTCCTGCTCCCTGTCTCGCCCTTCTCTGAGGCATGGCTCCCCCTCTTGTTCCATTCCCCTCTCCCTCTGTTGCACACTCTCCCCCACACTCGCTCATTTTCACCAGGGGACAGGGGCTTGGGTGCAGGAGGGGGTGAGGACTCCCAGTGGGGGTGTGGGCTCTCAGGGAGGTCTAGAATGAGGGGTTCAGGATGCAGGAGGGGACTCCAGGTTGGGGCAGAGGTTTGGGGTGCAGGCTCTGAGGTGGGGATCAGGGATGAAAGGTCTGAGGTGCAGGAAGGGACTCCAAACTGGAGGGTGGAGCTAAGGGGCTTGGGCATGTGGGAGAGGGGCTTCGGGTTGAGGTAGGGGGTTAGGATATGGGAGGGTTTACAGACTGTGGGCCGGGAGTGTGGGTTCTGGGATGGAGCCAAAAATGAGAGATTCAAGGTACGGGAGGGGGCTCTGGGCTGGAGTAGGAGATTGGGGTGTAGGAAGGGGTGTAGAGAGAGGACTCTGGGTGGCACTTCTTGGGCAAGCTCCCCATAAGCAGTGACATGTCCCTTGGCTCCTAGGTGAAAGTGTGGCCAGGGAGTTCCCAGCCAATTACAGCTGTGGAGCCGGTGCTTGGGTTGGAGGTGGCATGTGGAGAACCCCTGGCCATCCCTCCACTTAGAAGCCCAAGGGTCATACTGCTTCTTCCAGGAGCTTCAAGGAGCTAAGTAGGGAGCCTGTCAGCCCCACCAACTGGATTTTTAACAGCCAGAGCCGAGCTGCCAGGGCCCCTTTTCAGTCAGATGTTCCAGTTGAAAACTAGACACCTGGCAACCCTACTAATGAACCCAGATTCTTATATGTATATATATTTATTATTATTTATTTATTAAATATCAGTGAGTAAAAACTGCACTTATGCACATACACAAGAACATTCCTTGTTTTTGCAACATCACAATTACTTCCTTACCTTGCAAGGATATTGTGAAGCTTAAAATATTTATAAAAGCACCTTAGAAGTCACTGGCTGAAAAGTGACACACATTTTTATATAATTATTTAAACAAATATATTTTATGAGTATAGTCCTATTTATAAATCATATTTCTATAGTCAAATATAGACTTCAAGTTTTTACAGCTTGATATTTGTAAAAACATCTTGAAAGTGTTTTTCATCCAGTGATCTCAAAGTGCTTTTACAAATATCAAGCTGTAAAAATATTTTACTGCTTAAAATATGTGTCTTAGTATCCAAATAGGACTACACATATGAACTCCTATTTATATAGAAATTATAGGGCCAGATTGTGCATAAGATAAACACAATGATACACAGTTAAGAAGCTCACAGTGCTTTTTCACTTACAAAGCCCAATTAGCCACTGCAGATAAAGTGCCAACTATTACACAACAAAGTTTGTGCACACATTTAACTTTATTTTCTTTTAAGGAGAATTGCGGCACCTCTCCAAGGTGAAACAAGGTATCCAATTTCGGATGCTACAGCTTCCAATCTGTTGGAAGGTGTTTTAAGGAATTCAAGAGAGATGCTGCTTCTGTTATGTTTTCCCCTTCCGTCTCAAGATAAAAACAGATTTTTTAGCTGCTTTAGGGGGGCTTGCAGTACTTCACTAGTTGTCATTTTCCTTGCAGTATTTCCTGCAGGGGCACTGAGTCCCGGTTACACCTCTCCTGAGACTGGAAGCTCAGAATTAAGTCTCTCTGCTGCTCCAGCAAGAATACAATGGAAGCTTGTCTAGGCTTTCTGGTGTTTTTTTTAAACGTGTGTGGCGTGATTGACAAGTCAGCCAGCCAACAGAAAGCGGCACCGAAGTTGGAGCTGTCCAATAGACATAAAAAGAGTGGCTGGGGGGAGGCTTTCTTTCCCTCCTGACTCCTTCTGTGGCTCTGCAGCGTGCTGAAGCGGCTCCTTCCAGACTGAACTCAGTTCAGCTAAACTTTCGGAGGGATTTTCCTGTGGGGTGCCTCCGGCTGCAGAGCGGCGTTGCAGGGCTCCTGCTAGAGGGAGGTGGAGGAGGTGCGCTTCCTGCATTCCTCTCATAGCACACTCGCACAATCCCAGCTGGAATCCAGGCTGGGGGGAGAGAGAGCGCCAGTCGGAAGAAGGAAAAGGGAAGAGAGACGCTGCTTTGCCTGGGGTTGATCTCCTTTTGCAGGATTGTCGCCTCCCCAGCCATGTTTTCCCATTAATGGGAGCTCAGCCCCTGAGGTCTGCGGGAGATCAGAAGCCTTTGGATTCTGGTTGCACTTCTTGCCTGCTTTTTGCACAGGGCAGCTTTGGAAACAGAAACACTTGGTGAGTGAGGGACATTGATTAAGAGCAGGAACTTCCATCCGAGGCCGGAATGCAGTGTCTGGATGGCCGCTTTCCCTCCCAGGGCAGAGGGGGACTGGAGTTTCCTGTGCGGTTCTGGGGCTGACCAGCAGAATTTGTACTTAGCCAATTGCACTAGGAAGGAGGAAACTTTTAAATGTCTCTTCTCCTTTTTGCCATTCTTAAATAAGCCACGTTCTTTCTCGCAGGGGAGCCAGGCCGCCGGCTCTGACTGCAGTTGGATTTTTAGACATCGATCTTTATTGCTTGTATTAAAAATCCTCCCAACACTCGAGCCACTGATGCGGTCCACATAATCCCCGGAAATCAAACCATTATTTTTTGCAGTTTTAAAAAGTCCACTCTCCGCTCGCTTGCTTTATCGACACGGAGGATGAAGGATTTGCAGTGAAAGCTCGCTGAAGTGCAACATCTCTGCCCTCTCCTGTGAAGCCAGCCTGTTAAATCGTGTGCGGTAAAAGCAAGACAGAGAATACCGTTGGCAGCAAGGCATCCTTTGTGTAGCTGACCCAAAGAGCTGCAAGTGTGCCGTCAGTTTGGGGGAAAAAGAAGAAAATCTTTTGGTCTCCAGCTCACCAGGAGGTAAGAGGAGTGTGGAGCTTGCATTATTTGTGATAGCAATGAACCGAGGTCCTAGGAATTCGATTTTGCTCTCCTGTCTTGTGCTAAGTTTCTTCGTCCATCGCTGTGGTGTCTGAGGACTTTGTGTCGTTATTTGAACCTTCACCTCCTGCAAATATTTAAGCTTAGCCTTGCAGAATTGTCTGAAAGGGCACCCATGACATTTTATTTGCCCTGGGTGACAGGACAAGGCTGGCTTTGCACGAGGCTCTAGTTAACAGCAGTGGTGTTTCTCGTTTTCTTCTACTTCTGTGGCAAAAGAAAAGTTACAACCTGAGTCTACATTTCAAGCTTTTCTGCTTTTATTTTACAGAGAAATATCCCGGGATCAGTGTATGTGTGTGCACGGGTGGTGTGTGTAATCGTGGCTTCCATACTTTATTGATTTTTTTGGTGCTTACATTGAAAGGTAGTTGTATATGAAGTGTTTAATTCAAGTGTTTTTTCTCTGTTGTGCTTATCGAATATAAAAAAAAGTGGTCACCAATGCCCAAAGCTAAGAGTGAGTCTGTATGAGTGCATAACAATGTATTATTTATTAAGCGTGGTTAATGAACTTGTCACTGTACTGAACTTATAGGTAGCGGGGAGCCTGAGGTGCCTCTTAGAATGAAACTTCCAAGTGAGATGAGCAGTTCTGTATGGGCATGCACAGAGAATGACTGGATGAAGGCCCAGTCTCATAACGCGGCAATGTACTTTTTGTTGCATGCTGTTTTCGTTAGTGAGGCTAGTGTTAATCCATAGTGCACATGCACTGCGGCTCAGCTATGAGAGCTGTTTCACTGTGCTTCTAATGTTTCTTTTCCCTCTTCTCTCGCGTTCATTTCCTCCAAAACTCTGTGTCATGGCTACAGAAGTCTCTGTGGGAATCTACCTGGGCTAGGACTGCTCTTATCCATGGAGGGCTTCTGTGTTCCATGTTGAAATGTGAAGTGTCTCCATAGGATGGTTCTGGCTGAGTATTCCCTGTTGCAGTTCCATATTCTTTTCCCTGAGGATAACACAGGAAATTCCAAGTTTTGGCTTGCAACATTTCCTTCACAATATCCCTTTCTTTCTGGAACAGCAACATGTGAAGGGGAATGAAGAGGCCTTGCTCTTCCACCACCATGGAATGGGCAATTGTCAGGATCCTTTAAATAGGCCTTGAATCTCTGCTTAGCTACCCCGTTGGCCCTTCATGTTAGTAGGCCTGGCTTTTCAAGGAAGCAGTAGCATTGATGGCTGACTGGAAATTCAGTTGGGGATCAGATGAGGGCTGGAGTAGGGAGAGGGAAAGGAAAGGGAAGCACACTGTGGCTGCTGATTTGCTCCACGTTTATCACCTCATTTATTTTGGAGACCAAGGCTCCCTACTCCTAGAGTCCTATGGCAGATCCCAAAGTATGCTAGAGAGTTGGTGTTGCGCCTGCTTTTCCAAAGTGGGAAGAGATGACATTTGCTCATGAAAATGGAGTGAAAAATATTGCCCTTTGCCATCCTGGCAGTCTACCGGCTGTGAGTTGAACCTGTGGTCCACATGTAATGTAGAATCTGAGATCTGAGGCACCTGACCATCCTCTTAATTTGAATGCATAATATCTCACTAGTATAACGTATACTTAAAAAGGTGGCTGATTTGGAAGTAGGTAAGGTCATAAGGATCACATTCCATAAGTTACTAGACCGGAATGCCTACATAAGGAATGTCTGTATGATCGATATGGAAGGAATTGGTAAGTATTTATACTTCTGCCCCACCACCTTCCAAAGAGACTATATAATGAAAGTGTCTTTGGAGGGTTGCCTTTTTACCACTTCTCTGTGCTGAAGTAGGTTATATGGTAACACTTGTGTGTACGTTATTGGTGAATTTCTGTGGAATTTCCACGGTGCTGTATATGCCATCCACATAAATAATCAAGGGCACTAATGTTTTTAAATGCAGAATAACTTACAATGCACAAGCACTTAAAGTTGGGTTTGATAGTTTATTTACTCATTATTACCTGGTAGGGATCTTTCCAGGATAAAGAGGAGTTATGATTGTAAATGAAGCACTGAAATACATTCTTTCAGATGGACCCTAACTGACACAAGCCATTTGCGTTGTAAAAGAATATTAAGACTTTCAGAACAGGAGTATAGAGAATTAAATCTTTTTCCTCTTCCCTACCCCTCTCCTATATAAACAGACTATTTTCTTTTGATATTTAATAGTAGGGCTATAGTATTTCACTGCCAAGAATTCTTTACAAAATGCTACTGAAATTGATGACTTTTAGGTTGCAAACTCTCACATCCCTTTTTTCTCTGCTAAACAGGTCTAGAAATAGCATGTTTCTCAATGGGGATGTCTTACTGGGTCATTGTGATCTGTATTTGTACAGTGCCAAGCACAAAATAAATAATAAAGTAAAACTTTCACATTTCACAACTTTCACAAAATAATAACAATTATGTAAAACTTCTAGTCCCCAATGAGTCTTCCATTTTTTTTTAAATTAGAAAATATTTGACATTGATTCAGGGCACTGATATCTTGAAACAAAATTAGTGATGCAATTTTGACGAAGAAATGTAGCGTTGAACGCGACATTCGAAAGAGGTAGACTTCTGATAATTTCCGATTCGACTGTCAACTTCTGTTGATTCTGTGAAACGAGGTGTACCGGTAGTTCGGAATAGGCACCCTAGTCCGAACTACCTAGTTCGAGCCCCGTGTAGCCGCGCTACACGGGGTTCGAAGCAGCGGGGATTTAAAAATGGCGGCTCCCCGCTTATGCTAATGAAGCCCGGGAAATTCAAATCCCGGGCTTCATTAGCAAGTGCGGTATGCATACATTACCCTCCTAGTTCGAACTAGGAGGGTAGTGTAGACATACCCTGGGGATGCTGAGAGCCACAGAACCAAACTGTAAACCATAATGGAAACTTCTTCAAGGCAGGTTTGGCCCATCTTGTAGTTACTTTAGATCTTCTATAGCCAGCTTGTTCACAGCAAGTGCTCTGTTGGTGGTCAGGATAAATGTTATACAGGTATCTTAAAGGCCAATGTGAAGTCACGGGGCATATCTCCTAGTGACCTGGAAATCATAGCACAGGACGGATTGTTCTGATAGCAAACTTTTGTGCAGGCTCTCAAACATTTTTAAAGTCATCATACTCAGACATTACAAGAAAAGTGTAGGATCTGAAAAGAGTACACCACGCACACATGGCGGGTTTTTAATGTGACATCTGTAATGAGGATGGTAAGAAACGAGTATTTTGCTAATTATGCAGTCGATAAAATTTGTATCGACTACATGGTTAGTTAGTAAGGGGAGCCACTCTGCTGAGCCGCAGTGGGGGTACTTCTCAGAGCCGGTGAGATGGGACTGAGTAGTCTCAGCTTGCGCTGACTCTGGGATTGCTGTGCCTTTGCCTTTTAAATATAGTAAGAGCCTAGCAGCTCCTACTACATTTAAAAGGCAGAGGCGCAGCAGTCCTGGACCAGTGTGAGCTGGGACTGCTCAGTCCCAGCTCACGCTGGGTCCAGCAGCCCCTGTTCGTGGCGGCCCAGACTGACCGTGGACAGGGGCTGCTCCGGAACTAGCCCCTATTTGCGGTGGCTGGGGCTGGCTGTGGGCAGGGGCTGCTGCCGGAGCAACCTCCCCTACTTTCTCTGCCCCCGCTGCCTCTGATAGAGGCAGCATGATGGAGGGGGGAGAAGTGGCACTGCGGAGCCGGTGCTGTGGGGAATAGGCTTTTAAGCCGGCTTCCCCCAGCACCAGCTTCCCCCCCCACCCCATGCTGCCTCTCATACAGAGGCAGCATGGGTGGGCGGAAGTGAGGAGTTGAGTACTCCACCTGAATGTCCAATAAGCTTAGTCTTATCAGGTAGTCAAGTAGTTGAGAATTCACTTACATCCCTAATCTAGAATTGGATTTGCTGATGGATGATTGGCTTTGTCGCTCACCAATGGCATCATAGAAGATGAGATCCATTGATTAACGGCTCAGTCCATATTTTCTTGGGTGGCCTTTTGTCTGTTCCTTGGATTTGCTTTCTCCCCTGTGGGTCATTATCACTTTAGGGGTTGAGCTTTTCCACAAGGTGCTGAATTCCTCGCCCCTCCTCCCAATATTAATTTATTCAGCTGAAAACTATCTTTAGATCAGTGATACTCAGACTGAGGCCGAGGAGCTGCAAGTGTTTCTTTAATGTGTCTCCTACAGCTTTTAGCAGCACATGATAGTAAAACACTGTGATTTAATTATTAACCAATCACGATGCTTTTACTATGTTACTGATCATTTGTAGTTGATAAAATGATAATAGTTGGTCACTTCAGTCATTTTGCTGTGAGGAAAATATAGTAAAGGAAACAATGAATTCACACTACATGTAGCTCTTTGGGGTAATGCTGATTGCTAATTTGGCTCCTGAACCACTGAGTAATTTGGCTCCTGAACCACTGAAGGTCTGAGTATCACTGCTTTAGGTCATTGTCTTTTACAAGAGAGGTGGCAAATGGCTTTCTTAGGAATCCAAATTGGTGGCATGGTCCACTAACTTGTTAAGTTCTATTCAGAGAAAAAGAGCGCGTGTTCCAAAGCCGTTTTGGAATGCAGGGCCAGCCACATAGCATGACTACTGCATACTCAGTGCTATGCCTATAGCTTCAGTACTTGTAAAAGTATTTGGTTCATGCTTCAAGTATCTCTAGTCTAGATTTTCCACTTAGATGGACAATTTGTCCTTATGAAAATGTTGCAGTTAAGTGTATTAGAAGACACCATAAACACATAATATTTCTGTAATGTTTCATATAACTCAGCCTTGCAAAACTGTCATGAAACTTCAACAACTCAGGCAAAGATCTCTCAGCACCAATGCAATGACAGGAGACAATAAAAGCAAAAGAATCGTAAGACCAATTACAGTTTAAGTCTACAGCATAATATTTACTTTTCTTGTCTGTTAAACCCCTCCAAGCGAGTGGAGCTCTGCATTTCTTTAGACACCCAGACATATTTTTTAAATAATTTATTAAATCTTACCTTTATGAATGTGTTGTGTGTATTTATAGCCATGGAAGTGTGAATCAGACAATTGATTTTTGTGAGAGATCAGTGAACGAGGAATGTATGAATAGTTTTGATCTGGTAGAGTGAAAAATAAATAAATAAACAAGCAACCGTTTCACTTTGCAGTGGAGAAATATAGACTGCCTTGCAGTTTGTTTTTAAAATGGTATATTTGCTGTGGTGATTTTAGGTGAATGAGGCCTGTGTGCTGGAATCTTGCACAGTGATGTAGTGGAGGGAAGTCAGTGCTAATCCACCTGTAATAAAAATCTAATATGGCATGTTGTGGAGGGCAAATCTTATACCATTTTGGTGATGAAAATGTAATTGCCTTCTCCCTGTTTATGAGCAGCCAGCTCTTCACCCATTTTCTTTCACGGTCCACAGACTTGCTCTGCATTTGCTGTCCTGTAGAGAATGCTCAGAAACAGGCACTGCCATATAGTGCCTCTGGATCCTTTTTATTTTTTTACTTCTATTTCCCAGGATGACTTGTGTTAAATTAACCTCTGAATAGCAAACTTATGGTTAAAATACTTTCTGAGGTTCTGAATCATTAATGACTCATGCATATAAGCTTAAATTACAGTTATATTTTAGAACAAAGTATGTGAAAATTGTGGAGTGCTTGGATTATTTTGGGGTTGTTTTCCCTGCAACTGCTGTTAATGCATATACAGCCGATCCCCGAGATGCGAATGGTCGACTTAAGACAGTTTGCAGTTACGACCGAAGCTGTCGTAAGTGGCAGATCCTGAGTTACGAACACTTGGTCCAATTGCTTGGTCCGTAGCCGGTTCATAAGTCGGGAAGAGGCTGTAATACACTAGTGGTGGCTAGCACATAAACCTAGGACATTGCTTATACTAGACAGGTATACTAATTTGACTAAGTTGATTTAAAAATCTGCCTAGTCAAACTGGTGCAAGCCCTGAATATGATGACACTTAAATCAGTTTAACTCTCGGTTTATGTTGTGTTGGTAAATTACAGACCTAAATTAAATGGATATAAGCCAGGTGTAATATGATTTAAAAGACTCTTCATCAGTATTTGCAGTCTTTGTACCAAATTGATTTTAACAACCATTTCTGGTTAAACTAGTGCAAATTTCGTGTATAACCAAGTCTCCAATTTCCTGTGTCCTTTAGCAAAGTCATCTAGGCCAGATCTGTGTTTAAATGTTTTTTTATTATAACTAAACTGGCAAAAAAACCTAGTGTATATGCAACCTCTACTGGCAAACAAATCTTTTGCCAACACAGCTTATACTAGTTCCCTGTTCGAAATAAGTTTACAAGTAAAAGCAAGTATTACAATTGCATCCTTTCTAGGGCTTTTAAGAACATTACTATATATTGTCAAAAATATCACTCCCCTAACTGGCAAAATATGGGCAAAATATAGGGAATTAATTCTATGCTAACATCAGGCCATGGTAAAGTTTTTTGCCCCCTTAACCACTACCAGTTTTTATTAATATTAGAGATCTGCGCTAGCTTTTTTTTTGCTTTTTGCCATGCTATACCTGACCTATCAAGAAAAACTACCTTAGAATAACATATAACATAAATGTGTGGCTAGATAATACATGTCCGTGGCCATTGTGTCATATTGTAGGAAGGAATTCTGCTTTTTAAAATGTGGAACTCGATTCTGACCTTTTTATTCAATGCACAACTTAACATTTTGATCCTATTTATAGGAACAGATGAACGGCCCTAAATGCTTTGCTCAGTCTTGATAATGCAGGTGAAACTGATTTATGGATTTGAAGATTTTATTTTGACCTCAAGTGGTTTTCATTATCTGAAAATCCAAAAGAAAGGCCTGGACTAAATCAGCAAAGGAAGGGAGAAACCACACAATGAAATGAAAATGACGCTGATGCATACTTGGGATATTTGTGGGATGGGGCTGCTGACAACAGAAGCCTGAGTACAAGCTGCAGTAAGGAGTAAAGTGTCTATAAAAAAACCCCCAAAAACTAAATGTTGAATTCAAAAAGCTGTTTGAGTTTGACAATTCACCAGACCGCTCTGAAAAATTGAAGAATTATTGAAATCAGTAAAGTTCAACAAGAATGAATCTGGCCCAATATATATTTGCAAAACGGCACCAATAACCTTATTGTGGTGTAAGACCTGGTATTAGAAAACTTGCACCAGTTGAACAAAATCGATTCAATATGGATCTAGTTAAACCATGCAAACATCTATGGTAAAATTCCTATTGACTTCAGAGTAATCAGGATTTTGCTCTAGATGTACAGGAATTGCTATGTCGCTTGCTAAACAGTAGTCTCCAGAGTACAGGGCGTCACCACTATAAGTCGCTCCAGTATATGTCCCCTCCACACTAAAGTTGTTGATGCTTATAGGAACTGATGTGTTCTAAGTCTTCCTGTTCCCTGTCGTACAAAAAAACCCAAACCAATTTGCACAAATGCAAGTCAGCCGCAGGAAAAAAATTCCCCTCTTTAAGTTGTTTTGCTATAAGTCCCAAGTTTTTTTGGAACGTATCTTGGATTTCTAGCGAGGACAGCTTGTACATTGCTACAGCTGTGTCGGAGCACACTGCAGCACAAAACAGTATAGGACAAGAAGTGAAGAATATCATATCCCCTGGAAACAGCTGGATAAATTTTAACTCTATAGATCTTCCATTTCGACCAAGACAACAGGCTATACCTTTATCTGTTTGAGCAATGCTACTGAGTTTGGGTTTCCAGTATTGCTGGACAACCTTTGAATCCCTTATCACACCCTTTTTACTGAAATATTTAAACTCAAGTCCAGGAAACATTTCCATTTATACTGGGTTTTGGAAAAGCATTTCCTGCTTCCATTTTAAAACAACTAACGTTAATTATACTGGGCTAAAATTACTTGATCGAGTCCCTCTAAGGAAACTGATATTTTGTGATGGAAAAACAGGAATTGGGAGTAGAGGTGAAGTCTTTTACCTCTCTTTCGATCAGGCTCCTCAGCAGCCTGTTGCACTTACTGATAATATCACTCAACTTTTATTAGGTTAATTTTTTGTAGAGTTTTCACTCAGTACTTTCTGTTCAGGCTTGCTGAGGCTTTTCTTTATTTCACCCTGACCCACTTCCAGTGTGGTGGGGCTGTAAGGGAAGATATTGAGCCATTTTCATCAAAGTGATACAGTTCTTGCCAAGAGTGTATTTGCAAGTTGTGTCAGTTATTAGAACTATGTTCCATCTACCTAGGCCTAGGTCTGTGAGCCCCTCCCTCGCTGCAGTATTAGAATGCCTGATGATCTAACGCTAAAAGAGCGTGTGTAATTTGTATGATTCCAGGTGGCATTACTTCTTCTTTTTAGCTAAAAGGAGGAAGTTTTCCTCTTTTGTGTGGTGACTCTGTCTCTGTGGTATGAAGATGTGTAATGCTGGCACTGATGCATGCACCTGCTGGGTGCCACACCTGCAAGATCACCTGAGACACAGTCAGCAAACACAAGCAACTGAGAAAGGGATAATTGAATCCCAGATAGGGAAGCATGTTAGGTAACCAGTTTTCTTTGATGTCATTTACCTGGGGGCACTGTACTTTGAAATGTATTTGGTAACAATTGTGCTCTGTTCAAATGCAAGGGTAAAATATTATCAGAACTCTGAGGATTGGAGCATGCCTGTCCCTGGGGTTTTAAGTGTTGGAGACAGCGGGCATGCACACCTATAAAACCTTTATTCTCAAGGGCAATTCTTCTCCTCCATATTCTTATTTCTCTTCCTTGGAAAGGGTTGGAATATAGGTAAGAATGTTTAGTTATGACCTGCGTCAGGAGTGCCGGAACCTTGGCAGAAGAAGGGAGCCCCCAAAGCACTGCTCCTTCTGTGGTCCCATGCCCTGCTGCTCCTCCTCCACCTGACGCCCTACCCCCTTGCCAGCCTGGAAGGTGGAGCTGGGCCATGACAAACCTAGGAACCCTTCAATTATCCTTTGTCCTTGCTAGCTGGGGTGCACCACCCAGGGCAGGTGAAGGGCCCAGGGCAACGCCTCAGGGGGACGAGGATTCGGGTGCAGGACACTGAGAGGGGCCCACCCCAGGAAGAGACTGGCGCTATAGGCAGGAGTACAGCTTTGTGGCGGTGGAGCGGATCATCCTCTCTCCCACAAAGCACAGCACCTGCCTGTGCTGCTCCGCACTTGCTCAAGCCTTGTAATTTGTCCCCAAACTATACCAGAGTTAAAAATGGGGGACTGTGGTTCCCTGATCCCTGCTGTTCTGGCCCATCACCTACCTCACTCGCTGAACAGCTTTCTGCCCTCACTCTCATGAACCCGACATTTCCAGCCCCTTCAAAGGGTGTGCGTGCATGTGCAGTAACTGCATTTCTGAGCAGTCTGCTTGTAAGGGCTACTCCTGAATCAGAGATTGCAGGACTGGGACCGTATCCAGGCTGCCTGCTGAGGGCAAGCTTGCTTTCTCTGCTATAGATGACTCTGAATGTGAGCTACTCTGTGCTTTTCCCCAGTCCTGTCTAAGGTATCTATTATGCGTCAGGGTCCCCCTTCATTTAAGCACTTCTCGAGACATCTTTTGGTTTCTGACACAGTCCAAGCCCCTCATCTTCATGCTAAATATCTCCTCACCTTTCTTCTGGAGCCAACAGAGTTCTCTGAGATCACAGAACTTTTCAACTGGCTGTGAAAGCGTAGTTGGCAGAGAACCAAATGGTATCTGCTCCTGCTAGCATGGGGTCTGGGTGGGAGAGAGGAGGAGGATCTGCATCTCTAAAGAAATAGACCACGACACCAGCCAGCAAAGCCATTAGACTCACTTGGAAATGCTCTTATTCTCCACTTTGAAGTGGCTGGATATATGGAACTTCTGAATCCATAAAGACATTGGATTATGTTTTATTTGTATGGATGGTATAGGGCTGAATAAAACTGAATGTGCTTAACTGTACTTCAGCCCTTGGGAAGAGGAGGTGAACCTGTTCTTATCCCTCCTGATACGCTAGTTAATTAGCTTCTTGGCTAAGCAGTAATGCAGGGCAAGTGTGTACAGGCTGCATACATAGGGAATCTTACATTCCACTTACTTTCGCAAGCAGAAATGAGACACGTCCATTTACCTGTGTTGTTCTTAGTGCTGCAGTCTCTCCACACAGGGTAATATGTAGCTATGCCATTGTAGCCACTCTTCAAGAGTGGGTGAGTATTTCACTTATCTGCTTATTTTCATAATGCAGGCAGAAATGTGAGTGAAGAACTGAAAATACACTGCTGTGTTTCCTGATAACCAAGCCCTGTGATCATTTTAAATTCTGCACTAAATCTGAGTGAAATGAGTGATGGACAAGGAACTCCTAGGATATAATAGTTTGGTCTTTTGAGGCGGGAGCCAGTGTGTAACCTGCAACGGGAGGCTGGGCCTGCTGTAAAGAGGGGTTGCTCTGACCGGAGCAGGTCCCCATGGAGCTGGAACAGCCTCCTGCCAGGGGCAGGAGGGGAATTGCTCCAGCCCCTGCCGGTTAACCGGGCCCAGTAAACATTACCCATTTTGGGTGATGCTTATAAGTTAGCTGGTTAACCGGTTAACCTTTCACATCCCGAGTGTGAGCTGCTCCATTCATCTTGATGGTAAAACTGAAACCTAAAGCTGACTATTTAAGTGGCAGCATCAATTATTTCACTGCCAATCATTTTGTAATAGCTACCATATAACGTGATCATGCCCAAACTCCAGCCTACCATGCCTTGCCAGTTGCCAAAACCTTCAGCTTCCCCTTGGCAATTTGCAGTACCCTTCTGTATTTTCAATACAGAAACCTTTGGCATACTGAAAACTGAAAATATTGGGAGTGCATACCTAGGATTTAGAATCCCAACAAATAACACACAAACTTCAGTCCTGATTGTACTGATCATTGACATGTTTAATTACATAAAACCCACTATTTAAATTGATCTGCTATAGAATTTCCAGCATTCTGCATACAAGCACTGCAGAATCCAGGGATCTTGCCACAGAAGCAAGTTGCACAAAGCCCTCTTTGTGAGTGATAATTAAATAAGGTGTAGCTAACAAAGTTGGGCTAGCAGTAACGTTGCTAGCAACTTAAGTTTCAAGAAAGCAGGATCAATTGGCTAAAGCATTCCTATAGTATAACTGGATTTGTCTCATGTCCTGGTTTTCCAGGGATGGTTCCTAATTTGCACCAAAAGTACAGGCCAATTATGTAGTGTTCCTTAATCACACTGGTAGGGTTGTTTTTTTTGTAGTGGAATGTCGTCTTGTTTGTTCTATTGCTTCAATGCAAGAAGTTAGAGTTGTGTGATGTAAGAGGGTGTGTGTGAAATAACTATGGTCGTACTTAGTACTTTTCTGCTTCAGGAATATTAGAGGACATTAGATTGAACTGTTCCATTGAGAAATCTTTTACACTGAGAAACAGGATTTATGGAATTTGCCCTCAAACTACATTGTTTTTTAACGAGAAGATAAAATCCACATTTGCCCACTTAACACCAAAGAGGTACTGTAGTTGGGTGGAAAGATAGCATCATATTACAGGATAAAAGCCTTTGTGTGCTCTCATAAAAAAGGTTGCGTAGGGTGACTTTGTAAAAAGTGAATAAATTATGATGTTGGTATGAACAAGACTAAAGATCCTTGAACCTTACATTGTGCAGTACTGGAAAAGAAGCTGCAAATTATTCTAGTTATCTGCTATCTTAAAGCCTGGGTTTAAAGGATCTCTTGCTGCATATTTTTAGCAGCTGTTTTCAATATATCCCTCTCAAGTTAAGTCACTTGTTAAGAATTTGACACTAGGTGTTAGTTCTTAGCCACCATCTTGCATGTAGCACACCAGACAACAGAGGCTTGTTCCATAGTTAGATATTGTTCATGTGTACTGAAATTGCTGCAGACACTCTAATTAGTTAACTTACGGATCTGAGATCATTTCTTTGGGTGTGGATGGGCACCATAATAAAACGGAGACAGACGTATTCATGTCTGCATTCTTTCATTGCATCTGCTGACTTTATATTTTGCAACATTCCAGGAAATCATGTTAAATTACATATTTCAGTGACTAATTTTGGGTTTTTTTTTGCTTGTTTTTGTTTTGTTTTGTTTTGTTATAATTGTCCATTCTTAAAATATGTGCATAGTTTATATACAACTGTGTTCCACTTCCTTTGCATTGATTCACTCCCTCTTCAGAGAACCTTGTTCTAAGGATGTTAAGGAACGGGTATTTTGCTGATTGTATAGTTGATGCAATTTGTATCAACAACACGATTAGTTAATAAGGGGAGCCTTGCTCCAGGACCGCTGCGCCTCTGCATTTTAAATGTACAGCCGCTCCCCGAGTTGCGAACGGTCGAGTTACGATCGTTCGCACTTACAACCAAAGCTCCCATAGAGTGGTCGTAAAGGCGGTTCCCGAGTTACGAACGCGACCCGCGGTTACGAACAGTGTGGTCACGTGTAACTCAGTGGGGTCCGAGTTATGAACAGATAGAGTTACGGCCAAGTGTTTAGTCCGTAACTCGTTCGTAACTCGAAGAGAGGCTGTAGTAAGAGCTTGGTGGGCAGGGACCCCCCATGTATAGGGACTGCTGCTGGAGCAGCCTTCCCTACCCCCAGCTCGCTGCCTCTATTAGAGGCGGGGGGGAGAGGTGGCTGGAGGTGGCACCGCCCCCAGCATGAGCTCCTCCTTTTAGCCTCTCATACAAAGGCTGCAAAAGGGCGGGGGAAGGGGAAGCAAGTAGTTGAGTACAGCCAGTCCCCAAGATACGAACGAGCTATGGACCAAACACTTGGCCATAACTTGAAGTGTTTGTAAGTCGAACCCCATTGATTTACATGCGACTGCGCTGTTCGTAAATGTGGGTCGTGTTTGTAACTCAGGGACTGCCTTTACAACCGCTTAATAGAAGGTTTGGTCATACATGCGAACGGTCATAAATCGCCTGTTCGTAACTCGGGGATCGGCTGTACTCTACTCGACTACCCAATAAGCTTATGTGCATGCTTATCAGATAGTTGAATAGTCAACTTACATCCGTCCTTACCTCATTCAGTAGTAGAGTTAACATCCATCTTTGAGAGATTCAAGAATACACCCAGGAATTTATGTTTAACTTAATCTCTGTTTTTGCGGGGGGGGGGGGGGAAATTTGTATATAGACATAGATATAGAAGTTTGATCTAATTTTTGTCTACCTCTAGTATCTGAGGGTATGTCTACACTACCCTCCTAATTCGAACTAGGAGGGTAATGTAAGCATACCGCACTTGCAAATGAAGCCCGGGATTTGAATTTCCCGGGCTTCATTTGCATGGAATGAGGAGTACAGCTAGTTCGGATTAGGTTTCCTAATCCGAACTAGCTACTCCGTGCCGCGTGTAGCCGCGCGGCACGGGGTTCAAACTAGCCGGGATTTAAAAATGGCGGCGCCCGGTTTATGCAAATGAAGCCCGGGAAATTCAAATTCCGGGCTTCATTTGCAAGTGCAGTATGCCTACATTACCCCGCTAGTTCGAACTAGCGGGGTAGTGTAGACATACCCAAAGATATTAAAATATTTTAATTGCCTTTCATCCTAAAAGGCAAAGGATGATGCTAAAGACCAGGATTTGGGAGGTAGCTCTGGATTCTGCCTTATACGTCTATGGCAACTGTTCCTCATTTTTCCCATCTAAAAATTGGGATAATTCTTAACTTGCCTCATAGGGATGTTATGATGCCTAATTCGTTAATGTTTGTAAAGTGCTTTGAGAACTTCTAATGCAAGGTAATATATTTATTATTGACGTATTTATACAGTACTACTGAAAGACAGCCAATAAGGCATCTTCAGCAGTGTAGCTTTCATTCCTACCAAAAAGGAAACCAGTGGATTTAAATAATTAGGGAATTTTTATCACCACTTTTCTTGGAGGCACAAAAAAGAGAGAGCATAATTAGATGACAGTTGTTCTCAAAGCAGAAAAACTAATGATTAAGAAGTGTCTGGGGTTGGGTGTTAATAGGATTTGTTCATCTCAAGGGAACCAAAATTCATAGGTTCAGGAGAAGTTGAAAGTAGGTGAAGGGTTGGGGAGCATGGCATATTGATCAAGTTTTGTAACTCCTGGTGTCCTCACTGCTAGTTAAAATGTTCTCTCTTTTTCAGATTTTTTGGGGAGGATTGAAGAGAGCCTCAAGTGAGCCCAATTACTGAAAGGACTGAAACCATTTCTGAGTGGAGATTTTGGACCTTCAGGAGGAAGGCCAGGTGTCCCCCCCCCTCATGTATCAGAATTGCTACACCTGGCTGAGGAAGTCAAAGTGACAGAAATAAGGTACAAGCCATAGAAGATATGATTTCAAAGGAGTATCATTCCAGTGCATGTGTTGGTATCTAAATTTTTTATGGAATAGGGCATGTTCTGATTTTCTCTCTAGAAACTTCTCTCTTGACAGTCCAGTAAAACTCCAATAGTCCGGCATCCAATAGTCCAGCACTCCTGATAGTCCGGCATCAAAATGGCAAGAGCATAGTGAGTGAGCTTCAGCAAAAAATGAGTCATAAGGTAACAGCAGCAGCAGCTGAACTGAGCAAAAAGGGTAAAAAAGGCTTAAAAAAAGTAAAACATTACAGTATGCAGTATACAGTATGTACAATAAAAAGGGTTAAGAACACTTTATATACAGTATATAATGTATACAGTGTGTGTGTGTGTGTGTGTGTGTATATATATATATATATATATATATATATATATATATATATATATATATATATATAAAAATATAAATAAAACCAGCTTATAGTACCTCCTGATATGGCTGATAAATGTCGTCTGTAAGCTGTCATGACAGAATAGGAGTTAAGACACAGAATAAAGAGACTTCATAAGAATCCGGAGACCTTATTTCTATCCCTGGCTCTGTCACAGACTGTGGCACTTGGGGCAAGCAACTTTTTGCTCACATTTTCAAAAATGACCCTGGATTTGGAGTGCATCAAGTCTTGCATGCCCAGTCTGGGGCGTATTAGGTTTATTTTTCAGAATAGTTGAATACTTGCAACTCTGACGGGAGATTTAGTGGCTTTGTCCCCTGTATCACCACTTTGGCTCACTGACCATCAAGCTCCTATTTAGTATGTATTTGTTATTGATCTATGAGTTTAAGTGACACTCGTTATGTTTTTCCTTTCAATTTCAGACTCGTACTCAGAGTCTGGATTTTGTAGACCTCAGTCTGATGACCCTTTCCCTCCCCTCCATAGTTGTGTGGTTACAACTGATGTCATTTAGGCATCTAACTACTTTATTATGCTTGTGTGTCAGGAGTTTAGATGTTTAAGTAAAATCACATAAACCAATATTTAGTGGGTAAAAAAGGGAAACTGGGCTTTACAATTCTGCCCCCAAACCTATAACAATTATCTAGTCAGATGTTCATTTGTTTACTGTAAACTACCTAAGTGATGGGTATTCTCCTTTTTCACTCTTAAGCATATATATCTTGTTTTTTCCTTAAATTTAACCAATTATTTTCTTCTTGGTCCTTGATTATGATTCCCATTTCTGCCATGTAATTTACCATTGGCAGGAATTAGTATACTGTGGACAGGACTTGGACATTTTTACCACCATGTTGTGAATTATAGATCATGAAAAGCCTTCCTGTTTGGGTCATTCAGTCCACAGCCTGGTTACCTTCAGTCACTGGAGGCTTCGCCACGTTATCACACAGGTGTCTGATGGCCTTAATGATCCTTATTGTTAAGAAATCCCTTTTAATCTGTTTTATAGGTTTTTTTTTCAGTTTCAAACCATTGCTCCTAAATTGTCCCTTCCTTGATCCACTAAAGAACTACTAACCATATCTCCTCCCCTTAGGTCTAGGGCAGCTTTTGCATTCCACCCCAAAGGAACCACAGTTTGAGATGAGGAATTCAGAAGAGCAAACAGCTACGACAGTTCTACAGCGTCTGCTGCAGGAGCAGCTCAGATACGGAAACCCAAATGACAACCGCAACCTCCTTGCTTTACATCAACAAGCCACAGGGAATGCACCCCCTTTCAACAGCAGTGGGAGTCCAGGGTCTCAGAACGAAGGGCTGAGCACCCAGGACCATCAGCTTGTGACTCATGCTGCCCGCCAAGAGCCCCAGGGCCAGGAGATTCAAGTGGACAATAGCATCATGGAAAAGCAGCTTTCTCCAAGACTTCAGAACAGTGAAGACCTCCCAACGTACGAAGAAGCTAAAGTCCAGTCACAGTATTTCCGGGGCCAGCAGCATGCTAGCGTTGGGGCAGCATTTTATGTGACGGGAGTAACCAATCAAAAGATGAGGACTGAAGGGCGGCCTACGGTTCAGCGAGTGAACCCTGGGAAAGTCCATCAGGATGAAGGACTTAAGGACCTCAAGCAAGGACACGTTCGCTCTCTCAGTGAGAGGCTGATGCAGCTGTCATTGGCCACTAGCGGCGTCAAAGCCCATGCGCCCGTCACCAGTGCGCCACTTTCCCCCCCGCAGCCAAATGACCTGTACAAAAACTCGAGTTCCAATGATTTCTATAAAAACTCAGTGCCCACGCCGCCCCAGCCAAATCTGAAAGTGATAGAGCACCGGGGCCCTCCGCCAGAGTATCCTTTCAAAAACATGTCCACCCCACCCATGAACTGCAAACCTCAGGACCCTGGGCATTTCTATAGTGATCATCGCATGAGCCAGCAGAGTCGATCCGATGGGCCTATGATGAGATATCAGCATCCTCCTGATTATGGATCAGTCAGGTGAGTGGCCTCTTAACTGCTTAGTCACCTTCCCAGCTCTGTGGTTTTTATCTTTGTAAGAAGCAAAAAAGGGGCAAAACTCTCCCTTCCCCCCCCCAGTACAGGTTGAGTTTTTATGATGATCCCAGCTCTATTAAGCTATAGCTGTAGTATGGAAGGACTGTAGGCTGAGCATTAGGGGTTAGGGTCCTTGCAATAATAGCCTAACACTGTTAAATATAGTTTAATATTGCAGCATAGATGGGTCCACACTGAGTTCTAACCTACTTCCTGAGTCCTGCAACAGCTCTGCCAAACAGCCAAAGCTGCATGATTCACTGTTGAAACATTCAATCTCTTGCTTTAGCTGGATCTGCCAGGACAATAGACTATCAGGGTATAGACCACGCCTTAATGTCTTCATATCAGATCACTTAGGAAAGGGGAAAGTGCACCAACCCAGACTTGTTTGTTTATCACTGCAACCATTATTTCCTCCTGAATTATTGAGATCCTGGCCTACTCTGGTTTGCTCTAGTTCAGTTGCTAGGTCTGATCTGGGGGCAAATACTGATATCCAGGGAACGGTTGCCAACTCTGATTCAAGCTATTCTGGGAGTTTTTCCGAGCATGCCATAATACCATTTTCTTTATCTCATTAAAATCTCCCAGTTTGCTTTTAGTAGTTACTGGGAGATTGGTTCCAATTCTCACTGACTCTAGGATAGGGATGTAAGTGACTAGCTGCTCCACCCCTTGCTGCCCCTATCAGAGGCAGCAAGTGGGCAGGGCAGCCAGCTTAAAAGCCGGTTTACCCCAACACTGTCTTTGCAGGAGCCAGGGAAGGTAGGGGGGCAGGCGGACCAGGCGCGAGCTGGGAATCCGCTAATTCCTGGCTCGCGCCCAGTCCCAGATGCAACACCTCTGCTTTTTAAATGTATTAAGAGCCTGCCAGTGCTTAATACATTTAAAAATCAGAAGCACAGCACAAGCTGTGGGAATCCGCTGTCCCGGCTCGTGCTGGTTCCCCCCTCTCCTCCCCCACTGGGTCCCTACCAGGGATGTTAAATATCGGTTAAATGAATAGCTGAGTAACCTCATGAAATCTTATTGGTTGGTCTTCTATTCTATAGTCCCTGGGGGCGGGGCCAGCAGCCAGTATTGGCAGGCTCTTAATACATTTAAAAGGCTGGTGCGCAGTGAGGGGACCTTGCCTGAGTGGGAAATCAGCTGGCCTGCCAGCTCTTAATACGTTTAAAAGGCAGAGCTGCAAAGAGGTTAGCTCCTCGGGCTGGGAGCTAACCCTGCTGCAGCTCCCCCGCTTATTGATTAAACTAAATTTAACATCCCTACTCCAGGACAATCCTGGAGGATTGGCAACCTTTCCGGGTGGGAGGAACAGATCGAGTTTATTAAACTGGAATATAGCCTGGCTCTAATGGACCTTTTCTTTTGTCCGACCCAGCTGGGGTGGGCGGTCAGATTTCTCCCTTATATCAAGTAGAAGCCCTCTTACAATGTTTTAAGCTAGTGGACATCAGTATAATAATTTCTGCCTTGCTTGGTGGCTGGAAAATGTTCTAAAACAGCAACATGAGGTCAGTGAAGTATTACAAAGGTAGGCAGAGGAGGCTGTGTGTATTTGTGTCTAAAAAGTGGGGGAGGAAGAGGAAGAGAAAAGCCAATGTTTTTGGAATAGATTCAGAGTTCTGAAGAATCTGAATCTACCTGGATCCTTTCCAGCCACATTGGAAGCTATTTTCAGGCTTTGTTTGCCATTGTTTGTGCTCCAAAATGCTTTCTGTAGCAATTGGGCCTGGTGAGAAGGCTCTTTGATCTGCCTACATAAATCTGCTATAGATTTGAGAGAGTTTGTGCATCTGTGTGTCTGTCTGTGAGTCTGTTTGTTCAAGAACGCCTCCTAAAACAGTAAGAGCTAGGATCACCACATTTGCTATGCAGCTTCCCCTTATCATAGCTTAAAGCAAGGTGAGGGCTGGGTTGTGCCAGAAATGCCATGTTTCTCATCAGACAGAAGGGAGGGTTGTGATAGCACAGACAGTTATATTCTTGAATGACCATGGGGGGGGGGGGGGGGCAGCAAGTGTTACATCTCTGGGGAGCAGCTAATAGCAAAGATATTTTCGCTCACCACCCTGGGTTGGCCTCAAGGACCAGCTGACAGTTGCCCTTGCGTCTGTCATTAGCCCCATCTCTCCTGGGCCTCCCCGCCTCACAACCTCCTTTCCTGACTCATGCACCCCACCCTCTGCCCTGAGCTGTTCCTTATCCCCTAACCCTGAATCCTGCACATCCTGAGCCCCTTCTCATTCTCCAAATCCTGAATCCTGCTCCCCTCACACCTTCAGCCCCCTACCATGAGCCCCCCACATCTCCAAACCCCTGCATTGACTCCTGCACCCCCCCCCCCCCCCCACACACACCGAGCCTCTGCCCTGAAGTACCCAAGCAACACCGGGTATATCTTCTAATAATAAATGTCAGGAGAGGAGGGGTTTTTGTTTGTTTGTTTGTTTTTCATGTGGCGAATGACTGGAGAAGTTGGTTGTGAATGGGCCACACATTTCTATCAAAGCTGAAAAGGTCAAGAAATCTTTAACAGTTATTCCCTCACCATAAATATTCTTAGGCCAAGTTTATGCTACGGAAGGAAGTTGAACTCACGTATGAAATTCCACCTACATGAATAAAATATTAGCTTGACTTACTGGGACATCCCCAGAGTGGGAGGTTGACTTCCCTTACTCCTTACAACCCGGTGGAGTACCAGAATCAAGGGGCATAATTAGTGGTTGATTTATCAGGTCTTTACTAAATCGACTAAGTTGAACCCTGGGAAATCAATCTCTGCTGGAGTGATTTCCCAGTAAAAGGAGACAAGCCCTTCCCATTAGAGACTTAGTTTTTTCTCTGTGTACAGAGAGAGACATTTGAAATCATGCTAACAACCAGCTTGTCTGTATTGGACACAATGATGGATTCAGAGAGGAGATTCAGTTGGCAAGTTTTGAGGTGATGGGAAGCAACTTTATTTGTCTTCAAAGCCCTAAGGAATCCACCAAGGTTACTGTTTAACCTGAATAGCTGCATAGAGCAGATACTTCCTTTGGAAGCAACTGCTGAAATGGTGGAACAATTAGAAGATTAAACTGTTAGCTCCTAATCCATAAATTATAGAGCAGCATAGCAAATGCTCCCCCCCTCCCCCCCCCCCCCCCCCGCCTTTCATTAACCTTACTGTCATGAAAACAATAAACCTTCTGTGCTGCTAAAGGTGCAGCTGGGGTAATGGATTGGTGTTTTAAAAGCGCATAACTTTTAAAAGAGAGACACTTTCTGAGAACAAAGGAAGGGCAATGAATGACTTTGCAGCCTAGCCTGGAATGAAGAAAATCCTTGAATTTTTCTCTTGACCATGCAATGAGGCTTTTTCTCAGAATTTGGTTGGGATATTCAAATATATATTTTTTTAACTGCACATAAAGGAAACAAAGAACTTTCTTTCTGCTACTGAAACCACACCCATTTCTGAGGGTTTTTTCCCTTCATTGTTCCGTGGAATTTGAGGGTGACCTAACAACCCAGTTAAATGAAAACTGGTTGAGCAAGATAAACCCTGGGGAATTCACAGCATTCTCATGAGTCACCCTTTTGAGTCTGGGAAAAGAGTGGTTGGTGTGGTAAATTTAACACTGATTGCAAACTGTCTGCCTCACCTGCTTCTGATGGTGTTAGTTTGGGAACATAGGTATGTCTACAATGATGTTAGTTTCATGGAAATATCAGTCCAGACAGAGATTCAGGCTGACATATCTGTGTTATTACTTGGCATTTTTGGATGTTTTAAAAATAATTTAATGCTGATAAGACATGTGAAACTTCACAGGCCTGATTCTCTCCCTCTTATCTGCCTGTGGCACTTCAATGTTCAGGAGGAATTCAAATTCCAGCCCATTTTAGGGCCTGATCCATGAGCTCTTTGAATGGGGGCCTATTTCTGTTGCCCACAGTGGGACTGCACTTGTTAATAAGTGCTGCACAATTAGGCCCATAATTAGTATTTTTTGGGCATACTGTTTCCCCCTTGATAGCCTTAGCTGTATCAAAGTAGATGATAATCAGATACGAATAGGAAAGCAGAACAAAAATACTTCTGTTGGATTTCAGATGTCTGTATGATCTCTTGAGAAGGCTGCTCATTTTGAATGTTTACAGCTTTGAGACAGGAATGTTGTGGGAGAAAGGGGAAGTGTAACTGCTTGAATACGATGCAGGTAGGAGTGAATGGGAAAAAGGAAAGCTTTTAACAACAGGCACATTCTCTGGTCTCTTTATTTCCCCTGGTGATCTTGTGCATGAAGTCTTGTATATAGTGTGTGCAACACTTAGGGCTTTTGTGCAGGAATCTAATTTTTTTTTTTTTGCTTGATGCTCTTATTGCCATGTCTTATTTTCACATGTCTGTGCCCTCTCAGCTAAAATACCCGCTTTAGTGTTTTAATGGGCAAAATTCTCAAATCCCAGTATGTGATCTGCACTAGTCCATGTTGTATGCTGCAGAGATGCACTGTTGTGTAGTTCGATTTATTTTGGATCCAAGGGAACCAGGATACTCTTGGGATACTTAACCACTTTCTTAGTTATTGCAAACTTTAAGGAGTTAATACAGTTAAGTTTTACAAGCCTTAAAAACAATTACTATACAATTTAAACCTTAAATACTATAAATTCTAAAGCAATTCATATAGCGCAAAGCAATGCAAAAGCAATCAATAGATCGTCTACTATAATACAATAATAAAGCCTAATTCACTTACACTTCACCCATATCATGCAACCTACAGTACCGGGCAGGAGGTCGTGGTTCCTTTTCTTCCCATGCTTTGGAACACCATGCACTGGGTCACCGGCATGAAGGGCCTATTTACTTTTAATTACATTGAGCAGGACCTGTGGGTCAATCCTGCCCATTTCCTCCCATCGATTGTTCTTGCTAAGCCCATTTGTTGTTCTAATAACATTTACCAATTGATTACGTATTGTGTAGGATACGTAAACTGCCCAATACCCTAGTTGGAGTACATCCTGTCACTCAAGATGTTGCTGCTATGTGCATAGTTCACAGTTGTATGGCTGCATCTATAATTTTTGGTTATCAGAAACAGAAATACCAGAACAAGGTTGCTTGTCGTGTGTTCTTGACGTGGTCTTGCCTACCACGCTTAATCTGCATTGTTATTAAAAGCATTCCTGCGTCTCACCGCTTCTCCCTCCCAAACCGTGCTTTATGTGCACCAGACTTGAGACAGGCCTGGGTTTTGCTTTTTAGGGATCCGCACTGTGTTAAAGGCAGACATCACTATTTATTGTTAAGGCAGGGTAGTCCAGGCTCCCCTACATGCACCCGGGAGTGGAAAAGAAGCAAGAATTGTCTCAAAATGCAGTCTTGAAAGTGAAGAGGTCCCTTAGGAATCTCAGAGGGGTAGCAGTGTTAGTCTGTAACTTAAAAAAAGAGTGGTCCAGTAGCACCTTAGAGACTAAAAAGATACATAGATAATATCATGAGCTTTTGTGGGCACAACCAACTTCTTCAGATGATGACTCATGAACTGTTGAAGTAGGTTGTGATCATGAAAACTCATGATACCGTTTATATTTTGTTGTTAGTCTCTAGGCTCTGGTCTACTCTAGGACTTGATTTTGAAATGACCCCCCCCCCCCCCAAGGTCAAATTTATAAGGAGAGCGTCCACACTAACCATTCCCGTTATTTCGAAATAATGGGCCATGGAATTTAAAATCTGCGCTCCTGTTTTTCATCAGGGGTAACACTTATTTCAAAATAATGGTAGTGTGGATGCTCTGGTGTTACTATTTTGAAATATTTACTCCCTAGAGTAATTTGAACTAATTTCTTCCCAGTGATTCCTGGGGCTCTAAGTCTGAGGTAGCACGTCGACATGAACAGAGCCTGCCTTGGACTAATTTCAAGGTTTCTCTGTAGTGTAGACATGCTAGTTTGAATTTGTTATATTGGGAGTTATTAGGTCAAATTTACTATTTTTGGAATGGTTTAGACATGGCCTAAGACGCTACAGGACCACTCATTGTTTTTAGCTGTCTCTTAGGAGTTGGTCTTCCCAACTTTGGAAACACTTGATAAAATTATTGCTCTAGTTTCTTCTGCACCTGGAATTACTGATGTCCTCATCCAATATAGCTTGTCACTAAACACACACACGCAGGGATCCCGGCTGTATCCGGCCCCCAAGGCTCAGAGCTCCCTCCCCAGCAATGGGGAGCCCGCACTGGCAGTTCAGCTTCCTGCCGCCTTCCTGTGGGGTTGGAGAGCACTAGCACATTAGGCTCTGGTGTGTGTGGGGAATGTGTCGGGGGCCACATTTGTTTTTGGGTGGTGGGCTTTTTCTTTTTACTTGTATATGATTCCTGACTTTTTTTTTTCTGTGGGTCAGTGGCCCTCGACCCAAAAAAGGTTCCCTTCCCCTGCATTAGAGAGTAGAGAGTCTGTCTGTGAATCCATTTGTTCAGGAACTCTTCCTAAATGGTAAGAGCTAGGATCACCAAATTTGACATGAAGCTTCCTCTTATCATAAGTTAAAGGAAGGTCAGGGTTTGCTTGTGCTGGGACAATGGGATGTGTGTGAAATGCCATTGTTTCTCATCAAATGGAAAGGGAGTGATGTGATAGCAGGAACAGTTATACTCATGAATGATTACAGGAGGGCCAGTCGCAGAGAAGCGGGTGGGTGGCTTGCATGGCCTGTGCCACTCGTGGCCATGGGCCTGGGCGCGCGTGCGCGTGTGTGTGTGTGTGTGTGTGTGTGTGTGTGTTTAGAGAGAGAGAGATTATTTAACATAGTTTTTGAGCCATTTCTTGAGTTTGGATGATGTTGAGCATGTAGTAAGTAGAATTGTAAACAATATGTATTTTTAAGCTATGCTTAAAAGGCCAACCTATTAATAGCCCTTGTCTTTCACAGAGTGTAATATATGTTCAATTGATTAATAACTTTCCAGCCCCCAACAGCTCAAAAATAATGAATTGGGCCTCAAAACATAATGCAAATGGCTTCAAAATCCTGAGCTCAAATACAAACCAAGTCATAGAATGTTTTGGGTTTATTTGTCTTTTGGTTTCTGCGCTTCTAGGGTCCAATCAGTTATATGCTCAAGTTTTTCCCTATAACTGTGAGAGTTAGAAACAGATTGTATTAAAATAAGGTGACGGTTGTAATTCTCTCATCATCAGAGGAATCCATGAGTTGAGAAAACTGCCAAACAAGAGAAAAATGCCAGAGTTAACAACACTGAATAAGAGTTTGAACTTGTATATTGAAGATTTCAGCATGTTTTAAAAAGGAGGTGGCATTACCCCTGTTTTACAAATGGGCAAAGTAAACACACTTTGAATTTGTGGCTTGCCCAAGATCGCACATCTAGTTAGTGTCAGAACTGGTAGTCGCACAAAGGAATCCTGGCTCTCCCCAAGACCAGCCTAATTTTAAAAGGTGAGATGAAGCATAGGTGAGCTTTGAGGTTCTCGGTCTACTGGCAATCTTGGAAATATATTCCGTTTAGCAATAGCTCAGCTGGGATTTCCTTTACCTACTTTTTTTCCTTTCGTTTTTTGTTTTCAATTATAACGGTTATCAGAAACACGTGTACAAAAACGGTAAGTCCCTTCAAAACTCACCTGCTCCTGCTTTTTATTCATCTGCCATCTTCTCAACTTCACTTACCATTGCAGAGTAACAAGATACTTCCACTAAAATGATCTACCTTGAAATAGTAAACAATGTTGACATTTAAATGAAACTTATTAGGCTACAGAATTAACAAACCATTTAGATAAATGGAGGCAGTTGAAGTGTGTTGGTTATTACTTCAGGCTGTCTGCTGCGTACTTGGACAGAGAGTACAATGTCAGCTCATGACTGGAATGTTTTCTTGGCAAATATAAGGGTTGGCAACTTATTTATTTAACTTGTAAATTCATGCAGAAACTGATGGGACCACAGTCAGTCAACATAGTGCTGTGTTTGACATCATGGTTAGGTCATTATGGAAATGATTGACACACAGAGGATTATGATGTCACATGGGAATAAACCCTGAGAGGCAGTGAATTCTGAAGAAGCAAAAATTCTTGCTTTTCATGTAATTTTCTTTGATGATTTAATAAAATAGCTCAAGATTAGCTTCATCTGCAGAATTTTCTCCCATTGTGGTATTTTTTAAGAGGTTTCTGTGAGGCATTTGTGTCCATTTAAGATGGAATGTTAAGGGCCAAGTTCTCTTTGGTTTTATGGTTAGAGGAAATGGTTGTGTGTCAGTAAGACTCTGGATTCCTCTCCTGGTTAATAGCATTGACCTTGAGCAAGTCATTTGACCTTTTTGCCTCACTCTCCACTATTGGGTTAAAAAATAAGTATAAACTTAACGCAGTGACCTCCCAAAAGGAAAACAACCAGATGCTGCATGTGAGCTGAACATTCTTGAGGAAATGAATTACACAGCTTCTGTTTCTGCCCCCAATTAAGGATGTTAAATATTGGTTAATTGAATAGTCGAGTAACCTCATGAGTTCTTATCGTTTAGTCGACTGTTGTATAGTACCTGGAGACAGGGCCAGCCGCCAGTGTGATCCAGCCCCATTTCCGAGGAGCCCCCAGCTGCTCTGCGCTGCTGCCTCTGTATCAGAGACAGCAGTGTGGGGTGCCAAGTAGGGGCTGGTCTGCAAGGGGAGACAATTTAAAAACCAGCTCCTGTAAACTGTTGGTCCTGTAGACCAGCTGACTGTCGCCCCATGCTGCTGCCTCTGATACAGAGCATCAGCTCTAGCATAAGCTAGAGCTGAGCTGTGCTGCTTGCCCTCCTAGCTCCTAATGCACTTTAAATGCAGAGCCACAGCAGGCGTAGGTCCCGGACTAGGTGTGAGCTGGGTTCTCTGTCCACCCAGCTCCTAATACACTTTAAATGCAGCAAGGGTAGGTTTGGGACCCGTTGCAAGCCAGGACTCAGCCTGCTAAAAAATGTACTGCCAAGGGGTGGGTGGGACAAATGCATGTAGTCTATAACATTAACCTATAAGCTTTTGCTTATTGGTTAATGGACTGTCCTATTACATCCGTACCCCCAATCCCTGAGAGCCACATTCTGCATCTGATCTGTCCTAGGGAAATGCATTCATTAAAATAATGCTGCTATCAAACAGTAAGTACCACAGTCACTAGAGGTAGTAATGAAATGGACAATAACCAGACCAGTACTTAGTTTTTCTGAAGTGACAGCGATTTGCCTTTCTAGCTGCATTTATTAGCCTGCTAGGGAATATGAAACAGAGCCAGAATGGGGATTTCTAACCTGTTCCTAGTACAGTAATGAGAAACAACAAATGTAACTTATTCCAGGTAAATGGGTCAATTTCACCAGAAGAAGGCTAGTTAAAAGTAACAGCCACATGCAGGATACAACGGTATGTGTTTATGTTAAGGCACAGGACATGTAACTCTGAGATATTATATCCCATGCAGAGGCTCAGAATATGTGACCTCTAAAATATGTTGCTAACGAAATGTGATTAATGCAGATGTTTCCTCTTTGGATGTGTATGAAAAGTTGATGCATTAACTTTTTACAGGAAGGTCAATTCTAAATGCTCGAGCATCCTCTGACAAATATTTTGTGTAACCCTTTAGCTCCTAATCCATTTAAGCACTTGCAATCATTAATTAATGCTTCTCTGGATGGAATGGAAAGGTGTACCTGGCAAATTCTACAGCACAGCAGAACAGACCAGTAGGTGCATTCCACTGGATATACTTGGTACATTCAGCAGTGCAGAGCAGCACAATGTGTCATTCTTCCTGATCATACCTGAGTCAGGGTTGCAAGTGCATTCCACATGTAGGTGTGAGCAGCAGCCAAAGATTTTAAGAAGCTATAGCAGAAGAACAGGAATGTTTTACAGAATGGGAAATATCAAGCTAGTCCCATACCAGGGTACTTCTTAGGAGGGGTTTGGACACTATTTGAAAAACTAGACTGTCCTCAGAACTTCAACAAATTGTACTTTTTATGTGCATGGGAGATTTATGTTGAGGTGAGGGGGGAGAGATCATCCAGTTTCCTCATCTTTTTCTCCTTCTGACAACAGCATGAGAGTTTTTTCCTCCAGGGCTGGCAGGGACTCCCCATGCAGGCTGAAGATGCTGGTTCACAATCAACCAGTAGGGAGTTTCTGGAGGGAAGTGCTTTGGCATTACTTTCCCTATGGATGAGCAACCTATTAGAGATGTGAAGTGCTCAAGTGACAGCTGCCCTCTTGACCAACACACCAGGATATGGGGTGGGGAATCTAAAGCCTGGGGGCCAGATCCAGCCCCTGGCGTGCCTAGATCCAGCTCCCAAGGCTCGGGGCTCCCCCCCTAGCATTGGGGAGCTTGCACTGGCACTCCAGCCTCATGGGCCCCCTCTGGCTCCTTCTTCGGGGCTAGAACACAAATGCTGTCTCCCTGCTAGGCTCTGGGGTGTGAGGGCGAATGTGCGGGAGTGTCTTTCTGCTTCTGAGTTGGGAGCTTCTCACTTTTGTCCAGCTCCTGACTGATTTTTCTGTGGGTCAGTGGCCTCGACTCAAAAAAGGTTCCCCACCCTTCTACAACTTGAGTTAAAGTTGTTGAGGTGGATCTGTAATAGACTCTCATCCTCTGCATATCGGGTGCAGCATTGATCTGTAAAACGCCTGTTGTGCAGAGATGGAGGAAGTTTCTCGACGCAAATTCTTATCCCAACTGTCAGGCCAACTTTCACCTCCTTGTAACCTCTCTCTCTGCTGGCAGTGCTGCGACTCAGTAGTGGGTATTTCAATGTACTTGAGCCAACAGCAGCTGGCACAGTAATAAACAAGACCATAGCCTGTTTCTTTTAAATCTGTATCCTCAATTGCAGCAGGATTTTCTTTGTTGGCAGGAACTTTGCAACAGAGCCTTTGCAGTTGAGTACAGGACTGGCTCAGCTGTGCTCAGTTTTTCTCATTTTACATGGATAAAATATTAAAGTAAGTGCTTATAAAAGATTTCTCCTTGGTCAACAGCGCAAATTTGATTTTCCATAGTAAATGTATTGCCTGTGTATTCTGAATTGTAATAGTGTCATTCTGGAGCAGTTGAGGGAGTGGATCTCAGGTCGTTTTTGATGCCATCTCTGTACAAATGTACTCATGATCTTAGGACAGTGGTTGTGTTTGGGATTTTCTCCCTGCAGCAGTTAGTGGTTTTGAAGAGCTTCTTTAATGCAGTTGTTAAGTATGAAAAATCCTGTAAAGTCATGGAACATCCTTCCGGTAGCAGCTCTGATACGTACTTGGGTTCATCACCTTGCCAGAGGGTTCGATTGGTGTGTGGTGATCTGTAGAATTTCAGCTGAATGTGATCTTGTTATTTTACAGGCAAAACCCTGATCTCCACCTGCAGTTACAGCAGAGACCCCCTCACCATCACAGCCCTACATCCTCCTTAACCTCCTTGGGATCTTTGACCTTACTACAGTCTCCACCACCATCCAGACTGTCTCCTTCCCAGCATCAGCAACCCCTGACTCCAAATCAGGGAGACCCGTGCTATCTACCGCGCACTCAGCAGCTGTTCCTACCTAACCAGGTCCATCAGGGAGACTTCTACCGACTATGCCAGCCCAGTCTCAGCCAGCAGCAGCAGCAAGGAGATTCCTACACGTTAATGCCAAGAGCTCAGCAGATACCTTCTCCTTATCAGCAGATGCAAGTAGATCCTTTTGCCATTGTTTCCAGAGCCCAGCAGATGGTGGAGATCCTGTCGGAGGAGAATCGATCCTTACGGCAGGAGTTGGATGGGTGCTACGAGAAAGTGGCCAGGTTACAGAAGGTGGGTGTAGAATGGAACTGCCCTTCTCCTTTGTATAATGTTCTCTGTAATTAAAATGACGACAAAACCAATGTGAGCTGGATGGTGCAGGGGGCTGGTAATCTGATCTGGAGCTTTTCAGAGCCAGACCCAGTTTGGAACCTGCCCAGGTTGGTAGTGCCTGTTCTTTGGCATCTGCTGGCATTCTGTTTATCTAGGTGTGCTGAGTTGGTGGCCTCACTTCTGCACTTGGTAGATGATTGTACCTATTCCAGTTGCCAGTAACAGTGCCAGCCTCAGAGAGGTGAATTCTTAGATTGGTTAGCTCTGTTCCTTAAAGCCAGTGCTAATAATAAGGCTGCCGCTGGTGTGATCTTCCTATTAGATTTGGAGAAAGCTTAGATAGTATGGGGGTGGATTCCCTAGACATAGTTGCGATGACATAGGAGGGATGTGAACGGGTTATGTTTAGCGGGTAATGGTTAACTGGTACTTGGGAGCAGCTCTCTGCCTGGTGGGGCTGGAGCAGCCCCCCCACCTGCTCCCCTGTAATTGGTTAACCGTAATGTTTAACACTATGTTTAACTGGTTAACCAACTAAGTGGGATTTTATCTCTATTACACAGCCAAGAGACTATGTGGGCCCTGGGGACTGGACTACCTTTTTGCCCTAGAAATAGTCCTCCAAAACTGACTGACTGGGCATTGAGGGAGAAGTTTGCATAGCTGCTGCCCATCAGTGTTTCCTCTAAGCTGTGGGGCAGCACAGCTTCACAGGTGATTAATCAGTCCTGCCCAGTTAGAGGTTCAGGGCTCCAGTTCAGAGGGAACAGCCCGTGCTGTGTGTATCCCATTCTTTGGGTGTGATGAAGTGGGGATTGTATTCACTCAGTTTGCTTTGTTATGTTGCATGTGATTTCTACTGTCCTGTGGTAACCCTGTGTGTGCCTCAGTTTCCCTGGGCACAGCATCACAATCTAGATGGGGATGGGAATTCCAAGTGTGACTCACTGAAGGAGGATGCCCAGGCCTGCAAGTTCACAATGACCCAGGCTCATGGTAACCTGAGCCCAAGAAGGGAATGTGACCTGGTGACACCTTTTGCCGGGGAAGCTGGACAAAGGCTGGAGATGGGGTGGCTGCAGACAGATGAGTGGCTGAGAGTATAAGTGAGTCTCGCTGGCTTGGGGTGCAGAGATGGGGAGCAGGACCATTGGCTCCAAGCTCCCCTCACCCCCAGATGGATTGTACTGACTGTTACTGGTTCCGGAGCTAACAAGTCTGCTCTGTGCTGTATCCCTGTTGATTAATAAACCTTCTGTTCCATCTGCTGGCAGAGCCGTCTGGCTGCAGATGGGGGTGCAGGACACGGTGTCTCCCCACACCTCGGTGACAGTGGATAAATAAAGAAGTTTGGACCTACAGGGCTGTAAAGCCATCACTTCTCTCTGGCACTGTAAATTCACTTAAATCCTAACACAACACCAGTCATGTGTTATTCTAGGAGTCCCACTATTGCTTTCCTTATACAGCAGGGATTGTCAAAGTAAGAGAGACAGCCTTCGCAATCACACTGGCATGTATGTTTTTATAATTCTTAAAATAATTGTCAGTAGCGTGTGTGGAGTTGTGCTCCTCTGATAGACAGCAATTTAGAACCAGCAGCTGGTCAGCTTTCTCTTTACTCTGCAGCTGTAGAGAAAAGGTGAGCACTGGATGCAGTTCAGGACTCTGCAAACCTCTTTTGGGGCCTTGAACTACACTTGGACCCCTGAACAGCTTGCAAGTGCCTGGCTGTTCAACTTTAAGTGGGTTGTTCTTGTTCCTTTACCATGTCTGAATTCCTGTGTTTACTATTTCTTCCCACTTCTTCTAATTCCTAACATGACTTCTGCCCAGGTTCGTTTGTTTTTTAGGGAGGTTCCAGTGAGGGAAGTATTTTAGTGAAGTGTTTGACAGCTTCCTGATAACAAGAGATAAAGGAATTCTCTTTCCTCCCCGCCTCCTCCCACTAATCAGCTTCTTGCTGACGGAGAGCTGGTGAGGTTTGCAGTTTGGTGGCTGTTAATACCAAAGTGACATGAGATCCTGCTGGTTTTGGAGAAAGTCAGTGGGCATCTATCTCTGGTGAGCAGTTCCCTGCTTAGACATCAAACTAAGAGATAGTACGGCAAGATGGGTTGGGCAAAAGCTATATTTTACTGTTTCAACAACTATGGCAATACTGTAAATTGAAGTTAAATGACCGACTGATCAAATAGTCTGATCAAATAGTTGTGTCTCTTAGTGGGTAGGATACTAGACTGGGATTCAGGACCCAGGCTATGTTCTCTGCACTGTCACTGTCTTGCTGTGGTACCTTGGACAAGTTGCATCACTGCTCTGGGCCTCCATTTCCCTAGCAGTCAAATGGGTGTAGTGATACCAACCTTCATTGTAAAGCTCTTGGAGAGCAACTGATAGAAGCATTATCTATGAGTTGGGTATTGTAACAGGTTTAACCTCTCTGGTCCGGCAATATTGGTGGTCCGGCTTGATTTTAGTTTACCAGATGGCCTCTTTTCCTGGGTGTGGCCAAGTTTCCCATAGTCCTATAAAGTTTGTTTACAGCCACCAGTCCTGGCTCTCAGTGTTCTGGGCTGTTACTTAGCCCTAAATGAATTTTAAGAGCCCAATAAGCAGTGGAAGTGTTGTTAGTGCTGCTAGACAATATTGACCTCCCATGGTTCAGCACCAGTCAAGTCCTGAGGGTGCCGGACTAGAGAGGTTCAACCTATATTTATTAATTAGATAGAAGTTTAGTAAGTAGTACAAACAAAATAGGAGGGTTTAGTACCCACTATGGATTATCGTTCTGTAAATAAATACAAATCTGCAACGCACATCAGAAATTTACATTTTGATATTAATATTTATAAATATAATTTTATATATCTGCTTTGTATGTTCTCAGGTTTTTTTTTTTAATCTGTTTATCAAAGACCTTCTATGAAATTGCTTTTTGACCCAGCTCATGGTGATTTCACCTGGTAGTTATGCCCCTGCTTTTAGGCCCCAGCATCAGCATCTGCAAAAAGGCCTTTCTGTAACTGTAAAAAAGGCCCTTTCCAGTAACTGTTTCCAGTAATGAAGAGCAAGGGCCTGAGAGACAGGACTCCAGCACTTTATGTCTAGCTGTGCTTCAGACTCCCTTTGTGACCTATGATACATCACAGCCTCTTTGTGTTGCAGTTTTACCCACCCGTACCATGGCAGTAATCATGTTTTCCCTCCCACAAGGCTTAAATCTTTGTTCAATAAACCACTTTGAGAACCTCAGAAGAAAAATGCTGCCTAAGTGCCAGGTATTGTTAATGCTAAAGGAAATGGATTTATTAATTTGTTTTGCAGCTGGAAACAGAAATACAGCAAGTTTCAGAAGCCTATAAAAACCTGGAGAAGTCCTCCTCTAAGCGGGATGCCCTGGAAAAGGCTATGAGAAACAAGCTGGAAGGAGAAATTCGTAGGCTTCATGATTTCAATAGGGATTTGAGAGGTAAATCATTAAAAATTTCAATTTAAATTTTTTTGTATACTTGTCTGGTGAGTGTGTTCCTTTGTGAGTCACTTGTTATGGCTGATACACTTACAGAACATGACATGATATTCCAGGTATTCTCAACTGTCTAATGTTGTCAGCAGAGAGCTGGGAGTGTAGAAAGGTAAGGTTCAGTTGATTAGTGCAATATCTAACTTCCAGCCTGTTAATCATTAAGGAAACAGAAAGATAGCAACAAGCCAAAACTGTATCCCAGGGTATAATCCTGGACCTATTTCTCACGTTGTATTCTAAAAACATTGTGTACAAGCGCCAATGTGAAACTATGAATGCTGACATCCATGTCCTGTCCTTTGGGCCCTTTGCACTAACACACACAGGGCTAACTGCCTGCTCTTCCTGAAGGCTTTCAATATTCCTTATCAATCCAGACAGCTCTTCCTTCAGACTCCCCTTTCCCTTCCAGGGCAAGACGCTGCCTGTATTTCTTCAGTAATGTCTGGCTCCTGTAAGAAGTTACAGCAGTACTGTGGCTGGGAATCGGGAGTGTCAGTGAATGGTGTGCAAGCCTAGATTGGCCATGGTTAAGCTTTTAATTTTCAAAGGGAGAAAGTGGCTTGTGGTTTAAAGAAAAATAATAATTGCAGAATAATTTAAGCTGGTTGTTCAGCCTTTTCTATAAATGTCTCCTGGTTCCCCTGCATGTTATCTACTGTCGCTGCCCTCGTGGTCTCTACTCATTTAAAGCCATGTGACTTGGGAGAATGGGAAATACTTTGTGTTAGTCTAAAAGTCACCACAGGGTAAGTCTACATTGTTGTCTTAAAACCCCACAGCAGCCGTTCTTGGGCATTGAATCTTGGGCTGCAACTTGGATTCCCAGGCCTCAGAACCTGAGACCCTGCCAGAGCCCAAACCTCTACACAGCTGTTTTTAGTACTCTGCATAAGCCTGAGACTCATTGGCACAGGTTGTAAAACACAGTGTAGACTTACCCATAGTGCCCAGTACTGCAGTGGAAGGTGTCATACAGAAGCTTGTAATAAAGAAATTAACCTCTTTTCCCAGCAAATCAAGCAGCATAAGCACTTAATATGAATACTCAAAGACTAATACAGACTTTTGTCTTTCAGAACACAAATGTTGATTTAGGGTTTTTCATTTTTTTGGGTAGTCAGGTAATCAGAGATCAGGCCACTAGTCCTTTTAGTTTTCCAACTTCTGCCCAGAATGCTTAGTAGAGGATTGCTAAAGAATTACATACCCTTATTGAAGTTAATTTTAAAAATTGATATCCTTTTTATAGGTTTTGTAACCATCCTATGTTATTTAAAAGCAAATTATATTCCTGGGATATAGTTCCATAGAATGGGTCAGCACTTGTGTGATTTTTTTTTTTAATTTTCCCCCTAAACTCTCACATGTGTTAGCTCTTTAGAGAGATAAGATGGGTGAGGAAATCTTTTAGTGGACCAACTTTGGTTGATGAGAGAGGCCTGAAGAAGAGCTCAGTGTAAGCTTGAAATTTGTGTCTCTCTCATAGACATAAGGTGGTTCAACTAAATATATTGTTTCACCTACCAGTCTCTTGAATATCCTGGAATCAACACAGCTGCAACACCACTGTAGTGCATACATAGATTTTTAGAGTAATTTCTATAGAATTCCATTGGCTTCATCCCCTGCTGAATTCTCTAAAATATTTCCATGAGAGTGTTGTAGCTAGAAATAGTTGAACAGCATTTGTATATGTTGTGAAAGCAACTGCCTCTTTGGTTTCTGACCCCAGCCGTTTGTTGCAAATCGTTTAGAACCAGGAGTCCTTTGCATAGAACTTGTTTTTACATATGTCCAAAATAGATGCAACTAACTTAGTGAGCTCTTAGAGCATTTCTGAAAGGTTTTTATTTTTTTGTTTCCCTTCTTAAAAAAACAAACAAACCCTGCAGAGCGGATGGAGACGGCCAACAAGCAGCTCGCTGAAAAGGAATTTGAGGGATCTGAGGACAATCGGAAAACCATCTCTCAGCTCTTTGCACAAAGTGAGTCAGACGTTCATTGTGGTCTAGGAAGAATGTGTCACTCAGGCGGTTTTGTGTACTCCGTATCACCCTGTCTTGTTATGTGCTCTGAGATTATTGTGATGTAGGCACATTAGATAGTCTTTAAAACTACCAGTGAATAAAGACATTAAATTCAGGGCTTTACTTCTGTCAGAACATAAAAAATTCTTCTGCTAACCTATATGAAGTGGTGAGGTATCCGGGATGCTGGAAAGAACACTAAGCAGTCTACTTAACACTGGGTAATGAAGATCTTTAACATCAAAGTGCTTCCATGCATAGGATGTAGCTCTGGACCCCTTTTATGTCCCAAAGATATGCTTGGGCCTGATCCCTCATATGGCCACGGTCTTGGAAGGGGGCCAGAGCAGATGAAGAGGAGCTAAGTTGGGATCCATGGGGTAGGGATGTTAAATATAGTGTAATTGAATAGTCAGTCATGTGACCACATGACATCTTAGCAGTTACATGACTATTTGAATAGTCCCCGGGGGTGGGGCTGGCAGCTAGTATGCTCCTGGTCCTGCTCCCGAGGAGCCCACTGACACCCTGCGCTGCTGTCTCTGATACAGAGGTAGCAGAGTGGGGCGACAGCAGCTCCTGACTGTGGGCAGCTCGGACCCCCTGGACAGGGACTGCTGCCACGGACCAGCCTCTGTCTGCGGTGGGCCCAGGCTTGCTGGAGCAGCCTCTGTCCGTGGGGAGCTGGGACCCCCTACAGACAGGAGCTGCTGCCGCAGACAAAGGCTGCTTTATGGCTACCTTCTCTGCGACTCTGCGCTGCTGTAGAGGCAGTAACATGGGGGAGGGGGAGAACTGTTTTTTAAGCTGCTCCCCCCAGCACTGGCTCCTGCTTGCCCCCCCCTTGCTGCCTCTGTGGGAGGCAGCAAGCCTGGGGGAGGTGGCACATGCGGGGAGCCTGCTTGAAAGCTGGCGTCCCGTACGTTTTGGCTCCAGCTTGCTCTGCCCACCCTCCGCGGGGGGGCAGGCAGATCTGATGCTTATGGGGAGCCTGCTTATGGGGATCTGGTGCTTATGGGGGAGCCTCCTCATGGGCACTGGCTCCTGCTCCTCTCCCCCTTGCCAGACGGGGTGTGCACACACATGTAGTAGACAAGATTAACCAATAAGCCCAGGCTTATCGGTTAATCGTGTAGTTAACTACACGTTGAGATCCCTCCCATGAGGTGGATCCCCCAGCTATTCCCTCGACAGTCGCTCATTGGCAGAGTCAGTTTAATGAAGATGCTGGCAGGGAGAATTTTCAGTCTGAAACAGTAAAAAGGAGGAACTCCAGTATTCTGCTGGGCTGGGCAGAGATACCCAAGGGTCATGACTTATTATCCACAGCCGTGGATCCATCACAGGGCAAACCAAAATTGTAGGTGTGAAATTTTGCCTTTCCTCCATCCTGAAATATCTTGAGGCTAAGGGCAGTGAGTCAACTTCCCTCCTAATTCCATGGTGCACTCCACCCTTCTGACACTGCTTGCAGCTCTTCAATTGTGTTATATAATGTGTGTTAAAAAAGGGGAGAGCATTGCAAAATAGAGAGAATTTGCTGTGGTGGAGTACATTCTGCTGCTCCTGCTTTGTGGTGTTGAAATCCCTCCCTTGTGCTGTCCTCAGTCTACCTCCATTGAGTTAGCAATTTGGGCCTTTGAAGTCACTGTTTAGCTTTCCATGTAAAGCCCTGAAAGTGGTAATAGGAAGTCTGCTTAGTTGTGAGATTAGTTTGTTTCTTTAAACTGGATTAATAGATGTTGAGATAAGGGGACAAGAGGGGGGAAATGCTGTGTTTTTATTGCTTGATAACTAGAGGTAGCCCACAGCTCATGTGAGATCTCAGTTTGCATATATGCTACAGGCTGAAACTTGTTCTCACTGAAGTCATTAGCAAAACTACTGTTCACTTTGGCTACGTCTACACTGCAGCACTATGTTGGGATACCAGAGGTATTCCGAAAGAGCTATCCCGTGTCTTAACAGCAAGCCCGTTATTTCAAAATATAACAGGCTTACTATTCCAACGTTGCTATAAACCTCATTCCTCAAGGAGTAAGGGACATTTGGAAATAGCGGGTTATTTTGAAATTTAGCGCTGTGTAGACAGTGCCAAATTACGAAATAAGCTATTTCAAAATTGACTCGAAATAAGCTACGCCATTTGTGCAGGTCAAATTGCATAGTTTATGTTGAGCTATGGGTGCAGTGTAGACGCACCCTTTAGGAGCAGAATCAGGCCCTGCATGAGTGAATCTGTAGGTTACAGTCCTCCAGGCTGTGATTTAAACCTGTCGTACCAGCTGATGGTATCCTTACTCTATAGGAAAGAATCCCCTAGGGAAGGGCAGATAGTTTGTTGCTGCCTGTTGTCCTGTGGTGTTTCTGTCAGCAGAAACCAGTTCAAGGTTGTAGTCAGGGCTACATAACAGTTCCTACTTCAGAGGCTGCCCTGGGAATGTGCTGCATTGGCACATTTCTTCTTGGATGCTCTGACCATGCTCCCGCCCTGCCACAGCAACCATTTTTAGGCTGCTCTGATCCCCTCATAGAAGAGAATTTGTAGCTGCTGTATGCTGCCAGGACTCCACACTTGGCTCTTCTCTGATGGAAGAATGGGAACTGCTCTGAGCCTGTAGATATATTTATACGTCGGTGTACGCCACGCACTGTCTGTATTAACAGCTAAGGTCTGGCATTTGTTCTTCAAAGACTTCCATTGCTTGTCCTCATTCCATTCCATGGGATATTAGTTTTTGGAATGCATTTTCTCTGGTGTCATCAGAGCTGAATGTAGATTGCTGCAGGGGTGCATTCTGTGGCTGTTCTCTGAAGCTGAATTAATGTTACCAGTGCAAGTGATTGGCTTCTGCTGAGGACTGTAGTGACTCCGCAGAAAGCATGCCAACTCAGCACTCTTGTTCTGCTTTGCTTTATGCACTTGCATTATATTTTTCTGGTCCTGCATACTTCTGTGAATTAATGTGCAATGTAACTGCACAGATTCTAAGGCCGTGGTCTCCATGAGTTCTGAAGCAGTAGCCACTAAAGCGGACTAGCCACATTATTCTGAAAACGCTATAGTGAACTAGCCACATTATTCAAGCCAACTAGCTACACTCAATTGGCCAAACAGCAACGTGTGGCTAGTGTGTTGGACACCACGGTTCTATGGCATTCGCGAAGTTCGTCTTTTGACGGATGGCAGCCTACCTGGAACAGTCAAAGGACTGGAATATGCTCCATGTTCAATCTTCTCTTGACTTGGTAATTTTCATCATAGGATGACAACGTGTGCGTTTACTGCTGGCATTTGTGGGTGTGTATGTATGTGGACCAGCTGGGACACTAGTAGCATGGCTTGGATTCTCCCAGTATGAATTAGACCTGATGAGTGTAGAGTTGACTGCAAAGAGAAATACTGTCAGGACTGAAATCAACCCTTTAGAAGACGGAGGAAGCAAACATGTAAAACAGTACCAATAGCTCAAGTAAACTTGTTTCTGAAAAAGATTTAAACTTATTTGCCTGAAGTCCAGACTTGCAATCTGTGTGCCTGTGCCTCCTTGCTAGCAGTGTGATCTCAGCCAACTAATCCCTGCATCAAGAAATGAGAAGCCAGCAAGGAGCAATGTTAAATATGAAATCCAAATAACTGAATAGATTTGAGGGCCAGAAAGAACCGTTATGATCTTTTAGTCTGATCTTCTGTACAACACATGCTTTAGATTAGAACCTCATCCAGTAATTCCTGCATCAAGTATTAGTTCTTCATCCAGTGTAAACAACAGGAAAGTGTATGCATTGGTGGCAGATGATGCCTGAGAGGGTGAGTTCCTTATGTAACCAAAGCTCAGGTACAGCTGTGACAGTGCAGGCCAGCATGCCTTGGTCCTGACCTGGAGTGTCACTTTTAAGGGCAGATGAGCTTTTTTGTTGTTCATTCATTTCCTGGCCCCTTTGAAAATGCCTGCAGAGGGAGCCAATTGGGGTGGTGCTTCAGTAAGGAAGGCACTTGCCCACCAGGAACTCACTGAGGTCAGTGAGCTGTATTTATTTATATGTCCGTGTTTGTGAATTAATTTAAAAATGTGCTCATCTCTGAATAGGGAGTCCCGAAAGCAAATATTACATCATGGCCCTAAATCAGACAGTTCCCCCCCCCCCCCCATCCCTCAGCTCCTGGGCAGTGATGTTACTATGTTAGCTTGTTTTCTGATTTTAAACCAGTGATTTTAAACCAGTGAGTTTGAGATGAAAGGTGCTGCATCCTCTTAGCCATCTATCTAATCAGGGTATGATAAATAACCTAATTGAACATATTTTTCCAAGCAATTCATTTTTCTATCCCTCTGTATTTAGACTAGATAGAGATCTGCCCTTTACTCTCTTTCGAAACCAAGCAGCTGTTGAAAAGATCCCCTCCTCCTTAATCACTGGTAGAATTTAGGAGAGACTCCTAGAAGTCTGTGAGGGAAAGCTCCGTCCATTTTATATTTCCCACTTTATTTCTGTAGATAAAGAAACGCAGAGGGAGAAGGAGAAACTGGAGATAGAACTAGCTGCTGCACGCTCCACCAATGAGGATCAACGAAGGCACATTGAGATTCGTGATCAGGCCTTAAACAATGCTCAGGCCAAAGTGGTGAAACTGGAGGAAGAGGTAAGGTCACTCGTAGAGAGAAATTGGGGTAGCTCAAGGTCCATGTTAACTATTTGCCTTTCACAAACTGGGTAGGAAATCGGCTATCTTTAAGGCTGTTTGTATCAGTTCAGCTCGTGTGGGTGCAAAACCATCACTGACATAAAACAAGCCTGTATTTCCTTTAAGGACTTTCATCCTTTGAGCAGTGACATTTCATTTTCCTCTTGTTTTAATTGGTGATAAAGGTGGGCTTGACCTGAAATCCCAAATCCAAACACCCCTAGAATTTTGCGGGAGCTCATGTCAGGATGGACTTTTAACTAAGCACAAATTAAGTCCTCTCTCTTTGTTGTCAAGAGTTCCACTAACTCTGTGGTGGTGGTATGGCAGAGAGCTCCAATGACCATTCTATATTCCTTATTCATATCAGTGTTCCGTACTGTTATTTAGCTTTTATTTACCCCTAAATGTCTTCTGGGCAGTGGAAGTGTTGATCATACCGCTAGACAATATTGACCTCCCATGGTTTGGCAAATTCTCTGGTTCAGTACTGGTCAGGTCCCAATGGTGCCGGACTAGAGAGGTTCAATCTGTACTACATGAATAGGAGCCATGCAAATGCCACTTGGTCATTGCAGTGGAGTGGGAGGATTTTCAGACACTTTAAAAAAGGAGGGATTGATATGTCTGAGAGGGAAGATCTGAAGATACAAGTAGCTGAAGGAGTAAAAGTGGGATGTCTGGGGAAAGACTTTGCAAATTCTGAAGGTTGTGGGAGGAAAGGAGGGCAGAGAGACAGGTGGGTGTCAGTTGGAGGAATGGAACTCTCAACTTTATGCTGAGTTAGAGAGTTAATGGATATGGATTAGGAACTCTCCTCTGAACACACGAGGGGGTTCTTGCACATTAGGGTTGAAGTACCTGTGTGGGAAAAATTGTCCATGCTGCTGCCTGTTCTGGAGATAAGCAGAGGAATTCAGGCTTGGGGATAGTTGACCTAGCTTCCTTCACCAGCACTAACGTCACACCAACACTATAGAATATTTGACCTGTTGCAAGTCTAGTGCTGTGCCCAGCTGTGTGGGAGACTTGGCTTTGGTCCTCAAGATACCAAGGGAAGTAGACCTGAGAGGAGGTGGGACTTTGTGAAGCTAGAGGAGGCTGGAGAGCTGAGAGGTTGCTAAAGACCAAGAGGCAAATTCAACCCTGGTAGCAGCCGTCACAACTCCATTGACTTCAGAAAAGCTGCAGCAGCTTATGCCAAGGCTGAATTGGGCCTTCTGTATAATCAGGAGAGTAAAGAGCTGTCAGGTGTAGGCTAATTTAAAATGTGGGACGATGCTGTTTGATGATTCAGACTGTTAAGGGGCTCGTTCCTGCAAGAGGTGGTGTGCTCAGTCTTTGCAGTTCTGAGCACCTATTTGAATTCTGAAGCTGCTTCCATTATGGTGTCATCTGAATGCTTGCAGGTTAGTAGAGCCCTGCAAATCCGTGGATGTGGATATCCGCATCTCATTTTTGCAGATATGTATGTGGATGAGGATGCTAATTTTGTATTTAGAACACTGCATATTTGCAGATATCCGCTTTATATCCACAGGTACCCACCTCCGTGGATACAGATGTGGATGCAAATGTATCCACGCAGGGCTTTACGGATTAGTAATGTATAAACCTCCACATGTTGGATTTCTAAATAGCCTTCTTGGATTAGTAAGAGATTTATGGTATGCTGCTCTTTTATAAATATTTTATGAATAGACTTTTAAAATATGGGTTATACGTAATGATTCCTGTTTTTAGATAAAATGTATTATAGTCCGTATGATGATTTGTCTTGGTTTTTATCTAGCCACTGCTTGAATCTAGGGCTCACAGGAAGTGCCACCTTTCCTGTTGCAGATGAATATGGAAGCTTTTCAGTGAGTGAGCAGAAATTAACTGGGTTGTACTTGTTAATGGAGGCATGGGGAGAATAGAAAAAAATGGCTATTCTTTGTAGGTCTCCCAGATCCCTTTTCATTAATATGCTCAGGATCATAAAGAATTTTTTGCCCTGCTGGCACTAAACTGTGAGGGCTTCTCAAATCATTGCTCTGCTCTTTCAGTAAGTTTCCAAAAGAAGGCACAGGAAGCAGTTCAGTGCTCAGAGTAACAATTTGAGAAGGCCTCGAAATGTCAGGCTATGATTTAGTGGTATCCAGTGACCAAGATATCTGAAGAATTTGTCAATGATTTCTTTTATTCCTGCATGCTTTGCCCGAATATGTAGTCCGCATAATTGCCAGGAATTTCCAAATTAGTGCTGCAGAAGAGGGTGGGGTTAGTTATGCTAACACTTGGCAGTGGCCCTGGTTCAAGCCCTTGGGGATGCTGTGTGTATGTGTGTGTAGTCCAGTTGTTGCATCCTGTAGTGTGGGGCTGGTTTATTTTCTTCCTTTTTGGCTTCCTACTCAGCAGATTCTCATCCTGCCTGATATCTATCAGATCCTTTAAAAAAACAGAATTTATTCTAGTTTATATCAGAGCTAGCAACTGTGTGTTGCTGAAATTTTGACTTTCAGGTTGAAGGAGTTCTTTTCTCAGCTCTGTTACTCACTGAGCTGGGCAGGTCACCTAACTTTCTGAGTTGTTGAATTTCAATGAATATTTCTGCATTCTAAAATCTTGGTGGCAGGATGAAAGGGTTCCATAAATGCTAAGTACTGTTAATATTGAGAAAGCAGGCTCCTTGAAGTTCTTCAAACACATTGTGGAGGCTGCGAAAGTAGCAGAAAGATGCACAGAGTATTTTCCTGCACCGTTAATAGAAGATTATATGTTTCTTTAAATAAAAATTTAAAATAAGGTGCAATTAAAATTGGATGATTTATTTCTGGGAAATAGCAAGGATATGATCACAGATACTTAAAGAGAACTCAGAGTAAGGATGTTAATGGTTAATCGATAACCTGTGGGGCAGCCCTCTCTGCTCCAGCCCTGCTGGACCCTCATATGGGGCTGCTGGCTCCCAGACCACATGGGAGCCAGCAGCTCTGGAAGTGCTGGGCTGGAAACAGCTGGGCTGAAGACTGCTCCAGCACACCCACCCCAGCTGCACCAGATAACTATTTAAACTTAACATTCAACAGTTAACTAATTAAATGGGATTTGACATTCCTAACTGAAAACAAATACAGGTACTCAATATATGGCTATGTATATCATATAATGTTTGCCTTTTACTGCTTATCTGTGGTTTACAAAGTATTTTAGGGGTGTTGATCATCTATGAGGGTTTCATTGTCCTCCCATTGCCGGAGGGCCTTGGTAAGATCTTGAGAGAGGATCTTCATAAGGGCTTGAAGCTGTAATGTGAGCTACAGCTCTCCCTCCTCCTATTGCTCACCTACAGCTGAGCCAGCGGTAACTCCGCACTGCTATGCATGAGTTGCTGACTTGACTATAAGCTCTGAACTTACGTTCTTCAACATGCAGTAGGCCAGGGGCATGCCTTTAACAAGATAAGTAACCCAGGGAGAAAAAAACAGAACCTCATCTCCCTGTGTATTTATCTTAAGTGTTCATAAGGCACTTGTCTCATTGGTAGCTAAGGACTATGCTTTTATTAACTGTGCATTTAAAATAAAATGTTGCTTTTTAATGTATCTGCGAGAAATCTTCATGTTGTATTACGACGACAACATTCCGATGTTGTGTCTTATCCTATGTCATTGCTTTCAGTGGGGGGAGCTCCTGTTTAGCAATCAGTGCTAAGCGAAGACAAGTTGACTCACACGGCAAGTTTGGAATAGGGATGTAAAATCCCAGTTAATACTTAACCAGTTAAACATTATGTTTAGCTGGTTAACTGATTAAATGGGGGTGGGTGAGGTGGCCATGAGCTGAAGCAATCCCCCTGGCATGGTGGAGAGACTTCTCTGTCCAGGCTGGGCCCATGCGGATGGGAGCTGCTCTGACTTGGCTGGACTGCCCCCTTCTCTTGGCTGGAGCAGCTGGCGGGGGACTGCTCCAGCCCACTGGTTAACAGTAACTGGTAAGCATCATTGTTAACCAGTTAACAATTCACATTCCTAGTTTTGAGAGGAGTTCAGCTTTCACAGGATTCTCAGTGGCAGATGCTGGGGGCTGACCACTTGATATTCTGTTCAGCTCATTGAGGTGCCTAAATGAGAGCTCACTCTATAGAAACCAGGCTCGTAGTTTACAACAAAATGTGTCTAGTTTGGGCTGTGGGTGCAAATTAGTAAACACTTGTTAAGCTCCTGATCAAAGAATCTCTCTGTTTTCTTGTGTCATGGCAGTCTCATTAAGGAGAAAATTTACTTAATATAGTTAAGGAAATGGCTTGCCCTAATGCCAACAATCTAGGCTAATGAATCTTCTTCCTCGCTGTTGGCTCAGGATGATCCTGAGGACAGCTATCTTGGTGGCTGTTGCAGGGATCATGGGAAAACACTGCTGGCTTTTTTGAGATGTTGAATTTAAAGAATGGGCTGGCTGCGGAGTCTAGTTCTTTCCTTTGCTTCAATGAGCGTGTGAGAGGCTGCCGAGGGAAATGTTAACCATTGCTATGCTGTATAGGGTTGTTATTATTTTTTCTAGCATGTCAGAAATGTACAGCATAGGGCAGACGGGGAGAGAATTTGGTGCTGTGATTGGAGTAGGCACCTGGGCTCTGCTGCTGGCTGTGCCCCTGACTCTGTGGCTCCTTGAGCCAAGTACTTACATTTCCCCAATTGCATCAATTTTTCATCTGAACATACTTGCCCATCTCATAGAAGTGTTGTGGGCCTGAGTGGTTTAAAGCACTTTGAGTTAAAAGGTACTATTGAAATTCAAGTATTATAGCATTAGCACGGGTTGGCTTCATGTGTGCTGCGGTGTGTAGGGGCTACGTTGTTATATACAGTAGGTAATATATTTGTCAGTTTCCATCTCCCTCCTACTTTAGGCCTCATTACTAAGTGCCACAGAGTCATACCCTAATAAATTTGTTAGTCTCTAAAGTGCCATCAGACTTTTTGTTTTTTTCTGCTGAAACAGACTAATGCAGCTGCCTCTCTAAAAAAAGGTTTCCTCATAGGACCTGAGTGATTACAGTGTCATACCAGATCCGTTTCTCGGGCAATATTCAGCCTTTTCCTCCTTAGTTAAAAATTCCGATTGTTTTTATAACTAAAGCATAATATATATTGTTAAAAAATGGGTAATTTGGTAACTGCTGAAAAAAATCAGCAATTATTTGTGGTGTGGCAGCAGGCTCCAGGAATGGAACAGGAGCATGCATGTAACCGTTAACAGTAACCATTAAACCCAGGCTTATGGGTTAATTGTTTAAACAGTTATGCTCTTACATCCCTAGTGTACATGAATTCTGTATATCTGAACTAAAATACATACTGGCTGTAAAATGCCTTGCAGTCCCAATGGTCTGATTCTATACAGTGGAGTTAATACTCCTAGCTACTACAGAGACATTTCTTCAGCTCCCGTTGTAGGACTCAGTAGTTTTGGAGCACAGATTGCCATTCTGTGTTCAGTTGCATTGCAGAGTTTAAGTGGTTTTGGGGTACAGCATGCAGGCTGATGCTAGGATCATGGAAAAAATGCTGTCTTTTTTCAGATGTTGCATTTAAAGAAGAATGGACTGGCTAGGATTTGTTCCAATATAGGTCTTATCTGGAGTAGGATTTAAAATTGATATTGGCATGTGTTGGGTTACCTACTGACTAACAGGTTTTAAGAGTCTACTATGGGTTAGACATTATGCCTGCAAGTAGCACATGCTGATCTGGCTAAATTAAAGTTAACAGAGTTGCAGAGTCTACAAGACTGGCCATACTGATCAGTGATCAGACCCACTGACTGTGAGTACCAGGTGTTCAGTATGGCAGCAGGAATTTGTCTTGGGTACCTACTGCTGCACCCAGCCACAGCTGGTGATAATGGAGGGAAGGGTCGTCAGCACTGCTTTTATAAGTCTTTTGTTAAAATGACAATATTAAACTTGTGATTTTCAATTTCTCGTTAAGCCAGTCAATTCTAGGGATGTAAAATTCCATTTAATTGTTTAACCCGGGGTGGGGAACCTTTTTTGGATTGGGGGCCGCTGACCCACAGAAAAATCAGTTGGGGGCTGCACACAAGTGAAGCCAAACCCCCTTCGCCCCTCCCAACCTTCATCGACATGGCCCCTAACTGAGAAAGAGAAAGACATTCCCCTCGCACACCAGAGCCTAGTGGGGCCCAGGTTAGTAGATTTTGTGTGCTCCAGTCCCTCACTAGGGACTCCCCAATGTTAGGAGGGGAGCCCTGAGCTTTTGGGCTGGATCCAGGCAAGAGCCCCTGGGCCTGAGGTTCCCCACCCCTGATGTAACTGATTAAACGGGGAGAGGATGGGGATGACAGGGGGCTACTCTAGACCATATGGGCTGGAATGATCCCCTCCCACCCTCACGCCACTGCAGGCAGAGGCTGCTTTGGACATCTGGAACAGCTCCTATCTGTGACTCTCCCGGGCCTGCCATGGACAGGGTTGCTCTGGCTGAGCTGGCGTGCTCCTATCCACGGCAGCTGGAACAGCCTCCTGCCTCTGGTGGGCAGGGAGATGCTCCAGCCCCTACCAGTTAGCCAGAGCCTGTGAGCATCACCTATTAAGGGTGATGCTAATCGATTAACCTTTTACATCCCTTGATGATTCCTAACATTCTATTGGTGGAGGGCCATACTTCAACTAGTCTGCCACATCTTCCTTCAAAATGTACCTTTATCTGGGTATAACTTTTGTCTTCATGGTTCCATCACTGAACAGACTCTGAGTGCCTTAAGAAAATAGTCCCAAACTAAAGCAATTGCCCCATGACATATAGATTACTAGATAACACACGCAAAATAAAGGAAAACAGCCTTGTCACAGATTTATAAAGTACTTTGGGAAGAACCATCAGAACAAAATTTGAAGGAAATATTTTTTGCAAAGGAAGCTTATAGAAGACATAAGACAGTATAGCCATAAAATGTGAACATAAACCAGAGCCAAGGTAGCATCGCTTTCCTGGTTTATCTACTGTGTAGGGGGATAATGTGCTATTTCTGATTATACTGTGAATTTTATCAGGGGGCAGATGTTGAAATGTTGACTTCTTAATGGTGTCTACTGTATCATATGCTTCATCTGAGATGTCATTCAGAACAGTCACTTTTAAAGGAAATACTTTATTTGCAAATAATGTTAATGCATGTGTGTATGGCAGTGGGGTGGAGAGAAAGGTGCTTTTACATCCCCCCCTCCCCCCGATGTGTGTATGCCTTTTAATGACCTCTTGCACTGGAATGACACAGAAATGGCTTTTTTACTGCTGCATTTCCAACTCTGTTTCTGCCTGTTAGTAATTTTCCAGAGGTGGCTTTGAGGCTTTAACCCAAACAAATGGAGAGACAATATTATGACATTCCCACGCAGCAAACTGTACTCCCTAGTACAAGGATAGTATTACCAAATTGCTTCAGCATGAGCTTGTACTGGAACTGAATTCGATCAGACGGAGGGTTCACAGCAATATCTTCCAACAGCAGAGAGGGAGAAAGATGGGCTAAACACACTTTCGCCATTTGCTTAGCATGTTCCAGCAATAGTGAGAAAATTCCTGTGGGGAAATACATTTTCAGCTGCATCTGAACTGATTTAGCTTTAGGATAAACCCATTATAGAATCAATACACACTGGATAGATTTAAAAACTTTGTAGAAGATCTCAAAAATGGTGGGAGGCAAATGCTAACAAGTGTTACCAATTTTCTGCAATGGTGCTATCCAAAACAAAGAGGGTAATGGCTGGGAGGGATTCTGAATCATTTTCTGGTTACGCAGGATGTCCCCTCAGAAATCCTTTCTGTGTTACTCATCTGGAGCTATGCATCTCTTTGAAGGGAAGGAATCCCCCTCTCTCCTCCCTTTCTCCTGCCATTTCTTTCTGGGCTGAATTTGCTCCACGGAGGGTGCTCCAGGCTAAAGGATGCAGCAGCCTCTGTGTCCGTAGTGCTCCCCTTGCAGCTAAGGACTTGAGGAGAGAAGGGTCTTCTGCCTTGACTGCCTTTGTTCCCTACATCTGAACTGCGCTTCTCACAGGATGGGTGTGACCTCCACTGTCTTTCTGCACCCCACTGCCTTGCCCCACAGAGCGGCATCAGATTTACTGCATGGATTCTGGAGCCCTGGAGGATGTTGCAGGATTTGTCTCTAAAGAGCTTAATAAAACGGATGAAATATATTTGTTTGGCTCTTGGAGTTTTACCCATCAGTCTCTTTCGGTGAGCAATTCTAATAACATTCAGCTGCCCGTATCTAGATGGGAACACATTGTTCTTTGCTATAACTGATTTTTGGACCAGCAGCTCTGCACGTCTGGTCAAAGGTTCTCTGTGGCAAAGAATATTTCAGGTAGCCTGGTGGTTGGAATTGGTAAAAAATTCTCTCCATTGTTCTGAGAAGTGGATGTTTTAAGTACGTTCCCCTGTGAAGAGCTTCGAAAGCTAGTTCCCGCTCTCCACAGCTCAGTGAATATATTTGTTTAATTATTTCATTCCTGGGTAGTTAGAGAGATGGATTTATTTCCTTTTGCTGGGAGCTTTGCAGTCCATGGATTTCAATGTGCAGTCAATTTTAAGCAATAAAATCTTTCTGACTAACTTGGAAACAAAGAACTGCTCAGGTCAGCCAAAACTCTCATGAACAATGTAGCCCTAGAATCCCTAGCCTGTCTTACTGCTCTTTATTGCACTGAAACCTACCAGAAATCTCTTGACTGCAGAAACAGCCTTCACAATAAAAAAAAAAGAATGAACTAACTACTTGATCAGGAGACTAACGGATTTGGGGAGGGGGGCAGGGCACTTCACTAACTGATTTTAAATTGTATTCAATTTATTCCTGTTACCTATTATGTTACCTTAGACATCTGCATAAAATAGTGGCAGGAATATTCAGTAGGAATATTTTAGAAGGGGGAGTGTTGTTTTGGAATTCTTCCTGGAAAAATGACTGTACAGGCAATCCCCGGGTTACGTACAAGATAGGGACTGTAGGTTTGTTCTGAAGTTGAATTTGTATGTAAGTCGGAACTGGTACATATTATAGGGGAAACTCTAGCCAAACATTTCTCCAGAGCTCAGTTTTATTCTCCCACACCTCACTTCCCTCAGTCCTTTATTCTCAAGCTGAGGTGTCTGCTGAGAAAAGCCGCTCCTTGTCTCCCTGGTCTGCTGGAGGGGGGGCACTAGCTTCCCGTCTCCCTGGTCTGCTGGGGGGAAGCAACTAGTGCGGGGTTGCCTCACCCCGTTTGTAAGTAGGGATCTGATGTAAGTCGGATCCATGTAACCCGGGGACTGCCTGTACCTATTTTAAATGGTTAAAGTTGAACTTGTTGCTACAAGTAAAATGTCTGACAGAATTAAAACAAGACCCTAAGTATCTGAAGATAAACTTTGCAAAGTATCCAGGCAGTGAAGTTAAAAGGTTGCATATGTATGTATGTAGCCCTGTGTTTTTTAGATTTGTACCAGGTACCGTAGAAAATATTTTGTCCCCCAGCATTATTGTGCTGGGAGAACAGTGTAATAGCTGAAAGCCTCCCAGCCCTGAATGTGCATAATTGAAGTATTTTGGGATCTTTCGATTTTAAAAATGCGCTATTAATGCTGGAATATTATATGATGGAGTACTTTGCATGGAGTAAGCACCTCCCCCCAAAAGTGAGTTGCTATAAGTCATGTGAACGTTAGTTTATTACCTAATTAAATTCAATATCATTTAAAAATCTGTCATTTTGTCATGCCTGAGTTATAGTTCTCAGTCTGTTTTTTACAAATAAATCACAGTGAAGCATATAGGATTTAAATGAAATTTTGTGACTGTGCTAAGAGAAAAGATGATGTTGGATAAATTCCTGTTGTAATGCAAAGAAACAGCAAAGCTAGTAACCAAAGCATCCCACGTGGGTTAGATTTGCATCTGGGAATTAAATAGTTTAGTGGCCATGGAAAAAATTTTAAGAAATAGTATAGAAGCCAGGAGTTTGTGGAGAAAAAATTGACCCATCAAACTGTTGATGATGGGAGAGGGCATATTGAATGTAAAGTGCTTCCTTGCAGGCTCTTCTTGACTGCTGGTGGTACTGATTCAAATTTGAAGCTGTTTAGTTGTCAAGAGTTTCCAGATCTTGTTGGAAGGGGAGGAATGGGAAGCAGATCATGCTGTCTACATTTTCATAAAAGAGCAAGAGAGAGCTGTTCAGCTGAGCACCTGTGACTGAGAGGCCAGTTACAGAAGGATTCGAGCAGCCCCTGCTGCCACCTCTCCAACTGGCAGATGTTGTTACGGCCATTGGCATGGAGCGGCCAGTTTTGTTTTGTTGTGGGGGAAAACCATGACAGTTAACAAAGAACAAACCTCAGCCTGCTGCTTTATTTTTTTCTCTTTTGCCTGCAGCATGTTGGCAATGTTCAAGAGATGCTGTTTCCAATTCCAGTCTTAGGAAAACATGCTCATATTCTTGATTTATGTTAATAAAGTCCCTCTGTCCTTGGCTGCAATATTCCTGGCCCTTTTTATATTGAGGACAAATTCAACCAAAAGATAAAACAGAATTAAATTTCTGCAGTAAGATTGCAGCTGATGAATCCAGGTGCACAGTTTATTGTACCAGCTGATAGTGATAATAGTGAAGATGTCAGAAATGGTGAAGATATTTCTTCATTGTATAACTTTGCCATGCAGAATATACTGTGTGTTGATTGAGAACAGTAATTGTAAGAGGTGGCATGTTATCTTGTGCATAAATTAGTGGGATACTTTAGGGAAGTCAAATTTTCAGAAGTATCGAAGAGTATGTCTATGCAGCAAATGAAGGTGTGGTTGTAGCATAGGCAGGGGATACCTATGCTAGCTTTAATCTAGCTAGCATAAGTAACAAATAAGTGTATAAACCTCGTAGCTAACAACAAGAGCACAGGCCTGCCAGGAGAGCTGTTCTGGTACAGGTGCTTTGGAAAGCAGAATTAGACTCAGAACAACTTCAGCAAACTGGAGAATTGGGCTGAATTCAAGAAAACATCAAATGCACAGCAACAAAATAGGGCACAGCTAGGCAGGTGGTAGTATTGCTTAAAAGGAACTGAGGGCTATAGTGGATCGCAAATTGAATGAGAGTTAATGTTATGCAGTTGCAAAAAGGTTTGGAGTGCATTAACAAGGAGGAATGCAACAGGAGGCAATTACCCTGGTCTACTCAGTCCTGCTGAAGTCCCAGCTAGAGTATTGTGTCTTAATTGCGGGTGCCACTCTTTAGGACAGATGTGGACAAATTTGAGTGAGACCACAGGAGAGCAACAGAAGTTTTAGAAAACATGACTATGAGGAAATGTTAAAAAAAGTCTTAAGACCACTGAGGAGAGGACCTGATAACAGTCTTCAAATATGTTAAGGGCTATTATAAAGAGGACTGTGTTCAATTGAATTTAGGACAAGAAGTAGTGGGCTTAACTTTCAGCAAGGGAAATTTTAGTTTAGATTTTCATAGAATCATAGAATAATAGGACTGGAAGGGACCTCGAGAGGTCATCGAGTCCAGCCCCCCGCCCTCAAGGCAGGACCAAGCTCCGTCTACATTTTAGGAGAGAGTTTCCAACTTGAAGGGTATTGAAACTCAGGAACAGACTTCCAAGGAAGGTTGGGGAATCTCTTATTGAAGGTTTTAAGAACAGGTTGGACAAACTCCCATCAGGGATGGTCCAGGTTGACTTAGGCCTGCTTCAGTGCAGGGAGCTGGACCTGATGACTTCTCACGGTCCCTTCGAGCCCTACGTTTCTGGATTCTATAATGGAATTGCTAGCTACTGCTGACTAGTGCTGCCACATCTGTGTGTTATTGTTGCCTGTGCTTGTGGAAATAAAGCTAGTGGGTTTGCCTACCCGTGCTGCAATCACACCTTCACTTTTAGTGGAGACATACTTAAGTGATGTTAACGTTTACCCACATCTTTTAATTTAGTTGAACAAAGCTGATTTAAAGTGTTTGTCTTCAGTCTCTACACGAGAGTTTTTTCAACTTATTTTTGTGTGTTTAATGCTGCTTGACATAGAAAGGATAACTCAGTGGGTTTTATAAGAGGAGAAGAAATCTGACTTTACAAAAAGCTACTGAACAAGCCATGCCTGTGCTTTAGGTTTGGTACATTAGCTAAACGTGTGCGGGCAGTGCTAATACATTAGGTAATCACCTGTATTACAACATTTCACCTGCAGGTTCAGCTGTTGGAAGCGTTTTCAAAGTGAATGTTTGTTGGATTTCTGCAGCCTAATTCTTTTTTTTTTTTTTTTGGCTGGACTCTTGGTATTTGTTGACTGTCGGCCAAAAACTTAATCCACACACCTTCTTGCATTTATTTAATTATAAAACTACCACATGTTTTTTTTTCTTTTAGCAGGTGAAGCTGCTTTTTTTTTTTAATTGTGCTTTACAACATTTTGGAAAAATAATAATTCATTGGGTACTACTGAAAGCCCCAACATTCTTAGTTTATTTTATGCATAAGAGAATTAGAAAGATCCCAGTAATTACTAATTTTCCTGGGAGCTTGATGCCTGAATTAGTCTTTTTACATTTTCCCAAGCACTTTATCATAGTGCATTTTTACAGGAATTTTGACCCCTCTGGAAAAGCAAGAGTCTAGGAACCAGAAACTCGTAGGGTCTATTTTTGGTTCTACTGCTGATTCACTGCAGCTAGGGCAGTCACTTTACTACTCTGAGCCTCCTTGAACTGAACTGTAAAATGGGCACAGTACTACCCACTTCACTAGGGAATTAAAAATGTTAGTTTAATGTTTGTTGCGCACTTTGAAATCTTTGGATGAATATCTTCCTATAATCATTTTTAAAAATTAATATCTTTCATAGAAAGACTTTAATGTAAAAATATATTAAAATGTTCTTGCATCTCCTGCATGATCCAATGAATAAATATGAAATCTTGAGCAATCAAAAGGTAAAAATACCAACTCACTATATCTTCCCTGTCTGGGAAATCTTTGGTTGGCTTGCTCACTGTTTATCTTGCCTTTATAATAAAATATCTGTCTCTTGAAAATCCTCTAGGGCACCAGCATGTCATGTGGTGAGATTAGACATCTGCTGAGTTTGGGAATAAATGAGACCAGGCTTGGGACTTGTGAAAAATAAGATGCTTCTGCTTGGAGCTTAGCTATTGTTCTACTCATACTAGGTTCTCAATAGTCAGTACTTAATTTTTGCCAGGGCTGATCCACTAGGTTTGGCGGTTCCTAGCCCAGGCACCCATGGGCTTGCTGCATCAGTTATGAAACTAAAAAAATTGCTTGAGCCCTGTCATCTCTTTCATTGCCAATTAAGTACATTCTGTAGTTGGCTTGATGCAGAGGGATTGAGGAGCATATGACAGTTTTTTGAGGGATGACCTGACGAAACAAAGCAAATCTAAATTTTGCAGCATTGTTCCCTGCAAATGGGGCTCTGGCTCTCCTGGGGAGTGCTGCCTTTTTCAGCCAGTATTGTGGTGTTACTCCTGTTATTGTGTTATTTTGACAAATAAAATATGCAGAAATTTTGCAGAATTTTAATTTTTTGGGGCACAGAATTCCCTTGAGAGTACCAGGGTTCTGTGTAGTGCAATCTAGGTGCATGGGGGGGAATTTGGATGCACAGAGGCTTGGTGCAGGGTTTGGGTGCGGGGGACAGAGGGATGGAACTTTGCAGGGGAGTCAAGGTGAATATGGTTAGGGCACTGGTGCAACTTCTCTTTGCTTCCTTACAGAAACCACCATTTTCTTCATGGAAACAAACGGAATTGGGGGGCAGGAATTTTTCTGTTGCGCCACAGAGATGCAGAATTCCCGTGGGAGTAGAGTGGGTTGTCATAACTTAGGGCCCAGCTCTGCACTTAAAGCCCAAACCCAGCTAAAAATACGCAACTAAGGTTGAGCGGTCCCATAAAGTTTGTTTCCAGCCACCAGTCCTGGCTCTGTGTTTTGTGCTGCTATTTAGCTCTAATTTACTCCTAAATATCTGCTGATAGCCCAGTAAACAGTGGAAGTGTTGGTAATGTTGCTAGACAATATTGATCTCCTGTAGTTTGGCAAATTCTCTGGTTCGGCACTGGTCAAGTCAAGTCCCAATGGTACCATACTAGAGAGGTTCAACCTGTAGTTGTGTTTGTATTTTTCTCCTCGGGCAAACATCTTAATAGCTGTGTTGTAGGCCTCACTTAGACTGCAGTATCCACTGTATCTAAATACTTCAAACAGAATTGGGTTGTGGTTCCTTAGCATAGATAACACATGGTTTGGGCCTGACCATATGGGTAAGTCCAAGTCATATTATAATATATAGCATGGCTCTTGAATGAACTCTAATACAGTATTTAATATGATAGATTTCATACCGTAAATGGGACCATAGTGTGATTCCCCAAAGTAGTCTTTAATATCTCATTACTATGTATGCTGTCATTTTGGAGAGAAAGTCTGCTGTGATCTGGTAGTACCATGATCCAGATAAAGCAGATTGCACTTGCTTGCACCAAATTAAGTTTATAACCTAGCTACAAAATCACACACATCTGAACTGTTTTAACCCTTCTGAGGCCCTCATGTTTCATAAATTGGTGTCTTAGCCTGCTAGCTTTGATAGGTCAGGTTAATGGAGTGTGGCTAGCATAAGTCTTCGGAGGCAGTGAGACACAAGAATAAAGTGAAACTTCCGAGGTCACTCTGACCTCAGGAACAATGCTTAGAGGCACATAGACTTAGCACTGTTCAGTCTGAAGTGTGGATGGAACACAGACAGGTCTTTAACATGGTTAGAATTTGATTTGGTCCTCTTCACGGCTTGATGGTTATGACCTTGACGGGGGCACAGGAGTTCCAGGTGTAATTCTTTGTAGTGTTGGTCAGAAACTCACATTCTCAAAATTTCATTGAAAACCTTTCTGCGGTTTTTGACTGGCTGTAATTCCTGGTTCTGACACATGTGGCCTGTATAACTTTGGGCAAGTCACTTAACCTCTCTGTGCCTCAGATCCCCATCTGATAATCCTGTCTTATGGGGAGATTGTGAAAATACATTCATTAATACTTGTGAATGTTCAGATGCTAAATCAGTAGGTGGGGAGGGCATGTGGTTACCTAAGTAGGCCCTAACTGTAACTGAGAGTGAGAGAAAAGGAAAGAAGAACAGGGAGCAGGTGCGAACTAAAGTTATGATCATTGTCCTCTCTCATTTCAGCTGAAAAAGAAGCAGGTTTATGTTGAGAAGGTGGAGAAGATGCAGCAGGCATTGGTTCAGCTGCAGGCAGCCTGCGAGAAACGAGAACAGTTGGAGCACCGCCTCCGAACCCGCCTGGAGAGAGAACTGGAGTCCCTCCGGATGCAGCAGGTAACCACTCAATGCACTGAGCAGTTTTTCATTGAAATATATCTCTTGTAAGGTGTTCCTGTCTAACCATTCACAAAACATGCAGCAAAGCACGATCTGTTCCCTCTTTTCTATACAACTAGACTGTGTCTACACTGGGCCACTTATTCCGGAAAATCAGCCGCTTTTCCGGAATAAGCTGCGAGCTGTCTACACTGGCCTTTGAATTTCCGGAAAAGCAACGATGCTCTACTGTACAAAATCAGCCGCTATTCCGGAAAAACTATTCTGCTCCCGCTCGGGCATAAGTCCTTATTCCGGAACACTGTTCCGGAAAAGGGCCAGTGTAGACAGCCCAGTAGTCTTTTCCGGAAAAAAGCCCCGATCGCGAAAATGGTGATTGGGGCTCTTTTCTGGAAAAGCGTGTCTACATTGGCCACAGACGCTTTTCCGGAAAAGCAGCCTGCCAATGTAGACGCTCCTTTTCCGGAAAAACTGAAAACGGAATAGTATTCCGTTTTAAGCATTTCCGGAAATTCATGCCAGTGTGTAGACAGCCCTATAGTAAAAACATTCTTTTGCAAAATGTGGCCATTGAGGTTGCTGGGCTGCTATTGGTTTCATTCAATTTAAGTAAATCTTTAAATTCTATCCTTAAGGTTTTAAATTAAAAATAATAACAGATTCCTCATCTGGGAGGCGGCAGACATATGTCTAGTAATTGTTCTGGGCTCTTAATGATTCCTGGTGTGCCTTTTAATTTGTAGTAGGATTTTAAGACACCCCACTAAGATTTGTTGAGTGGTCTCATCTGTTCACACAACCTCAAACATTAAGCTTGAAGACAGAAATGCTGTTGATGAAATTTATAACCACTAATGTACAGTGTGCTCTAACAATTTATATCTAGTCTATTTTTACTCTGGAAAGAAAGGAATTTTTTTTTTCTCGCGATAGTATGAGTTGAATTTGAAATTTTAGTCCTGTTTGAAACCATATTAACACATGTTAACTAATGTGATTGTAAAAAAACCCAAACCTGTCTGCAGTTTGTATATGATGGTGTCTAATCTCAGCCCTTTTCTGATACTCGGGATTAATTTTGCAAAATTACAAGGGGTCTCATACATTGTCTTTTCCTACTTCTAGTTCTCTTGCCCCAAATGGCTTTTTGCCATTGAGCCAGACTCTTTCCATCTTTCCATTATAAATGAAGCTTGCTTATCTAACAAATTATATTCCTTCTCATAGTACATGAATGATACCACATGCTGTATCTTGTGATTGGAGCTGTGTTGGAAATCTGCTCAATACAGGCGCAAAAGCATTTGTTTAACCTAGTTAGGATTAGGGATGTATGCGAGTAGTAGAGTGGTCACATTCCCCCTTCCTCCCCCTTGCTGCCTCTGTATCAGAGGCCGTGTGAAGTGTAGGAAGCAGGAGCCGGTGCTGGGGGGACCCAGCTTAGAACCAGTTCCCCATAGCACTGTCTCCGTGGTGCCACCTGCCCCACCCCTGTGCTGCTGCCTCTATTAAAGGCAAGCTGGGACTGAGCAAGCCTGGCTCAGTCCAGACTTGTGGTGGGTGCAGGAGCTATTTCCTTGCATCTCTGCAGTTTAAATGTAGTAGGAGCTGGGCTGCCTGCCCACCTGACTCTTACTACATTTAAACCGCAGAGGAGCAGCAGCTTTGTACCTTATCGTCTAATCATGTAATCAGTAGACATTCTATCGACTACATAATGGGCTATTTATTTGCTTCTTTACATCCCTAGTTAGGACGTGACGTGGTCTTGTCCACACCGCTTAGTCAGGTCAGGCACAACAACGTTACCAATGATAGTTAAACTTTAGCCTGATTCCAGTCTTATTTTGGTGTAACTCCATTGAAGGTAGCGGTGTTACTTACATTAATGTAAAACTGAAGTGATATTGGAATTGGGGCCTCTGTTATTTTGGCTGTGTAGATGGACTTTACGCCTCACGTTTGAGTAACGTGATACAGCTTTCCAAGTAGATAGCAGTGGTGGTGTGTGGGTATTATGTCATATTTTAACTGGCATATCCTCAGTGATTTAGTGGAACTCAGCTGATTAGCCCCAGCTGGTGATTTATAGATTTTAAGGCTCGAGGGGGCCATTTTGATCTTTCGGTCTAATCTCCTACAGAAGACAGGCCATAGAATCCTACCCAATTATTACTCTGTTAAGTTGATAACTAATGTGGCCTCCTTCTGTGAAAACAGACTTTACCAAATGAATTCTGATGCATTTTGCTCTTTTGAAAATAAGCGTCAAGGTACATCTCAGACTGCCGGCGCTTCGGAGTACAACGCCACAGCACTTATGGAACTCCTGCGAGAGAAGGAGGAGAGAATTCTTGCCCTGGAAGCTGACATGACTAAATGGGAACAGAAGTACCTAGAGGAGAGTGTGATGAGACAGTTTGCTTTGGATGCAGCAGCTACAGTGGCTGCTCAGAGGTAAATGAGACTATTCATAGCAGGGTATTTTTCCAGGAGAATGTCATATTTCCTACCGACAAATGTTACCCGTAGTCTCTCTTTTCCATGACTTTTTTGCTTGCCTTCACGTCATCAGCTAAATTCCTGGATTGGAGGTGGAGTGTGGCTGCTTTCGCTGGGCTTGCTGCCTACTTGCCAGCATTTAGAAACTTTGAAGGGACTGTTCCCTCTCATGAAAGAACTGTGTTTTCATGCAAGGATCCAGCTGAGCTGCTCCTAGAAGCTGCCTGACTCAAAAATAGATGGTAGAGCAGAAAAAGATTTATAAGAATCTGCCCTTGCTTCAGTCATGTGAGATGGGGGAAGTTTGGTGATTCACATCTTTCAGCCTGAATGCCACACTTGTTTTCCAGACTGCTTTTGCACATTACTTTGTAGTATTGTCCACAACACGGCTGCTAACCAGAGACATATACACAGAAATTCCGCGTAAAGCATTTGGTTGTGTAGAGATGGCCTCATTTGTGGGAGTGGGAAGGGAAATGTGTCTGAAATTTGGTATCTAGCTTAGATTCCGAGAAGACTATCCAGAAATGTTTACTGTAAATAGGTTTCAGTTAGTGAGCAAATGCTGCTAATGGAGTGCAAGGGGGGGAAGTGCTTATATCTGAGTTTATTGCTAACAAGTACCTAGATTCTGGCAGAAGGCTTTATTTTAGTCCATTTTGTATACCCGATTCAAGTGTAGATATTTCAACTTTGGTATTTTTGCCTAGGTTTGTAACTTATTACAGGATCATAGGCAAAAACCAGCTAAGAGCGTTGTTGCATCTGCTGTGTTAGCATTTAAAGGGTTATCTTCTCTCACTGCAGAAGCAGTATGTTACCTCAAGGTATTGCTGCTGCTTATGCACTTTTTTCCAGCTTGCCTGAGATTCTCTAAATGGCTTCTTTAATGTGTGTCCTAAAGAGATATGTTATATTTTTAGTGCACACTAATAGTAGTGAGGTCTGTTGGTTGTCACATATGGGGAGAGGACACATAAAGCTAATGAATGTTGTATTTAAATAAACAAGTAAGAAAGGTTTCCAGAATCAGTTTCCTGTTTCCTTCTAACTGATGGTTTTTAAAGAGACCGATCTTTTACTGCACTAGCATCTGACAGTCAGCAAGTTCATTCCAAATTAAGATTTTCCTCTATTCCTCCCATATATCCCGCATTTCAAGGGGACACCATTTTAAAGTTCCCTGTCTGAATAGTTTCTTTGAGTTCCTTATTTTGGGACTTGGCTGTTCACTGCATCCCCTGTTTGTGCTTGGCAAAGTGAGAGGTATGCTTGCCACTCCCCACTTAATCCTGCCAACTGTGGAAAAGAAAATTGGCACATTATAATGATTTAGTAGCTTCATTCTGTGTCTGGCTGCTGCATTCTTAACTGTATTTGAGCATGCATTTATGTTGTATAAATTAGAGCCTTCTAATTGTTAGGACGCACATGATGGCAGAATGGCATAACATGGTGATTGGAATCTAAGCAAACCATGGATGTAATGTTACTGTAGTGGTTTTATTAACCTGCATCATGTTGAAAATACAGGGTGCTATATAGTATCAACTTCACCTCACTTCTCATCCTGCTCTAATGCTTGGGCTGATACTCAGAATGCCACCAAAGAGGTTTGGTTGCCCACTTCTTCTTTGGTGTCCATATCCATAGACTGAGATTTTTTTTAAATCAGCTAGAGGGTTTGGTGGTGTGATGTTTTTAACATAAATGGCAGGCTGGTCTTCCTAGGACGTGGCAAAAAAATCTATCTGAAATGTTAGCATATAGCAACATTAAATGCTTGGTGTGTGTTTGGTAGACTATACAAAGATTGCAGTAAGGGAACCCTAAGTGTGTTGCATAGAAGTTAAAGTGAAAGAATGCTCCATATCCAACCAGTACCCAACATATTTGAGCACTAGCCTGTAAGAGAGAGGACCACACCTAAAATCATCTCCTGTAAATTCACTATATTCTAGTTTAAAAGAGAATGTATCTAGCCTCCATTCTGGGGTGCTGTTTACCCAACATCTTTGTTCTTGACTACACACACGCATTTGTCTGGTTTTAAAAATATCCCTTTAGATCAGGGTTTCCCAACCTATGGGTCGGGACCCAAATATGGGTCGCCATTACATTTCGAAAGGGTCACCAGGTGTCTCCCCAGGTGGCTCTTAAGAAGCCATTCACACATTTTTTGAATTGCCCTGGGTCACCAAGTCTTCCTGAATTGTCAAAATGGGTCCCCATCTGGAAAAGGTTGGGAACCGCTGCTTTAGATGTACTGGTGAGGATTATGTGTAGAATAAGCTCTTGTTTTTAGTGACTTGAGGCATGTCTATTATTTCTTTAGTGCTAGCAGATGGATTTTCCTGGCTTGAGGTCCATGGAGACCTTGAACAAGCCTTTACTCAAAGAAGTGGCTATCTTTGCTAAATAGACCTGAGGACAGTGAATTATATGGCACTTTATCTGCTATATTGCTCATTCTCAGGGACACAACTGTGATCAGCCTCTCGCCTAATGCTAGCTACGACACCTCCTTGGAAGCTCGCATTCAGAAGGAAGAGGAGGAGATCTTGCTGGCCAATAGGCGGTGCCTTGACATGGAGGGCAGGTAAAGTGCAGTTCGTTCTCAGATAGCTTCTTTAGATTTGTAATTTTCAGTTGATGGCTGGAGCAGGCTTCTGGGAATCATCCTGTCGGGAGTTGCCTCGTTCATATCAATGAAATATGAGAGATACCAGGTTTTGTTTACTTGGTTGAACAAAACAATTGCATGATCTTTCACTTTTGATGATTGTTTGGATTCATAAGTAAAATGCTCCCCTCAGACTCTTGAATCTGTTTTTTTTTTAATGTTCTGTCCACATTTATCTGCTCTTCTTGTTCCTCTTCACCACCTTTGTACGACACATGCCTCTAACACCAGGCTCAGATAAATCTGGATTTGTCTTAACAGTGCTGTTCCACAAAGGTGTTTATTTTGGTGTTTGGCACAGTACAGATTCTCTGAAGAGCATTAATCCTGGCTCTTCCTTACCCCTTGGGTTTCTGGCTACAGCTCTCAGCTCTCAAACTGCCTGTGCAGTTGTTGGTGTTTCCAATAGCCTGAGGTGGGCAGCTCAGTGAAGTTCTCTCAAGTGTAGAAAGTCTTACGCATGATCTGGCCCAGTGCCATGGTGGGCCAGTGAGCACACATTATTCAAGTCAGTTAGCTCAGTTGCATTCTCTTTAACAAAGAGCTGCACTAATTCTCTGAATGCCTAGAAAGCAAAGGATAGCTGCAAGAGCACAGTAGACTTTGAAGCATCAGTCTGAAGACACTGTACTTTTTGTTATCCTCTCAGGATAAAGACTCTTCATGCTCAGATCATTGAAAAGGATGCCATGATTAAAGTTCTCCAGCAGCGCTCCCGGAAAGAGACCAGTAAGACAGATCAGCTATCGTCAATGAGACCAGCTAAGTCCTTGATGTCAATCTCTAACGCTGGATCAGGCTTACTGTCCCACTCTTCAACACTGAGCAGCACACCCATATTGGAAGAGAAAAGGGAGGACAAAAGCTGGAAGGGCAGTTTAGGTAACATGGCAGTCCTAAGAAAAACACTGCTAATATATTAAGGGAGCGTGGAAAAAACCACATGGGGGAATGTGAGCAATGAAAGTGTGATGTGCTAGGTGTGCTACAAAGAGATATGGAGATATGGTGGCAGCCTTCATTTGGAGAAAATGTGTTGTAATTAGTCCAGGTTATTATTTTTTCTGTAGATGGATTGCAGTAAATGGGATTTTTTTTTTCAATTAATGTTCAGGGTGAGCAGGACTACACAGAAGTGAGCCATGGAGGGGTAGCAGCTTTATCTAGTGGTTGGAGGTGGGGCCTGGAAGATGAAACATATTCCAGCATTACCTTTATAATGCTGTGTGAGCTTGGTTGTCCCAACCTTGGTGTCTCACTTTACCCACCTGTAAAATGGGCATAATGCAGTCTATCATAAAATGTTTTGAGATTAGCAGTTGAAAGGAGATGGAGAAGTGCTAAACAATGCTATCCTATTTGTGAACTAGGCAGAGCTAAGGCTGTGATGCTCCTTATAAGTAAGTGCTTTAAAATCTGTTTCCCTTTCTGTCCATAAAGGTGTTCTGCTGGGTCCAGAATATCGCTCGGAATCAATTCCTTCAACTCCCTCGCCAGTCCTTCCCTCCACCCCACTGCTATCTGCACACTCCAAAACAGGCAGCCGAGACTGCAGCACTCAGACAGACAGGGGAAGTGAACAAAATAAAGCTGCTTCTTCTACTGCAGCCCTGGTACCAGGGCGACTCCCTACGACCAGTGTGCCCTATAATTCAGACAAAACAGGTAACTAGACCCAACTGATTTCCAGTGGGGCATTGGTATGAGGTCACTGTAATTTCTCTCCCAGGGTGCTGGTCACACAAAGCCTTTTATGGTGGTCAAGTCTTTGGGTTTAGTTCAGGGGTGGGCAGGAGGCAGCTTGCAGACCGAATCTGGCCTGGCCTGACCAGCCACTGGATTTGGTCTGTGGCCGCCTTGGCAGCACCCTCACTATAGAGCAGCTGCACACAGTTTAAACAGCAGGCGGGTAATTGCTCTGCAGATTGGGCAGGGAGGAGACAGCTTTGTGCAGTGTCCCTGCCCGCTAACAAAATCCCCAAGCTCCTATTGGCCAGTTTTCTGTCAACAGGAGATGGGAAATTTTGCTGAAGGCCGGGACAGTGAATGAAGCCTCCTCACTCACTCCGTCCCCCCCCCGCTCCCTCCTTCCCTTCCCTGTGCTGGAGTAGAGCCACATGGAGCAGCCCACCCAGCACATAGGCAGGTTCCTACAGAGCTGCTGCCTGGGAGCTGCTTAGGTAAGCCTCTCCCAGCCAGAGCCTGCCTCTGCCCCGCTGCTTTCCCCCCAACTACCTGCCCCAGGCCACCACCCAAACCTCTGTATCCCTTCTCCCCACCTCCTCCAGGTCACAGCTCCCTCCCAGACCCTGCATCTCCTCCGACAACCCCTCCCCACCCCCCCGGCCAGAATACTCTCCTGCACCCATTAACCCTCCTGGACCCTAAGCCCCTGACCCAAATCATAACCCCCTCCTTCACTCAAACTCTCTTCTACACCCCACCCACTGTCCCAGACCCCACGCCCCCTCCACAGAAGTGTGGCCCTTGGCCACTTACCAAAATCTTGGAGTGCGCCCCTCCCATTCAAAATTATTGCCCACCCCTGGTTTAGTCATTTGTAGGGTGATGTGAGTTAGATGATTATCACAGTAAAGGCTGGGTCTCAGAGGACCCTTTGGTGAAAGGTTAATGGCAAAGGGACGCATTTTGATTTTATTATATTGGAGTAAAGCCAGTGTGACGATACTGGTTTTATAACTCAGCCACTGCAGATTTATATATCTTCTCATGAGAGAGAGAGAGAGAGAGAGAGATGGAGGAGTGTGAGTGTGAGAATCTGAATTTTTATATTTGAAGAGCTGTTGTCAATCTTTTGGCTAGGATTACAAACTGTCATCATCTCACTAAATATTTTAGAAATGTGCATCTCTGTCTGTCTATCCACTTGTGAGTCTGTTTGGTCAAGAACTCCTCCTAAACAGTAAGAGCTAGGCCCACCAAATTTGATGCACAGCTTCCTCTTAGAATCATAGAATAATAGGACTGGAAGGGACCTCAAGAGGTCATCGAGTCCAGCCCCCCGCCCTCAAGGCAGGACCAAGCTCCACCTACACCATCCCTGACAGATGTCTATCTAACCTGTTCTTAAATATCTCCAGAGAGGGAGATTCCACCACCTTCCTTGGCAATTTATTCCAATATTTGACCACCCTGACAGTTAGGAATTTTTTCCTAATGTCCAATCTAAACCTCCCCTGCTGCACTTTAAGCCCATTACTCCTTGTCCTGTCCTCAGAAACCAAGAGGAACAAATTTTCGCCTTCCTCCTTGTGACACCCTTTTAGATATTTGAAAACCGCTATCATGTCCCCCCTTAATCTTCTTTTTTCCAAACTAAACAAGCCCAGTTCATGAAGCCTGGCTTCATAGGTCATGTTCTCTAGACCTTTAATCATTCTTGTCGCTCTTCTCTGTACCCTTTCCAATTTCTCCACATCTTTCTTGAAATGTGGCGCCCAGAACTGGACACAGTACTCCAGCTGAGGCCTAACTAGTGCAGAGTAGAGCGGCAGAATGACTTCACGAGTTTTGCTTACAACACACCTGTTGATACAACCTAGAATCATATTTGCTTTTTTTGCAACAGCATCACACTGTTGACTCCTATTCAACTTGTGGTCCACTATGACCCCTAGATCCCTTTCTGCCATGCTCCTTCCTAGACAGTCGCTTCCCATCTTGTATGTATGGAACTGATTGTTCCTTCCTAAGTGGAGCACTTTGCATTTCTCTTTATTAAACCTCATCCTGTTTACCTCTTATCATAACTTAAAGCAAGGTCAGGGTTTGGTTGTGTCAGAATAATGGGATATGTGTGGAAGTTGATTGTTTCTCATGAAATGGAAAGGGAGAGGTTTGGTAGGAGGGACAACAAGGGGCCAGAGAGGGGAACCAGGACACCTATAACCCCATTGGGCTGGCAGGATGGAGAAAGAGACAGTTATCAACTATATATTTCAGAGAGTTTGTCTATTTGTGTGTGTGTCTGTCCACTAGCTGGGGGCCATGCACTCCTCCCCCGGCTGCGCCTGCTGGAACTGCAGTAGCCATGGAGAGGCGCTTCTCACCTGGCCCCAAGCTAGTGCGGTGAGAGAGGGCTGAGGCTGTCTCTCTCCCTGTGGCAGCCCGCATATTGAACCCCTCATCCCCTGCCCTATCCCAAAGCAATGATTTAAATGAAGAAAAACAAAGCTTATTTGAGTTAAGGACTGAAGCAATGCCAGGTAAATCTTCTAGTTATGAAAAAGTAGGAATCTCCTTTGTCCTAGTTGTATCCCCATTGTAGCTGTAGTTGACAATTGGAGTTGATTTTTTCTGTTTTGTTTCTTCTTCTTGATAGATGGACCAGTTTTCCACTCTAGCACTCTGGAAAGAAAACCTCCTGTTCACAGCTTGGGGCAGGACCTCACTGATGCAGAAATGGTGGAATACCTCATCTGAAAGGCTGAACTTGTATCAAAACTGGGACATGATAGCAAGAATTTTTTTTAAAAAGACAATTTTATTGGAAAAAAAATGTAGTACCTGAGTAATAAAGGAACACTCAGCTCTTTACTCTTGTATATTATGTCTCAACAATGTGGACAGGTTAATTTATAATTTGTTTTAAATTATAAAATACTTGTTCTTTGAAAGTCATTCCCTCCTCTCCCTTTCTCTCCAAGCTTGTTTTTAATACTGGATCTGGTAACGTCTGGATAAAACAAAGGTCTTAAATGCACTAAATTCTATTTTTAATTGCAGTATTTTTTAAACCTTGTATTTTTTTTAAAGTACTTACTTTCACAGCGGTTGATTAATTTCTTTTGAACACTGCCAAGATGGGTAAAATGACTCTGCACAATGACCATGTCATGTCAGAGCTAGATTGTGTCTCTGTTCTGAATGTCACCAAAGGCTGTAGAGTACAGGTGTTCTGAGTAGCTTTGTAAAACTTATAAGCTAAGGAGCTTTTTTTTCCTCTATTGCCCTCTGTAGAAAGAAGTCAACATGGAGACCCCATATTCCAGGGCAGGAAGGATTTCAATTTTCACAATGTGCTCAAACTTATTTTGGTTTTTGTACTCTCACTATCACATTGATTTTAATAGCTCCAGAGATGGATGTCATCATCGTGTTTGTCATTTTCAGCAGTGCCAGAGAATCCCCTGTACTTTTATGCATATATAATTTTGAGTAATTTATACAGTAGATAATAAATAATATATTGCATTCAGGTTTTAAGTTATAATATGAAGAAACTGCGGGCCTAATTCTGATCTCGATAATGTTTTTTCACCATCGTAACTCCACTGCCTTTAGTGGAATTACTTTCAATTTCCACCTGTGTAGGTGTGGAACCCTGTAGTATTTGATTATTAGCAATTTGATCTGTTGCATTAGACCTTGATTGGGAATTATTTTTGGCATATTTCCCTCTATTCCAGTTCTCTGATTTGTATGTCCCTCATTCCGCGAGACAACAGATTGTCTGTCTCTCTCTCTCTCTCTCTCGCGCGCGCGCTCTCTCTCTCTCTCTCTCTCTCTCTCTCTTTCTTCTAATTGGAGAGAGCAGCATTCCTGAGTTTTAAAGTAAGGGAGGAAGTTACACATTAGTTCATCATCAGTTTCACTCTGTTTCTTAGCAGCTAGCCCAAATGCTGCAGTGCTTGGTTTGCAAATGCTGCTGGGGTATGTTCAGACACATTAAAAAAGATTTGTCTTGAGCTATTTTTTGAATTGTATGAAAACACTTCAGCTACGTCTACACTGCAGGCTTCTTGTGCAAGAACTGTTTTGCGCAAGAGTTCTTGTGCAAAAGGTATTGTGCAAGAGCATCCATGGCAGTGTGGATGCTCTCTTGTCCAAGAAAGCTCTGATGGCCATTTTAGCCATAAGGGTTTCTTGTGCAAGAAACCCCTATTGCCCGTCCACGCTGCCTTCTTGCACAAGAGGGCTTATTCCTCGTGGGGAGATAACTCTTGCACAAGAAGCCCTCTGTTCTGATGCTTTACTGTAAATGTACTTGCGCAAGAATGTGCGTGCAGTGTAGATGCGCTGTAAGTTTTTGCGCAAGAACAAGTGTTCTTGCGCAAAAAGCCTGCAGTGTAGACGTAGCCTTCTGTTGTTAGATTGTTTTTTAAAACACTTTGTTTACTTAAATTGTATGTCTTTCCCTGACAGCGCTGTGAAAGCATCTCAGCTGGTCCCAAAGTTCCACTACAGCAGGGATGGACAACCACAAATGGTGGGTGGGCCTCATGCGTGGCCCTCCTTCACCTCAGTAGGCTGCACCAGCCCGCCGCCGACAGGCTGCTGATTGCCCACCACTGCAGTACAGCATTATAGTAGCCAAATCTTGCCATGGAGCGAAGGAGCTTCTAATTAAAGCTCCTACAATGGGACGGGTCCCCTTAACTCCCAATGAGTAGAGAGCATATGGCACCTTAGCACATTAGGTTTGAAATTGCAGTGGCTGTCTGGAGGCTGCAGCACTGTCACCTGTTAGTACTACGCTTTCTTGCCTCCGGATGATTGGCTTTTAAAAGGACCAAAGTAATTGGTCTTAACAACACCCCCAAAATATGTCCTCAGATACCTTCCTTGATTTTTTTTTATAGACTCATAGACTTTAAGGTCAGAAGGGACCATTATGATCATCTAGTCTGACCCCCTGCACAGTGCAGGCCACAAAATCTCACCCACCCCTCCTAGAATAATCCTCTCACCTATATCTCAGATATTGAAGCCTTCAAATACTTTGAAGACCCCAAGATGCAGAGAATCCTCTAGCTGTGATCTGTACCCCATGCTACAGAGGAAGGCAAAAAACCTCCAGGGCCTCTGCCAATCTACCCTGGAGGAAAATTCCTTCCCAACCCCAAATATGGCGATCAGCTAAACCCTGAGCATGTGGGCAAGACTCATCAGCCAGACACCCAGAAAGTTCTCTATAGTAACTCCTATCATCCCTCCATTGACCTATTTCCCACTGATAATGAATGGTCAATTAGTTACCAAGATCATGTTATCTCATCAAACCATCCCCTTCATAAACCCATCTAGTTTAATCTTGAAACCAGATAGATCTTTTGCCCCCACTACTTCCCTTGGAAGGCCGAAGTTAACACTGTAACGCCTAAATATCAGCTCAAAGTGGGATTATGTTTTACTTTAAGCAGTCATTCATCTGAATGGATCATGTTTTACTCTTGAAAGGCAGATCCTCTTGGTCCTAGTGGGTTTGCCACCTGCTAATTTTGATCATTGAGAAGTCTTAGAGCCATAGAAATTAAGAGAGGGCAATGCATGTTGGTAAGAGATGACGCCAGGGCAAATACCCTGACTTTGCCTCTGACCTCTTTCTCTAACAGCCTGACTCGACCTCCCAAACTGGACACTCACATTTGGGATAATTCAGAGGTGTACTTTAAGAGTTGGCCCATTTCATCCATGTAGGTCCTGGTCTTTCCTCTTGGCCAGTGCAGAATTTTTCCTTAAAGTTCATTCTATTATATTTTTCCAGGCAAGTGTTCTACCTCTTCTCATAGAGGTACCCTTCACAACTTTATAGCTCTCTCTGTTGAAAATAGCTAATGTTCTTTTTTGCTTATTTGTATCCCACTAAATCAAGTAATGCCTACCCTGGATGATTCTAAATGATTTCTCTCCCTCCTGTGTAGTCATTGGAAGCATCATGTGACTGTATCCATCTTCCTGTCATAAGATTGTTCCCTATTGTATCTTTTGTGGATTGGGTTTAATACATGAATTGCTAGGAAGATTGAAAGTATAGTGGTGAGAGAGATTTGGTGTCAGAAGTCTTTTTGTTAGTCTTTCAAAATCTGGAAAAGCAACCTTCTTGAGAGCTACTCACAGGCAGGTAAGGAATGTTACATCCTATGCCCATTCCTGCGTAGGTACTAAAATGCATGGACCAATTATGTACGTATATCTGGTTTGCCTGGGTCCATGTATGTTGAGTATTAGACTGGAACAGTCAGCACTTCTTGGTTGTTCTCAACTCATTCCTTATAACAAAATTCCATTGTAATTATTATAATGAGGAAAAGAAATAGAGGGTTGAGCTTTATGACTGAAACACAAAAGGTGCACAGCAATGGTCTCCACCTGAGAATGGAGGCGAAAGATCTCCTGAAATGCAAAACTTTGCCTGCTTCCCGGTTTTTTAGCATTGATGTCATGAGATTTTATTACAGTCAGTCATTTAAAAAAAGAAGGCATAAAAGGTGTATTATTCTTGTGTGACTGGGGATCTGAGATCCTCTTGCAGGGCTGACGAACTAGGAGCCAACAGGGATACGTGCTTTCCACTAAGCCTTCCCTAACTGACCTGATGTGACTCTAAAAAAGTATGCTTTCTTTTTGCGGGAGATGTGTAATATAGCTTTTGGTCTTTGTACAGATTTTTCCGTTTTCTTTTGAAACAGAAGCTACTTACAGAAGTCAAACTGCACACCTGGTCCCTTTCCTTATGTAGACTACTTTCTACTGAAATAAGATTGTAATTCAAAATAATTGCAATGAACTTAAATATCAAACCAAACTTTAGACTAAGAGTTTGTCTTAAACTCGGGTATTAGAAGCAGAGGTGCAGCTTTTATAAGGAAAACCACATATTCCTCTGGTAGAGCAGAACAGGAGTACATTTTTCATCTCTTTTTCTTTCCCCTTTTAATGCTCACAAAGTGTCCAGTCCCACAAATGCTTTCCATCGGCAACTCCCTTGAGATTTGATACTCCAAAGGACTGAGTAATAGGAGGTGGAGCCTTTTATTGCTAGACGATTTGTTCAAATCTGGTCCTGTGTTACTAGTGATTTTTTAACAGCTATTTGTGGATTAAATGAGTTGGTGGGTTTTCCTATGAGCTATCCATGCCTGTTTGCAGGATTCACCCCAAAATTGTCAAGAACACTGCATGCTCCCATGCAGATCGCTCAAATTATATGGTGCAGTAGTCTCTCTAGACATCCGTCCAGTGAATCCTATTACTAGCAGCCACCAAAGAGACTGGTGTTTATCTGGTTATTACAATGGTGGTAGTATAATACTGCTCCTTTAGTATGGACAGACTTTTTTGGGCCTTTGGATTTTAACATCTATTAGGACTGGTGAGCACTAGCAGAGGAATTGCTATAGTTCTCCATACCATGTCGAATGTGCCTGTGGTTATTTTTTCATATATTCATATAGGAACGTTTAAAAGAGCTAGTGATTTTAGGTCTAGAAAGTAAAAGACAGTAAATATAATTGTATTACTGTATTTATGAAGAAAATACTCCTTCGCCCCTCCTCCCCCCAAAAAAAATCTTACTCTTAGGTGATTTTAGTTTTTGGTCGTCAATAATGTTTCTTGGGCTTTCAGGAAAGCATTGAAACCCATTTTGTTTGCACTGTTGTGTAAATGTAAAACAAGTGCTGAGCTAAGGAGTTGAGTGTAAAATAACAGGCCTTTCTATCTTCTAACTCAAGCACATCCTTTTGGGTTTTTTAAAAATTGTGAATGTTTAAATAAGTATTCAGTCACCTCTGCTTTCTGGCTGGGACCAGAAGCAACTGTTGAAATAAATCTAGTGAGTGTCTTTGTCCCTTTGGGTTCCACTCAACATCCACAGGTCAACTTGATGGTGAGCAGAACTTGTAGAGGTTTGCCTCTCCACAGAGTTAACAGTCAAACTCCCATCGACTCCAGTGGTTTTGAGAGGTATTCTCCAGGATTCCGGTCCTTTAGTGTTCCATTTATAGAATAGTAATTGTTAGATGGATTACCATTTTATACTCTCTTGGTTTTCCTTTCCCTGGAGTTGTGGCCTACAGGGAAGAGCCAATAGAAACTGACCAATGTGCTGCTTATCTTTAGGGTCCAAAATATCAAACCATGAATGGAAATATGTAAGTTTGCTATTTAACAGCCTTAGACAATGTATCAAGAGATGGTCTTTTTTCTATATAAATCTATATTAAACTAAATTGTGTGGATTATGTTTTTCCTTTTTTTAAACCGTCAAACTGATTTCATAATTGGGGAATGAGCTGTTTTGTAACCTAATAGTTGAAATGGCCCTAAAATCTTTGAAGAATGTGGCAGCTTTAATTCTTTTTTAAAAAGTGTAAATATGCACTAAATCTTTTGTAAATGTCTGTATTATCATGTCTGTAGTTAGCCATAAAATATCTTCACTGAGTTTTAAAATGTGTTTTGAAATTAATTTTTATCATAGGTTTTGGGGAGGGGGTATTCTTAATTTAGCACAAATATTTTCTGTTTGCCAAAAAGGGGGGTATTAATACTCATTCCAATTTACTCTACCACTTTGGGACCTGATTCTGATTTAATTTGCGCCGCTGCAAATCAAAAGTCAATTCCTTGAACGAAATGGAGTTTGCACCACTGTGCAGCCAGTGTGAGAGAAGAATCCAGTTCTTTGTTTCAGTTTTTCAAAAACTTGGTTGAAACATGGGAACATTTTTAATTTTTTTAATTTTTGGGAACATGGGACCCTTTTAAAATATTTTTAGTCAAAAAAGCGAAATGTGAATTTTTCCAATCAATTATATAGCAGGTCAGAAAAACAGGATATAATTTTTGTGAAAAATGTTTGACAAAAATTTCATCCTCTTTCTTTCTCCCCTCCTCCCACTGAAAAAATTACATTTGGAACATATCGACTAGCACTATGATTTGGGGTTCTTCAATTTTTGGTTTCCCAATTTGAAAAGGTCCAATTTTTGGAAATGTGGCAATTTTTGAGTGCCTAATATTGGACACCCAAAATCCTAAGTTACTTTTGAAAAGCTTGTCCTTTGTTTTTAAGCTGCTGATGTAAAGCTTGCTCATTTGCTTTGCTATAAGTTGAATATTTCCATTTCTTTTTTTCTACCCCTTATCTTGCATTGTAAGGGGAAAGAATGGTGATCATCTCGAGGTGAATGGGTCTCAGCAGGCTTGTTTGAGTCGATATGTTTTCATTGTTAATCTTTGAAAGAGTAACTTGATATTTCTAGTCTTCATGGGCTTCCAATGGTTTCTTAAATAATAAGAGGTCAGAAAATCTGGGATGCAGAGGTTAAATTAAAACAATTGGCCATAGTACTATGGAAATTTTAATAGAGGGCGAGTCAGTCTGTCTCCCTTGCTTGTGAGTTCATTTGTCTTATTGTTTAGCTGTGTAATCCATGGACCACAGCAGAGGCTTTCTGCACAGTTGGCTTTTCTGCAGTGCAACTATAGTGCATTTGCAGATGGCCTTTTAAACACGATTTAAACAAATTCCAGTTCATAACACAGTTTGGCCATTCCTTGTGTGATATAGCCAAATGCTATTAAAATTTGGGAGCCTTGTTCAAAACCCACTGAAGACAGTGTAGAAAGGCTCTTAGTGTCTACAAAGGCTCTTACGGTCTACTGGAACAGGGCAGTTGCAGAGATAAGCCTGGTTCTCTCTTGTCCTGGCACTGGTTTGTACCCACTTAGCAAGTGTGTTTGACAGACGTTCTTTTAGCACACTCATACATGGCAAGCCTTACAAGATGGCTGTCCTCATGTGTTCTGACCTTCTGGATGCACCGTTCCCAGTACTATTTTTAGAAAAGTGCTTTTCTCTCTTCTGGCTCTTTGATTCTTCTTGTGCCAAGTGTTTGGATTTTAAAAAAACAGCAGCAACAAATTCTAATTTAATTGTTTTACTTTCAGTTTTTAAATGGCTGGATCACTAAATGGAAAACTTGATCCATGTCATTGCAGAATAATGCTGGAAAAATGTAGGGTTCTTTTGTTTCCTTGGCATGTATATACCTCCCATTACCTGTAAAAGGGGCTCTCATTGAAGACAATACACCAATTGGAAGGCTAGCATATAAGCCCCATATAATTTGTTGGCTAGTGTACACATGGCAGTATTCTTAAAGGGATGTTAACTGCTTTCCACTGAGCTTTCATATCTGGCCTGAGTTTAACTGAAGCACAGCAGCTTCAAGCATAATCATATTTTACCACCCATTTTATTATATTTTCACAGGTACTTTAAAATAATTGCAAAAATAGGCAGAATCCCAGTGTAGTTTGAATCACTTACATAGGCACATGAATGCCTCCCCTTTACTACGTAATGTAGAATCTGAGCATCTTTCATGTGAAAATAAATCCTGTAACACTGGAATTGACTTAGAAATGTATGAAATGGGATGACAGCAAATCCACTGTTTGCTCTTCCGGAGTTAAAGGCCTCTTAAAAGGGACATTTATGCATATGAGAAAATGATGTAAACTTTTGTAGTTTTGGGAAAAATTGATGAGCACAAATGTCTATAGTGAAGAATAGTGTTCCTATCAGACTATAATGATTTGCCCCCCATTAAAAAAGGTACATTTGTGTATGTATTTGAATAAAAAGCTGAGAAGTTTGTCAGTGATAGGTCTATGAGATCCTCATGATATAAAGAATATTTCCTAGGTAAAGTAACTCCTTTTTTCCTTATAACAAGAATTATTTTTGCACTATTTTCTTTTTCTGTTGCCATGTTCAGGAGCTGGAAAATAAAACTGTCTATGGAATTTTTTATATGTACCTTTTATTTATTCTAGATGAATTTTTATTCCTTTCTCCTGTGCATGTCTGAAGTTGTTCTGCCTAATTGGACGGTTATTACATAGGTTCTTGTGCATCCATCACCACGAAATAAGGAGTATAGACACTACGGCTGCGTCTAGACTGGCATGATTTTGCGCAAAATCTTGCCGCCTGTCTACACTGGCTGCGAGTATTTGCACAAGAGCACTGACTTTGTAATGTACAAAATCAGTGGTTCTTGCGCAAATACTCTGACGTTCCCGCTCAGGGATAAGCCTTCTTGCACAAGTATTCTTGCGCAAAAGGGCCAGTATAGACAGCAACGGTAATTTCTTGTACAAGAAAGCCCGATGGCTAAAATGGCCATTGGAGATTTCTTGCGCAAGAGAGCATCTACACTGGCACGGATGCTTTTGCGCAAAAGCAAATCTTTTGTACAAAGGCACATGCCAGTATAGACGCTTTCTTGCGCAAATACTTTTAACGGAAAAACTTTTCAGTTAAAAGTATTTGTGCAAAATCATGCCAGTCTAGACGCAGCCTACGGGTACGTCTAACTGCACACTTATTTTGAAATAAGCTATTCCGGAAGAAATACTCCAAAATAGCTTATTTCGAAATAGCACATCTGCACTACAGGGAAGCCTCAAAATTAGTCCAAGGCTTCCCTAACGTGGACTTGCTACCTCGATTCAGAGCTCCAGGAGGCACTGGGGAGTAATTACTTTGAATGACCCTGGGGAGGAGCTATTTCGAAATAGCAGCAGTGGAGCGTCCACACTACAACTATTTCAAAGTAGCTATTTCGGAATATCCATTATTCCTCATGAAATGAGGTTGACAGAAGTCGGAATAAGCCTTCTGTTATTTTGAATTTATTTCTTGCACAAGAGGGCCAGTGTAGATGCTTCTGTTATTTTGAATTTATTTCAAAATAACAGAATTGCTGTGTAGATGCTCACATTGTTATTTTGAAATAACTTGTGTAGATGCACGCTGAGGCTGCACTGCACCACCTTCTTTCTCACCTCTGACATTTTTGCTTTCAATCCTAAAAATATGAAACTTGATTTTTATTAAATTGAAGCTTAAAATGTTCAGAAATAGTCCCACACGAGAAGAGTGAGGATATGGAATCACTTCATGCTCAGTCAGACTCCTACAGATGACCACTGGACTTTTGCACGGACAAACCATGGACAGAGAGGGGACAAATATGACTGGGCTGCATGCCCTCCTTCACCCTAAAATGTCTTATAGAGGACTTGTTCGTTTGGTTTTTTTGTATTTTGAGCTGCCTAACTGATACCAACTTCAGGGAAAGAAAACCTTCTGTACATACCCTGTGTAATGGTCTCAACATACTGTCCTCTCTCATGTTTGCAAGGCCCTTCTAGCTGAGAGTCTAAACCATAAATTCTCTCCCTGGCTTCCACGAAGAGGAAGAGTTGTGTGAAGCTCAGATCAGTTTGCTCAATCAGGTTTCCAAGTTTTGAATTTGCAACAGGTGTAATCTGTTCTCATAGCTCTACGGAATTCATATCAACGAGTGTGCATCCTCTGGCTAGTGCATTAATTGACCACCCTTCCACTAAAAATATGAGTAGCTCTCAAATTTCCCAAAGTTTTGGTTTTCATGAGAACTCTTGATGGATTCTGCCTCGCATAGCAGCAGCAGCAAAGTCACATTGCTATGATGTAGCCCTGATGGCATGTAAAATGGATTTCCATCTTTTCAAATCTTTCTTTACCAGCAGTCCATATGGAAAGATTTAGGCATTTTAAATCCCTCAAAATTGCATCTTCCCACCTCATGGTTGACTTTGTGTTCTACTTCCTTCATCCTCAGCCTTAAAAATGTTCTGTAAAAGCTTGCCACCTTCTGCCACCACAACACTCGTCTTGTTCTCAACTAGTGGAAGCTGCAACTTTGGTGGGATTATCTAAGTATTTCTTTATTCATGGTTCAAACAAACAGGTGTTGAGAATACTGGTGATACTTGACACTGAAAACAGTTTAGTTTCCTCTCCTCGCTGCTTTTAATGCCCATGTGTCTGATGCATCTGACAAGGTTGTTACTTGTACAGTGTTGAACATTCATATCTTTGTTGGCTCGAATAGAGGCCTTTGAAGACCCTGAAATGCCACTGATACAAGATTGATACATTTGATTTTCTTGGTTATAGAACCTTCTGCTTTCAAGCAGCTACGTAGAGAGAGTAGCTACTCACGCATTCGGTGTCATTGTCACCTGCATGTAGCACTGGCAGATCATTCATTTCTGTTTCAAAGGAGAAAAGTGTAATGGGTCAGGCTTCTCTTATGACTGCTAACAGATGTGCTGAGACCCCACTGAGCCTGTTTTCCCTGCCAGCTTGGGCCCCCACAACTCTGTCTTTCTGGGTCAGACACGCTAGCCTTCTGCAGGAGACACGGGGTCCAGGCCATGCCCCCAAAGCATGTAAAGACAGATGCACAAACTCCTAGCCGCCACAGGTAACACTTACAGTGGTTTTATTAATAAAAGTGATTGTATTAAATATAAAAGGTAGGATTTAAGTGGCCATAAGAGAGCACACAGAACAACATAGGTTACTAAGCAAAGGTTACTAAGCAAAATAAAACAACACGCAAACTAAGCTTAATACATTAAAGAAACTAGCTACATGTAATATCTCACCCTCAAAGTTGTTCTAATGAGCTTCTTTCACTTCACACATTGGAAAGCCTTCCAGGTTGGGCCCAATCCTTCCTCCAGCTCAGTCTGAGATGTTTCAAGGAGTCATCTCGGGTGGGGTAGCCGGGGAGAACTGATGTACCAGATTACATCACTCCCCACCCTTAAATAGGTTTTGCATCCAGCAGGAATCCTTTTGTTCAGTTTGAATTTCCCCTCTGCTCTTGTGGAAAAATACAGCATTCCAAGGTGGATCACAGCATCAGGTGCCTTGGTCACATGTCTGTGCAAGGTCCTTATCTCCATACTATGCAGGCTGACCCATACATCCGCAGGTTAAGACTAGGGATGTGAAAATGCGTGTAACTGGCTAACGATGTAACCGCTGAAAATATCAGCTGGCTCCCTGTGCACATTGGCTGCTACCCTGCACTGCTGCCTTTGTATCAGAGACCGGGAGCTGTGTGTAACCTTTTGGGTAACAGATGAGGAGTTTATCGGTTGCCGGTTTAAACAGCTACATTCTTACATCCCTAGTTAACCCCCCATTGTCCCTTGCTAATGGGCCCCTAGCTCCATGTCTGGTTTCTTCCTTGTCATACCCAACGGGCTTTTCCCAGCATGAACACTTTGATAATAAATCTAGTGTCGCTATTCCCAACTGCAGATACAGAAATGACACTTGCATGTCAAGAGGATAATCATATTCAGTAGATTGCAACCTTTTCAATGCTCTCCTGGGAAGTATTTTGCATAAAGCATATTCCAGTTATGTCGTATTTTATATTCATAAGCATATTCCTATAAAACAAGGCTGGGCAAAATATGGCCCGAGGGCCGAATTCGGCCCGCCAAGCTCCAGGATCCGGCCCACGGACCACCCCGCCAGGACCCTTAGGCACATGCAGCTTCACACTCTGCGCTTTCCTGTTCTGCAGGGAGAAGGAGGCTTCGTGCGATCTCTGCGCCCTCAGCCCAATCCTCAGCTCCTATTGGCCAGAAACAACCAGCCTATAAGAACTGTCTTGAGCCAATCTCCCAACTCTTATTGGCTGGAAACAACCAGCCAATCGGAGGTGAGAGATTCATCTCAGAGCCTGGGGCAGTCGGAGTTGAGCGCCACGTGGAGGGAGCAGCCTGTATTTTCAAGCGGGCTGGGGCTGCCGGCCAGGAGACAATTAGGTAAACTCCTCCCAGCCAGCGCCTGCCTCTGACACCCCAACCCCTCCTGCACCCCAGCTCCCTTCCCCAGATCACCATCCAAACCCTCTGCACCTCCTGCCCCAGAGGACAACTACCTCCCAGACCCTGTGCCCCCTCCTACAGCCCGCCCCTAGGCCAGAATCCTCTATTGTACCCACACCTCCTCCCTGACCTTACACCCCAATCTCCTGACCCAGGTCACAACCCCCTCCTCCATCCAAACGCCCTCTGAGACCTCATGCCATCTCCTGCACCCCCAGTCCCTTACCCCATGTGCGCTGCTGCACCCAACCTCCATCCTAGACCCTGCACCTCCCCCCCACAGAAAAGTGTGGCCCTTGACCACTTACCAAAATCTTGGAGTGGCTCCCCACCAAAAATGATTGCCCACCTCTGCTATAAATAATATGGAATGCCCCATCACAGAAGGTGTAACTGGCATGGATGGTGTAGCAGCATTCATAGTGCAATGAGCCACATGCAACATCTATAAACATGATGTTAACTTCCTTCTGCTGCTCTAATTGTTTTTCAGTAATATGCTGCCCAGCATAGATACTAGATCTGTACATCGACCTGTGTAAAGAACTACACTGATGGTCTCTCGTAGGGTTGAACCAGGATTTTGATCAGTTCAGATTAAGGACATGATGTGGTCACAGATTCTGTGACTTCCCAGTACCTCTGTGACGACTTCTAGATCAGAGCGGGAACCGTAGCTGCTGGAATAACTGACTGGCTGCTAACCCCAGGGCCACCAGAACAGCTGAACAGGGGCTAGCCCCAGGTTTGCCAGAATAGTGGTTCCTGGACCATTGGAGCAGAGGTTTAGTGTTTTACTAAAACTACCCTGGGATGGGTGGACAAAAGTCAGGGACTGGTCACAGGCTCCAGTGAATTTTTGTTTATTGCCTGTCCCTGATTTCTGCAGCGACTGATGTGCTCAGGGGACACCTGAGCAGCTTGGACAGCCTCTGAACTAGGTGCATTCACCATTGCTGGGAGTTTTGGACCCCCAACCCTGCAGCAACCGGAGGTTGGGTGTGGTGGGCCTCAGTGTTGGTGTGCAGGGCGGTGCTTACCTGGGAGGCCCGCAGGCATACCCCTGCAGCTCCCTGTTATGATTCCCAGCCAATGGGAGCTGCAGAACTAGGGCTTGGCATGCAGTGAAAGAAGCACACATTGCTAAGAGCTGGAGGTCACTGCTTTCCAGGAGCTGGGTAGAAGCCTGCCCTAGCTCTGCCCATCTCTTCTGCACACTCAAAGTATCTCCCCAGGATGTGCCCCCCAAGTACCCATGGCACTCAACCTGCCATCCCCTAGCACCCCCAAGGGCTGCCCCCTATGTTTTATTCAGGGGTATATAATTAATGTCATGGCATGGTCATGGGCCATTAATTTTTATGCCCATGAACCATCCATGACTTTTACTAAAAATACCCATGACTACAACATAGTCAATCATGACGATCACTCCAACAGGTTCTCTTAACTGATTGTTCAAGACATTTCTTTTTCTCTACTGCCCTTTTCTTCCTCTCTTCATCTATGCACCCAGTGCCCTGAGCATCCTTCCAGGGCATCCATTCCACATCACACCTCTTTTTCCCCCTCTCCCATAATTTGATGGTATCACCTGTAGTCCAAATGCTTTTACATGCTCAGTTGTTCTCCAGCAATCTCTGTGATGGAATGCAAAAATCAAGTCCACTCTTCTTCAGTGGTAGATAGCTGATTATCCATTGTAGACTATTTGTTGGAAATTACTACTGTGTAATTATGAGCAATTGCTTAATCAATAAAGTTATTAATATTGAAGGGTTTCAATGCAGTAGACCAGGGTTTCCCACACTTTTTTGGCTGCAGAGCCTCTATGGGGTCCGGAAAATTTGGCAGAACCCTTAAAATACTTTGATTTTTAATACAATAGGTACCCAAATAAATAAGTAAAGTTTTGGAATTCTATTTTTATTTCTTGTATATTTCCTATACATTCTTTTTTCCCCCAAGAAAATTATCTGAAAATTAGTCACAAAATAACAGGGCCATACAACAGTCATTAATATTTTCTCATAGAGCCCCTGGACTCATTGAGTGAAGCATACTTTGGGAAACCCAGCAGTAGATACCTGTCTCTGGAGCTTAATTAAATGGACCATAATTGTTGCTATTAGGAGTCAGTGATCAGATTCTGGAGCAAGATCAGCACTCCTAAATACATGTACAACCTGGATGAGTTTGGTCATGCATTTCTGAACAAGAGCACGATCCAATGTTGCACCTTTACCTGATACATATCAGAATCTATGCTTCTGGCATTTCCCATTCAGAAACAAGGTAATGATTAAAAATAATTTGTGTAGAAGCAGATGGTGTGGATGTTGGTGGATGGTGTTGCATAAATTGCAAGGTTCGTCCCCTGGAGGCTAGTCTAATTTGCCCACAGAAGAGAGTCACACTTTCAGGCTGGGTCCAACTCCATTTTATTGTTTGCAAGCAATGGTCAGCCAAGGAGCTATTGCTCAAAGCAAAGCTGACCCTGGGCGTTGGCTAAGCATCCTTTTTTATACTTTCTTTAACTTTCTTATCTAACTTGGCACGTCTTGATTTGTTACCTTAGCTTCGTGTTGCCGCGTTATTGGTTAGCATATTTCAACTCTATTCCATTCAGTAACAACCACCAGTATAGCTTACTTAAGCAATAGCAATTAGCAAATTCCCCTAACTCAAGTAATACGTGTACTCCAGACCTTGAGAAATGGGTCTAAACAGCTAGTTCCTCTACAGCTTCTAAAACATGCGCAATCGGCTAAATGACACGTACTGTTTCAAGCTTAAGTAATGGAAAGGGGAAGAAGCACACATAGTTTTTACTATATTTTACTACAATGGTATGTTATGATTATTAGTTCAAATCCAGTTTTATCATAGATAGCCATTCTCTCATTTGTATGTCCAAAATTGACAATGATTTTGTGGTGATATCCTAGATATAATGTTACCTTTAAAATACCTTGTGAACTTCTTTTCCCACGTCAGGCCTTCAAACTGATAGTGGTGGCTATCAGGAGTGGGGAATAAGCCTATCAAATCTGTAGTGCATTTTGCGCTCACAGTGACAAAAACAGACCCATACTATTATGACCATCAGATGTATCATAGACATGGAACAACTGTCAAAACTGTGCTCTCAGGCTGTGTCAATGCTGCAGGATTTTGCTGACAGAGTATGCTAATGAAGCGCTTATTAGCATTTGTCGCATTGTCATTTGCATATTCTCTGCCAATGCTTTTTGGGCAAGAGGTTTTTGCGCAAGTGTAGACTGGTCTGTTTTGCGCAAAAACCCCCTTTCGTGCAAGATTCTTATACCCCCTTTTTTGAGGCATAAGGATCTTGCGCAAAAGGGTTTTTTTGCGCAAAACGGACCCGTCTAACACTGCTTGTTTTTGCGCAAAAACTTCTCGAGCAAAAAGCATCTGAAGAGAATATGCAAATGACAATGTGACAAATGCTAATGAGCGCTTTATTAGCATACTCTCTACCGGCAAAAGCCTGCAGTGTAAACATAGCCTCAGTGCTCAGATTTGACCAAATCTCATGCATGACACATAAGAACATAATATATATATCATAAGAATGGCCATGCGGGGTCACGCCAAAGGTCCATCTAGCCCCTGTATCCTGTTTTCCAACAGTGGCCAATGCCTGGTGCCCCTGAGGGAATGAACAGAACAGGTAATCATCAAGTGATCCATCCCTTATCTCCCATTCCCAGCTTCCGAAAAACAGGCAAAGGATACCATTGATGGACCTAACCTCCATGAATTTATCTAGCTCTTTTCTGAAGCTTGTTAAAATCTTGGCCTTCGCATCATCCTCTGGCAAGGAGTTCCACAGGTTGACTGCGTTGTGAGGAAATACTTTCTTTTGTTTGTTTTAAACCTGCTACCTATTAATTTCATTTGGTGACTCCTCATTCTTGTCTAATATCAACATTCAACCTTTCTAGTTCTTCAGTCAAGAGAGTCATTTTCCCAACAAATGGCAATGAATGAGAGTTCCATGATCCTATCTTCAGATACTGATATTGCCACAGAAGCAGATGTACTTGTTGTATATTGGGTTGTAGATGTAGATCTTCTTGTTATGGTAACTGAGTAGGTCACTGGGGTCAGCCCAGCTAGTCTGGGCTTGTTCTAGTGAGTTCTGTGCTATGCAATAAAATGGACACTTGCACCTACTCCAGCTCTCTGCCTTTCCACTGATTTCTTCCTATACTGTGAAACTCCCCACGACATAACAGTACTGTCTCTGTATTCCCCCCCCCCCCCCCCCCCCCGGTTTAAGGAAGAATAATGATCATATGATCCAACTCTCTGCCTGTAGTAGAAGATTTGGACGGATTCTTAAATTTGATTCTGTTTTGAATAGGAAATGAAACTGCCAAAGGTATTTTCATCTGTGTCTCAAAGCTACAAGAGTTTTATAGGGTTGATTTGCAAGTCATTGCCCAGTTCTCCCTCTTTATTCAGGCTTGGGGCCAACCGTAGGAACACAGTACCAAAAGGGCACGGTTTGTTCCTTTCTGAAGCAAATGTCGAAAAGGTCACACTTGGTCAAGCTTAAGCAGTGTAACCTTGTGGTTGGAGCATAGGCTTGAGAATCAAGACCGGTGTGTTCTGATTATGGGTTTTACACTAACTCTCTGACCTTGGGTGAGTCAATTAACTTCTTTGTGCCTCAGTTTCTCTATTAGATTATCACCCACATTTTACTATTGCACCATGGATATTATGAGGTCTGATGACTAATGTTTGAAGTGTTGTGATATCTTTGGATGGACACAGCTGTTACACATACTGGGCCAGGTCTAGATGTGGGTGAGTAGGACTGGTGCCCTGGGCACCAACTTCCAGAGGTGTCATACGACTGTGTTGCTTGTCCATGCTTGGGCTTTCTTGTTTTGTTTTCTTGGCTGCTTTGGGAGGATGCCAAAAAATGTCCAGTGCTGTTCCCATGTGCGCAGGTGTGTGCATGTGCGTGCGCACACACAAATACACCCCCCCTCCACAAAACTTAATGCACACCCACCCCTTAGTATTGCAGAAAGGAAGGCCTGGAATGAATCTTGTGAGGTCAACTAGTCATCCCCGCCCCACAGACTAAAAGAGGATTAAGTGTACCTAGACCATGCCTGGCCAATGTTTGTCTAAGCTGTTCTTAAAACTCACCAATAATTATTGGGAGTTCACAACTTCCCTATGTAACCCATTCCAGTCCTTAACTCTCCTTAGAGTCAGAAAGCTTCCCAAATAACTATCCTAAATCTTCCTTGCTGCAAACTAAGCTGATTATATCTTGTCATATCCTTGTGGGCATGGAGAACAACTGATTGTTACTTTCTGTATAACAGTCCTGAACATACCTGAACACTTTTCATGTCCCTTCCCACAGTCTCCTTTAAACTAAACATGAGTAGTTCTTTCATTCTTTCCTTACATGTCATGTTTTCCTAAACCTCTTAAGCATTTTTATTGCTCTGCTCTGGATTCTTTCCAGTTTGTTCACATGTTTCTTAATTTTTTCCCCCTTCCTTGCATTATATCAAATGGGGTCTGTTCCATGTGTCTGCTCCTGCCAAAATTCTCTGTTCCATGCAGTATTCTCTATCACACCATTTGTTAATATGTCTTCCTTTCTTAAAATGTGGTGTCCAGAATTGGACCTAATACTCCAACTGAGGCCTCACCAGAGCCTCGTAGAATGAAAGTTACTTCCTGTGCCTGATGTTATTACTTATATTAAATTTCAATTAAATTAATTCTCCTTCTACCTCGCTAGCATACAAATGAGAAAAGAACTGAACCATCTGCAGTTTTCATACAGAGATTTTTTTTTTAAGATGGAAATATTTACTTGACCAATTTGGTTGACCTCCATGATGAAATCACAAAACTGTGGAAAGAGACTGCTGGGTGAGTGCAGAGGGAATTGGAGTTTGAAACACATGTTTCTTTTAGCTTACAAATTGCTGTGTAGTGTTTGGTAATTGCAACACAGCCCTGACTTAGGCAAGGAATCTGGAAAGGTTACAAATCTCCCTTTGCAGTATAGTCGTGGAAGAATTCTCATTTAAAAAAAACATCTGTCAGGAGTTATTTAAAGATCACTTGATTACAGTAAGCCCCAGTCATTTTTGGCGGGATGCTCTAACAGTGTCACTTCTTGGCAAAAGTAGCTCAGTGTAAAATAGGCATGACATCTTGTGTGTTGTCTCTCACCCCATCCTTTTCACCTTTACAATTTACCACAAGTACAGATATAGCGCCATGTAGCACCAGCAGTTGAAAAATACAGCAAAATGTTTGGGAGTCATGTAATATATAAACCCCTCTAACTTTCTACAATGAGTTTGAAGGCATTGGAGTTACTTGTATTATTATGAGTTTTAGCTCTTTGGGGAATTCATTGAGGAGGAATGCAAGGGGGTCCCACCATGTAACAATATTAATTGTTTGCAAATAAAACCTTCCACCACCTCTATATTCTGGGTAAGTTTGATCATCCATATTTTGTAGCTAAGAAGCTGAGGCCCAGAGAGTTGAAGTGAATTGGCCAAGGCACATCACTGGAGATCTGGGATTAGAACACAAAAGGGAATGATTCTTATTCTTCTGCTCTTCTCTAAACAAACTCTTCTATTGTGTAGTGTCAAATTCATGCAAGCGTCTGCACGGACTTCTGTGCCAAACCCATCCAAACGGAGCCAGTAGAAGAAATTTATATTTGTAGCTGGTTTTACATGGCAACATATTGTGGCAAATTAAAAGTTCCTTGCAACAATATTTGAGCCCATAACTGTTGCTCTCTATTTACATTATTATCACTTTATATTTAAGAAAAATTGACTTAGTAGGAATATACAGTCCAAATATATTTGTGAGACACCCTCGGGATTAAGGAAAGAGTAGATGGATGCTGGAAAATCTGTTTAAACTTAGTTCTGATCTTCAACCCATTTTAAGGGGGTTCTCTCTGGGCTTCTCAGTGACATGGGTATCAGCATATGAGACCGGATAGGACCAGCACCAATGTTCCCTCTAACCTGAGTATTTGGGTGGCTACCCAGGAATGATCCAGGATCCACCCAGCTGATTCGCAGAGCACCCATAGCAACAACAGCATGTATTTCTTCTGATAGTGCACCTTCACATATGTGTTCGTGCACATAATAACATTTATTTCACACATGGATTGAAAAAGTTAGAGGGAACATTGTCTAACATTGCCCATCTTTTGCTAATACAAGATGCGGAGTCTCCTTTCAGAATCCGCACCCTGGATGAAGCCAGGCTCAGTGATTGTGACCCAGGCCTGCCAATGGGGGAGGGACAAAGGGAGCAATTGCCACAGGACCCAGTGATTCAGAGGGGACCAGGGTTCCTGGCCACTGCTGCTGCTACTCTGCAGTGGCAGCGGCCTGAGCCCCAGACCCTTTAAATTGCTGCTGGAGTGCTGTGCCATGCACTTCAGGTAGGGCTGCCCAAGGCCCTGCCCCTTTTGGGAACATGGAGCTGGCTCCCTTTTGCCCAGGGCCCCATGGAGGCTGATGGGTTCCCTGCTGTAAGCTTGGGGGGGGGGGGAGGTTATGCAAGAACCGGTATATGAGGAGGGGCACTATGGAAGAATCCCAGGTGAAGATATTCTTCCTTTCCAGATCTAGGTCCCACTTCTCAAACTCTCATTAATGGATTCATCTCATTAATGGATCTCAAAGTCACCGTATTGTTTCAGGCCAATTTCACAAGCCAACTCCACAGGGACGCCTCAGAGCTCAGCTTCATTTACAAGTTTGATTCATTCAACACAGGTATGAACATTGAATGGATGGCTTGCTACATTCCACATCCTAATGACATAAAAAACCAAACAATGGGTATTAAAGAACACTTAGTACTTTCTCTATCAGCTTATGTAGCATGAAAAGCTTAAAAAACAACCAGTAGTCTAGAAGCACCTTAAAGACTAAAAAAACATGTAGATGGTATCACGAGCTTCATGAAAAGTAACAGAGAGGTAGCCCTGTTAGTCTGATCTTGGTAAAACAAAAAAAGCAGTCATGTAGCACTTTAAAGACTAAGAAGATGGTTTATTAGGTGATGAGCTTTCGTGGGTCAGAAAGTGAAAGCTTCTTGGACACTTTGACTATTCTTTTCCCTCCTTTTTCCTTCTCTCTTTCCCCCACCCATCCCCTATTTATCTAGAAACTGGACCTTTAATAACTCCATTCATCTGAATAAATGGGTTGTGCCCACGAACGCTCATGATACCATCTACACGTTTTGTTAGTCTCTAAAGTGCTGCAAGACTATTTGTTGTTTTTAAAGTTTTTCCAGTTTCAGACTAACATGGAAGTTCTCAAACTGTGACAACCTTAAAGTTAAGAACATTCCTAAGTGAATGTAGCATCAGGACCTGTCACTCTACAGTTGTTGTGGGCAGGAGAGTGTGTAGCTTCATTGAAACAGTGAAAACACAGACAACAGAAAGGAGTCAGGAACCTATTGTAGATATCAACAGTAAATGCCCTCTAATTGAAGATTCCATACAGCTTTATATGAGTTTGACTGATAATCGTTCAGTGACAACAAGTCTCATGAAATAATCTGCCCTTCATAAAACCTGCATTTCACAGCAAAAAAGCTTCTGGTTGAAACCACGGAGCCCATCTCTAACTGACCTGGATGGAGTTTCTGGAGCTAGAGGTCAGTTTTATAATCCCTTGGCTCCACCCCTTACTGGTTTTAGCTAATCAGCCCTTTCCATTTCTATGTAGGTTTAATTTAGGGATTTAATAGTATAGTCGATTAACCAATATGCAAAAGCTTATAGGTTAATGCTATAGACTACATGGATTTCCTCTCTCCCCCTTGCCAGTACATTTTTTAGCAGGCTGGCCAGCAGCTTGGCTCAGTCCTGGCTTGCCCCGGGTCTGGGACCTATTCCACTGCAACTCTGCATATAAAGTGTATTAAGAACCAGGTGGGCAGGCAACCTGGCTCAGTTCTGGCTTTTGCCTCCTGGACAGGCAGCCAATACATGAGGGGAGCTGGTTTTTAAACTGGCTCCCCTCGCGGACCAGCTCCCAACTGGCACCTCACACTGCTGCGTCTGATACAGAGGCAGCAGTGCGGAGTAGCAGGGGGCTCCTCGGGAGTGGGGCTAGAGTGCACTGACTGCCAGCCCTGCCCCTGGGACTATAGAAATAGAGGAAATGAACCACCTTTTAGCCTGGGAACCTGCACTGTTTCTTTCTTTGCAATACTGCATCCTTATCCATGATGGTGCTATATTATGGTAGGAGCCGGCAGCACTCAGCTGCCTCACTATCACATGACCTACAATGAAGTGCAACAGCCATGAGCAAGTACTGGCTTCTCCTGCTTCTAGAGAAAGTTCTAGAACTCCTTGCCAGAGGATGCTGTGAAGACCAGGACTTTAACAGGGTCCTGAACTAGATAAATTCATGGAGGTTAGATCCATCAATGAATATTAGCCAGGTTGGGTAGGAATGGTGTCCCTAGCCTCTGTTTGTCTGGAAATGGATGACAGGAGAGGGATCACCTGATGATTACCTGCTCTGTTCACTCACTCTGGGGCATCTGGCATTGGCCACTGTTGGCAGATAGGATACTGGGCTAGATGGACCTTTGGTGTGACCCAGTGTGGCTGTTCTTATGATCTTATGGCTGAGAATAGTGCAGTTTATTCCCTGTTGCTACCTCTCGGGAAAAGTCCTAAGTGACGTAATTGTGTTGTCTATGTGTAACCCACATATCTTATGGATGTGGTTCACTGTCCCATTTAGTGGCATTGAGACCACTTGCAGAAAGAATAATGAGTCTGCTCTACACCCCAGCTAATATGCTTTTAGCACATGTAGTAGAGGCTCATGTTCTAAGCTCCAGTGGTCCCAGGTTTGATTCTGCATGTAGGTGTTACAGCTGTAGTCTGTGGATTTCTCAGTGAGAGGTTCTGGGTGCAGGTTCTCTGCATTTCACAGGTACCAGTGCACATTTACAGAAGCCTCTGCCCTCATCTGGATTGTCTCCTTGAGTAGAGTTTTTGTGCACAGAGATGCCAGAGTGTTTACAATTGTACACATGGAAGTTTGGGATTCATTAAAATGTTTGCATCTAAACATATTTTTAAATAATTGGAAGGAAATTGCATTACTGTCAAAAGCAGATTACACACTAGTGGAAAATTAGAAGCATAAAACTGACTAAATAAACTATGTAAACTAAAGGAATAAGAGCAGCTGAGACCTGAAACAGCTATGGAACAGGGAATGTTTAAAATAAAAAATTAGAGTTCACTCCTGAAAGGGCCAGAGATTAGGAATTGTCCTAGGGAGCTTTGGAAAATCTCACAGAAGGCCATATATTTTGCTTCTATATAAACATGTTGGGCTAGTTTCCAATTTCACTTGTGTGGGTGTAAATCCAAAGTAATTTAGAGTTACATGAGTCTAATTGAGATTGAAAGTTGGCCCACTCCTTAATATACAGCACAAAACTAAAAGCATCTAGTTTGCTTCAAATGCCAAAAGCTGTGAAAGCAAGCTAACAGCACCCTGGGATGAGTCTCCAATAAAATCTTAATTTTCCAAGTTTTCAGTACTGTATACTAAATATGACTGGTCTTAATTCCCCAGCATGGCCTGATTATTAGGTGTCTAGTCCTGCAAGGTATTGAGGGTTTAGGTACCTGAACTCCTAGGTATTTTTAAAAAAATCCATGTGTCTAGCTTCACCTTTAGGAATGTTGCTACATTTGTAAACCTAGCTCTGAATGCTCTCAGCCCTCATTCTTGTCTCTGTGCATGGAGAAGGTTCAGCACCACCCTGATTATTAGGTATCTAGTCCTGCAAGGTATTGAGGGTTTAGGTACCTGAACTCCTAGGTATTTTTAAAAAAATCCATGTGTCTAGCTTCACCTTTAGGAATGTTGCTACATTTGTAAACGTAGCTCTGAATGCTCTCAGCCCTCATTCTTGTCTCTGTGCATGGAGAAGGTTCAGCACCACCCTGTATCAGGTCCCAGGGCAGGGTTAACGATGCTGCAGTGTACTTCTGTCTAAGGGTGTGTTGCCATAGCAGTACAGGGAAGATCATCCAGGCTGTAAACAGAAGACTTAATTCTCACATCCTTCCTGCCCTCTCATCCATAACAAGAATTAATTCCTTGCTTGTAAAGAACAGGTCTCCAACTGTGTGCAAGAGGCCTGTTTCCTCTTGTGTTCAGAAGTTTCCTCTTCCTTGAAGACAAACGATATCCTAAATCTCTCCTATTTTTAGTTCAGTGCGTAAACCCTCGAGTGCTTTTTTCAGGTTAAATCGGAATGCCAGATCTGCATTCCTGAGTCTGACAATGCCTTTACCCCTTTTCTAGCCTAGCACCTCATGAGAGCAAAACCAAGTGAATAATTTTTACTTAGAAATTCATTTTCCAACATTTGCAGCCAGATTTCCTGGCTGACTTTTCATATTTTTAAATTATTTTGATCACTTATTTCTTTTAAATACAGTGTTGTAAAAGAAATATGTGACCATTCATTGCACAGTGCTGTGGGCTGTGCCCACAAAAGCTCATGATACCATCTACATGTTTCGTTAGTCTATAAAGTGCTACCAGACCATTTGCTTGCTGGTTTTTTTACTGTCCTTCTTGTTACCCCTTTGTCTCAAACAGCTAACCAAAATATTGGGGCCTAGTAGGTTGTTCCAATTAGGAGAAAAAGTTTGCAATATTAACTTATCAGAGCTCTTTTTTTCTTTTTCCTCTGTAAATATAATTCTGGTCAAGGGGATCAGTCTGATTGTGCAGGAGTCTGAAGATCTCTGTTTACCCTCACAAGAAGTACAATGGTATCATATGCTTCCGCACCCTACTCTACCAATGTTACCTATCCTGGAGCTGGTGGAATCACCTCTAGAGGTGTGGTTGGGAGGGATAGCCCAAGAGAAGTAAGGGGCAAAAGTGGATTTGTGGAGTAGGGCCCGGCATGTTGGGTGATATAAGATAGCGATAGCTCTAGGAGCTGCTCCAGCCTGTGAGGGAAGAGTGATTTTAAACCACCTTTGGTAAGCATGGGGATCCTCTCTGTAGCAGAGAAATTCCGGCTAGAGGATCTGATCTTTTTTAGAGTCCTTTATGCCACAAGAGCAGCCAAGAACTGGGTACAGTGACATCTCAGCTGAAGTAGTGGGTTTTGCCTATGAAAATTCATGATACTATTAAGGATGTTAAGTATCGGGTGATTGATTAATTGAATAGTCAATGCATTTCGCATTGACTATTCGATTAGTCAATAGGACAACCTCCACTTCTGAAGCGTAGTAACAGCCCTAAGGCTGTTGCTACACTTCAAAGGGGAAAGCACCACTTTGAGCCTGGGATCAGCTGGGGACTCCCCCACTGACCCCAGCCTCCGTGCGGCGCTGCCACTTTGAAACACTGCGTGCAGCTTGGCACACCCCAGATGGCCCCGGGCTGCATGTGGCTTTTCAAAGTGGCAGCGCCGCACGGAGCCCGGGGTCTGGCCCCAGGCTTCAAGCAGCGCTGCCGCTTTGAAGTACCCCCTCTTCTGTCCCTCCCTTGCTGCCTCTAATAGAGGCAGCAAGGGGTGGGGGACACGAAGTGACTAGTCAAATATCCTGTCAACTATCCGATAAGCATTTGCTTATCGGATAGTTGATTAGTCCTTTGCATCCCTAGATACTATATACATAGATATTTTTATAGTGCCACAAGACTACTTGTTGCTCTTAACTGAGCTGTAGTTCAGTGAGCATTGTGTGGTAGGCACTAAGAAATGGACTAAATTCACCCCAAAGCTATTAGAGCCACGTAGGCTATGTCTACACTACTACTTATGTTGACAAAACCTATGTCCCTGAGGGATGTGAATATTCCACCCCTAAGTGACCCAAATTACGCTGGCACAAGAACTGACCTGCATAGAATCTCTTCCATGAACATAGCTTCTGCTGCTCATGGGGTGGTTTTTTTATTCAGCATCAACATACATCAGGGGTGGGGAACCTTTTTTGGGTTGGGGGGCGGGTGCCACCCATCCTCAGTCAGGGTCTGCACATAAGTGAGAAGCAAAAAAACAAAAATAAACCCTCGCTGATGTGGCCCCTGACTGAGAAAGAGAAAGACCCTCACACATCGGGGGGGGGGGGGGCACAGCCTAGTAGATTTTGTGTGCTCCAACACCATAGTGGGGCGGTGCAGGAGCTAGAGCACCACTGTGGGTCCCCCAATGCTGGGAGGGGGAGCATGAACCTCGGGGGCCAGATCCAGGCAAGCCAGGGGCTGCATCTGGTTCCCCGGCCTGAGGTCCCCCACCCCTGACATAGAGCATCTTCACCACATACGCTGCAGCAGTAGAACCAGTACAGCTGTGCTGCTGCAGTGCTGTAAGTGTGAACGTCTCTCTAATCACTGCCTACCTCTGTTAAATTTAAATCAACCTCCAAAAGATGAAAAATTCTGTACTTTCATTACTCCTGCACCTTCCTCAGCTCTTTTCCTCACATCCCTATTTCCCTGCCATGCCACACCGCAAAAGACCATGCTAAATAATCTCATGGAGTTGCTCTTGCTTTCATCTGGGAATTGTTGAGCAGGGGGGCTGACAAGACTTGCTATGCCCCTGGGCAAAGTGGGTGGGGGCCTGGCTTCAGATGGGGCAGGGCATTGGGCAGAAGGGGCAGGCCTCAGCTGCACTCAAAGTGTGCTGCGTTGGCCCCCCAATTTCCCAGCGAGCCCTGAGAGGCTCCTGGAGTACAGTGCGAGGCATTCTGGTGGCAATTTAAAGGGCTCCACGATTCAAAAGGGCCTGGTGCTCTGGTCACTGCTGCTCCTGTGGTAGTGACAGGAGTGGTGGCAGTGGCTGGGAGACCCAGGCCCTTTTAAAACTCTGGGTCCTGAGGCAACTGCTCCTCCCCTTCCCACCCCCTGGCAGGCTTGGATACATAGGTGACGTGTGAGGGGCAGGGATGTAAGCGGGTACTCGACAATTGTCGAATGGAGTTCTCAACTACTCGCTCCCCCTCCATACGCGAGGCAGCAAGGCAGCAGTGGCGGGAGAGAAGGGGAAGAAGTGGGAAACCGGCCAGCTCTGGCCACTGTGAACAGGTGCTGCTTCAGGAGCAGCCCCTGCCCTCAGCCAGCCCAGGGCCACCACGAACAGTGGCTGCTGGATCTGGCGCGAGCCTGGACCAAACAGTCCCGGCTCATGCCAGTCCAGGATGCTGTGCCTCTGCATTTTAAATGTAGTAAGAGCCTGGCGGTTCTTACCACATTTAAAATGCAGAGCCACAGCAGTCGAGAACCGATGCAAGATGGGACTGCTCAGTCTTGGCTCCAGCCGGCTTCCGCCGTGGCTCTGCAGAGGGGCCCCTTATCGACTAATTGTGTAGTCGATACAAATTGTATCAATGACATGATTAGCCAGCTAATTGCAATTTAACATCCTTAGTGGGGGCACATACTTCAAATGACATGGGGAGGAGAGGCAAGGAGCCAGCCATCAGTTGGTGGGGAGGCCAGTGGGGAGAGGGTCTGGTGCTCACAGCAGGGATCCAGCCCCCCACACTTACTGGCAGCAATGTGGCAAGCAGAGCAATGGCCCCACCTTGCTGCGCTCCTTTGGCTGCATCACTCGGGGGAGGAGTGGGACCACCCTGCACTTACCCACAGGAAGTAGAGTGACGCAACCAAGGGAGCAAAGCTAGTTGGGGGCCGTGTTGCTCTACTTTCTCTTCTGCTGCTGGTGAGTGCAGGGATGGGGCGGATCTCTGTAGCCAGTGCCAGCCTCCAGCCCCACTTGTCCCCTGGGACCGATTGCTCAGGGGAAGGGGAAGAGGCAGAGCAAGGGCAGGGAAGAGGTCGGGAGAGGCCAGAAGAGCGGGGCCTGTGGCAGAGGGGGGTTGTCTCGACCCTTTCCCAGGCTGGGTGGGGTCACATGGCTGGTGGGATCCCTAACCTCCTTTACCAGTTGCCCCAGCCTGGATGTTTGCCACTGAGTACAAAACTAAAGTGTACCGAATAAATAACACATTAATCAAGCCTCTGGTTGAAATTCATTACTGAGCAATGAGTTTGCACAAGGCCTGTGCATCACATATATTCTACTTCAGCCTTCATTTAAAGGTCCTAAGTGGGACCTAAAATGATGCCAAAGCTTCATTCTTGCTTCTCTGTACAGGGGCTAATTTATCTCCCATTCAGGAAATTCACATCTGAAAACCTGACCTTTGTGGAAGGCATTATGAAGGTTTGCCCTTTGGCTCTCATTCTGTTTTCTTGAGCGTTATCAGTAGCAATAAGGAGATTTTTAAAAGCCCTAAAAGCCCTAGGAGTGCAGAAGTATATCTATGGAATGTGATTAAGTTCCTAATCCAAGATCCTGCGGTTTAGTACCAGACACACTAGCAATAGTAGCAGAGTTTAGCAATACAACAGGGTGTACAATGAAAAGGACAAGTTAGAGGTTCTACTGCTACTTACTGTCTGTCTGTCTTCAAATATTAAAAAAATGCCATTTTGCTGGGTCTGAAAAGAAATGAAATATTTTGGAATCAGAATAAACAAAGTATGAAAACAAAAAGAGTGCCAAAGACAACTAATGACTAAGATACCTCTACAAAAACAATTATCTGATGAATTGCAGAAGAAGGAACCCTGCTTGATGTTATATTTATGGCGCAAGGTTAATGTTATAAATATGGTAGGAGCATCACAGGTTATTTGCTATTCTCAAGTGTTACAAATGGATATGCTGCAAAAGGAACAAAACACAGATTCCAGACTTAAACTGGCCAGATTACATAATGACTAAACAAATGAGGCTTGAAAGAACAAATGAATGTAAATCAAAAAACCTTGAATAGGACATAGATCTATTCTTTATAATTGAAAGCTAGAACATTAATGTTCTGAGGATATGTGCCATAAAAACAGCATATTACCAGTTTTCTGCACCTTAGTAGGGTTTTTATTTAATTACATAAAATTGTACACACTAATCCTATTATCATCTTTGTGTGGAAAATGTTGTAAAACCAGATAGCACTACCGGAAAAAATTCAGGGTCATATGTAGGGAAAATCCCTTAGTAAAGATAGCTGGGTAGCTAATAAATTGGGTAAGTGGATGCAGAAAGAAATTATAAGGATGTCAGACTTTGAGTTAGCTAAGAAACACTTTGCACCTTCTACCAAAACTGAGCATTGAACAGAGATAGCTTGTGGCATTATCTACAATTGTGTGGGTGGATGGGTAATATCCTGGGAAGAAGTTTGCCTGCCTAAAACAAACACCTGTTAATGAATTGTTGGGAAAACCGAGACATCTGCCCTGCTAAGCTCCAAAGGAATAGTTTTCACTTGTGTGATAACAAAGATGCCCATATACGGAGAAAAGATGTGACAGTTCACCTTACATGGGTAGTTGCATTGTATCCAGTTGCATTGTTATTTACTTGCCTGAGTAAAATAAGTAGGATTTGATCACTGGAATTCAGCTACATCAATGAGAATGGACCAGAAATGGAGCAGCAGTAACATTTTAATACTTCACATAACAAATAGAATTTTCATTTATAGAACTCCATGCCCATCCACCTATTCAGAAGTACTTTGTGCCTCACTTTCCTCATCAATAAATGGAAGACAGAAAGGCTGTGTCTACACTGGCATCCCTTCCGGAAAAGGGATGCTAATGTAGCACTTTGGAATAGGCAAATCCGCGGGGGATTTAAATATCCCCCGCGGTATTTGCATTAACATGGCTGCCGCTTTTTTCCGGCTTGGAGATAAGCCGGAGAAAAGTGCCAGTCTAGACGTGATTCTCCGGAAAATAAAGCCTTTTCCGGAGGAGCTCTTATTCCTACTTTCAAGAATAAGTAGGAATAAGAATAAGTGCTTTCAAGTAGGAATAAGAGCTCCTCCGGAAAAGGCTTTATTTTCCGGAGAATCACATCTAGACTGGCGTTTTTCTCCGGCTTATCTCCAAGCCGGAAAAAAGCGGCAGCCATGTTAATGCAAATACCACGGGGGATATTTAAATCCCCCGCGGATTTGCCTATTCCAAAGTCTACATTAGCATCCCTTTTCCGGAAAGGGGTGCCAATGTAGACACAGCCAAAGGGTATGTGACTTGCCCAAGGTCAGACAGGGTTTTTCCCAATGGACTGTGCTACTGGAGAGCAGTATAGTTTGAACTATGTGAAGGCAAAGGCCCTGCTGGACCTATTTGAAGAAGAAAATACACACACACATACATATTTTGGAGATTGCAAGAAAACACACACACGTGTTTTGGAGATTCCAAGAAGCCAAAAATTTCAAGTTAGGTTCCTAATGATAGTAAGGCCTCATCTACACTTGAAGGCTGTGTCTAGACTGCATCTCTTTTCCGTAAAAGGGATGTAAATTAGACACATCGCAATTGCAAATGAAGCGGGGATTTAAATCCCCCTGCTTCATTTGCATAAACATGGCTGCTGCTTTTTTCCAGCTCGGAGCTTTGCCGGAAAAAAGCGCCAGTCTAGACTGGGATCTTTCGGAAAATAAAGCCTTGTCCGAAAGATCCCTTATTCCTCTTAAAAAAAGGAATAAGGGGTCTTTCGGAAAAGGCAAAGTTCCGAGCCGGAAAAAAGCAGCAGCCATGTTTATGCAAATGAAGCGGGGGGGATTTAAATCCCTGCTTCATTTGCAATTGCGATGTGTCTAATTTGCATCCCTTTTATGGAAAAGGGATGCAGTCTAGGCACAACAGAAAGGTTTCGTGGTTGATCTATACCTGCAAATACTCCCCACAACTTACACTGGGATAAAAGTCCTTTTGCCAGTACAGTTTTCCCTGCGTGAAATAAGCTATACCAGCAAAAATGGAATTTTGCTGGCATAATTGCATCTACATTAGGGCTTTTGACACCATAGCTACACTTACATAAAATGACACCCAAGCACCGTAACTATGCCAACAAATCTTCTAACAGTGTGGTTTCATTGAGGAAGCTATTCCAGTTTCAGTTCTATTTGTTCTGAAATACTCAGTGGTATCAGAAGCAAAATGCAGGACAATGTAGCACTTTAAAGACTAACAAGATGGTTTATTAGATGATGAGCTTTCGTGGGCCAGACCCACTTCCGCAGATCAAATAGTGGGAGAAAATAGTCACAACCATATATACCAAAGGATACAATTTTAAAAAATGAACACATATGAAAAGGACAAATCACATTTCAGAACAGGAGGGGGATGCGGGGGGTGGGGAAAGGAAGGAAGGTAAGTGTCAGTGAATTGATGATATTAGAGGTGGGGAGAGTGGGATGTCTGTGAGCTAATGGTATTAGAGGTGATAATTGGGGAAGCTATCTTGGTAATGGGTAAGATAGTTTGAGTATTTGTTCATTCCTTCTCGGAGAGTGTAGAATTTTAACATGAATGACAGTTCAGAGGATTCCCTTTCAAGTACAGATGTAAAAGGTCTTTGTAGCAGAATGCAGGTGGTTAAGTCATTGAGAGAGTGTCCTTTCTGGTTAAAATGGCAAGAAACTGTTTTTTCTTTGTGATCTTGTCTGATATCTGTTTTGTGGGCATTAATCCTTTGGCGAAGTGTCTGAGATGTTTGTCCAATGTACATAGCAGACGGACACTTTCGGCACATGATAGCATAAATTATATTTCTGGATGCGCAGGAATATGTGTTCTTGATCTTATAACTCACTTGGTTAGGTCCAATAATGGTATCAGCAGAATGAATATGTGGACAAAGCTGGCAACGGGGTTTGTTGCAAGGGAAAGTACCAGGGTTGGTATTAGTGTGGTATGTCCTGTGGTTGTTTGTAAGAATCATCTTGAGGTTAGGTGGTTGTCTATAGGAGACTATGGGTCTGTCTCCCAGAGCCTCTTGGAGTATGGTATCCTGTTCCAGTATAGGCTGTAGTTTATTGATAATGTGTTGGACAGGTTTAAGTTGGGGGTTGTAGGTGATGACAAGTGGTGTTCTATTGTTGGTTTTCTTGGGTCTGTCTTGAAGTAGACGGTTTCTAGGTATTCGTCTGGCTCTTTCAATTTGCTTTTTTATTTCTCTGGGTGGGTAGTTGAGGTTTATAAATGCTTGGTAGAGATCCTGAAGCTTCTGGTCTCTGTCAGTGGGATTAGAGCAGATGCGGTTGTATCGAAGGGCTTGGCTATAGATGATGGATCTTGTGGTGTGTTCTGGATGGGAGCTGGAAGCATGTAGGAAACTGTATGAGTCGGTGGGTTTTCTGTAGAGAGTGGTGTCTAATTTTCCATTGTTGATTTGTACTGTGGTGTCCAGGAAGTGGATCTCTCATGTAGAATGGTCCAGGCTGAGGTTGATGGTGGGGTGTAGGTTGTTGAAATCTCTGTGGAATATCTCCAGTGTTTCTTGGCCATGCGTCCAGATCATAAAGATGTCATCGATGTACCATAGGTAGAGAAGGGTTGAAAGGGGACGGGAGTTGAGGAAACGTTGTTCTAGGTCAGCCATAAAGATGTTAGCATACTGTGGGGCCATGCGTGTACCCATGACTGTGCCGCTGATCTGGAGGTATAAGTTCTCAAACTGGAAATAATTGTGGGTGAGAACAAAGTTACATAGGTCTGCTATCAGGTTGGCAGTAGTGTCCTCTGGGATAGTGTTTCTAATTGCTTGTAATCCGTCTTCATGTGGGATGTTGGTATATAGAGCTTCCACATCCATGGTGGCAAGGATGGTGTTATTGGGGAGGTTATCAGTGGTATCAGACATCCATCATGAAGAAATCAAATGGTTTTCACACAGTTCAATGGTTGCAGTTATATACATATAATACAACCTTAAGGGGACAGGAGCAATGAGGAAAAGAAGGCACTCATAATATGACAGAAGTTGCAGCTTCTGAAGAAAGCAATGTAGGATGCAGAGAATAAACTGGAAACTGTCAGTGAAACGGGTGCAAAGGTAGGCATCCTCCATTATTTGTTTAGTTGGAGCCGTGTACATACCCACTGTTCCAACCCTCACTGCCACTGTTTCTCTCCAACCAGGGTTTTATGTGGAGAGGTGTAAAGCGAAGGGTGCATGTTGAATGTTGGGCTTTCCAGCCTCTCTCTCTCTGCACATTGTGTGTGTGTGTGCGCGCGCATGTGCATGCACAATGGCTTTCAAGGATTTGTTTGAACTACTCAATGTCTGTCTCTTTGCTGTCAAGACTGGGGTACGCTCAGTGCTTTTTTTGTATGAAAAAGGTGCTGGTACTCCAGGCTCAAAGTTGTTGAACAAAACAAAACAAAAAAAGCTGCACCGAGCGCCAAAATGAGGTTGCGGCCACTTTAAGAGCTGCACTGCATGTCCTGAGCAGGCTTCTGTCAGGAACCAAGCCCCCCCAGGGAATAGGTGCTGGTACACCAGAGGGGAATCCCATTCAATTAAGGTATGATGGGAAAATAGGTCCCGAGGCATACTATCACACCCTAGTAGCATACCATCTAACTCAGTGGTGGGCAATCTGGAGCCCATTGGGATTCCATGTGAGGTCTGTGCAACTCTTCTCTTCCTCCTTCTCCCATGCCTCTGTCGCACTGGGGGCCCTGCACTTACCTACTCCTCCCCCTCCCTCCCAGCACTTCCAGAGCCCCATGGATCAGCTCATTTGCACCTCGTCCCTGCTCCTCTGCCTTCCTTACAGAGCTTGAATGCTGCTAATCAGCTGATTTGTGGAGCTCAAGTTCTGAGAGTGAGTGGGGAGGAGGTGCGAATCAACCAATTTATGGGGCTCCTGAAGTCTGGGGGGAGGGGGAGGAAGAGCAGGGACAGGACACGCTTGGGAGAGGAAGTGGGGAAGAGGCCGGGCAGGGATTTGATCTCGTAAAGAAAGTCTAAATGTTTCTTTTTTATTATTTGAAGTTCATGATAGTTCTATTAATACAAGCATGATTAAAGCATTTCTACTTGTTTTGGAATATTCAGCATGCCACGTATTCATGTATGTAACCTTATTCTTCGGATCATCGTTAGTGCATATGGCTAATTTCAAACATGCAGCCCACTGAGATGGCGGGCCCCTCATGTGGCCCACTTACTAGCCTAGGTTGCCTATCACTGGGCTAAACGTTTTCTGTAGAGAGCATGACAGAGAATTCTGTGCCAAGTCTTTCTTGTAACTCTCTCAAGTTGAGAACAGGTTTTACAAACATTGATCAAGAGCCAGGATTCAGTGTAACTGTTTACATTCCCTAACTCGTGTTGCCGCTCCTCTCATGCCTTATCACAGATTTTCATTTTTTTTTATCACTCAGTTAATCCTCTTGTTTATCTTTTAAGGAATTTAAAATGCTATCAAAAAGCAGAAATAAAAGCAAATACTTGGCGAGATGAACTGAGGGTCAGACATCTATTAACCACGTGGTCTAAATGGACATTTAAAGAGGGGGGAGGGAAATGAGCTGATAGATAACAGAGATACTGTCTTTAAAAAGAAAGCCATCAATTCAACCCCCATGCAGATCTGGAGCCATCCTGATTTTGCTCCAAGGCTGAAATTTGATTGAGAAGAGAATCTCATCTGGTGGGGGAAAGGGAATTGCAAGGGACAAAGACTCAATGGAGAAGGGATCTTGGATAGACCACATATCTTCTATGCATCCTGAAATGCCCCTATTTTTTTCCTTAGGCAACTCAAAGAAGAAAAGGGTTACACTTTTATACAGGTTGTACCTCCTTACACCAGGACTCTCTGGCCCAGCAACATTTGTGGTCTAGCATGGACCACAGACCTTCCCGTTGTGCATGCGCCTTGTTGAGGTGGAACAACTTGCGAGTTCTTATGATCCAGGGGGCTATGCCGGCGGGAGGTTAGTGCTCCTGGTAGGTTCAACCAAGCTGGAAAGGTCAAGGAGGCAGACTAAGTATGCACACCAATCATCCAAGATTGGGGGTTTGGCTCAGGGCTAACAACCCTGACCTAGAAAAAGAAAAAGACCAGTTTTGTTATGAAAACAGCAACAAAGAATTCCTTCTCAACTGAGTGTGACGGCCTTTCAGAGTCACTTACAGTGACTTGTATGACTGCCAGTGGTGAAAGCAGACATGAAGATGGAAGTCCTGAGCACCAAGATTAAGACACGACGCCGGACCATTAATGTAATGAAGAGCATGAATCACTCTTGGGGCACTATTGAGAGGCTGGCCAGAGACAGACAGAAGGGGAGGTCCTTTGTTGATGCCCTGTATGCCAGTGGGCATGAAGGGCGATGATGATGATAGACCACAGATGTTCCTGGACCACAGAGCCCAGGAATAGGAAGGTCTGGCAGCATGGCAGGAACATGGTAGGGGGACCGGTGACTCAGCCAGGAGCCCCATGTCGGGAGGGGGGGCAGGCAGCACACAGCAGGAAGTTCTAGTCTCAGTGACTAGGGAGCTCCAGCCATGACCAGGGAACTCCGACCACAGCAGCAGCCAGGGAGCTCTGGCCCTGATCCGACTACGAAGCTCTGGCCCCAGCCCCATTCTGGCTTCAGTGGCCAGAGGACTCCAGCCCCAGCAGCAGCCAGGAAGCTCTGGCTCCAGCCATGGAATTTCAGCCCTGGTTGCAGAGCCAGGCAGCTGCAGAGCTCTGGCCAATGCTGCTCCAGCCCTGGAAGCCGTGGGGCTGGTGGCCACTAGAGAGCCCCAGAGGCCTGGGGCAGCAGCGGGGTGAGGCTGGAGCCCTGACCAGGGGCAGTGGTTCAGCATGGGCCTTGAGGGGAGGGGCCTCCCTGGTTTGGCAAATCCCCTCATTTGGACCAGTCAGGTCCCAAGGCTGCTGGACCAGGAAAGTCCAACCTGTATAATGTTTCAGTAACAGGAAGCCACCTCCATACACATTGTCCAGGTTGTTAAATATAGAAACTCTCCCTTTGCACAATAGAGGCGAACAGGTTTGCTGCCCATTTTCCAGAAGGTGGGAGTATCATGGGAGTGTGTCCTTCACTTAATTACTACTAGGAAAAGGACCTCCGCCCTTCAGTGTCAGACCTGCATATTTAGAGAGGTGACCCTGTTGCCTGCTTGTGGCAGTCTCACAAAAGACATAAAATCTAACTCCTGTAGCAATCCAAGATCCTGTTAGCTCAAGTGACAGGGTCTGATGTGCTGTCCCCACTAACTGCCGGGAAGTCTATGTGACTGAGATATGGAATACCTTATCATGATACCTTTTACTGCAAACAAAACTGCTGCAATGGGGGAGAGGGCGCATTGTGAGGAATAGTTTAGACTGAAGCAAGCATTTGGATACACAGAAGCCTTCCCCAAATCAGCTAGATTCTTTCAAAGCTCTTTTGGGTAACAGAATATTCTGGAAAAGACATTTATTTGGTGTTAGATTTATTTACATCTTGACATATAAGTCACTGCCAGTCACTCTAGACTGGTCGTGTCCCAAACATATTTTCATCCATGCCTCTCAGGAGAGTTGTACGGTTTAATTAGTGTTAGGAAAATGTTTCAAGATCCTCAGTTAAAAGGGGCTACAAGAGAGAAATGCCGAGTGTTTTAAAGAATGTGACAGTGCCTGCAGAGAGAAACTGGTGAGTCCAGTCAGAGTAAAGTCCCCTGGATATAAAAAAGAGACAGTTTCTTTATAAACTATTCATTTATATCTCCCTCTGAATATCTTCCCAAATGCTGCTAATGAGAACCATTCCTCCTGGGGTTCTGTGTGCAGAACTCTGCTTGAGGTCAGATATATGGACAATTCCAGGATGGAGACCAGCTAGGCCTCTTAGTGACTGTGCACTAGCTCAGTGTTTCTCAACTTTTTTTTTAATAAAATACCCCTTTAAAAAAATTATACGTACCCCCAGTACCTACCGTTTTCAGACACACAATTTTATTTCTTCCATTGCAACACATTTGTTTAAATAACTTAATTGTAGCTGGGCGGGCGATGAAATTTGTGGGTGTAAAAAGTACACAAATAACACAGCACTGTAAAACTTAAAACAAAAATTCAGTTTTCTCTAAATTTCCGTTGTGCTGATGTATCCCCCCAGACTTCTCTCAAGTACCCCTAAGGGTACTCATACTACTGATTGAGAAACACTGCACTAGCTAGAACTAATTCAGTTATAAATGCTGTGATGGGTTGCAAAGATCCCCTTGAGACTGTCACTTGGTGTGCTGAAAATACCTACCTGCCCTCTGGCGTAGCCCTCCCACCTGCTGAGCCAGAACCTCTGGTCTCCCTGAGCAATGGAATAGATTTGAGGTCAGAGACAACCGCAGAGAAACACAGACAATGAGAGCAGCTCATCTCTGGCAAGGTTTAGTCAAAGGGACTTGACACAACACCCAGGTGCACAGCTCCAGTGGGTCCAAAACCCCAGATAAATCTGTCTCACTCTGCACAAAATTTATACAAAGTGAACTCATAAGTTGTTTTCCCCTTTATCAGTGAAAGAGAGATATGCACAGCTGTTGTTCACCCCCCCAGGTAACAATTATTTACGTGGGTTAATAATAAACAAAAGTGATTTTATTATGTATAAAAAGTAGGATTTAAGTGATTATAACTAATAGCAGACAGATCAAAGTAAGTTACTAAGCAAACTAAAACAAAGCATGCCACCAGCTTAATACTTTAAGAATTTTGTTCCATGCAGTTTCTTGTCCTAACATTAGTTTTAATCATCTTTTCTCATCTTTAAACTAAAGACTGGGGGAAAGCTGATGGGTGCAGAGGAACACATGGATTGGACAGAGACATCTCGTAGAGGAGGGTCTATTAATAGAAATGCTCTATGTTCTAGTCAGGAGGAGAGAATGGAAGTATGGGTCGGATCAGATGAGACACAATCAAATGAAAAAGAGTCTAACACATCAGGAAATGGCAGACTGATAAATAGTGACACATTTTTAAAGTGCTTATACGCAAATGCTAGAAGTCTAAATAATAAAATGGGTGAACTAGAGTGCCTAGTTTTAAAGGAGGATATTGATATAATAGGCATCACAGAAACTTGGAATGAGGACAATTAATGAGACACAGTCATACCAGAGTACAAAATATATTGGAAAGATAGAACACGTCGCGCTGGTGGGGGAATGGCACTATACGTGAAAGAAAATGTAGAATCAAATGAAGTGAAAATCATAAATGACTCTAAATGTTCCATAGACTCTCTATTGACAGTAATTCCATAAGAATATAGCATTAGGGATATATTATCAACCACCTGATCAGGACAGTGGTAGTGACTATGAAATACTAAGGTTGATTAGAGAGGCTATCAAAATAAAAAACTCCATAATAGTGAGAGATTTCAACTATCTCTATATAGACTGGGTACACGTCACCTCAGGATGGGATGCAGAGATAAAATTTCTTGATACCTTAAATGACTGCTTCTTGGACCAGCTGGTCCTGGAACCTACAAGGGGAGAGGCTATTCTTGATTTAGTACTAAGTAGAGCACAGGATCTGGTTCAAGAGGTAAATATAACTGGACCGCTTGGAAATAGTGACCATGATGTAATAAAATTTAACATCCCAGTGGTGGGTAAAAGACGTCAGGAGCCCAACACTATAACTTTTAATTTCAGAAAGGGGAACTACACAGAAATGAGGAAGATAGTTAAACATAAATTAAAAGGTACAGTGACAAAAGTAAAATCTCTGCAAGCTGCATAGAAACTTTTCAAAGACAGCATAATAGAGGTCCAACTTAAATGTATACCCCACATTAAAAAACACAGTAAGGTTGTGTCTAGACTGGCAAGTTTTTCCACAAAAGCAGCTGCTTTTGTGGAAAAACTTGCCAGCTGTCTACACTGGCTGCTTGAATTTCCGAAGAACACTGACGATCTCATGTAAGAAATCAGTGCTTCTTGCGGAAATACTATGCTGCTCCCATTCGGGCAAAAGGGCCAGTGTAGACAGCTCAGATTTGTTTTGCGCAAAAAAGCCCCGATCACGAAAATGGCAATCGGGGCTTTTTTGTGCAAAAGCGCGTCTAGATTGGCACGGATGCTTTTCTGCAAAAAATGCTTTTGTGGAAAAGCGTCTGTGCCAATCTAGACACTCTTTTCCTCAAATGCTTTTAATGGAAAACTTTTCCATTAAAAGCATTTGTGGAAAATCATGCCAGTCTAGATGTAGCCTAAGAGAACCAAAAGAGTGCCACTGTGGCTTAACAACCAAGTAAAGGAAGCAGTGATCAATAAAAAGACATCTTTTAAAAAGTGGAAGTCAAATCCTAGTGAAGAAAATAGAAAGGGGCATCAATTTTGCCAAATTAAGTATAAAAATATAATAAGAAAAGCCAAAAATGAGTTTGAAGAACAGCTAGCCAAAAACTCAAAAAGTAATAGCAAAATGTTTTTAAGTACATCAGAAGCAGGAAGTCAGCTAAACAACCAGTGGGGCTCTTGGATGATCAAGATTCTAAAGGAGCACTCAAAGATGATAAAGTCATTGCAAAGAAGCAAAATGAATTTTTGCTTCTGTCTTCATGGCTAAGGATATTGGGGAGATTCCCAAACCTGAGCCATTCTTTTTAGGTGACAAATCTGAGGAATTGCCCCAAATTGAGGTGTCGTTAGAGGAGGCTTTGGAAAAACTGATAAACTTAACAGTAACAAGGCACCGGGAGCAAATGGTATTCACCTAAGAGTTCTAAAAGGACTCAAATGGGAAATTGCTGAACTATTAACTGTGGTTTGTAACCTATCCTTTAAATCAGCTTCTGTACCTAATGACTGGAAGATAGCTAATGTAATTCCAATATTTAAAAAGGGCTCTAGAGGTGATCCTGGCAATTACAGACTGGTAAGTCTAACATCAGTACCAGGAAAATTAGTTGAAACTATAGTAAAGAATAAAATTGTCAGACAAATAGATGAAAATAATTTGTTGGGGGAAAGTCAACATGGTTTCTGTAAAGGGAAATCATGCCTTACTAATCTGCTAGAGTTCTTTGAAGGGGTCAACAAACATGTGGATATAGTATGCTTAGATTTCCAGAAAGCCTTTGACAAGATCCCGCACCAAAGGCTCTTAAACAAAGTACGTTATCATGGGACGAGAGGGAAGATCCTTTCATGGATTGATAACTGGTTAAAAGACAGGAAACAAAGAGGTAGAAATAAATGGTAAATTTTCCGAATGGAGAGAGGTAACTAGTGGGGTTCCCCCAAGGGTCCGTCCTGGGACCAAACCTATTCAACTTGGCTACGTCTAGATTGGCATGATTTTCCAGAAATGCTTTTTACGGAAAAGTTTTCCGTTAAAAGCATTTTCGGAAAAGAGCATCTAGATTGGCACGGATGCTTTTCTGCAAAAGCACTTTTTGCGGAAAAGTGTCCGTGGCCAATCTAGACGCGCTTTTCCGCAAAAAAGCCCCGATTGCCATTCTCGCGATCGGGGCTTTTTTGCGGAAAACAAATCTCAGCTGTCTACACTGGCCCTTTTGCCCGAACGGGAGCAGCATAGTATTTCTGCAAAAAGCACTGATTTCTTACAGTAGGAAGTCAGTGCTTTTGTGGAAATTCAAGCGGCCAGTGTAGACAGCTGGCAAGTTTTTCCGGAAAAGCGGCTGATTTTCCAGAAAAATTGGCCAGTATAGACACAGCCCTTATTTATAAATGATCTAGAGAAAGAGGTAAACAGTAAGGTGGCAAAATTTGCAGATGATACCAAACTGCTCAAGATAGTTAAGGCCAAAGCAGACTGTGAAGATCTTCACAAAGATCTCACCAAACTAAGTGATTGGGCAACAAAATGGCAAATGAAATTTAATGTTGACAAATGTAAAGTAATGCACATTGGAAAAAATAATCCCAACTATATGTACAATATAATGGGGACTAATTTAGCTACAACTACTCAAGAGAGAGATCTTGGAGTCATTGTGGATAGTTCTCTGAAAACATCCCTTCAGTGTGCAGTGGCAGTCAAAAAAGCAAATAGAATATTAGGAGTCATTAAAAAATGGATAGAGAATAAAACAAAAAATATCTTAATGCCTCTATATAAAGCCATGGTACGCCGACATCTTGAATACTGCATATAGATGTAGTCACCTCATCCCAAAAAAGATATATTGGTATTGGAAAAGGTTCAGAAAAGGGCAACAAAAATGATTAGGGGTTTAGAATGGGTCCCATATGAAGATAGATTAAAAAGACTTGGATTTTTCAGCTTAGAAAAGAGGAGACTAAGGGCGGGGGGGGGGGGGGGGGGCGGAGTAAGAGGAGGAGATATGATAGAGATCTATAAAATCACTACTGGTGTGGAAAAACTGAATAAAGAAAAGTTATTTATATATTCCCATAATATAAGAATTAGGGGTCACCAAATGAAATTAATAGGCAGTAGGTTTAAAACCAACAGAAGGAAGTTTTTCTTCACTCAGTGCACAGTCAATCTGTGGAACTCCTTGCCAGAGGATGTGGTGAAGGCTAGGACTTTAACAGGGTTCAAAAAAGAGCTAGATAGATTCATGCAGGTTAGGTCCATCAATGGCTATTAGCCAGGATGGGTAGGAATGGTGTCCCTAGCCTCTGTTTCTGTGGAGGTGGGTGACAGGGGAGGGATCACATGAGGATTACCTGTTGTGTACCCGCCTTCTGGGGCATCTGGTATTGGCCACTGTTGGCAGACAGGATACTGGGCTGGATGGACCATTGGCCTGACCCAGTATGGCTGTTCTTATGTTCTCACAAGCTAGGCAGCTATGTGGGAGTACAGTATGCTTGAAAAAAAATCTGGATAATCTCATCTATTTGCATTTGCTTTTAATATCAAACTCCCATTAGTGTCCACAAGAACAGAGTTAAGCAAGATCCAGATCTTGTTTACCCCAGAATCAACAGCACATTAAAAGCCAAGCCTCTGACAGTTTATTCTGACAGGTGACTAGCAGAATATGTTGGGCAGAGGCACTGTTTGCCCCAACAGGAGCTTCTGCCAGGTGGGATGGAAACACAGTGGATCCTGGGGGACACAATAATGAAGAAACAACAGGCCAGATTCTGCTCTCAGTGCATCGGCTTCAGTGAAGTTACTCAGGATTCACACCCATGTAACTGAAAACTGAAGTGAATCCAGCATATATTTCATGGGGTGAGCATCCTTAGTATCTGGTATCTAGATGTCCCTTTGTCTGAAATCTGTGTGGAGGTGGCTTAGGACCAGTATCACTAGCATCAACAAGCAGCTGTCCTTGGTGGTGGAGCGGCAACTAATAGATTCACAGGCAGCTTGTGACAGGTAACCTTGCTGGGGCTACAGCCTTGACATAGTGACACACGGCGCTGCAAATGGTCCATTGATTGTGTGTAAAATTATAAATTCTTTCACAGTAAACTCACTGGACCTATTTCTTGGCAGCCGTCTTGTTTTTGATTGCCTGGGAATATATCAAAGGAATCTATTGGAAACACATGAGCTGCCTTTTTTTAAAAAAAGGGAAAAATGAAACCATATGTTTTGGGAGGTCAGGGATGGATTCCAGGAAAGTTTTGTTCTCAGTTAACTTTAAACATTTCACTGGCACTTTTTCATTTTGTGTGTGTGTGTGTGAGTGTGTGTTTAGTAGGTCACCATGTTTATCCAAGTGCATTTAAAGTAAACAAATTTCAAACAATCTGTCTGAAAAATTTACAGAGCTTAATTGGGGTCCTTCCCCCCCCCCTTTTTTTTTTTTTTTTTGATGGGAGCTCGGGAGATATTTATCCATATCCTGGGAGTCAGTGAGAATTTTTTTTTTTTTACTGACGATGGGTTTTCCTGACCTCATAGCTTCTCAGAGAGCTTAAGTTACCCTTATAAAACTCTGAAGCCTCTAACTGCAGAGAAAATCAAATCCCACAAGGATTTAAGATTCCCCTGGCAAACATGCCTCATATTTAGGAATCAGCTTTGACTCCAGTGGTTTGTGCATTTGCCACCAACCTCTAAACTTCCTCCAGTTGCACAGAAGACCATATGTGGGAGCAGAGAGGCTGTAGAATCTCTCTTGGGAAGATCAGGTTCCTAGCTCATTTTGTTCATGTGCATTTCAGATTCATCCCTGATTTTTATGAAGGACGAAAGTTTAAAAGTATGATTCTATTCCAAAAAGTGGAGATATAAAAATGGCACCTTCTTTCTCCACATCCCGGTTCTTTTGCATGCCCAGAGTTGCATCTCTGTACTGCAGTAACAAAATTAAGCACAACACTTCTGCTGAGAAAATATAGCCCGTGAAGACAAAGTCAACTTCAGTTCTGGATTGTGCATCGTCAACAGCTTTGGTAACTAGGTTCCACTCACAGGGTCAGACAGTGTTTTTATTTATCACTGTGCAATCTCTTTGAGGACAACTGTAATAGGTGAAGGCAGTAGAGTTGCCTAGGTTAGCAAAGAGCAGAATCTGAAGGCAATGGGGTTTCACAGATGTAACGGAAGGCAGAAATTGACCTGAAGAATCTTGGGTAAATGCCTGTGTGTGTAAGAACCTAATTTGATCTTCAGAGGACATGTGATGTGAAATCACTGAGACCCCATTATACCATTTTTGGAATCACAGTTCAGGACAGATCTGTATTTTAATCTTTTTTTAAAAATATTTTTATTTCATGCCAGAGCTGCTTCTCCTGGTTTCACATAACTCCTTTGTCTCCTTTTCTGGTTTCTCTGATTTGTCCATCTTTACATCTATGAGTGTGCACTAAACCACCTACAAAAGGCAACTTGGCCACCTTTAGTTTCCAGATCTATGGGAGGGACTGACTATAGAATCATAGGACTAGAGGGCTCTTGAGAAGTCATCTAGTCCAAGGCCCTGCACTCATAGCAGAGCTAAGAATTATCTAGATCCATGGTATCCAACCGGTTCTGAAGCTGTAGCCACTATAATGTCTACTGTCATAGAGAACTAGAATAATAGAATCACAGAACACTAGAACTGGAAGAGACCATGAGAGGTCATTGGGTTTAGTCCCTGCTCTCATGGCAGGACCCAGTACCGTCTAGACCATCCCTGATAGATATCTGTTTAGCCTGCTATTAAATATCACCAGAGTTGGAGATTCCACAACCTCCCTAGGCAATTTATTCCAGTGTTTAATCACCCTGACAGTTAGGAAGTTTTTCCTAATGTCCAGCCTAAGCCTCCCTTGCTGCAGTTTAAGCCCATTGCTTCTTGTCCTATCCTCAGAGGCCAGGAAGAACAATTTTTCTCCCTCCTCCATGTGATACCCTTTTAGATACCTGAAAACTGCTATCATGTCCCCTCTCAGTCTTCTCATTTCCAAACTAAACAAGCCCAGTTCTTTCAGTCTTCCTTCATAGGTGTTCTCTAGACCATTAATCATTCTTGTTGCTCTTCTCTGGACCTTCTCCAATGTCTCCACATCTTTCTTGAAATGTGGTGCCCTGAACTGGACACAATACTTCAATTGAGGCCTCATCAGCGCAGAGTAGAGCGGAAGAAGAATGACTTCTTGTGTCTTGCTCACAACACACCTTTTAATGCATCCCAGAATCATATTTGCTTTTTTTGCAACATCACACTGTTGACTCATATTTAGCTTGTGGTCCACTATGACTCCTAGATTCCTTTCTGCCGTACTCCTTCCTAGACAGTTGCTTCCCATTCTGTTTGTGTGAAACAGATTGTTCCTAAGTGGAGTACTTTGCATTTGTCCTTATTAAACTTAATTCTATTTACCTCAGACCATTTCTCCAGTTTGTCCAGATCATTTTGAATTATGACCCTAGCCACACTCAACCGGCCAAATAGCCATGTTGTTCAAGCCAACTAGCCACACTCAACGGGCCAAATAGCCACATGTGGCTAGTGGCTAACATGTTGGGACCACGGCCCTAGATAATTTTTGACTGGTATTTGTCCGAACTCCTCTTAAAAATCTGCTATAATGGAGATTCCACTACCTCTCTAGGTAAATTATTCTTAGGCTTATTAAGCCTGACTGTTAGGAAGTTTTTCCTAATGTCCAACCTGAACTGTCCCTGGTGCAATTTAACCCCACCCTCTTTGTTCTAACCTCAGAAATTAAGGAGAACAAACAATTTTCTTCCTTCTCCTTGTAACAGCCTTCCATGTACTTGAAAACTTTTATCACATGTCCTCTCCATTTTCCCTTATGCAGACTAAACAAACCAATTTTCCCCCAATCTTCTCTCTAAGACTTTTAATAATTTTTGTTGCTTTTCTCTGGACCTTCTCCAATTTGTCCACATCTTTCCTGAAATATGGCACCCAGAACTGGACACTCCAACTGAAGTTTAATCCGTGTGGTGTAGAGTGGAAAAATTGTTTTTTGTGTCTTGCTTATGACACTCCTGCTAATATAGCCCAGAATGATGTTTGCTTTTTCTGTAGTAGTGTCATATTGTTGACTCACATTTAGTTTGTGGTCCACTATGATTCCTAGATATCTTTCTGCAAATCTCTTTCCTTGTTAGTCACTTCCCGTTTTGTATGATTGCTATTGATTGTTCCTTCTGCAGTAGAGTACTTTCCATTTGTCTTTATTGAATTTCATTCTATGTAGTTCAGATTGTTTCTCCAGTTAGTCCAGCTCATTTTTAATTTTTGATCTTTTTGAATTTTTCATGTAGTGCCCATCTTTAAAAAAGGGAAGTACAGGGAACTACAGATTGGTCGGCCTTACCTCAGTCCCCAGAAAAATCATGGAGGGGATCCTCAAGGAACCCATTTTGAAGCACTAGGAAGAGAGGAAAGTGATTGGGAATAGTCAAGGTAGATTCACCAAGAGCAAGTCATGCCTGACCAACCTGACTGCCTTCTATGACAAGGTAACTGGCTCTGTGGATACGGGAAAAGCAGCGGAGGTGATATATCTTGACTTTAGCAAGGCTTTTGATACAGTCTCCCACAGTATTTTTGATATCAAGTTAAGGAAGTATGGATTGGATACATGGACTGTAAGATAGAGAGAAAGCTGGCTAGATTGTCAAGCTCAATGGGTAGTGATCAACGACTTGATGTCTGGCTGGCTGTTGGTATCAAGTGGAGTGTCCCAAGGGTCGGTAACGGGGCAAGTTTTGTTCAACATCTTTATTAATGACTTGGATAAGGGGATGAATTGCACCCTCAGCAAGTTTGCAGATAAATGTATGTTGAGTGTTACTTATCAACTTATTGTCTTCTTGGTGATTGCAAACTGATTGCTTAATTATCTGTTCCATTATTTTCCCAAGTACTACTGAAGTTAAGCTGACTGGTCTATAATTCCCTAGGGTTGTCCTTATTTTTCTTTTTATAGATTGATACTGTATTTGGCCTTTTCCAGTTTTCTGGAATCCCTCCTGTCTTACATGACTTTTTGAAGATAATTGCTAATGGCTCAGATATTGCCTCAGCTCCATGAGTATTCTAGAATGTATTTCATCAAGCTTTCATGACTTGAAGACATCTAACTTGTCTAAGCAATTTTTAACTTTTCAATTTTAGCTAGCCTCTTATCCTACCATGTCCAATTCCTACTCACCTTTTTGGTGAAAACTGAAACAAAAAAATCATTTAACACTTCTACCATATCTACATTTACTGTTATGGTTCCACCCCTCCAGTCAATGGTTCTAGAATAGAATGTTATAGAATGTTTCTTTTTATCCTTTTCATGTACCCTGGCCTTTCCAATATTTTCCTAACCTACTTATGTTATTTGTTTTTATTCATTCTATGTAATTTTACCTAGTTTCCACGTTTGTAGGACTCCTTTTTGAGTTTCAGGTAATTGAAGATCACCTGGTTAAGCCACTGTTGTCTCTTGCCATATTTCCTATCTTTCCTATGCAGTGGGCTAGTTTGCTTTTGTCTTGTGCCTTTGTCAAAGTTTCTTTGAAAAACTGCCATCTATCTTGAACTGTTTTACCCTTAGCCCTGGTCTACACCTAGGGTATGTCTACACTACAAAGTTAATTCGAACTAACGGATGTTAGTTCGAATTAACTTTGATAGGTGCTACACTAGCGCTCCGCTAGTTCGAACTTAATTCGAACTAGCGGAGCGCTTAGTTTGAACTAGGTAAACCTCATTCTACGAGGACTAAGCCTAGTTCGAACTTCCTAGTTTGAATTAAGGGGTGTGTAGCCCCTTAATTTGAACTAGTGGGAGGCTAGCCCTCCCCAGCTTTCCCTGGTGGCCACTCTGGCCAACACCAGGGAAACTCATATGCCCCCCTCCCAGACCCGGATCCCTTAAAGGGGCACGGGCTGGCTACTGTGCCCGTGCCAGGTACAAGCCTGCCAGCACCCAGCTAGCAGACCCTGCACCTGGCACAGCTCGAGCCAGCCACCCGATGCCCCCCAGTTCTCCCCCTCTTCCCGGGACCAGGCTGGCGGCTCCCGGGAGTTTGCCCGGGACCGCAAGAGGCGGGCACCCGCCTGGTCTAGTGCGGACATCGTGGACCTCGTCCACGACCTCCGCACTAGGCACAGGAAAGTGGCCGTCTAGGGCAGGAGAGCTGCCAGACTGGCCACTCAGGAGCAGGTGTGCATGAAAATCAAGGTGGTCCACTGAGACCCCCGACCCTGAGCCCTGAGCTTACAATGGCCGTACTGGGTCAGACCAAAGGTCCATCTAGCCCAGTAGCCTGTCTGTCAACAGCGGCCAACACTAGGGACCCTGGAGGGGATGGATCAAAGACAGTGACCAAGCCATTTGTCTCGTGCCATCCCTCTCCAGCCTTCCACAAACTTTGGGCAGGGACACCACTCCTACCCCCTGGCTAATAGTACTCCATGGACCCAACCTCCATGACTTGATCTCACGTCCCTTTAAACTCTGTTCTAGTTCTAGCCTTCACAGCCTCCTGCAGCAAGGAGTTCCACAGGTTGACTCTTTGCTTTGTGAAGAACAACTCTCTGTTACTAGTTTGAAGCCTGCTACCCATTCCTTTCCTTTGGTGTCCTCTAGTCCTTCTCTTATGGGAACTAATGAAGAACTTTTCTTTATGCACCCTCTCCACCCCACTCATGCTTTTATAGACCTCTATCATATCCCCCCTCTGTTTCCTCTTTTCTAAGCTGAAAAGTCCCAGTCTCTTTAGCCTCTCTTCATATGGGACCTGTTCCAAACCCCTGATCATTTTAGTTGCCCTCCCCTCTCCCAGCCTCTCTCTTCCCCTCTCCCTCCTCCTTTTCCCAGTCTCCCCCAGTTTTGTTCAATAAAGAGAGATTCTATTTTTGAACACAATTGTCCTTTATTTTGTATATCAGGAAGGGGGGCTAGGGAGGGGTAAGTGGAAGGAGGTGAGGGAGGAATGGGGTACGAGCTCCCGATGGGGAGGACTGGGATGGCTCTGCGGGCTTCTGGGGGTGGAACCTCTCCTGCAGCCCCCCAATTGCCCTCTCTCCCCAGATGGCAGCCTGCGGCAAGTGCAGCCGGTCTGATGGCTGAGTGCTGTGATGTGCCCAGTGTGGGCACTCAGGGCACTCCAAGACAGGACTGCTTTGCAAGCGGGGCACCCCTGAGAACTGTCTGTCCGGGGTGGGGGTCGGGTCCCTTTAAGCACAGCCCTTGGCTAGCCTGAGACAGTAGCTCCATGCTCTAAGTCCTCATCTGATGCCCTGCCGGCACTGCTTCCGGCCATCCTTAACCCCGGTTCAGGGTCCACTCTGTGTGGACAAGCTAGTTTGAATTAGCAAAACACTAATTCAAACTAGTTTTTTTAGTCTGGATGCGTTAGTTCAAATTAGCTTAGTAAGTTAGTTCGAATTAGCGCTGTAGTGTAGACATACCCCTAGGGACTTATTTCAAAATAACCCCCCTTATTTCAAATTAATAAGTGGAGCATCCACACTACCAAGCCCGTTATTTTGAGATAATGGGCTGGTTATTAAAAAATCTGTAGTCCTGCTTTCCTCAAGGAATAACGCTTATTTCAAAATAACGTTAGTGTGGATGATCCGGTGCTGCTAATTCAAAATAATTGGCCTCTAGAAGCTTCTCACAGCTGCACTTGTGGCTGTTGTGGCCACACCTGCCATCTCCACTGCTCCCTTTCTCCTGAGGAGCTTAATACTCCATTCTGCACGAGACAGGCTTGTGGCACATGTCCAGCTTGGTAAGCCCCATTCCATACAGCAGTATCCAACAGGGCCATGGCAGACCCCAGTGCTCCCTCAGAGCTTTCCACGACTTCCAGAATTCCTGCAGCACCCTTGGCTGCCACTGGCCAGGGATGCAGGACGGCTCCGGCCTGGACTGGTGTGGAGATCTTGGGCCTCCTCAAGGTCTTGTCTAAGCAATTTTTAACTTTTAGCTGATCCTACCATGTCCAGTTCCTGCTCACACCTGGCATTTCTCACACCAGAAAGTAGAATGCTGATGTTTACAGCCAGAGGGCCACTAGCCTGGCCTACAAAGGCCACACCCAGACCTCAGACCAGGTTCAGATGAAGATTAAAGAGCTCTGGCAGGCCTACCACAAGGCCAGGGAGCAGAGCTGCTACCATGAACAGCTTTATACCATCCTGGGAAGGGGGCCAGTCACCTCTCCCCTCCCCATTGTCATCGACTCCGTCCAGAACACACCCAGTGTCAGCCTCCATGAAGGCAGTATTGCAGAAGAGCAGGAGGCTGAGGAGGCCAGCCAGGCAACAATGCCCGCCAGCCAGGACCTGCTCCTTACTCTGGAGCCACTCCTCTCCCCCAGGTGGTCTCCCAGGCTACGGATGAACCAGGGAAGGCACTTCAGGTTAGTTCTATAACTTTCCCTATATACACCTGGGGGCAGACGGTCAGCTGTGAGGGGCTGTACACCCCTCGCTTAGCCTACTCGGCCTGGGACTCACCCAGCAGCCTGTGCACGTGGGTGCACATGGAGCACCAGTCCAGAGTACTCAGCCCCATGACGTTCTCACACAGAATCCCTCGCTCCTTCTCACAAGGTTCCTGGAGAGCCTGCCTTGCTCCGGCCTCTATAGTGGGACAACTTCCCACACAAGCTACCACTAAGGAAGCTGGGGTCATGGAGTGACACAGTTGTGCTGCCCATGGCACAGGGTCATGCCCACACTCAGGCAGCATTTGCTTCTTGTCAAGCGTGGCGATGAGAAGGAGACTGATCCCATGCATGGGAACCTGCCAGAGGGAGGAAAAAGAGGGGAACCCATTAGCACTTTCTTCTGCAAGCAGCATCTGATGCTCACACACCCCTCCCCCAATACCACCTCTCCCTTGCCAGCGAGCAGGGATAGAAGTTCTCTCTCTGCGGGAAGTCGCCAGTGCTGGACCTGGCATGTGCAGGACACAGAAGGAAGCTGAACTGTCCCATCCCCACTTCCCATCTGCAGGCTCCTGGCCTGGCCTTCACTTTCCCATGCCTGCTTGTCCCTGGGCCGTGGGTGTAGCGATGCTGCCCTGGGACATCTATGCCCCTGGTGGTAATGCCTTCCGTCTAGGCATCATATGGCCTTGCTCAAAGCACATCACCATTGTCTGAACTAAGACCTTCTGTGTCAGGTCAGAAAGTAGGGCTAGGCTTCCTACACAGTGTCTCCTCCCCTTGTAACTTTTCTTCACAGTTGGGCCAGCTGTGAGGTTGGTGCATCCCCCATCTCCCATGCTCTCCACCCAACTCCAGGGCTGTGTCTAGACTGGCAAGTTTTTCCGCAAAATCATCTGCTTTTGCGGAAAAACTTGCCAGCTGTCTACACTGGCCGCTTGAATTTCCTGAAAAGCACTGGCGATCTCATGTAAAATTATCAGTGCTTTTCCGGAAAAACTATGCTGCTCCCATTCGGGCAAAAGTCTTTTTCCGAAAGACGTTTGCACAAAAGGGCCAGTGTAGACAGCATAGTACTGTTTTCCGCAAAAAAGCCCCGATCGTGAAAAAGGCGATCGGGGCTTTTTTGTGGAAAACCGCGTCTAGATTGGCCACAGATGCTTTTCCGCAAAAAGTGCTTTTGCGGAAAAGCATCCTGCCAATCTAGACGTGCTTTTCTGAAAATGCTTTTAACGGAAAACTTTTCCGTTAAAAGCATTTTTGGAAATTCATGCCAGTGTAGACGTAGCCCAGGGGATCTACAGGAGGAAGAGAACCCAGGAGGACTTAATGAGGGAGCAGATTTCCTTTCTGCAGTCCCTCATCTGGAGGCTCTAAGAGGAGTACCAGGCGCTGGCTGCTGACCAGGAGCAGAGGAAGGCTGCCTGGGACCAGCTGGTGTGTCAGCACGAGGCCATGTGCTCCTCCCTCACCTCAACGATGGAGCGCATGGCCTTTTGCACCAGCCATTCCCTACCCTGACCCACACGGCTTTCCTCCACAACCCCCAGGGGCCAGTGGGGACCCAGAACACTGGGCGGTGGCACCTCTCGGGCAGCCAAAGCCTCCTGAGTTACCCAGGAAAATGGCCTCCTTCAAGTGGAAGTTCTGCCGCCACTGCTGGTTGTCCCATAGCTGCAGGACAATGCGGTCCCACCAGTCTGAATTGGTCTCCTGCTGCCAGAAACAGTGTTCTGTGGCATCTAGGGGATTGAGGGGCATGCACAGCAGCGGGAGCCCCAGGACCTGGGTGATGAGGGCCCGTGATCCGGGCTGGTTGTCATCCTCCTGGAGCAGCATGCGGGAAGTGTGGCAGTACTATGTCATGAGGCACAGCACAAGGCACTGCTTTGCAGCAGCTCCAGCTCCATGCTTTGAGAGGTGTGGCATCTGCAAGGGCAACCAGAGCAGGTTACGTCTATTTTATGTCCCACGAGGGAGGAGGCAGTGGAGGAGTGGCGTGTGAGACTCGGCTGTAGAGAGGAGCCCCTCAAAGCATGTGTCGCAGCGTGCCTGACCAAGCAGCCACAGGAAGTGTCCGTCCTCCTGGTACCCTCCCCGGAGTGCTTCCAGGGGCTGTACGTCTGAGACAGGAAATAATTATTGTGAAATAATTCTGACTAATTTTGATGCTCCTTTGTAGTGGGGACACATTATTTCAATTTTGTTATTTCAGGAGTTATTATTTTGATTTTAGTGATTTTGAAATAATTTCCTAGTGTTGACATGCCCTTAGTCTTGCTTCCCATTGGATCTTATGTACTGGCTCCCTGAATTTGCAAAAGTCTTCCTCTTGAAATCCATTATCTTTATTGTTCTGTTTTCCCTCCCACCTATTCTTTTGAATCATCAACCATTTCACGATCACTTTCACAAAAGCCGCCTTCCACTTTCAAATCCTAAGCCAATTCATTCCTATATGCCAAAATCAATTCTAGAACAGCTTCTCACCCAGTAGTTTTCTTCACCGTCTGAAATAAAAAATTGTGTCCAATACATTCCAAGAATTTGTTTTATAATCTATGCCTGCCTATTAATTCAATTGAGTGACCCCCTAGGTCTTGTATTATGTGAAGGGGTAAATAACACTCTAGTCACTGTCTCAACAGATATCCTGTGCTTTGAATGATTTTGTTAGTTCTTTATAAAAAGCTTTTCCACCTCCACTTCCTATGTTCCTCCACTTCCAACAAGTCTCTCTTCTATTTCCATCTTGAACTTGGTTCAGGTTTATATATTTTTAATATTTAGCTACACCTCTTCCCTTTTCCCCTTGTCTGTCCTTCCTGAGCAAGCTATATCCTTCTATACCAATATTCCAGTCATATGCATAATCCTACCAAGTTTCTGTGATCCCAGCTATGCCATAGTTGTGTTTATTAACTAGTATTTCAAGTTCTTTTGCTTATTCCCCCTGCTTCTCACATTTGTATACAGGCAGCTAAGCTTCTGATTTGATTCCCATACCCCATGTTCTCTTCTCTCTCCCTTATCTCTGTTATAATAGCCCATGCTCCTCCCAGATTCCAACCGTTTTCCCAGGTTTGCAGGTTTTAGACTTATTGGTGGGCTTTGATCACCTGCCCCCCATCAACCTTGTTTAAAGCTCTCTTCACTGGGTTAGCCAATCAGAATCCAGGTATGCCCTTCCCTTTCCTTTAAAGGTGGACCCCATCGCTGTTTAGCAGTTTTTCTTCCCGGAGAAGCAATATAAAATCTTCCATTTCAATAGTGCTTTTCATTGGAAGCATCCCCAATTATTTTGCCCAGTACAGAATCTTTGACCCACCACAGAAATGAAAGCTGGCTTTCTGTTAGAACGTAGCAGTTGTCTAATATCTTGCAGCACTACACAGTCTAGAACAGGGGAAAAGACACTTATCACTGAAACTCACCAGGACAATTTTAGGACAGTGGAATGTTAGTTAGTACCCAGATTGGGATTTGGCCAGGACAGCAGAACTACAATGCTTCACTTGTGAAAATACCAATAGGATCTTCAGTGGTCACAAATGGTCAGGACTTTCGGCTATGTCTACACCAAAAGACTGCATTTCAGTGTCACTTTGGAGCACTTCTTCAGTACTGACAGGAAAGAGTATCACCTACTGAATCACTAGCATCGTTTCCCATAGTACTTATGTTTTTCTTGGTAGCCAGTCATCTAAGCACCAAGCAGGCCTGACTCTGCTGGACTTGTGAGAATTGATGAGATCATAGCTGCAGGTGCAGTGTGAATTGCACAATGAGAATGGGTAGGATTAAGAAGTTAAAATTCTTCAGTTTGGCCATAGAGGGTCTCCAGTCCTGGAGGGGGACTGGAAGGCTGAGGCTTGACTGTATTTCTTGGGTTGAAGGCATAGTGCCAAGCACATGATCTTATCATGCAAAGGACAGTGATGTGTTCCAAGTGTCTTGTAGATAAGTGCTGCCTTGTTTAGCTGAAATCAAAACAAAATGAAGGAGGTTGCATGCAACGCCTGGTCTTTGAAAAACAAGCCCACAAAAACATGCACTGGTTACTCCTCTGTGATGATACTGCATTTCATACACAGCTTATCTTTCGTACAAAGCATATGTGGAGATAAAGGCTGCACTTTTCAGCACTGAATTACCAATATTAGAAGAGGGGGAGAGAAACTAAGGGAGGAAAGAGAGAATTGCATCTCAGATTTGAATGAGCAGGGAAGAGAGTCGTACTAACAAGAGGTTCAAAGGGGAAGGTTCTCTCACTCATGACTATAAGAATGGCCATTCTGGTCAGAGCAGTGGTCTATCAGGCCCTGTATCCTGCCATCTAACAGCAGCCAGTGGCAGATGCTTCAGAAGGAGTGAAAAGAACAATTTTGAATGACCAAATCAGGGCAATTTTGAATGATCACTCCCCCTATTGTCCAGTTCCCACTTCTGGAAGTTAGAATCCCAGAGCATGGGACTGGGTCCTTGAGCATCTTGGCTAATAGCTGTTGAAGGATCTCTCCTCTGTGAACTTATCTGAGGGTATGTTTTTTCGAAACAGACATTTTTCTGAAAAAAACTTCAATTACGTCCACACTGCAATTACATTCTTTCGAAAGAAAATCGAAAGAACAGAGGGTTTTTTTTCCAGCATTGGTAATCCTCTTTCTATGAGGAAGACACCTTTTTCTGAAAAAGCTCTTTCGGATGGGGAAGAGGGAGTTCCTTCAAGACTACAGGTTTTTTTTTTTAAAAAGTAACCTTTTTTCGAAAAAACTTTACCTGCGTCTAGACTGCAGTCGCATTCTTTCGAAAGTAAATCGAAAGAACGTGGCACTTTTTTTGATCGCATAAACCTCATTCTACGAAGAATAATGCCTTTTTTCTAAAGTACTCTTTCAAAAAAAGGCACTATGTAATGAAAACTATGCTCTTTCGAAAGAGAGCATCTAGACTCTTAAGAAAAAGCGGCTCGCTTTTTGGAAAAATCTGCTTGTAGTCTAGATGCTCTCTTTTGAAAGAGGCTTTTTGGAAAGATTCTTTCGAAAAAGCCTCTTTCAAAAGAGGCTTGTAGTCTAGATGTAGCCTCGGAGGAAAAAGCACAGGTGCCCTGGTGGCCACTCCGTCCATAGTAATCATAACTTAAATGTGAGATAGCGTCCATTCAGTGTGGATGCTATCTTTCGAAAAAGCAGATCACTTTTTTGATGCACTTTGGCAGTGTGGATGCGCTCTTTCAGAAGAAGTTTTTTCAGAAAATCTCTTACGGAAAAGCTTTTTCCGAAAGAAGCCTGCAGTCTAGACGTAGCCTGATTTTGTTTTGAACTTTTGGCTTTCACTACATCCCCTGGCAACGAGTTCCACAAGTTGACTGTATGTTGTGCAAAGAAGCACTTCCTTTTGTTTGTTTTAAACCTGCTGCCTATTAACTCAATTGTGTCATGAGAAGGAGATACATAACATTTTATTCACTTTCGCCATACTGTTCATAATTTTAGAGACCTCTATCTTCCCTTATTCATCTCTTTTCTAAGATGAAGAGACCCAGTCCTTTTGTCTCTACCTGCCTCTTTTACTCCACTGTTTAACCCTAGTGGCATTTTTTCTTTCTCTTTATTTTTCATCCGGGGGCATTCATTTACTTTGAGCCTCTGTTATGGTGTTTTAAAAATAGCCTTCATGCTGTTTCAGTGCAGGCCAGATCATGTGAAGAGCAGAGAGGAGGATGGTACTAACTGCTGGGAGAGGAGAATCTGTACCTAGGAGCAAGACAGGATCAAAGAGATTAGTAATGAACAGGATCCTGCAATGACTGTGGAGCCAATAAGGTTGGAGGATAGGGTCAAAGAGGCTGGGTTCCTCTCTACATGCCAGGAGGAGGGCAGCAGCATTATGAATAGACCAGGGTCTGGCTGCAGTGGCAAGCGTAGTGTACTGATCTGCAGTCTGGGGCACCTCTGGGCACAAAATGCTTCCCTGTCATGCTCTCATACACCTGCCTATTAAGATGCAGCGATATTAATCCATTGGCCTTCTAATTTAGAGTGGCTTTCACTGCAGGATCTCAAGGCATTTTACACAAAGGCTGAGAATGGGGCACCAAGCACTGCAAATGCAAGGTGCCTGCGATCCAAAGTGTCCCAGGTATTCAACAGGAGAGAAATCTCCAGCCTTGGCAAAGTCCCCCTGCAGCTGCTGGTCGGCCACAGGGAGCTGTGTGAGAGGAACGAGCAGAGAGAGGAGCGTGTTTGCTCCTTCTGCACTCTCTCAGCTGTGCAAACAATCCAGTGAAAATCACAGGATGTTTACAAAAAAAGAGTCTGTAAACGGGGCCTCGGGAACAAACCAGAAGGTGCTGCCCAAGCTGTGGTTGCTATGAGGGACCTATAGATTCCATTGGGTCACATGTGCCAACTGCCAGCCAGGAGGGTGGGGATGACAGGTATTTATTTGTAGAGTGCCCGAGGCCCCAGTCATGAGAAGAGTCCCATTACATTAGGCTGTGTAGGCAATGCTGCCACAGTGTAAGACCCGGCTCCTGAAGTCAGATCCACTAGCATCAGCTCCTGGCAGCGCAGTGCAGTGGTGGGGCTGGTCAAAAATGTGCCATCAAACCTGTTTTTTAAAGGAAAACCAACTAAAAAGTTGGTTTTTTTTTTTACTAAACAAGGTGGGGGTTATTTGGGTGAAAATATTGACTTTTAGTTAGAAAACTCAGCACCTGGAAAGCAAAAACTTTTGGCCAAACCCAGAACATTTGAATTCGGATGTGCTGCAGGACTTCCTCGTGGGAGTCTTAATTCAGGTGCCTCCTGGCCTCATTCTCCTCCATAGGCTGAGCTGGGCTCCCCAGCTGAACTATATCTTTCCTGCGCTGCCACCAGGGCATTTCCGAGTCTGTTTCCTGGTTTTCAGTTTTGTTGTTATTTGTTGCATAGATGAAGTTTTCCAAGATTTACCCCCTTTTGATCAATATCCTATTTTCTAACCGGCTCTGTCCATTATCTGTACCTTGTGTCTTCAGTGGGGATCTGCAGCAGCTCATGCTCTCTGTGATCAGATTGAAAGATTAGGGCCCAATTTATGGCAAGACTCCAAAAAGTATCTTTAACAAACAGTTTAGGGGACAGCAGGAGATGGAAGAGGATGCTCGTGACAAGAACATGGTGTTACATAGATTAGCGACATAGATTAGCTACATCAAGGGATTTACAAATCTTTATTTTTAAAATGTAGACAAGCCATAGATATTAATGATGTCAGAAGAATATATATCGGTGCTACCTGGAATTGTCCAAATACCGGAATGGGAGCTGTTTGTCTGACAGGGTGTCTTTGAAAAAAACACATCAGTAGCTAAATAAGTGTCCTTTGCAACAAGCATTTCCAGGAAGATTCACAACAGGCTGAGAAACCTAAAGGGAAAAAAAAGAAAGTCACCAAGTACAGCCAGTGTTACTGCGCAGGTAAAAACTTGCATCGGACAAAGTGGTTTTTACCACGAAAGCTCATGCCTAGATAAATCTGTTAGGGTACGTCTACACTACAGAGTTAATTCGAACTAACGCGTCTAGAACTAAAAACTAGTTCGAATTAGCGTTTTGCTAATTCGAACTAGCATGTCCACATTGAGTGGACCCTGAACAGGGCTGAAGGATGGCCGGAAGCAGTGCCGGCAGGGCATCAGAGGAGGACTTAGAGCGTGGAGCTGCTGTCTCAGGCTAGCCGAGGCTGTGCTTAAAGGGTCCCGACCCCCACCCTGGACAGACAGTTCTCAGGGGTGCCCCGCTTGCAAAGCAGTCCTGTCTTGGAGTGCCCGGAGTGCCCACACTGGGCACATCACACCACTCGGCCATCAGCCCGGCTGCACTTGCCGCAGGCTGCCATCTAGGGAGAGTGGATAATTGGGGGGCTGCAGGAGAGCTTCCACCCCCAGAAGCCCACAGAGCCAGCCCAGTCCTCCCCATCGGGGGCTCGTGCCCCATTCCTCCCTCACCTCCTTCCACTTACCCTTCCCTAGCCCCCCTTCTTATTGATGTACAAAATAAAGATAACGTTTCTTCCAACATTGACTCTGTCTTTATTGAACAAAACTGGGGGAGACTGGGAAAAGGAGGTGGGAGAGGGGAAGAGAAAGGCTGGGAGAGGGGAGGGCAACTAACATGATCAGGGGTTGGGAACAGGTCCCAGATGAAGAGAGGCTACAGAGACTGGAACCGTTCAGCTTAGAAAAGAGGAGATGGAGCGGGGACAGGATAGAGGTCTCTAAAAGCAGGGGTTAGGTGGAGAGGGAGCATTCAGAAAAGTTCTTCATGAGTTCCCCTAAAGAAGGACTAGAGGACACCAAAGGAAAGGAATGGGTAGCAGGCTTCAAACTAGTAAGAGAAAGTTGTTCTTGACAAAGCAAATAGTTAACCTGTGGAACTCCTTGCTGCAGGAGGCTGTGAAGGCTACAACTAGAACAGAGTTTAAAGGGAAGTGAGATCACGTCATGGAGGTTGGGCCATGGAGTAGTCTTAGCCAGGGGGTAGGAGTGGTGTCCCTGCCCAAAGTTTGTGGAAGGCTGGAGAGGGATGGCACGAGACAAATGGCTTGGTCACTGTCTTCGGTCCATCCCCTCCAGGGTCCCTAGTGTTGGCCACTGTCGGCAGACAGGCTACTGGGCTAGATGGACCTTTGGTCTGACCCAGTACGGCCATTGTAAGCTCAGGGCTCAGGGTCGGGGGTCTCAGTGGACCCCCTTGATTATCATGCACACCTGCTCCTGGGTGGCCAGGTTGGCAGCTCTCCTGCCCTAGCCGGCCACTTTCCTGTGCCTAGTGCGGAGATCGTGGACGAGGTCCACGATGTCCGCACTAGCCCAGGAAGGTGCCCGCCTCTTGTGGTCCCGGGCAAGCTCCCGGGAGCCGCCAGCCTGGTCCTGGGAAGAGGGGGTGGGCTGGGGGACATCGGGTGGGTGGCTCTGTGCCGTGCCAGGTGCAGGGTCTGCTAGCTGGGTGCTGGCAGGCTTGCACCTGGCACGGGCACCGTAGCCAGCCCGTGCCCCTTTAAGGGGTCTGGGGCCGGGAGGGGGGCATATGAGTTTCCCTGATGTTGGCCAGAGTGGCCACCAGGGAAAGCTGGGGAGGGCTAGCCTCCCACTAGTTCGAATTAAGGGGCTACACACCCCTTAATTCGAACTAGTAAGTTCGAACTAGGCTTAATCCTCGTAAAATGAGGTTTTCCTAGTTCGAACTAAGCGCTCCGCTAGTTCGATTCAAATTTGAACTAGCGGAGCGCTAGTGTAGCGCCTATGAATGTTAGTTCGAACTAACGTCCGTTAGTTCGAACTAACATTGTAGTGTAGACATACCCAGAGTCTTTAAGGTGCCACAGGACTGCTCATTGTTTTTGCTGATACAGACTACCATGGGTACCCCTCTGAGATTCAATGCCAGTAAATAGTTAATCTCTTAGGCTACGTCTAGACTGCAAGCCTCTTTCGAAAATGTTTCAAAAAAGCCTCTTGGAAAAGAGAGTCTAGACTACAACCAGTACTTTTGAGAAAGCAAGCCGCTTTTCCGAAAGAGAGCACCCAGGCTGACTGGATCTTCTCTTTTGAAAAAGCACAGTTTGCATTACATAGCACCTTTTTTTGAATGAGCGCTTTCGAAAAAAGGCATTATTCCTCGTAAAACAAGGTGTTCCATGGTCGAAAAAACTGCCGCGTTCTTTCGATTTACTTCCGGGAAGAAAATGACAGTCCTTGCTTTTCATTCTGAAAGCTTCCTTTACAGCACTGAGGAGCATGAGGTAGGGTGAACCTCATGTGTCACTTTAGTTAAACTTCCAGTGTATTTCCATCATGGACTCAAATAACATTTAGGGGGATGCTGCCAAGTGCTATTTTGTAGTAACCTAGCCTGGTCCCTGAATATTAGTGACCAGGTGGGTTTGGTAACAGCTTCTGTTGGTGTAAGATAGAGCCCTGCAAATCCATGGGTATCTGCTCTATGCCCACCATTCATTTTGTAGATAGTGGACCAGTGTGGGTTGTGGATACTAAAAAGGTTGGCACATGCTTGGCAGGGAGAACAGACAAGGGTGCCCTGCCAAATGCTCCTACCGTGGAGTTTGTCCCGCTCGGCCCTGACTGGTGCTGCTACTGGGGAACGGGATGAGTACCCATAGCCTGGCCACACTCCTTGCCAGGAGCGCCCTTCCCTCCGATTCTCTGGTAAGGGCTGGGGAGTGGGGCAGAGCAGGAGAAGCTCCCTGTCAGGGGCACGTGGTGAGGCAGAAAGGGACAAGCACCCATGTCACGGCTATGCTCCTTGCAAGGCATACCTTGACCCTGCTCCCCCGTAAGTACTGGGCAGGGTGGAGCAGAACAAGCACCCTGCCCCAGCCACGTTCCTCCATACGAGCACCCCCACATACACACAGATGCTCCTCCTCAGAGGTGGTTTGCAGCTGTTGAGGTGCTGTGGATGTGGATATACATAAAAGGTGGGGAGTGGATTTTGGATCGGATCATAGAATCATAGAACCATAGAGTTGAAAGAGATCTCAAGAGGCCATCAAGTCCAGCCCCCTGCTCTAGGCAGGACCAATCCCATCTAGATCAACCCAGCCAGGGCTTTGTCAAGCTGAGACTTAAACACCTCTAGGAATGGAGACTCCACTACTTGCCTAGGTAACCCATTCCAGTGCTTCACCACCCTCCTAGTGAAATAGTTTTTCCTAATATCCAACCTGGACCTCTCCCACCACAACTTGAGACCATTGCTCCTTGTTCTGCCATCCGTCACTACTGAGAACAGCCTCTCTCCATCCTCTTTGGAACCTCCCTTCAGGAAGTTGCTATCAAATCCCCTGTCACTGTTCGCTTCTGCAGACTAAACAGACGCAACTCCCTCAGCCTCTACTCATAGGTCATATGCTCCAGCCCCCTAATCATTTTGGTTGCCCTCTGCTGGACCCTCTCCAATGCATCCACATCCTTTTTGTAGATACATGTTATTTCTAGTGGATCTATATTGAATGCGGATCCACATTTGTATAAACGCACAGGCTCTAATGAGAGGTACCTTTCCCAGACATACAGGAATTCCTCACTTAACACGTGCCCGCTTAACACGTTTTCGCGATAGCACGATTTTTTTTTTTAGGGAACATTTTTCAAACAACACGACCCCCGTCACTGCAATAACATGATTTCCCCTAGGGCTGGCCGGTGGCCGGCAGCTGCGCGAGGCTTCCCCTGCCTCCCTTCAAAGCGGCAGAGGTTTGCTGCTCACCGTGCAGTTTCCCGGTGAACCCCTGTGGCCAGATGCCTTGCGTCCGGCCAGAGGAGGTCACTGGGGAACTGCGCGGCGAGCGGCAATTGTCCGCCGCTTTCTAAGGAGGCAGAGGAAGCCCTGCGCAGCTGGGGAAACTCAGCTGCTGGGTGCAAGCCCCCTCCCCTGTCCTTCCCTTCCCTTCTCCAGAGCCAAACACCTCCCCTCCCTGCTATAACCCAGTCCCCTTTCTCCCCCAACCTTATGTCCCGGTCCCAGCTGCTAACAAGTGCAGGCTGGAGCTGCGAGCGCACGTGGGCTTGAAACACAACCCAGTCCCCACCTTTTCCATGATTTTCAATGGGAAAATTGACCCTGCATAACATGTTTTCACTTAGCACGATCATTTTCTGAAACGTATCTACTGTGTTAAATGAGGAATTACTGTACAGAAGAGCCCTGCGTAAGCTCAAAAGCTTGTCTCTCACCAACAGAAATTGGTTTAATAAAACATACTACCTCACCCCCTTGTTTATAAAACAGACTTTTCTGTTATGGGCCTGTTTTATCATCATCAAAGTTGCCTTTATAGCCCTTAGAAGTGGAGATGTTAACTATTGCTCTCTCTCCCAACTGTTGACCAAAATACTGTAGGTCCTACATAAACTATTTTTATTTAATTGAAATGTTTATTTTATTTACCTTTTTTGGGGTCCAGTTTCCCATTTACCTTCCTGGTGGCCAGGAGAGGGACTGATTTTCTTTTCAATAGACAGGCCCACCAACAGGGGGAGACAAAAGGGGCAATTGCACAAGAGCTGCAGTGGTGTCAGGGGGTGGCGGCTGGAGCCCTAGCCCCTTTGAATTGCTGCGGGAGTGCTGCTTTGCTGCTCTGTACAGTTCTGAGGGCTGGGGGAGAGAGTTCAGGACTGACTGCCCTCGGCCCACCGAACTGGCCCTCCCCTGCACACCTTCCCCTCGGTCCCACAGTGGCTGTCGGCCCACTGTCAATAGACATTGCAATCTTGGGGCACATCTTTGTGGGAGGTCACAATGTGGAATTCAATAGCTAAAAAGCACCCATATCTTGTCCCTCCCACAGTAGCGTGGCTTTGCGTCACCCCTCAATACCATAATGACACATAACATGTGACGGCTGTTTGCCTGCTTTCAATCCAGAAGTGGCTACGTTTCTGTGGTGCTAGCTGTGTACTGTCTGTCGCAGGCGGTCCATTGGGATGAGGGGACTGTATAAATGCAAATTATTGAGCTGATTTCTTCTCCATAACCTTGCACTTGGTTCAGCTCCTTTAGCAGAAAGAGAGAAGGAACAGACCGCCAGACACCATGTGGATTGGCAAGTGTGATTGTTCTTTTTGTACTCTGAGGACAAAGGCTGCAGAATAACAAACATTCAATTTCTTAGACTCATCCAAACCAGCCCCTTGAAGAGAGCACTGGACTGGCTCTACACAAATGACCAAAGGGGGATTCCTATGGAAATACCACAAGGGATGGATGTGACCTTAACATGGACTTTTGGAAAGCCACATGAGAACACAGAGATGGTACTACAAGAAGAGGCCCTGGTCCTCCCCCTCTTCCCCCACATCATACCTTGTCATTTCCAATGGAGAGCAATTGCCTCATCCTGTTTCCATACCCCTGACACCACCCTCCTGGTTGGAAGACACACAAAGGGGGCTCTCACCAGCCAGCTGATGGAAAACTCAGCCCAATGGAGAGCTTCCTCAACATGAGGCTTTGTGTTCAGGTGAGTTTCACTGATCACCTGCTCCAAGAGCTCAGCCTAGTAAAATCAGTCTGTGTGCACACTTCCAACGTAGGGCTACGCAGCATTTCACACAGATCTGCTGCTTATTTTTTTAATGCTATAAATTACTGGGAAAGTCACTTGAAACAATTTTCTTACTTATACCAGTGTTGGACTGACTTAGTGGAGTCCACACATCAGTGTGGGTGGGAGGAATACACCCTACAGAGTGCATTTGCCATCCCCCGTACTTTGTGTTGTCATTTATACCAGGCCAAGTGTATAGTGGGCATAACAGTGTACAGTGGAGTCTGATCCTTTGTAGGTCTGTAAAGGATACCACAAGTTGCCAGGCAATGGTGAATTAGGGCCCATATATGTAGCATAACCCTTACTTTGGAAGTCCTCCTATTCCAACATAATACATTTCCTTCCATCAGCTTTTAGCAACTTTTTCATGGTATGATGGTGAGAAGCTCGGGAAAATGTATATTAAACATCCCCCTTCAGGAAAAGAAAACCAAAGAAGCAGCTTGTGCAGCATATTCTCAATTGAGGTGCTGGGTTTGGGCACAAGTAGGTGCTGCCTAAATTCTCACCCAAAAGTGACAGAAATCAAATAGTTAACTTGGTATTAAAATGGGCTGGATGTAGAAAACCAGATCAGGACTCTCCACAACTCTGGGAAAGCACAGACCCAATAGCAGCTGTGAATACAAATAGTGTGAGACAGTCTCACCCCTAGAATGTGCGCACTGGAGTCCAGCATTTGAACTTGGAATGTCAACACAATACAGATTCAGAGTGGAATCTTGATCCAGACTTTATAGCTCAAGCTTCCTTGTGCAGGATATGGTGGCTGAAAGCATGCTGAATTTGATTGTGGATGTTCTATAAATGTGGCAAACTGGGTGTCTAAATGACCTGTGTGCATGTGTTGTGTCAATTTGACTTTTTTCTCTCTTTATTGGCTTTCCAACACTATTGTCATGTGATTCCTGAGCACTTGAGCCTAAAGTTGGAGAAGAGAGAGATGAGTGCAGAATCTGGACCTTTGATGGTGTGCAGTCTGAAGGATTTATGGGTCATGTGCAGCATACTAGAGAGGGAGGTTTCTGTAACACTGCCCAAAGGAGACCACAAGAGGGAGCTTCAAGCTAATCACATGTGGAGCTCTTGTTTTAAAGGAAGTGGGAGCTACAGAAATATTAGCTGACCAGTGGCATCATGCAAGCAAAGGACTGTGCAGTTGTCTGGGTACCTGAGCAGAGTACGATCTTGTATAGCCATGCTGGCACAAAGTGTGAAGTATTGACCAGTAACTGGCTTTCTATGGGAATGATGGAAAATAAGGCAAGCTAAAGCAATACTGGAATCTCCTGGGGCATGTCTACACAGCAGGGCTAAACTCAAAATAAGCTACACAACTTGTTAACGCTAATTGTGTAACTTAAGTCGAAATAGCTTATTTTGACTTTTGGTGCTGTCTACACAGCAGTTATTTTGAGAGAGAGCATCTTCCCCCAACTTCCCTTCCTCCTCATACAATGAGGCTATGTCTACACTGACAGCTTCTTGCGCAAGAACAACTGTTCTTGCGGAAAAACTTGCCTGCTGTCTACACTGCACGAGCGTTCTTGCGCAAGTAAATTGACAGTATAGCGCTGTAAAACAGGGCTTCTTCCGGAAGAGTTATTCCTCTCCCCACGAGGTATAAGCCGTCTTGCGCAAGAGTTCTTCCACAAGAGGGCAGTGTAGACAGGCAACAAGAATTTCTTGTGCAAGAAGCCCCTATGGTTAAAATGGCCATCAGTGCTTTCTTGTGCAAGAGAGCATCCACATTGCCATGGATGCTCTTGCGCAAAAGCACATGGCAGTGTGGATGCGCTCTTGTGGAAGATTTTTTGGACAAGAACTCGTCTGCAAAAGAGTTCTTGTGCAAGAAGCCACCGGTGTAGATGTAGCCTGAGGGTTACAGGAGTCGGAGAAAGCAGTCCTCCAGCTTGACATTATGTCGAAATAACTGCTTGTGTGTAGATGCGAACTGTGTTATTTCGGAATAATGTTAGTTATTCTGAAATAATGCTGCTGTGTAGACATAGCCCTGAAGTCTGTTCCACCACTGGGAGAAGCAACAATGCTTCTAACCCTCAGCAGTTCATGACCTGGAAGTGTTGTGAATCAGAGATACTCAATATAGGCAATAATGGGCATGATAATTGAACAGGCTTGTTGACCTCGAGTAATCTCATAGATGGGAGGAAAATTGAAGTCTGAGAGTAGAAACCTAAAGTGCCCCTGATCTCCCCAGTGCTGATTATGGCAAGCACTGCGGGAAGACACTGAATTGAGCCAAGCTGCTGGGCAAGGCCAGGCTCCAAAGGCAGATACTGATGGTCACATTTTCTGCAGTGGACACAGATTTGGGGGCCCATTTTGAAATAGCCAGAGCCTGATTTTGAGAAGGACTGAGCACCTGCAGCTCCCATTGATGTCAGTTGTGGTTCTGCACCCCGCACATGAGAAGTGAGCCGGGGGAGCTGAAGTGGAGGTTCAATCACCTTTGCCCCACTTGGAGGATGCCGAGCAGGGTTCAGAGCGGCTCTCCCACTCTTGCTACAGCCATGGGTGACTCTGATGCGGGACTCGCCAGGAGTGCAGGGAGCAGAACGGCACCTAGTTACTGTGCAGGGGACAAGTGGGAGGGCGTCTTGCCCTCCTGCAGGATTAAGCAGCAGGTAGCCTTTAGCGCGTATTCTGTGCGACAGCGGGACGATGTCGGCAGTGGGACTGTTGTAGCCAGGTTGTGTTGGATAAGACAAAGGGGTGTTGATAAACCTGCTTCAGCTCTGATTGGATCAGTGGCAGAAGCAAGGCCTCGGAGAACAGTTGGTTGGTGAGAGCTTTCAGACAAAGAATCAGCTGCTTTCATGCCCAGATTAGGGCAATTAACCTGCAGGACCATTGCTCCTTTAATCAGCAGGGTAGTGCATGCTTGCCTGATGCTCGGTGGTTTTTAACACACTCACAATCGCCTATAATTAGCCTGGTTTCTCTGAAGGAGCTGCATGGCAGGGAGCCAGCTGCAGTGGACCTGAGTAGTTCAGGTTCCTGGAAGATGTGGTTCTGCTTTAATGGAAGAAAGCAGTTGCAGGCATTCGTCACCTTCACTAATCAGGCTGCAGATAGGCAGGCATGGCTGGGGAGTGGGGCAGTGTACACTCAGCAGTACAGGTTGGACCTCCCTGGTCCAGCACCCTTGAGACTTGATTGGTCCAGGATGAGGGATTTTGATGGACCAGGGGAGGTCATTTCTGGACCCCTGTCTCTAGCCTAGCCTGCTGGCCTCCAGGCTGGCTCCCCACCTCTTGCTGGCCCCGCTGCCATACTGACCCTGCTGGGTAGCCATCACTATCATGGCTCCAGGACCCGCTGGGCAGCTGCACACACCATGCTGGGGTTCCGAGACCCAGAGAGCAGCTGCACACACTACAGCTCCCTGCCCTGCAGAGCTACTGTGGCTCCCAGCCCTGCTGGGTAGCCCTGCTACATGCACTGGGTGGCCCTACTGTCAGCTCGCTGCAGGCAGCCCACTGCCCTGCCAGCCCTATAGGGATCCTTGCCACTGGCCCTCTACCAGGACTTTCTGGTCCGGCAACATCCATGCTAAACCAGAGAATTCAGGTTAAGAGAGTTTCAGCCTGTAACAACAAACTGCTCTGTGCTTCCCACTCAGATGTGTTTCCAGCACTCTGCCACTTCAATGGAGACTCCTCCAGCATCTTGCATCTTGCGCCTGATGAAAGGTGCCAGTTTACCCTGAGCCTTTGATGGGCTGTGGCTGTCAAGGGTGCGGGGATCAGCAGTTTGGCTGATTATGCCACAATCAGTTCAAGCTTTTCCTCTTCAGCACCCAGTGAATTTAACGTTAGGGAGACAGGCCAGATGGAGAGCTCTGAAGGCCTCTTGTTCATTTACAGAACAGACTCATCCTGGGCAGGGCGAGTGTAAGCGTATATGCAAACATGCTACCAGCTGTCAGTGCCCCTGAACCCTCATTAGTCCAGCCTCTATCCCCAGCCCCACTGCTGATAAGGCCAATTATGTTTCTATCCCAAGCTCAGAGCCATTAAAGACTAGACGGTGAGACACTTTTCATGTAGAGCTCCATACTGCCATCATAGTGCAACAGCTTTAATTTACTATTCACTGAGGATGGACATTAAACAAATGCTTTACAGTTTAAAGGTACCCCGGACATTTCCTATCCCCTTAAGTCAGTGGTTCTCAAACGTTCTGGCCCACAGCCCACCTGGCTCAATGCAGACCTTTCGACAGACCACCAGTTGCTAATGGAAACTTGCCATTAATTACATAAGTACGCTTGAGCCATTTTGCTAGTGCTGCAGTTGGGGAGAACGGTTTAATTGAAATTATTAAACATTTTAACTTGTTCATGGTAGTTTATCAAACTTCATTTTAAATAAAGTAAAATATTAATTTATGTCCCACACAAAAAGTTCCCATGTTTTCTTTATTATTGAAGGGGTAGGGAACCCTTTTTGTGTCAGGGATTCTGGGGTTAATGGATTTTGTGGACCCCCCTAGGCTCTGAGGTGGGGACAGAAATGAGGGGATCAATGTGTGAGACAGGGCTAGCAGTGAGTGGGATAGGGATGGGGTTGCATGTTCAGGGCAGGAGGGGGTGCAGTTGTGAGATCTGGATGGGAGGTAGGGTGCAGGAGCAGGTTGGGAGTAGGGTGTCTGGCCAGGAGTGAGGGGACAAGAGCAAGGGAAGGTGCAGTGTGTGGTCAGGAGGGAGAGTACAGGAGCAGGGTGGGGGTAGGGTGTTTGACCAGGAGGGAGGGTGAAGGAGGAGGCTAGGGGTGCAGGGTCTCGACGGGGAGGAGGGGACAGTGTAGGAGCAGGGTGAGGGTGCAGGGTCTGGCCAGGAGGGGACAGAGGGATCACTTACTTGCTTTCTTGCCCTGCACCACTCCCAGGGATGATGTCCCAGGCACAGCCTCCCCCTTCTCCCATTGGTGGGATTCTGGCCAATGGGAGCAGCGTGGAAAGCCTCCAGGCAGTGCATCCGTGAGCTGCTGTTCTCCCAGCCGGGGGTGGGGAGAGCGGCAGTACATGGAGCCATTTCTGGCTCCGCCTCTTCCCTGTGAGCTGAATCTGGTGGGGAGACTTGGGGCTTTTTTTCTCCCCTCCCTAGTGGGAAGCCGGTGCTGGTGCTCCAACTCCACAGGAGGCGGGGCGAGGCTGGCGCGTTAGTGTGGGCTTCCTGTTGTGAGGGGTGGGAGGGAGGGAGGATGGGGGCTGAGCTTGAGCTGCGGACCAGCTGGAAGGTGGCCCTGGACTGCAGTGTGAGAACCGCTGCCCAAGGTATTCTGAGTCCTCAGGTTGAGCTTTGCAGCAATGGCTTCTCTTTTGAATGAAAACTGACTAATAAGGGGCAAGGTCCTATGTATTGCTTACTGGTCATGGGGGACTTCAGCTCCCAGAATATCCCCTAGGAGCACATAGATGTCCACAGTTCAATGGCCAGTTATCTCTTTCCCAAAGGGCGGTCTGAGGGAATTTATGTAAATTTAGTTTGTGCCTCTGTGGGTATGGCTAGACTGCGGTATCCCGAAATAACTCGACCATGTCCAGGGAACGCGTTTGTTCTTCTGCTTTTTTTTGTGGAAGAGCAAACATGCTCTTTCAGAAGCCCCTGTATTTCTCGTTCTACGAGGAAGAAGGGGGCTTCTAAAAGAGGGGTTTTTCCTGACATTTGACCCAATCTAGATGGGTCAAATGTCAGAAAAGCCTCTTCTGACAAAAGAATCAGAAAAAAATGCAAAAAAAAAAGTTTTCTGACAAAAACTTGTAGTCTAGCTGTACTCTTTGGGAGTAGGAAAACAGAGGTTTTTTTTTAAATCAAGTTCCCATTCAAAATGCCACTTAAAAATTGAACCTAAGGAGTTAGAGGGTACATCGATATAATAATAGTACATATACACTGGTCACAAGGTGCTGGGTGTTTTACAACCGACACGGTCTCTTGAGTCCCCACTGTGCTCATCTATCGCTCTGTCAGAGATATTTCTAAGTCATCTACAGCTTTGGATCTCTCAATGCCTTAAGCCTCTGGCTTACCAGTGCTGTGACCACTTTCCTGACCAGCAAGGATCTGATAGACTACAGAGCTTTCTTCTGAATCTGTGATTGTGATTGATTTAGGAATAGCGGCTAGAGCAAAGAAGTGAGGTGTGTCAGAAAAAGACCTCTGAAGAGTGAGAATAATTCTGATATGTAACCCCCTCTGGAGTTCTCTAATGAGCTGGCACTGCCCCAGCATTCATAAAGAGGATCTGTGCCCCAGTATCTCTCTTCTCCTCCTTCTGCATCCCTAACACCAACTCTGTGTATTTCTGCAGGGGGAGGATGTAACTGGAAAGGACCTTTTTGATGTGTAGATCCCTGGCAAAGGCCTAATGAGGCTTTTTTCCCCAAATTGAACCTGAACGAGAGAGTGTCCCTTTCAGTGATTCATTTAGAAGCAGGCGGAAAGGCTCGGGAGAGATGTCTCTCTGGATCAAACTCAGCTCAGGCTCCAGAGACAAACGGCAGGTGGTGAAGCTTTACTTAGTGTGGTCCCTCGTATAGAGCAGGGTAACCAGATAGCAAGTGTGAAAAATCAGGACACTTTATTTTGGAGGGGGGTGGGTAAACTTGCATATATAAGACAAAGCCTCTAATATTGGGATGGTCCTGATACTATCAGGATGTGTGGTCACCCTAGTATAGCGCCACTGAGATGCTCTCCTGAAGGAATGAGAGAATTTTTAAAGCAGTACCCCGCAGCAGGCTTCTGCCAAGGAGAATCGAGCCACCTCATATCCCCCTTTCTTTACAACTCATTAAAAATTAAGAAGCCTTATTAAGTGATTTAAAACATGGCTTATTCCTTAGTGCACTTGCAGTCCTGCGGTTCATTGTTGGTTACCTCTCAGCCATTAGCTTCACAGACAGTCAATAAAGCACTTAACACAGGAGCTTCTATTCTGAAGTCGTCTGGACTTTATCCTCTGTCCTGATTGACTAGTAAGGCTGATATGAGGAACCTCCCTGGAATGCAGATTGCATCTTTGGGATGCTGTCTGCTTTAGGAGTCAGGTGGGGGGAAGAAAGTAGGAAGTGCATCTTTCCTGGATGTATAGATTAATCACTGTGGGTATGTCTACACTGCCACCCAAGTTCGAACTCGGGTGGCTAATGTAGGCATTTGAAGTTGCAAATGATGCCCAGGATTTAAATATCCCGGGCTTCATTTGCATCTTGCCGGGCGCCGCCATTTTAAAATCCCCGTTAGTGCGGACTCCGTGCCTGCGGCTACATGTGGCACGGAGTAGGTAGTTCGAATTAGGCTCTCTAATTCTTGCTTTCCTAAGCATTCCCAGGGACTCTCTACGACTCACTGACTATGGTTTTAACTTAGGTGTGGGCAATAAAACAGCAGTGATTCACCAGGATTAGCCCTTAGTGGACCATTGCCGCTATACGGACCTGTATCTCCACAGATATGGGCATTTGAAGCTCCCATTGGCCAGGAATTGTGATCCGCAGCCAGTGGGAGCTGGGATCCCCTGTACCTACAGAGGCGCAGGTAAATATGATGGTGTGGGGGCCTGCCAAGGGCTAACCCTGATCAAGCCTGTGGACTGGTATTTGCCCATCCCAGTTTTAACCCTTATAGGCAAGGCAGCTAGGATTAGGTCTGAAGATTTAACAACTAATGAGAAAAGATGTTAGCTAACTGAATGGCTGGAATGTCCAGAAAATGGTGCTACACCCCCCATTCACCACGACATGCAATTCACAATGATAGTAATCACCAGTATGTTATTAGTTTTCAGAAAAGACCACATTCAATATTATCTTATAATACAGGATATTGTATGCAATCACTTGATTTACCTGCTTATCACTTGATATTCAGCTCCCTGTCTTTGTAGATCAGTTAACATTTGCAATGGATTCTTTTAAAAGTAAAACCTGGACTCAGTTTCTGTCTTCTGCTAGGTGTAAAGGCTAAGCTGTCTCCTCCCGCACCCCTTTTTAGCTGGATTGGTCAGTTCACATGATAGATACGTACTTTTTCACTGTCTTTCAAAGTAACTCCCAGGAAGGGAAAACTTGTTCCTTTGACCTGAACTAGACTAGAAAATTAGGTTGACTTAACTATTTTGATCAGGGGTGTGAAAAATTCACAACCCTGTGAGTAGTGTTGTTAAAACAACCTAAATACCTATGTAAACAGCTAGTTCCTGCCTGTCGGGGAGGTGAATTACCTATGCTGATGCAAAAACCCATCCTGTTTGCGTAGACAGAGTTTTACACTGACGTGCAGGGGTGGGAAATCATTTTTGATGGGGGGGAGCTCTCCAAGAATTTGGTAAGTAGTCAGAGGTTGCACTTTTCTATGATATTAATGGAGGAAGTGCAGGGTCTGGGATGAAGGTTTGGTGCTGGAAAGAGCTTGGGTATGGTATTGGAGTGCATGAGGGGATGTGGGGTCTGGGAGGGAGTTTGTGTGCAGCAGGCAAGAAACCAGTCTGAGGGTCCCACTGGGCTGTAGGACCTTGGTGGTCCAGAGGATTGCAGCGTGCTGGACCTGAATGTCTGGCAGGTCAGATCTGGCCCATGGGCTATATTTTACCCATCCCTGCTGAAGTGCTACAGTCGGTCAGCTATACTGCTATAGCATTTTAAGTGTGGACAAGCCTAAATTTTTCTAGAGCAGATCTGTCTACCGATGCCCTGTCATGCTGATTTGAACACATCTAAGTCATATTTGTAGCATATATCTGCAACCCTTAATATCGCTCATGTACATAGATTACACAAGAGTATTAATGATCACTGAGTTGTGAGTGTGATTTAGCGCTAACTCACAAGGATTATTTTGTGCAAAGATTATTACAAGAGTGGGTAGGGTGTAAAGACTGGGAGGCTTACCATCACAATCATATTTCAGCCTGGGGAGGGACAGCTGTGAAAAAACTAGAATATGAAGGTATTAGTCACATTCCTGTTTTCTGCTTTGTTACTTCATGTTCAAGGATTTTGTTTTTGCTCTCTAATCACTGTAACTGCTTTTTGCATGCCACTGAGATGATGTACCAGTGGGAACCTGGATGTAACATTTCTTAGGGAAAAATCTGGATATATATTTTTTGTTGGAAGATACTGCTCAATTAGAACCATAAAGACAAGTGATAAGAGAGCTGCTCTTCTTACTAACAGCCCACATTGTGTCCAGTATGTTTGGTCTCCTTGGTAACAGCCATTTTGCAAATATTAGTTCAGATATTTAAATAAATGCAATCGGGTTCTGTCTGTGACCCTCTTGTGTTCACTCTTCATGACCCTCCTAACAAATACATTTACTGACAGGAAAATTTAGAGAAATAGCAAATTTCGGCCATTATTAGGGAGAGTTTATGGACCATGAGTCTTGTTATCATGAGTCTTTATTCCCAAAACCTGATTCTAAACATTGTGTTAATTCAGTCAGGGAACAGAAACATACTGGGTGAAATCTTGGGTCTGCTGAAGCCAACGGGAGTTTTGTCATTTACATCAATAGAGCTTGGATTTCACCCACTATGTGATGATGTATGTGTTCAATTAAAAGAGCTCAGATTTTGACAGCGAAGTATTTGCAATGAGCTAGCTACTGACCAAGAATCATTCCCGGAATGTGGTGATTAATTTTGAATGAGGAAATTGTGATCTGCTCCCAGGCAAAGAGAGGTAAAATGAAAGACATAAGTTATTCACCCACCTCAATTTTGTGCAGTTTGATTAGAACACTGGAGGTGTGCTAGGGTTCTGGGTTCCAGTTCTGCCTCTGTTGACGACTTATTGTGTGACTTTGGCCCATTCAATCTCCACACCTGTGTTTTTCTATCTGTAAAATGGGGACAATAAGTCATAACTAGCCTTTCAAAATCACTGATAAACTTCAGTAACATGACCAGTCTGCACCTATGATACTGCTGAGAAAGGGATCTCAAATTGGCACTGCTTTCCCCCATCTTGCACTGCAACCTCTGCATTTGGTATATTGATGTGGGGCTCTGTCTCAGAGGTGAAGATGCTGCCACTGGTTTCAAATAACTATTTTATTGGCACTTTCAATGAAGTTACTGAAAATGAATATTTTGTACTATACAGCCTTAGTTCCTTGTCACTTGCATTGGTTTCAGATCTATTCCCCTAATTTTGCAGCTGCCTGAGATATATTGTTATGATGAAGTCTCATATTACAGCAGAACATGATGTGAGTGAGCTGCTATAATTCCCTCCCTAGAGTGACTTGCAAAGAGCCCATTGGTGTCTCAGATGTTGTTTGCAGCAATATTGAAGACTTGTTAATCCCAGGATATTAGTGAGACGAGGTGAGTGAGATAAAACCTTTTATTTGTCCAACTTCCATTGGTGAAGAAGAGCTCTGTGTAACTCAAAAGCGTCTCTTTCACCTGCAGAAGTTGGTCCAATAAAAGATACTGCCTCGCCTACCTTGTCTCGCAGGTGTGAGCCTTTGAGTTATGGAGCATGGGGACTTACTTCAGGGACTTACGTGTAAGGATGACAAAGTGAAATCCAGGACACAGGCAGTCCCTCCTTCTGTTCTTACATGAATACACATCTGATATTCTGATGACCGACTGCTGTAAAAAGTGAGCCCTCTTGGCAGCTCCTGCCACCTCTACTTTTTGACCTATCCTGACCCATAAACCTCAAGCTGCTCTGCAATGATTCCAAAGGCACCCTGGTGAGAATTCTTACAAGGGTACATTTTGCTTGTTACATATACCCATGGTCATAAGCAGTGAGGCCACTATAAGGGCTTGCTCAATTTAAAACCACGATTGGATCAAGTTGTGGCTCCAAAGGTGAGACGGTCGATTTATCCACTAACCTCACCTACTTTCTCTCTCTTTTATTTGTAGCTCGTACATATAACCTCTTTAATCATGCTCCACACAAGCTAATGTTCCCTGTAATTTTTTTCACTGATGTGCAGAATAAATTTTGTTATGTGCAAGCTGGCATGTGCAGCTGTGCCACCAATAGAAACACATGCTGCTGACTGTGAGAGGCTGTGGACACTCTGCTAATCAGCTGGGCAGCATTTGAATATCTTGTAGGTGGCCACCCAAGCACTCAGCTTACAGAGAACACAGCTCACAGCCCATGTGAAGCATTCTCAAAGATCAGAGGCTAATGGGCCTGGTGTCAAGATTACATTAAATCCAATCAGAAATGTATAACCTTCTTCTGGAGGAGAACGCAGGAAACACTCAAAATTCCGTGCTTTTTGGGTATGTCTACACTACAGCGTTATTTCGAAATATCTTATTTCAAAATAGTTATTTCAAAATAGCTTATTTCGAAATAATGCGTCTAGACACAAAATACATTTCAAAATAGTGTTTTGCTATTTCAAAATAGTGAATCCACACTGATAGGATGCTGAGTCACATTTAAGGCCAGCCGGAACTGGTTCTGGCAGGGCATCAGGTCAGGAGTTACCTTGTGTGGCTGCTGCCTGAGGCTATCTGAGACCTGTGCTTAAAGGGACCCCCCCCCCCCCAGGGCAGCCGGTTCTAAGGTTTCCTTGCTTGCTTGCCTACCTCGCTGAGGGACAGAAAAACATTTTTTTCTCTATGTGCTCTGGTTGCCCTCACTCAGGACACCACAGCACTCTGCAGCATGGAGCCAGAGCCTCCCCTGGGCACTCTGGTGCTTCTCCTGGACGTGTTGCTGCGAGCTTGGCAGCACGTTCTGCGGGCACTAACAGTTTCCCTGGTCTGCCCCACTGGGGGCTTGTGCCTCATTCCTCCCTCACGCCCTTCCACTTATCCCTCCCTAACCCTCCTTCCTGCTGTACAATAAAAGACATGTGTTCATTACAACAAAGCCTCTTTATTGAACAAAACTGGGGAGGGGGGAATGAAACTGGGGAAAGAAGGTGGGAGAGGGGAGGAGGGAGGGTGGGAGAGGGAAGGGGAAACCTGGGAAGAGGGAGCTGGCAGGGGGAGGCAAGGGGAGGAAGGGGGAGGAGAAGGTCAGGGCTTAGGGTTGGGGGTTTCGCTGGCCCAACTGTCTCCCAGCCGAGTGCTGGGGCCTCAGTGTCCCTGGAGGTGTGGGGAGGAGGAGTGGGGGAAGGAGTAGAAGGAGGAGCGGTAGCTGGAGAGGCAGCAGGGGCTGGAGCAGCAGGAGGCAGCACGCTCTGCCCCAGGGTCGATGACCACCTGGGGGGCATGGACCGTCCTATCCCCCAGGATGTGGTCCATGGCATCAAAATAGGGGCAAAGTTCTGGGTCTGCCCCTGGTTGGGAGTTACCCCCTATGGCCCTGGCATATGCCTGCCCCAGCTCCTTTATTTTCATGCGAACCTGCTCCTGGGTTCGCATGTGGCCCTTGGTGGTCAGGTTGGCAGCCATCCACCTGTAGGCAGTTGCATTCCTCTATTTAGTGTGGAGAGCATGGACGTTGGAGGCATCCCCCCAAACCTGAATTAGGTCCCTGATCTCCACACTGGACCAGGAAGGTGCCTGCCTTTTCCAGCCCCTGGCAGGCTCCTGGGAGCTGGCAGACTGGTCCTGGGGAGCGGTGGAGGGCTGGCTGGCACTGGCTGCCTGGCTCATGCTGGGGCTACTGGGTCAGGTGCAGCGACTGCTGGCTCTGGGCTGGCAGGCTTGGAGCTGGCACAGGCACTGTGGCCAGAGTCTATCCCTTTAAGGGCTCCGGGGCGGGGAGGAGGGAGAGGAGTTTTCTTTCTTGTGCCCAGAGTGGCCTTCAGGGAACCCTGGGAAGGGCTGGAGGACCCCTATTTCAAAATAAGCATCTACACAGCACTTATTTTGAAATAGCAATTTTGAAACTGGCGCTATTCCTCGTGGAATGAGGTTTACCAATTTCTAAATAAGCGCTCCGCTATTTCGATTTATTTTCAAAATAGCGGTTTGGCTGTGTAGACGCTTGTAAAGTTATTTCAAAATAAGGGCTGTTATTTCAAAATAACTTTGCTGTGTAGACATACCCTTAGTGAGCTATAAGGTGTTGGTTACTGGAGCAGTGGGATGTTCAGTCTCAGCCCTGGTCTACGCTAGGGAGTTATTTCGAAATAACCCTCCTTATTTCAAATTAATAAGTGGAACGTCCACACTACCTAGCCTGTTATTTCGAAATAATGGGCTGCTTATTTCAAAATCTGTACTCCTGTTTTCCTCGGGAAATAACAAGCACATATTTCAAAATTGTTTATTCAAAATAGCGTTAGTTTGGATGCTCCACTGCTGCTAATTTGAAATAATTGGCCTCCAGAGACCTCTCACAGCTGCAGTTCTGACTGCTCTGGCCACCCCTGGTATCTCCACTGCTCCCCTTCTCCTGCGGGGCTTTAAACTCCAGGCAGCAGGAGAAGGGCTTGCACTGCACTGCAAGCTTTGCCAGCCCTATGCCACACAGCAGGATCCGAGAGAGCCATGACTGACCCCAACGCTCCCTCTGAGGCTCCCATGGCTGCCAGCATTTCTGCTGCTCCCTCGGTTGCCTCTGGCCAGGGATGCAGGAGAATTCTGGCCTGGACCTTTGCAGAGATCCTGGACCTCATCAAGGTCTAGGAGGAGACCAACCTCCAGCATCTCTGCACCAGAAAGTGAAATGTGGATGTCTGCAGCCAGATTGCTGGCAGCCTGGTTGACAAAGGCTACAACCAGACCCTGGACCAGGTCCAGGTGAAGGTCAAGGAGCTCCGGCAGGCCTACCACAAGACCAGGGAGCAGAGCAGATGCTCCGGGGTGGCACCGCACACCTGCTGCTACTTTGAACAGCTGGATGCCATGCTGGGAAGGAGGCTGATCACCTTCTTCTGATTTTCTTCCCTATGTTAAATCCCTACCCATTGCCTTAACAGGCAGACTGACTGGCCCTACATTGTCCGCACTCTCTCTCCAGAAACCACCAATGCTGCTGCTTCCAATCAGTCTGTAGCACTGTGTAAGACTGTGCATGATGTTAAAAGCAAGTAGGGGCTGATTTTTCCCTCATTGCAGAACTCTTGCTGGCTCCCACTGATGTAGGGGTCTCAGGATGCTCTGAAATGCAATCTAAGCTCTTGTAACGAGCCCTTCTTCCTTTGCTGGTGTGACTGTACAGGCATCAAGAGGAAGAAACCCTCTGCAGAAATTGCTCTTCCTCACCCTCATGAGTAAGCCAGCTGCTGTTTGGATTCTGGTGGTGGCAGTGGTGTCTGGGAAGGTTACACGGGGCTCTGTGAAGAGGTCTTCGTAGTTCAACAAAAATGCCATTCAGTGAGTTTTCCTTGAAACCTCTTCCAGCATGATGCAAGAGTCCAGCTCTCCCAGGATCTCACAGAGTCTACGGCCTTCTTTGGTCTTTTCAGTCCTTGGCTTTGTTGGTAAAACCCTCAGCAACGGGGCCTGTTGTCATGGCCATTTAAATGCTGTGATCTCTTAAGTAGCTCTAGCCTGCTGAAGTATGTCCATGACCACTTTTACAGACCAGGCCCTGATAGCTGTTAGAAGTTCAATGCAGGCAGGTCTAGTGGTGAGAGGAGAGCATGAATGTGAGTCTTTTTGTTTTATGACTCATTGGATGGGTAGAGGATGAGAAGAAGAGATGGGGTTTGCAATAGGTCAAATGGAAACCCGACCTATTATGCTTTACAAGGCAGAGGAGTACTTGTCCAGCAAACAGCAACCATTCTGGTGAAAACTGCTCTATGTTAACATTTCTAGGTTCTCACAAACTGAGTTTTCCCTCCTCTCTGTTTTTAACCGAGCTTTTATATCACCATAGCTTAGCTAAGTACTAATCAGCAAAGCATGATTTTTGTGGCCGGCGTGCCTAATGTGGCACTGCAAATAAAGGAATGGAAAATGGAATGCAGGGAAAGTCAGAAGACAAAGGTCACAGCCACATGCAATGATCCTTTGGACAGTGTTCTACCATTGTAAAAGGCTCCAGATGCAGCTCTCCAACACACACATGAATTATGTGGTATAAATTACAGCCAATGGGAGGGAAGGGGATTTTTACTGTTATATTAGGCATCAGACAAAATTTCTAGCTAATTTAATACATCTGTGCTTCAAGACAGGTAATAATGGAAAATGCAGCAGCCAAGATTCATGGCAAGGAGGGAATGAGGCTGTTTTCTCACATCATCTTAGAATCACCCTTGCAATTCTTCAGGCCAGAAAACCCTGGCGGAGTTGCTGTGAGGTTTGCAAAGCTGTGTTTAAAATGAACATTGCTGCGGTTTAGTTGGTTGCAGTCTGATTTGCAGAATGGACGTCTTCACGCCCCACTTTACCCAGTGCTTATCAAACCCTGCAGTGCCGTGAGGAGAAGTTGGAGAGAACATGCTGTAGCATTAGTGCGAGTGTCCTAGATCTGAGAGGCTTTCTGCACAGTTGTAGGGACTGTCCCGGAAGAAATTAAGAGCCCTGATTAATAAGGGTAGCACAGAGTCTTGTCACCTTTAGGCCATCAGTTCAAATCTGAATGAGGTCAATGACAGTGTTTAGAGGCCTGTTTGAGCTAAGTGCTGATATCAGATCACTTGGTAGAGGGCAAGGGCCACATTTTGCCTTAGACTCCTCAGGTACTCTCCACGCTGTGGGTATGTCTACACTAGCTCGTTAATTTGAGCTAGGTAGGCAAATGAGGCGACCGGAGTTGCAAATGAAGCCCGGGATTTAAATATCGTGGAGTGAGGAGTAACAGTTAATTCGAACTAAGGACTTAGTTCAAATTAACGTTTCACTGCCGCATGTAGCCGCGTGGCAGTGAGTTCGGGCTAGTAAAATTTCAAAATGGCGACTGGACGGGAACATGCAAATAAAGCCCGGGATATTTAAATCCCGGGCTTCATTTGCAACTCCGGTTGCCTCCTTTGCTTACCTAACTCGAATTAATGAGCTAGTGTAGACATACCCTGTGAGTTTATCTCTAAGCTCCCACACTGCCAGCTTCCTTCCATAGCAGGCACCTTCACTGGCAATCTCAGCAAAGAGGGGAGGAAAAAAAGAAAGCCACCCTGGAAGTGACCCTCCAAGGTTAGGCCTGAGGCCCAGTGGCAGGGCAGTGTGGAGGAAGTTCATCTTGCAGCTGCCTGGGCTGGGCCAGTGTTGGGGATAGAAAGAAGCTTGCACTCTCCAGAGCAGTTAAACTGTCATTTCCTCCTGCCTTTCCTTTAAAGAAAAAAGAGTGTGGGTACATCTAGACTACAGGCTTCTGTCGACAGAAGTTTTGTCGACAGATACTGTTGACAAAGCTACTGTCGACAAAGAGCGTCTAGACTACATCCAGTTCTGTTGACAAAGCAAGCCGCTTTGTCGACATGACAGTGCAGACGCAAAGGACAGTGTAGATGCAATAACACCTTCTGTCAACAGAACTCTGTCAACAAAAGGCATTATTCCTTGTAGAATGAGGTTTACAGCCGTCAACAAAACTGCTGAGTTCTGTCGACGTTATGTCGACGGAACTCAGCGGCAGTGTAAACGCAGGTATAGTTTTGTGGCCAAAAGTCCACTTTTGTCGACAAAACCCTGTAGTCTAGACACACCCTGGCTGTGTCTACACTGGCATGAATTTCCGGAAATGCTTAAAACGGAATACTATTCTGTTTTCAGTTTTTCCAGAAAAGGAGCGTCTACATTGGCAGGCTGCTTTTCCGGAAAAGCCCTTTTTCCGGAAAAGTGTCTGTGGCCAATGTAGACGCGCTTTTCCGGAAAAGAGTCCCGATCGCCATTTTTGCGATTGGGGCTTTTTTCAGGAAAAGACTACTGGGCTGTCTACACTGGCCCTTTTCCGGAACAGTGTTCCGGAATAAGGACTTATGCCCGAGCGGGAGCAGAATAGTTTTTCTGGAATAGCAGCTGATTTTGTACAGTAGAGCATCATTGCTTTTCCGGAAATTCAAGGGCCAGTGTAGACAGCTCGCAGTTTATTCCGGAAAAGTGGCTGATTTTCCAGAATAAGTGGCCCAATGTAGACACAGCCACTCTGTGTGTGGGTGTGTGTGAGAGAGAGACCAAAAGGGAAGAAACCCAGGATGTGGCTAGAAAGGAAGACAAATTTCTGCTGTAAAATCAAGCCCTGGTGAAAACAATGTGGCTGTGTTATGCCGGGGTTGAATCTGTACCTTAATTTATAAGATCAACTATGGCTGCTGTGTTGGTTTATAATCTCTGGACAGTGGTTCTCTAACTCATCAGTGTAAAGCACCTTGAGTACGGAAGGTGCTACATACAATCAAAACCTATGCTGGATGTAAACAAATGGAGTCACTATTTTTATTATGGACTCCAATTTTTCCCCTCGTGATCCCTCCCTGTGTCCTATTATGTCCGGCATTACTCTTTTACTGAGTGACTGCTCATGGTGATCTCAGATAGCACCTGATATTGCTTTCTGGAGAACTGTATCCTGTTTTACCCACGTCATCAAGCAGCCCTGGTTGGAAGCATTCAGCAGGCTTAGAGTTAATTCCTACTCCGTGGCCAGGCTTGAGAACTCCTCCCCTCCTTCCAAAAGGTATCTTTTCATTACAATGCCACTGTGGCTGGCAGAATATTGGAGACCAAGAGAAGTTTCTCAGCTCACAACCTGACAGGAGAGAGACTGACTTTGTGGTAAGGAGATTAATTTGCAGGCTGAGCTAAATGCATTTAAAATTGCCTTTAAGGAAGTTTCTTACAAGCTCAGGGATTTTGCAGCATCTTAAACCCAATCTGTTCATTTGTTCCATGTTGTTACATTTTCTTTTTTTAATTTAATTTAATTTTATTAACAAGATCAATGTCATAGGATGTTCGTTTCTCCCCCTATTTTCATCTGTTTTGCTATTGTTTGTAGAATAGTTTCCTGGGATTAGACACGATTTCACTTTCCCATTAACACACATCAAAGACCTAAATGTCAGCAGATTGAATATCAGAGAACTTTCAAATGCAATAACACTACAGTATTGAAACAAACGTATCCACTGGAGGTTAGGTCAGATAATCAGCTTAATCATGTATAATGTTTATTGAAAATTTGAAGTTTCATTTCCGTGAAATGAAGGTTACACAGATTTCACATTTATTGCTTTAAAATTGCCTGGTTTTGCTTGAAAACCAGAAGTTCTTTATTGGTTTGTGTGATTTCTTTTCTTTTCTTATTGTGTGTAAAGGAAATGACAGATGATGGCAACATAATATGTCAAATCAAAGAGCAGAGATTAAAAATACTAAGTTAACAGTTATAAAATAATTACATTTTAAATGTCTTCCAATAGTTTTCCTTGCTCTGGATTCTAGAAGTTTGCAGAGGGATGTCTCTAAAGCATGGTTTACTTGCAACTTTTCTTTCTGCATTTAAAATGACTCCAAGGTTGGACAAAACACCATGAAATGTTCAGAGTGGAGAAGCCCGGTAGTAGCACTATATAATCTAATAATTTTTCATCTCTAGATCATGGGCTAGACTCTATGCTGTATTTGATAGACGTCGAGACAGGGAGAGTTGAATCCACAGATTGACTGGTTGGTCTGTCTGGTTTTAGATGGCTGCCAATCACCTTAGTACCTGAGCATCTTTCATGTAAAATCAATAGTGATGTCCCTATTGGACTTAAGGGTGTCTCTCTGCAGTTTTCCTTGACTAGGGCTTAAAACACTGCTTGGTTGAAATAGAAGTGGGGGAGCTAACCAGAGAGGTAGTATGGTAGAGCACTAGTTTGGGAATAAGCAGTCTAGTCTCAGCTTTACTGATGAATGACCTTGAGCAAGTCACTTCCCTGCTGGTGCCTCGGATTACTCTTCTGTAAAAGCACTGTGAGATGTACAGATGAAATACGTTATCTATGAGCTAGGTGGTATTATCCTGTCCTACACTGATCCAGACTGTAGCATACTGTAGGAGCTGCTCTACAGCAGACAAACTAATAAGGACCCCCTGTGGACTGCTGGTGGGTAGTAGTACTCTGTCCATGGTTCTGTCCATGCTTTCCTGCCCTTGACATGCCCTCTTCATTGGTGAGGATAGGACAAGTAGCACAGCTACACAGGCTTTGTACCTGCTGAGAACTCCCCCATGCAGTGGGAATCAACAGCTGGGAGGAGGCTGTGGCTTTCCAGCCCCTTTATTTCAAAAGAGAACAATAACAAGAGGCACCCTGGCTCTGTAATTCGATGATTTATGTGTCACGTTACATCACAGTTATGGGGCAGTTGTGATATAATGGCCAGGGTAGGTAAATTTCTGCCTGCCACTCTCATCCATGTTTCTGCTCTGACCAGAGTGAATGCTTTCAGAGAATGAAAGGTTTAATGACAGAACAGCTGTTCAAGAGTCTCTCTTAGATCTCATGGGAGGAGTTTGTGATTTTCTTTATTAGAATAGAAGGCCTTGAATTCTGGCCTTGCCATCCACACAGCAGAACATGGAGTGGTTATTGATGGCAGAAACTTTTACATCCCAAAGACCTGTACTCCACTTTGGGGCTCTTTTGCTCTAGAGTTCTGCTCTGTCCTGCTTGGAGGCAGCAGCAGCATAAAGCATGAAGGGAAGAGATGTGGGTTTTAGATTAGTCATTTGTATTTTCTTTATTCATGTTCCTGTACGAGGTTCTCTTGGCAGACTGCCGGACAGCTCTGTATATCTGAGGGAAGGTGATGGCAGAACAATATTATTCTGGGCCTTATTTTGCACTGGATGGACCAGATTTTTGAAAGTGCTCAGCTCCCATTTAGGCACCAAGAAGAAGGGGGCAGATTTTCAGCATCTTGGGGAATGCTGAGGGCTTCAGAAAATCCCGTCAATTCCTTTAGGCACTTTGAAAAATCTGGCCCTAACTTTTGGGCAGGTATGTTCAAAGGGACATGTCTCATGGAGGATCATTCTCATCCATCCTCCCATTGCTAACCCAGATTTGGGATACAACAGGAAACGTCCACACTTCTGTCACCATGAGCATTGTGCAGCTCTCTCCCGTGACAGGATCGTGACCTTTCTCTTCCCACCAGCCTTTGACTCTGTCAATCACAAAGCCCTGTGAAAGGTGCTGACCAGATTTGGTTGCCCTACAAAATTTATTAAGGTCTTAAGGCTTCTCCATGATCAGATGACTGCCAACATTCTCAGTAATGGCCTGGAGATGGACCCTTTCATCCTCAAAACTGGGGTTAAGCAAGCATGCAATATTGACACGATACAGGGACAGTAGGATAAGACTGAATATTTTTGTGCCTTCTTCTACTGCAGTTGACTACTGGGAAACAAAGAAAGGATTTAGCATTATGTAAACTCCCCAGGAAGCTCCACGTCTACCTCCACCCAGAACTGTTTGGGATCTAGCTCATAATATCCCTATGTTCAGTAACCAATAGACTTTCTTTTTTTCCTGACCCTCCCAGTTTAATTCAACCCAGAGCTATCTAACACCACCTTCTAGTTGTTTCATTCTTCCCCTCGTTTTCCTTTCAAATATGAAAAAAAAAACCAGCTGAAACCGGACAATCCCTACACTCTCACATGAACTCACATAGGAAAACAACAGAAGACAAAAACACTGTATCACCTGTGGGTGAACACTTTTCTTAAAGTGATTCCTCTACATCTGACCTCTTCTGTCCTCATCCTCAAAGGAAACCTGCCCAACGCTTTCAACAGTCAAGCCTGGGATCTTAAATTCATAACTCTGCTAGATACTAAAAAATATGGACTGAACAGGGACAGTGGATGGCTTATACATAATCTGTTACCCACCGAACCATCCTTTTTGTCCTATGGCAGCAGAATTATTTCTGGGCCACTCTGCTTTGAATGATCTCTTAGAATATGGTCTAACTTCTTATGACAAACAACCTATTCCATCTTGTATTTTGCTGTGACTCTAAAAGTACCTTTCCCAGATGTGAAGAAGAGCTCTGTGTAGCTTGAAAGCTTGCCTCGCTCATCAACAGAAGTTGGTCCAATAAAAGCTAGTCCCTCACCCATCTTATCTCGTTAATATCCTGGAACTAGGGCTACAGCTACACTGTGTACATGTCAGTATGTGAAAAACATACATGTGCCTGACAGTCGGCTGGGTGAGACCACACAGGAAAGGTTGCATTTGTTTGCATTTTCTTTGAGTGTCGTGAAGATGCTCCAATTTAATGAAAAATGTTGCTTGTAAAACGTTAGCTCTTTGGTGCTCAAAAATAGGACCATTTTGGTGCCTGCTGTGCAGAACTTATTATGGAACGATAAAGTACTTTTGAAATTAGGTAGCAGGAGCAAACAAACAAGCTCAACTTGAACTAGCAAAAAAGGTCATTCAAATCCTGGTGCCAAACCAATGAGGACAACACATTCTTCAGAGTCACTTAACAAGGTAGCAATGAGATCACTTCTGTACAAGGGACATAGGGATTCATTTGCAGATGTAATATTGATAAGTCCTGGTTTTATGCCACCTCAGAGAGATGGAGCTCACTAGGCTCCCAGCTGTGTCCTGAAGAACCTCCCTTCCCCCAAAGTCCAGTTGGGTTTTGGAGTCAGTATGACTTGCTAAGCACAGGGCACAGCAGAAGATTAGCTGAAACTGACGAAGGATGTGTGGAATGAATCAGCATTAAAGTCTACTTTAAAAGGCACCATGACTTGGAATCTGTGGTCTGTTGGGAGTTTTTCTTCTCTTGCTGCTTTTTGTTCGTGTGCATTTGAGAATGTAGAGTCTGGGTATGGTATGGTGCCTGAAGTCAGAGTTGGAAGGGAATAGTGCGAAAGTGGTAGTGGTGTCTCAAGGGCAATGGATTGATTGTATAGTCCTTTTTCAAAATCTCCCTATTTTCAAATGCATAGCAGAAAAGTCAGAGGAGAAAACAGACACAAAATCTATTGCTGCTGAGTCAGGCTGTTTTTTATGTTCATGGCTGAAGCTAGATGAGCAATTTTGCTGTTCCTTGCTCTTGTCACCAGGGGGCATGCCTGAAGTCAGTTGCACAGGCAGCAAGTCAGAGTGCAGTGGTGAGAATGAGGCGGGAAAATGGGATGCTGCAGTACAGTTTCTGAAAGCAGGGGATGGAACTGAACATTGCATGGGCGACACAGGGCGTGTGTATGAGTACATGTGAAGTTCCAGAGGCTCTTAAATCTCTGTGTGGCAATGAGAGACACAATGGGAGATAACCCCCCCATCTAATGCAAAACAATCATCACATGAGCAAAGAAAGCAGCTTGAAGGGGTGAGTGGGATTCATCATTTTTATATCTAGCAAATTTCCCATTGCTTTGGTTTCAGACCTCAGTAACTGTTGTGCAAACAGAGCTGGCGAGCAACAATAGTGATTTCCCTGCAATGGAGGATGTGTCCTTCCAAAGTGCTGTCCAGACTCTGTATAAACACAAAAAGCTCTTCATCCACCATATCTCACCCAGAAATGCAGTTATCTCTGGATTGGAGCCCAGCAGCTGTTTGCCAGCATACAACATTATAGCTCACAAACTTTGAGCACAGGAAGAGAACAATGTATGTTGCGATGGATCTAAATCACAGAGTTTGCATCCAAAGTGGAATTTTTCCAGTGTCCAACTATGTCCCAAACTGAAGTGGGGGTTTGGGCCATACTGGTTTGACCAGTCAGGGTCTGATTTGAATCTCAGTGTCTCCCACCTCTGCTGGCATTTGCATCTGAGGTACCAGTTCAGGTCCATTGCTAGCATATCGAACAGGTTTTACAGCAAAAATCACTATGAGGCTATTTAATTTCCTTTTAAAAAATGGTTTTGTGTAAATATAGTGCCATAGAGCCCGAAGGCCTCTGTCAGCAGGCTAGACATAGCTTGAGTAGAAGCAGCACAGCAAGCCTGTCCCTCAGTGTTTTACCCTGAACTGCAAAGGCCACCTCTAAAGGCCCTTTCACTCCTTGGCCTCCTTACTCAGATGGCCAGCTAGGGTAATCGTGATGGCTGTCCTGTGATGTAGACATCTGCACACCAGGAACTAATGGAGATGGAACAGCCATTAGCTGGTGACAAGTTCCAGTCCACACTTTCTACTGAAGTTTTGCTATTGACTTTAGTAGGGCCAGTAATTCATCCACAGACTGCATAGCTGGCCTGAGCTCTTCACGCTCCACTGCCATAAGATTGGTAATAGCACCAAGAGTGTGCAGTAGGGAGGTAAACTTGGTTCCAAAATGGAGCACAGACCAACAGATTTTAGTGTGAAGTTGCTAAGGGCTCATGCACATATATTACAAATTTAGTTTTCTTTTCACTGGGGAAGAGGAAATTCTCTATTACAGGGGGGAGGGGGAAGGGAAAAGTGCCAACAGATGTATCAGCCAGAGCCCAAAAGAGTCAGACAATCCCACTCAGTTGTTAAAATGTTTTCACCAGACTTATTACTGCAGCTGCCTCAGCTGTTTTGCTTTTTCTGTTTTTTAATTGTATGTTACTGAAGAAGCAAGAGAGAGACCATTCCAGCGTTATATTGGGTGTATTATAATATGCAAGGACAAAAGATGGATTTTAATGACCTGTCGTAGCAGGAGAAAGGACATGGCTCCTGGTTTGCTTTTTAAAAATTCATTTATTTTAGGTCTCAATTTGAAGCTTTTTAGTAAAATAAAAATAATAATAAAAAAGCACAATAGACAAGACCGGAACATTGACTGTCTCCCTTCCTGCCCCAGATGTAACTGACGAAACATTTACACCCAGCGTGTATTGGCAGGGGAGGGCAGGAGTGGAAATGACAGCTCCTGCTGTTCTTGTTATATTGTATTTTAATTAAAAAACTCTAAAAGTTTCATAAATCAAATGCCTTTAACATCTGTTTGAAATGTTTTGAAATACTTTTATTAAAGCACAGAGTTCCCGCGTGGCTGTCATTTCAGGAATGTCCTCAACGGGCTCTCTTTCTCCTTAATTAAAGAAATATCCACACCCATGCCAGTAAGAAAGTTCAAGGGAAAGGAGTTTGAGAGGGAGTGAGGTGTGTCGGTGCTGGTGTGGAACTAGGATTGTTATCCATTGGTGAGACGGGAAGAATAGATCCCAGGCTAGGTGGGGACTTGAGAGACTCAGCTGCGATTGTCTGCTCTCTCATGGATTTCCTGGATGATCTTGGGCAAGTAATTTAGGGAATGTTTATACGGCCCATGGCAGCGAGCCTCCCAGCCGGGCCCAAGAGATCTCGATTGTGTCCTTAGGCTTCAGAGCCTGAGCTCCAGAGTAAGCTGGGTATTTTCAAAGAGTGTTTTTGGAGCTATTTTTAGAGTGCTAGCGCAATCCCGCAAGCCCAAGCTGCTCGACCAGGTCTGATTAGTTTCCTATGTTTAAAATGGGGATAATAGCACTGCCCTAGCTTTCAGGCATGCTGTGATGATTCATCTATTAAGTTTGTGCAGTGCTCAGATACTATGGTAATGGCCACCACCTAAAACAGCTAAGTATAATTCTTCTTGAGATTGCTTTGAGGCCATCAAGTAGAGAAAGCAGTTATCGCCGAGAAGGCACTCAAGTGTCTATATAGATCCAGGGCAATCCCATCTGTGTGTTGGGAGTGCTCGGTGCCTCCATTCACCTAGGAGTGCTCAGTGGAGGAATACACGTTGCTATATAAAGCCTTAGTGTAGTCAAACAAACAGGGTCAATATTGTGAAACTGACTCATATGAGGAATATTCTTGTGTCTGAGAGAAGCCAAGTGAGGTAACAAACTGAAATAAAAAGCAAATGATTATTGGTTGCTAATTTTTTTCCTTTGTAATAACTTGCAATTTGCTCATAATTTTAAAATTATTTAATTGAATTTGTCATGCGTTTAACCTTTAACTATGGCAGTACAAGACTGAGTGGAAATACAAGTATGGAAGTACAAGCCTAAGTAACATTTATTCCTAATTACTTTTCTGGCCTGAAGAATATTTGAACCCTGCAATGAAAAGTATGAAATCTTTCAGGCAGTAATCTTACTGAGTGGCTTTTCTATTTTAGAGCTTGCAGCTGAACACAGCAACCGCACGAGAGCAACCTGCTAGCACGGTCAGAGCCAGTGGTGAGATCGTCTGACAACAGCGCAGCAGAATCTGAACATTCAGCAGCCAAAGCAGATACCAAACAAATGTTGCCAACAACATGAGACTGTCTCTGGGCTCAGATGGATCAGACAGCAGGTCTGATCTGGCCCAGCACTCAGGATAAGGACTAAGAACACAGAGCAGTGAAAAAAGAGGGATGCTGCTGAGTTGCTGGGGGAGGGAGGAAGTTGGCAGCGACCCATCGTTGTTTGCAATATAGAGAGGATAAGAATATTTGGAGGAAGCTGGTGGCCTGTGGAAGCAGGGGGAGGCAAACCCCGACACACTGTTCCAGTTTTCTCTCTGGGCTGAGACTCTTCTGTTGCCTCCTCTTTTGTCCCTCTCTGAGGGTTGTGAAGACCACTGGCCACGAAGCGCTTCGCATATCCTAGGACAGCTGCCCTCACATGAGGTCTAAAAGGATGAGCGGCAGTTTAACACTGGCTGGGGCCCTTTGGGCTTTCCTATCCTTTCTCACAGCGGTTGCTAGCTCAGCCAGCTACTTTATGCCCTATTGGCTCCTTGGTTCTCAGCTGGGGAAGCCGGTTTCATTCGGCACTTTCCGCCGGTGCACATACCCAGCTCGGACAGAGGAGAGGCACCTGGTGATGGTTGAAGAGTGTGGGAGGTATGCCAGTTTCGGGGCCATCCCCAGCTTATCCTGGCAAATCTGCACGGTAGTGATGGGCATTGGCTGTGCCTTGCTGCTCCTGGTGGCGCTAGCAGCTGTCCTGGGTTGCTGTGTGGAAGAGCTCATCTCTCGGATGATGGGACGCTTCATGGGGACAGCCCAGTTTGTAGGAGGTAATGGGAATTGTATGCATTATGCTGTATACCAGAGTGGCTTCAGGTTGCTGATTAGCAGATGCTAAAACCGTACGGTGATCTTCAGAGCACTGCTCAGGAAAGCAAAGCTCCATTGATCTGGAAACATCTGTGGTAAAGATGAGAAGCAAATCTCGGTAGCATGAATACAATATTTATTCTAATACTTGATTCTGTGTAATGTATAGTCTTTAATTTCCCATAGGCGCTTCATAAATGTCATGTCTGAGACATTCTCTGTACATTAAATGTTCTGCAGTGTCACTAGGCCCAGAGCTGTAACATTCTCCCAAAGCCAGAAATGTCTGTGGGAAAACTTTGTCTGCTTCAGCTGCTTGTTCTTTATGCTTCATACATGCCCCCTGATGACAGTCACTGCAGCACTTCCTTCCACGATTGTCTTTACCTCCCCTGTTAGCAAGCCAGGGAGGAGACACGATGGGCGTAATCGGGGATGTTAAAGGAGGCAACTGCCCTGGGGCCTCGTGATTCAAAATTTCTGCCTGAGCACTGTGTCTCTTGCTCCAGGCAGCACTGAGGGCTGCCAGGGGGAGGCACGGCATTCTCTGGGTGCCTAGTCCCAGCCTCCCCTTCTGCCAGAGGCTCTGCTCCTTCTGGGGGTGTGGAGCAGGGCCCCCTCCTCTTGCCCAGGGGCCTGTGAGGCTTTCAACCCTGCTGTCTCTTCCAGAATGAGGGGCATGTGGGCTTTCTGAATGGCAAGTTGCAGCATGGCAAGCCAGGATGTGATCCCACACCAGCACAGCAGCATCCTGTCTGGACTAGAGAGGTTAAATACCGGTTAATTGAATAGTCGATTAACCTCACAAATTCTTATTGGTTAGTTGACTATTCTATAGTCCCTGGCGGTGAGGCTGGCAGCTAGTGCATTCCAGCCATGATCCCGGGGATCCCCCTGTTTAAAAACTGGCTCCCCTTGCGGACTGGCTGCCTGCCACCCTGCGCTGCTGCCTCTGATACAGAGGCAGCAGTGTGGGGTGGTAGCAGCCTCTGTCCAGGGTAGGGGGGTCTGAGCTCCCCAACCTGGCATGAGCCGGAACTGAGCTGGGCTGCATGTCTGCCTGGCTCCTAATATGCTTTAAATGCAGAGCTGCAGCGGGGTAGTTCCCAGACCCAGTGCAAGCCGGGACTGAGCCGGGCTGCTGACCAGACTGCTAAAAAAATTCATTGGCAAGGGGCAGGAGGGAAATGTGTGCAGTCTATAGCATTAACCTATAAACTTTTGCATCCCTAGTCTGGACTCTGCTACTGAGCAGTGAAAGTCAGGGAGTGCAGCTTGGAATACGGCTTTCAGCGGAAGTGCACCAAGCCATATGTTGGCTCTTCTGCTAGTGTCTGCAAGGGACATTACTGTGCAGGCTCAGGAATTGTGGATGCATATCAGGCAACTTGCTGTGTTGACTAGCCCTAGGGGAATGTCTTCGCTATGGGCTGGCTCGAAAGGCAGTGATCGATCCAGCGGGGGTCAAGTTATCATGTCTGTACTAGATGCGATCAATCAACCGCCAAACACTCTCCCATCATTTCTGGTTCTCCACCAAAATGAGGAGAGTAAGTAGCATTGACAGGAGAGTGTCAGCTGTCGATTTACCGCTGTGAAGACCTCAGGACGTTGACTTCAGCTACATTATTCACGTAGTTGAAATTGCATAACTTAGTTCGACGGCTGCAGTAATATAGATAAGGCTCAGAGTTCAGAAAGGCCGGCTCCCTCTCACTGTAGAAGAGACTTGCTTTGTGACAATCCCATGGCTATGTCTTCACTGCAAACAAGAGGGGCTGTCTTGTTGGGTGAGGGAGGGAGGTTGGAAGGGATCCCAGCAATTTGCAATACGGAAAGCATAATATTTGCAGGAGTGTTTTTTGAAAGAAAGGATAATTTTACCTTTGGGATGCTAGTGGCCTGTGAAAGCAGGCGGATGTGGGATGCTGGAGTTTTCCCCTCAGTGTAGCTAACTGGCTAGTGTTGACTTTGACGAGCTACACCAAAGTGAGAGTGACCTGTGATTTGACTCCACAAGGGTATTATATTGTGACAGTTCTCTGAGGCTAGCTATCTCTGTGAATAAATGTACCCCTTTTTGCAGTTATAGTGTAACTGTAGAGAAGTTCCCCTAATGTGGCTTTCAGCCCAGCATAACCCCCATTGCATTTTATCAGTCCTGCCCACATCTGCCTCCACAGTTCCGTTATCATCAGTATTGCTGTAATCTGGAATGTGTCAAGACTGGGACCCTGTCAACCTGGGCACCATGCACACACAGCTAGGGTATGTCTAGATTACATGGCTCCGTCGACGGAGCCATGTAAGCTAGTTTACCCGACATAGTCAATGAAGAGGGGATTTAAATAATCCCTGGTTCATTAAACTAAAAATGGCTGCCACACTGTGCCGACAATCAGCTGATTCGGCACAGCGCGGTAGTCTAGTCGCGGATCGGTCGACAAGGGAAGCCTTTGTCGACCGCTCCCTTATGCCTCGTGAAACGAGGTTTACAGGAGTGGTCGACAAAGGCTTCCCTTGTTGACCGATCCGTGTCTAGACTGCCACGCTGTGTTGGATCAGCTGATTGTTGGCACAGCGTGGCGGCCATTTTTAGTTTAATGAAGCAAGATTATTTAAATCCCTGCTTCATTGACTATGTCGGGTAAACTAGTTTACATGGCTCTGTTGACGGAGCCATGTAGTCTAGACATACCCCAGAGACAAACCTGCCCTGCAGTGCTTCTAATCCAAAGAGAGAAGACAAGAAAAGGGAAACTGAGGCACAGAGAGGGGAAGGGACTTGCCCAGCGGCAGGCAATCAGCCAGTGTCGCAGCTGGCAACAGAACTCAGGTCACCTTGGTGAATCAGGCACATTGTCTCCATAACTGTGTGCTACCAAATAGGGATGTAAACTCCCATTTAATCAGTTAACCAGTGAAATGTTTTGTTTAAATAGTTAACTGCTTACATGGGGGTAGCCAGGGGGCTGCTCCAGCCGGCTCCCCACCTATGGTGTGGCACAGCAGGCTGGCTAGGCTGCAGCGGCCCTCTGCTGAGGGTAGGGCCTGCTCTGGCTGGGCTGGAGTGCTCTCCACCCATGGCACATTGGGCCCGGCTGAGCTGGAGCAGCCCCGCCTGTAGCGCAGTGCAACAGACCTGGCCAGGCTGCTGGTTATCCATAACCCGTAGGCATTAACCAGTTAACCATCCACTTCCCTACTACCAAATGAATCCTGCCTCTATGTCTGCCCTGTCTTCCCCATCCTATGTTCAGTCCAAGTTGAACAGCTATTTGCTCCCTTCCTGTCAGCTTTCCATTCTCAGATCTAGGCCTTCTGCTCACCTCTGCCTTAATTCCCTCTCTAAGGCTGCCTGTCATGCCTTCTCTTTTCTTCCTCTTTGGGAGCGTTCCATGCCCTCGGCGTGCCTGTGGAGACGTGGTTGTAAATTACACGAGATGAATGATGGAAAATAAAAGGCAAAGCTTCCACCAGAATCAGTAGCCTTGCTCCAGGCAGGAGGTCCCTTAGTGTACACATTACCTGCTGTGATTTTCCCATGTGCAGCTAATCCACCCTGAAATGTAGCTTTGCACCAGGGGAATTCAGTTTCTAGCATTCTGAGCTTTATTGGCACAAAACATGGCTTTGCATGTCTACACTAGGGGGTCGTACCACTGTGCCAGGGCTCAAAATCTCCACTGTAGCCAAAGCCTTAGTGTGTTGTTTGTACTTCCGTAATAAACTGGAACATCTTTATTTTTCCTCCCCCTTGTGATGCTACTAGTCTGTTTACACACGAGCCTGAAAAACCACAGAGCACACAGCAAACCTGCCTGCCACTGCTTCCGGCTCACAAAGGAGAGCCGTGAGCACAGAGAGTTATACGTATAAAACCCTGGTGTGATGGATTGGAAGCAGCCATCTAAGCAATGCAAACAGGAGTCCCAACCACACAGCTCAGCTGGGATTAGGGAGAAATTTAAAAAAGGAGCACTTGAGGAGATGAAAATAAATCCAATTTTTTGGGTGCGATCTTGCAATATGAAATCTAGGATTACACTAGGCTATCATCCATCCCCCCAGATTCTGATCTTCGTTATGTCAGTATCAATTCCAAAGAACACCACTGATAGCAGAATCTGGTTGTCAGATTGTAGGGAACTGGAGACTGGTTTTAAAAAATGCTGAGGACCTACAACTTTAGCTGAAGTCAGTGGGGTCTATAGCTGCTCAGCCCCTCTCAAAATCAGTTCACTGCCATCCCTTTGTATTAAGGTCTTGTCATATGGGCGTGCTGTGCCCAATGTAAATAACTTACTGCCATGAGTTTTCAGCAGCACAAGCCCCTGAAATTAGCACTGCGAAGGATGAAAAATGATTTCTGGGAAGCAGTGTTCACTGTGGGTTGTTTTTAAAAACGTGATAAATATCGGAACGTTTGTAATTTCCTCCGTTTATGCTTTAGCTTGGCATGCAATGGGCTTGTCTAGGCAGCTGGTTTTGTTTGTTTGAGAGCGCTTCCAACTGAACACAACAAAGAGGCATTGTTTAAGGAAGCACATCCGGCCTTATTGGCAAGAAGTGGAAGGGAGATATTACAAGGATGAGGCCAGAATCCAAACATTTTAATTGACTGCTGTGCAAGTCCCTCCACCCTTCAGAGTTCTGTAATAGATGCATTTCTCTCTAGGATCTTCTCCCATCCAGGCAAGTCATCCTCAGCCACAGGCTACAAATTGCTTCCAACAGATCTTTGCGGAATTGGGCAACTTGTCCTCAGGTATCAGACTGTAACAGAAGGGTGTTGATTCAGTTCTTGACTGCTACAGAGTCTTTGTGTGGCATTGGGGAAGACGATTAATCTCCCTGCACTTTGGTTCCCCCTCTATAAAACAGGGACAATAATCATTCCTTAAGGTATTGTGGGGGAAAACACACTAATGTTAGTGAAGTGCTTGAATGCTACAGCAAAGGAGGCCAGATAAGCAGGTAGATTCATTAAGAAGCACCACAAAGTCCTGAAAAAAATGGATGCTACCTCCTCTTGGGATGGATGTGATAATTTTCACTGAAGTAAAATAAATAGTCCCGATTCTTGGCTTTGCTGGGGTTGCTTTGAACTCAGAAGATTTATCTCCATAAAAGGCGAATTTACAGGTGGTACAGAGCATGTACTCTGGTGGTTCCTGGCTGCTAGACTGGCTCTGGGGAGTGTAAGTCTTTTGTTTTGGAGGGTTGTCGTGGCCCCAGGATCAGGAGAGTCCCTCTCAGGTCCTGCATCAAGTATACTATGGCCAGACCAGCAAATCAGGCACGTTCTTCTTTGATGACGGGAGAGCTGCAGGCTTCACAGGTGTAGCAGAACAGTGGAAGCAGGTGGCAAAGAGGGCTAAGAACTGGGTTTGAAATACCAAGACTCCCTGCAATCAGGGCTAGGAATCCCAGCAGGTCTGACTCAGCTTTGACCTTTCCATGGATCCCCTGTTTGACTGATTGGGGATCATGTGCATCTCTTGACCAGCTGCTTGATCTGCTCCACACCAAACCACTCCTCAGTTAAATCTCAGAGCCCGAACCCCTATGGAGCAGTTCAACCACCTCCACAGCACTTCCCCGCACCCCAAACCCTGGCCCCTTCCATACTGTGGCTGAACGGTTCCACCTTCCATGCAGACCAGGGTAGATCCACTCCTGGAGAATGACCTCCATGGATAGAATGGGGGACTTTGCTGCAATTCCCCACCACAGTTATGTTTGCCTACTTATTCAATTTAAATGCACTACTTTCCACCATAGAACACTAGAACTGGAAGAGATTTCGAGAGGTTATCAAGTCCAGTCCCCTGCCCTCACAGCAGGACCAAGCACCATCTAGATCATCCCTGACAGATTTTTGTCTAATCTGCTCTTAAAAATCGCCAATGATGAAGCTTCCATAACCCCTGGGGAAATTTATTCCAGTGTTTAACATCCCTGACAATTAGGAAGTTTTTCCTAATGTCCAACCTAAACCTCTCTTGCTGCAATTTATGCCCATTTTCCCACAGTCAGAGCAATTAAAAGGATTCTCACCTGTGTTGATGTTGATTCCATATGGTCTCATGTTCCATACAACACAGAAACAAGCATGATGTAAGGTATTATATGTGCTTGCAGCTTTCTTTATGTTGCAGAAATCACTCCCTGAGTGAATATTCCCGCTGAAGAACTAATTCTCAGATTATTTTGCATGGTTCTACTTAATTTTTGCTGGCAAGCTTGTTATGTGTTGTCTTCCGGAAAAGCAACAGAAACTTCTAACCACAACAAGGATTTATTGCATTCATACTAATCAATCTAGCAACATTTTAATATGTTCTACAGCCATCTAGCTAGCTCTCAAGGTAGTTCACATTACTACCCAGCCCTGTGAGAGCTTGAAGACTGTTTCACATTTAGATCTAAGATTGGCCAGAACCAGAAGTTCAAGTCTGGATAAGAACGTCTTCAGAATAATTTTGTAGGTGGTGCTCTTGTTTGGATCTTGTCTTATTAAGAATGCTGAACAGTTGTTTACCTGAATTTCCATTTCTACTTATCCCACAGAAGTAATCCTCAAGAAATATTTGATGCTCAGTATTTTAGGTGTCAATCTTCAGTTTCAAATTGGACAACTATATGAAAACTACAGGTCAAAGTTTATTTTGAAAGGTCACCACCTCACAATGTTTTCATCATGTGTGATCATGGCTCAAATTCTCAGAGTATTTCCTGGATCCCCTTCCATCCCCCACCTCATATTTTCCTTGGGTGCATGGGACTTGGGGCTCTAACTTTGGCTGCGTGGCCTATGGACCCCCTGAAACTGGCTTATACTCCAACTCAGAGAGCTGTAGACCCCCAACTGAGAACCATAACAGTATCAGGCTGGAGTCAAGGTTTGAAAATATTTACCAGAGCTCTTCTCCGGAGAGCTCCAGCTGAATTTAAGCCCTGTATGTCATCTTTCATATGGTTATTGCTTGAATATATATTTTTCCTTCAGTCAAATGCTATGTAGTAGATCCTTACTGAGTACCAGTCTTGGACTATTAAGCACCAACTAGATAAAAGGATGAGTGAATTCTTTTAATAATAAATAATTAAAAATCAATCAAAAGTAAATAAAAACAAACCCAAGAGCAGTCATGTTTCTGAACAATGGTGAACCCACATGACTTTGTCTCCTGGCAATCCTGCTGTGCAGGTAGCAAGTTATGGGACACTGCAATTGAATGAATCAGCTTGTCCCGTTCCTTCCTTGGGAAGAATTAGTATTGCTTAGCTATCCATCAAGGCCAGTGACTGCCCAGCTTAGATCCGTGTCACAGAGCAGGGGCAATACACAAGTGTAGGCTCAGGTTTAAATAATTCCGTGCAGCAGTACAGATAAACCAATAGGGCCGCTCTATGTACTGCCCGTTCCAGCAGCATTACAGTGCTAATGCACATTGCAGATAAAGCAGCGAGTAAGGTTGTTTTAAAAGAACACATTTTTCCACCTAGTAGTTTTTCCAGGTTTTCTCAGAAGGCTGGAGGAGAGATAAGATTTGTAATTTAAATGATATTATTTAAATTATGACAGCACTTAGGGCACGTCTAGACTACAAGCCTCTTTCTAAAAAGAGTGTCTAGACTACTTTTGAAAAAGCAAGCCACTATTTTGAAAGAGAGCACCCAGGCAGTCTGGTTGCTCTCTTTTGAAAAAGTACAGTTTGCATTACATAGTGCATTTTTCGAAAGAGCTCTTTCAAAAAAAGGCGTTATTCCTCGTAAAATGAGGTTTCCGCGATCGAAAAAACTGCCTAGTTTTTTTGATTTACTTTTGAAAGAACGCGGCAGTCTAGATACAGACGAAGTTTTTTTAAAAAAAGGCCACTTTTTTTAAAAAAACCCTGTAGTCTAGACACACCCTTAATGGCCCCACTTAGGGACTGAGCCCCATTGTGCTGGGAATTGCACAAACACAGCATAAAAACCAGTAACGTGCTCCCAGGTGCTGCCTGATGTGCACTGATTTTCTCTACTTCTCACAGTGTTGATTCACAAGTTCCTGCAGAACTGGATGGATTTTATGACAGGCACAGGCAGTTCTCAGCCGTAGGTGCATTAACTGAAGTATGGCTCAGGGAGAAGTGCAATTAGTTTCCGGTCAGAGCAATTTCACCATGGTAAAAAGCACAGAGAAAATGCGTCCATTAAGACCCAGACCTCAGATCCATTTTCCATGTGCTTCCAGCCCAGCTTCACTCACCACTTTGTTTACTGACCTCAGACGCAGAGAGCCTGGTCCCTGCACATATGTACTAGCAGAGTAAACAGCTGTTTGCTGAGGTTAATCTGCTGCCATGAGGTCCGGCTGTAACTTTAGTTCGCTGCCCCTTCTGCTGCTGATCAAAACACCCCTCTCTCTCTTCTTCCCTCTATTCATTAACCCAGGGGTGGCCAACCTGTTAAAGGCAAAGAGCCACAATAGTTGGGGATATAGCGCAAAGGGCCAAGAGAAAAAAAGTTGTCAAGAAAAAAAATTAGGACACTGCCCCTTTAAACAAAACTCAGGGTGGCTTTTTGGCCAATTCAGGCTCCCATCGGCTGGTGCCATCTTGTCAGCGCCATTCATAGAATCATAGAACCATAGAGCTGGAAGAGACCTCAGAAAGTCATCAAGTCCAGCCCCCTGCTCTAGGCAGGACCAATCCCAACTAAATCAACCCAGCCAGGGCTTTGTCAAGCCGAGACTTAAACACCTCTAGGGATGGAGACTCCACTACTTCCCTAGGTAACCCATTCCAGTGCTTCACCACCCTCCTAGTGAAACAGTTTTTCCTAATATCCAACCTGGACCTCTCCCACCCCAACTTGAGACCACTGCTCCTTGTTCTGCCATCTGTCACTACTGAGAACAGCCTCTCTCCATCCTCTTTGGAACTTCCCTTCAGGAAATTGAAGGCTGCTATTAAATCCCCCCTTACTCTTTGCTTCTGCAGACTAAACAGACCCAACTCCCTTAGCCTCTCCTCATAAGTCATATGCTCCAGCTCCCTAATCATTTTGATTGCCCTCCGCTGGACCCTCTCCAGTGCGTTCACATCCTTTTTATAGTGGGGGGCCCAGAATGGACACAATACTCCAGATGTGGCCTCACCAAAGCCGAATAAAGGGGAATAATGACATCTCTGGATCTGCCGGCAATGCTCCTCTTAATGCAACCTAATATGCCATTAGCCTTCTTGGCTACAAGGGCACACTGTTGACTGATATCCAGCTTCTCATTCACTGTAACCCCCAGGTCCTTTTCTGCAGAACTACTACTTAACTGGTTGGTCCCCAGCTTGTAACTATGCTTGGGATTCTTCTGTCCCAAGTGCAGGACTCTGCACTTGTCCTTGTTGAACCTCATCAGATTTCTTGTGGCCCAATCCTCCAATTTGTCTAAGTCACTCTGGACCCTATCTCTGCCCTCAAGCATATCTACCTCTCCCCCTAGCTTCGTGTCATCCGCAAACTTGCTAAGGGTGCAATCCATCCCCTCATCCCGGTCATTAATAAAGATATATTCAACAAAACCAGTCCTAGAACCAAACCTTGGGGCACTCCGCTAGAAACCGACCACCATCCTGACATCGAGCTGTTGATCACTACCCGCTGGGCCCAGCCTTCTAGCCATCTTTCTATCCATCTTACTGACCATTTATTCAATCACTATTTCCTTAACTTGCTGGCAAGAATATTGTGGGAGACCGTATCAAAAGCCTTGCTAAAGTCAAGGTATATCACATCCACTGACTTTCCCACGTCCACAAAGCCAGTTACCTCATCATAGAAGCTAATCAGATTGGTCAGGCATGACTTTCCCTTTGTGAATCCATGCTGACTATTCCTAATCACTTTCCTCTCTTCCAAGTGCCTCAAAATAGATTCCTTAAGGATCCCTTCCATGATTTTTCCAGGAACCAAAGTAAGACTGACCAGCCTATAGTTCCCTGGATCATCCTTTTTCCCTTTTTTGAAGATCGGCACTACATTTGCCTTTTTCCAATCATCCGGGATTTCTCCCGATCTCCACGACTTTTCAAAGATAATGGCCAAAGGCTCCTCAATGACATTTACCAACTCCCTCAGTACCCTCGGATACATTAAGTCTGGATCCATGGATTTGTGTACGTTTAGCTTTTCTAAATAGTTCCTAACCTGTTCTTTACCCAGCAAGGGCTGTCTATCTTCATCCCATCTTGCGTCACTTAGCGCATTAGTCCGGGAACCGACCTTGTCCGTGAATACAGAGGCAAAGAAAGCAATGAGTACTTCAGCTTTCCCCACATCATCTGGCACTAGGTTACCTCCTTCATCCAGTAGGGGCCGCACGCCCTCGCTGATCACCTTCTTTTTGTTAACATGCCTGTAGAAACCTTTCTTGTTATCCTTCACATCCTTAGCCAGTCGCAATTCCATTTGCGCTTTCGCCTTCCTGATAACCCCCCGGCATTCTCTAGCTATAAATTTAAACCCCTCCCTGGTCATTTGTCCAAGTTTCCACTTTTTGTAAGCTTCCTTTTTGTGCTTAAGTTCACCAAGGATTTCCCCTGTAAGGCAATCCGGTCTCCTGCCATGTTTGCCTCTCTTGCTATGCGTCGGGATGGTTTATTTCTGTGCCTTCAATAAGGCTTCTTTAAAATACTGCCAGCTGTCCTGGACTCCTTTCCCCTTCATGTTAGCATCCCAGGGGATTCTGCCCATCACGTCTCTGAGGGAGTCAAAATCTGCTTTTTTGAAGTCCAAGGTGTGTATTTTGCTACTCTCTTTTCTTCCTTTGGTCAGGATCCTGAAATCTACCATCTCATGATCACTGCTTCCCAGGTTGTCACCCACCTCTACTTCCCCTATTAGTTCCTCCTTGTTTGTGAGCAGAAGGTCAAACTGTGCACGGCCCCTGGTCGGATCCTTCAGCACTTGTGTCAAGAAGTTATCCCCAACATTCTCCAAAAACTTCCTGGATTGCCTGTTTACTGCCGTATTGGTTTCCCAACAGATATCAGGGGGTATGTCTACACTACCCCGCTAGTTCGAACTAGCGGGGTAATGTATGCATACCGCACTTGCTAATGAAGCCCGGGATTTGAATTTCCCGGGCTTCATTAGCATAAGCGGGGAGCCGCCATTTTTAAAACGAGGTGTACCGGTAGTTCGGAATAGGCACCCTAGTCCGAACTACCTAGTTCGAGCCCCGTGTAGCCTTGCTGCATGGGGTTCGAAGCAGCGGGGATTTAAAAATGGCGGCGCCCCGCTTATGCTAATGAAGCCCGGGAAATTCAAATCCCGGGCTTCATTAGCAAGTGCGGTATGCATACATTACCCAGCTAGTTCGAACTAGCGGGGTAGTGTAGACATACCCAGGGTGATTAAAGTCCCCCATGAGAACCAGGGCCTGCGATCTGGAAGCTTCTCTCAGTTGTCCGAAGAAAGCCTCATCTATCTGATTCGGTGGCCTGTAGCAGACACCAACCACAACATCACTGCTGTTGTTTGCTCCTTTAAACTTAACCCATAGACTCTCAACAGGTTTTTCTCCCTCTTTATACTGGAGTTCAGAGCAATCATAGTGCTCTCTTACATATAGTGCAACTCTTCCTCCTTTTCTCCCCTGCCTGTTCTTCCTGAACAGTCTATACCCTTCCATGACAGCGCTCCAGTCATGCGAGCCATCCCACCAAGTCTCTGTTATCCCAATTAAATCATAGTTCTTGGACTGGGCCAGGGCCTCCAATTCTTCCTGTTTGTTGCCCAGGCTTCTCGCATTAGCGTATAAACACCTCAGGTAACCAGTTGATCGCCCTATCTTCTCCATTCAAATCAGGGGTCCTCCTTTCTTGCTCGTTCCTCTCTGCATTTCTTCCCGGTATCCGACTTTCCCACTCCCCTCATTTTACTTCGCCACACCGGATGGTGAGCACAGGAAACCGGAGACCAGGGGGCCATTTTTATGTGTGCAGGGGCGGCTTCATGAGCCACAGGGGAGGCTTTACGAGCTGCAATTTAAGGGGGAAGAGCCGCATGTGGCTCACGAGCCGCGGGTTGGCCAGCCCTGCACTAACCTGTAACATTCTGAAAAGGGCACAGAGTGAGCGTTGCCGTTTAACCCTTTGCACGCTGGTATTTTTTAGGCTTCCAGCGTTATAAATGGGACCACATAAAATAGGTCAGAAGTGTGATAACATTTCCCATTTGCATTTGTTTCCCACGTTAATGCTGGCAATTTATATGTGTAATATTTGTACAGTAGCAGGAACTATAACTCTTGTGCCCTCCCCCCCCCCCCCAAAGCATTTCTATGGTGAGGCGCTGGACAATGCCAGTGATCTCAAAGTTAAGTGCTCAGTGCTGTGTTCTGAAGCATGCCCAGGGTGCAGGTTCAGCAGGGTTCTGGGGATCCATCCCATGGCCTTCACTCCTCCCACCCCGTCAACAGTGCAAACATCATACCTGGATGGTGCAAGGCATGGCATGGGTCAGTTAATACAAATATCAGAACTAGCTTAGGTTGAACATGCATATTGCATGCATAATCCTAGCATCATGCTCATACAAGCCTGTCACTTTTGCTAATGTAAGGCCCCATCTCCACTCCACTTGGAGGCCTAGCCTTCCTTCCATTCCCAGTGCAAGAGAAGCCTGTTGGCCTGCCACCTCTTGACACCTAAGCTTTGGTTCCAGCACCCCTTGGGCTAACTCAAATTCCCCTTCCGAGGGTTTTGTAGTCAGCACCGAAAGGCTGATCCACTATTTCACAGAAGCGTTTACAGGAAAGGCAATAATGTTTGCCTTACTATTCCGATTCACAGTCAGCATTGGGCAGATCGCGTGGCTAATTACTGCACATGCAGCCAGCGCTCACCACATGGATTTGACATCATCCCTGCCCTGTGTTTTGTCTGTCAAGTATCACTCTCAAGTTCTCAAACAGTAATATCAGAAAGCAACATTACCAGGGAAACCACATCAATCCCTCCTTCTAATAAAACGTAATAGAGGAAATGCTAAAAAGTGCAAATGTACTGCAGGATCATTTACTTATAACTTCATTTTTAAGAATATGCCCTTAAGGGCTTTCATTAGCCCTTTGATCAAATATAATGGAATTAGCTGTCAGTTACCAGTTCACAAAATGCATTTTTGGCCTGGTGCCTTTTACTTCTCTAACAGGATTGTGCATAGGGGTGTGGCTGCACATAACATTATATTGTTTGGAGAAGCTCTCGGGGGATATGGCTGACTGCCACTATAGTATGCATTAGCTTCTCAGCCCAGACAACATTATTGCCAAGCTGTGTTCACACCGTTAGTCTGCCGGTATGACTGATATCCAGACACACTTCACCTGGGGTGAGTATTTTAAGGTTCAACTTTTTATGCTTTGATAGTATCAGATAAGAAAAAAATGTTGCACTAATTTAAATTTTAAATAAATATGATTCAACTGGGCAGCTGCCCCTTTTGCATTTGGGATCTGTGACTATTCTGGTGAATGAGTTTCCTGGCATGAATGTCATCAGTGATATTTTTAAAGCAATTATTGGAAGACAGGAAGTGAATTTAACTTTAACATTAACTTTACACTGGTGACATCGGCAGAACACAACTGGTGTTGTAGAGTTACATTGAGTTAAGCCAGCTGAGGAACCGGTCCTAAGAATATCATTCATTCAATCAGGATCCAGAAGCCTACCAGATGACCTATGTGTCCAATCAAAACTGTGTGTATTTCAAAAGTCAATTACTAAGTGCTCTCAGAAGCTGTTTGCTTCAAAAATTCAAAAACCATTGGTTGAATGATCATGAAATGTTTTGAAATTCAGATTCCTTTTTTGGATAATCTGAACAAAGAGACATTTATTGCATAAACTACGTACATCCAAATTATTCACCTCCCTTGTACTGGGCCTCTTAACCCCCATTGATTGAAGGGAGTTGAGGGAGTTCAGCACCTTGACTGGATGGAGTTCAGTGTTTGTAAACTCCGTTGGAAAACTGTAGCTGTGAGTCTAAGATGGATGGGGGTGGGAATGTGTGTGTTTGCATGTGTTACTCATAGCATCCTTTACTAACAGGCGGTAGGCAGCTCTTCAAAGCATTTGTCCCAGAAGAGAGAGAGAATTCAAAGCAACTTTGCATCATTAAACTTCTGAGACTGATGATGGACCCAGCATGAGATCCAACACCCACTTGAAGTCTCAGAAACGTTTGGAGCACAGTGTATTTATCATTCTCCACTTGATTTTACATTCTAGCATTATCTGCTGGAAACACATACCTTGGGCAAGCCATTGACTGCCGAGTTGGACAAGGGAAGACAGAGCACAGATTACACAAGGCGGGGCCAATTGCTGTACCAGAACTGAACTTTTCTGCATTGCTACATCACCAAACACAAACACCATAACCTAAAGCCCAGGAATTGGAACTCCAAATCGGAGAAGTGCTCAGCTGGACAGGTTTTCTGTTCAAACACATCTGTGGCATCACAGAGTGAATAGCTGCAAGCTTTTTTGAGTGCAGGCACAATTTTCTGCCATGCTCCTGATGACTCATTACACATCACACATACATTCTTGTCTTACTGAGGGATGCAGTTTAAACACCCTTTTACCAAAGTTGCCGCTCCCACATTATGAAAGACGCTTCCCATCCCCACGTTCTTCAGACCGCTGTAAACCCTACACACATGTACTCCCTGTCTTCTGGCCCTTGGCCAATGCTGAGCACATACTGCTAACACATTTTGGTGCATATTTGGTTGAGTTTTTAACTGAGTTCATTTCAACTCTGTGCACATTCCTTTAGGGCCTGTCATGCCTGTTATAGCACATGATGTGACTTTTGGGTTAGATGACAGAACTTGAAAGCAGAAAACAAAGAACGGTCCCGAGACACATTCTGCTTTCAAGCAAACCTGGAATAACTGAGTGGCCCAAAGTGATCAGCAGAGCGAGAACTCAGTGGTTCCCTCTTTAACACTGCATGTGTGAAATGAGACAATATATAGAGGCTGCCCCATCCAGCATGATAGACCCTTCAACGCTCAACAGTGCAGTGCAGAGAAGACAGACTAGCTGCATTGCCTTTCAGTCACATTGCAATGTGGGCCAGTTTGGCTGAGTTCTATGGGTATGGCCACACTGCAATTAGATCTCCACATCCAGCTTGCGCCAACTGATGAGGCTCGAGGCTGTAAATTGCAGTGGAGATGTTTGGGCTCTGATCGGAGTCTGAGCTCTCGGACTCTGCCAGGCTCCAGTCGGAGCCCAAATGTCTATACCACAATTTTACAGCCTGCAGGCCAAGCCCTGCAAGTCTGAGTCAGCCAGCAGGGGCCAGTTAACAATCTTTAATTGCAGTGTAGACACAGGCTTAGGGTCCTCTCGTTTAGTCAAGATCTTGCTATCTCAGTACACGAGTTTTGCGGTCAAACCGCGTTTGTTTCTACTGAGGCTTTTTATTAAATTGTGTCAATTCCCGCTCCCTTGTTAATCTTCTGTGAGGTTTTCAGAAATATCTATTTTATGATGAATGAAACAAAATGTGCAGCCTAAGAGTCTGTGTTTCTAGGGATCCTGGTGCAATGACCTTTGAGCGGTGGAGGTTTGTTTGGTTTTTCAAAACTTCTGTGGGATGTGTCATTACATTCTCTCTCTCTCTCTCTCTCTCTCTCTCTCTCTCTCTCTCTCTCTCTCTCTCTCTCTCTCTCTCTTTACAGGGCTGTTGATAAGCTCAGGCTGTGCTTTGTATCCCTTAGGATGGAACAGTCCAGAAATACAGCAGACATGTGGGAATGCCTCCAATCAATTTCAGCTAGGTAAGGCAGGCCTGGAAAGGAGAACACCTAGTGGTTTTTACACACATTCTCTCTAGTTAAGCACCTTACGTGAGTCCTGAATCAATGATACCAGTGTTGCTCACCTCAGCACCTATGCTGGCTTGGTAGGGTCAGCTATTGTGACTACTGTCAGCATCATGGGTCATGTCATACTTCTGCATTCTGCAGTTTGTGAGATTTACATATTCTTTTGCTTAAAAGTTGATTTGAGAGCTGCCACCTGGCTCTATCGCTAATGAGCTTTTTTGATGACTGGTGTATCTGATTGTGACTGTCAAGTAAAATGTGGACGAAAAGTTTATCTGGGGCACTTGTTATCAGGGCTGGTGTCCTATTGGGCTAAGTCAGCGATGGGCAGCCTAGACTGTGAATGGGCCGCATGAGTGGCCCTCCTTCATCCCAGTGGGCCACAAGATTGTCGTAACCAAGACAGTCTCCCAGAATTGGGTAGTTTTGCTCATTGTGTATCTGTACTACAGTGCGCTGACTGGACAACAGCAGTTCTTTGACTGGATGCAGAGGGAGCACATGGCGCTCACAGTCAATGTTGTGTGGAATCGGCATGCACCTCACGTCACGTGCACTCGCATTATATGTGTGTCACTTTAGTAATAGCAGTAGGACAAAAAATACACAAATGGAAAGCAGCAAGATCTGGCAACCCTGAGCTTGGGCAACAATAAACAAAATGTCTCGTGGGCCACACATAGAACTCTTATAGGATACATGTGACCTACGGGCTGCAGGTGGCCCACCACTGGCCTACGTGCTGTATAGACAGATAATCAGACGTGATTCCTGCCACCTCTGCACCTCCTCTCTCCCCCCCGGCCACAGTGTAACAGGTACTTCTGTGATGTACCGGTAGATATGTATCTCTGTATCTTCAAAGTGCACAATATACAAACATTAAGTAGTGAGCCCCATAATACTTATTCTGCCCTTATTTCTTCTTTTAGTATTTTTATAGTAACTTGCTTGTGATCTGGCAGTGAATGAAGCCCTCTGTTTATCTGCAGGACAGGTACAGCATAGGCAGCAATTATGCAAATTTCTTTGCCATTGTTCCTAGAGCAGAGAAGCTTAGACTGCCCTGGAGGGACACCTCTCCTGGGGACAGAGGTCAGTTTCCATGGGCCATTCGCTATGGAGCCTGTTCATGGGGATTGTTGACAAGGAGAGCAATTAGCATCAACTGTGGAGGCTGTAATGGGGTGTGCATAGCCCACATTGAACCAAGTGGGGTTAAAACCTGTCCTGCCCCTCATCCAGACAGAGCATGTGCCAAATGATGGGGCAGTATAAAAGGGAGTAGCTCAGCTCATTCTAGGCTGGCCATCAGAGAAGAAGGACCTCCAGCAGGAGCTCCTGAGCCGTGCCAGCCACAGACCCAGACTGCAGGAGCCAGAGATCCAGGAGACTGCTGTGAGCTACCTGGCCTGGAGGAGACCCAGGGAGAGGCAGCTGCAGGGGGACCAGAGGACCCAGATCACACGGAGTGTTGCCCCACCAATGCTGGTAGGAAGTGACCCAGGGAGGGTGTCGGAGTGGTCTCTCCCACCCGGGTGAGCTCAGCGTGTTTTGCTCAGCATCCCCACTGAGCGAGTTGTAGAATGCTCTGCCACTCACAGGGTATGTCTACACTACCACCCTAGTTCGAACTAGGGTGGTAATGTAGTCAATCGAAGTTGCAAATGAAGCCCGGGATTTGAATTTCCCGGGCTTCATTTGCATGTTGCTGGGCGCCGCCATTTTTAAATGTCCGCTAGTTCGGACTCCGTGCCCGCGGCTACACGCGGCACGAACTAGGTAGTTCGGAATAGGTTTCCTATTCCGAACTATCTGTACGCCTCATTCCTAATCCGAACTACCTAGTTCGTGCCGCGTGTAGCTGCGGGCACGTAGTCCGAACTAGCGGACATTTTAAAATGGCGGCGCCCGGCAACATGCAAATGAAGCCCAGGAAATTCAAATCCCGGGCTTCATTTGCAACTCTGGTTGACTACATTACCACCCTAGTTCGAACTAGGGTGGTAGTGTAGACATACCCACAGAGCCTTGGATTGGGACCTGGTGGAGTAGTGTGGGCCTAGGTCCCCCTACTGGTGCTGTTGCCCCAAACCTATTGATTCTGGCCATTAAGCTGTACTACCGTGAAATAAGGGCTACACCTTGATTGACTCTGGTCATTAGGCTGTACTTCCCTGAGATAAGGGCTAACCCGATCAACTCTGGTCTTTAGGCTATACTGCCCTGCAGTGGTGGCCCGTCAATACAGGTGACCTAGGTGGTTGCCTAGGGCACCAAGATAAACGGCCATTGAGGGCTTTGGAGGCGGGGGCATCGATTGCGTGTTTCGCCAAGGGCACCAGTTGCTGGCAGCTCGGCTAGGGCCGCTCCTGCTGCCCTGAGATAAGGGCTAATCCCACGGTCACCAACCGGTAGATCGCAATCTACCGGTTGATCACAGGGGCTCTATAAGTTGATCGTTAGCTCCTACTGGACTGTGCGCCTGCACACAACTAATTTTGAATTGGCACTGTTTGCAGAGCAGCTACTCATGGAGCAGCAACACAAGTGAATAGCTGTGGTGGGATCTGTTGGGTCGGGAGGGCTGAAATACCTGACCAGCTGGCTGCGCTGTGCTCCAGCTGATCAGACCACTTTCCCTCTGCTCCAGCCCACGTGGAACGTGGTGCCCCTGGGCTAGACACCATGGCCAGCTGACCGGGCAGCTGCTCCTCTTTGCTCCAGCCCAGCTGCACCGTGCTCAGCCTGGAGAGTCTGCGCCTCCCTCCAGCTGGGCTGGAGCAAAGACGAAAGGCTTTCCAGCCAGCAGGAGAGTGGCGCAGCCTCCCCGGACTGAGCACAGGATAGCTGGGCTGGAGCAAAGAGGAGCGGCTGCCCGGTCAGCTGGCCATGGTGTCCAGCCCAGGGGCACCACGTTCCACGTGGGCTGGAGCAGAGGGGAAGCTGCCTGGTCAGCTGGCCGTGGTGTTCAGCAGAAGCCCAACCCTCAATCTGACCTCAACACTCCCCAGCCTGGAGCCCCCTCCCCAAGCCAGCGTCCCCTTGTCTACCTCCTCCTGCATCCAAATTTCCTCCCAGAGTTTGCGCCTCTTACCCCTTCCCACACCCAAATCCCTCATTCCCACCATAGAGCCCACACATCCTGTCTCAACCCAGTGAGGGTACGGCTAGACTGCAGGAGTTTTTCCAGGATTCCAGAGAGATCCTGGAAAAACTCTTCTGCATCCAGGGATGTGTTTGTTCTTCCTTTTTTTTTTTTTTAGTGGAAGAGCAAACATGCTCTTTCGGTAACTCTTATATTCCTCATTCCACGAGGAATAAAGGGGCTACCAAAAGAAGGGGTTTTTCCTGACATTTGGTCCAGTCTAGACAGGCCAAATGTTGGAAAAATTTCTTCCCACAGAAGAATCAGAAAAAAAAGTGGCAGTGTAAAGTGATTAAGGGCTGGGGATAACAAGTGATGGAGAGGAGGAGAACAGAGAGGGCGGGGCATCAAGGAAGGGGTGGGATCTTAGGAGGAGGGGTGGGGCAGTAGATCTTCGCTTGTTCTGAGATTTAAAAAGAGATTTTGAGTGTAAAAAGGTTGGAGACCACTGGGCTAATCCTATCGACTCTGGCCTTTAGGCTATACTGCCCTGAGATAAGGGTTACCTTACTGACTCTGCCCATTGGACTGTGTCATCCTGACCTAAGGGCTACCCTATTAACTGTAGCCATTAGACTGTACTGCCCTAGACCAAGGTTTTGTTTTTCACAGACTAAGGCTATGTCTAGACCAGTGGTGCTCAATCTTTTCTCAGTCATGACTCCCAAAGCCGGGGAAATTTTTGTTGAGCAAAAAAAAAAAAAAGTGCCTGTCCACTCCCCCCACCTCCGTCAGGTGTATGTCGGACACCAAGCCAGGAAAACAAAATTTCCCTACACGGGGCCAAAGTTTGGAAAAACCTCCTCTTTTGGAACATCCCTTATTCCTCTCACTGAGAGGAATACAGGGATGCCGAAAGAATGCTCCTGCTTTTTGGAAACCATTCCAGTATCCCAGGAAAACTCTGCACTCTAGACATAGCCTAACAGTGCTTGCCGACGACCCTTCCACTAGGTGCCGTCCACACTCATGGGTACCTGGGTACTAAGTGATGGGGTGTGCATAAACCGCAAAGGAGGCCCTTTCTGTAATATGGACATTTGTTTACTAGATACTGGACTCAAACCACAAGCAATAAGCAGCTCCCCAATGGTATTAGCATTTGCTCATTTTTAGAAGTGTCTGTATTTGAATCTGTTTTAGGTTTGGGGTTAGGACTGATGTTTGGGTTTGGTGCTGAACTGGGTTTGGGTATAAGGTGTTTAAGCCTTTTGAATAGTTCTCATGAGTTTTCATCTCCCCAGCAGTAGAATTTTGTGAGACCTGCTGATCTCATGAGGTTTTTGGGTTGCTGATCTTGAGATGCTTCCTCACTTCTGAACTGCAACTGAAACTAGACTCCAAAAAGGGTCCCAGCTTTGGCATCTGATCAGGAGTCAAAATCATAGAGAGGTGCTTTAGATCTAAGGACTCAAAACTCAACCCATCCTCCCCAAAAGTTTGATGGGCTTGGATTTATGGTTTTGGTGTTGGCTCAACTCTAACAATTATTGATTTGAGTTGGCAGCCCTGGGATGAAAGACTATACTGCATTGTTATCCTTCTGAGTCATCCAGTACCCTAGAGACATCTTATATCTTTCTAATGCAGAAGAGCATTGTTTCTACCTGTGATTATACCACGTATCTGACACATTTAAGTTTAAGCACATTAAATACCATTGATTTTAATGGGACTTATGCACATGCGTAAATAATTTGGTACTTGGCCTTGTGGAGTGATTTGATCTCGCTGTGCTATACAAAAGCCTTTTTATCATGCCCTGCTGTGGCTTTGAAGGGGACAGAAACTGCAGCCTGAAGGGATAACATGCAAAACCCCCTCTCAGGAGGAACAGCATGAAGGAAAACTGTTCCTGACAGCGGGGTGATTCTGTAAACTGTCTCGGCTCCCTTGAGTACAATGCGCTGTCTACATCAAACATGGGGAGGATTGGGGAAGGAGGAGGAGAGTTTCTTCATAGCAGAGCTCTCTTTACTCCTGACTCCTCTAAGTCAGCAACCGATCAGGGCTGCAGCATACTTGGATCATGGGGGCATGAGGCTTATGATGAATGGGCTGAGTCCAATTAAAGACGATCAAAGCATCTCTCCTCTATATTCTAGCCCACAGCTTTATTTTTTCTTAATCAAATTAAGCCATAAAACAGCATTTAACATGCTGTCTGCTGCTTGCAAAGGTGCTGCTGGTTTCTCGTTAATGTCAGATACATGCTCTGTTCTGGTTAGGCCCTTGTACCTCACCTTGGTGTCTATCTGAGCTCCTCCCTGGAGAAATGCTCACCTTGAAGTGAAGTGACACCAGGAAAAGTGATTGTACAAAAGAAAAAAAATATGGATTTTGTGGTTTCAAACTGATTCACAGTTCCAGGGGAAATCTGCTCAGTGTGAAAATAAAAACCAAGGATTTTTCCCAGTTGCTCACTGCAGTAGAAAGTTGTTTAAATGATTGAACTCTGGGACTTTCAAACAGGGAGGTAAGCACCTGATTCCAATGGAAAGGCATCCAACTCCCATTAACTCAGGAAATTTGTAAAATGAAGGTTGTCTGCGCACTGTTCTCTTGTGGTGTTGCACAAGTAGACCCATGGCAAGCAGGAAAAGGAGGGATTTGGTTGATTGTTTTTCCTTTTAAATCTCTGCCTAGTTGGACACATATATCCAGGGCAAGAGAATTCTCAGAGGCCCAAACATGCTGAATTTGTCAAACCATTCCTCCTCTTGTTGGGCTTCTGACCATAGATTCATGTAGCTGTTGTACTCTGAATTGCATCTGGGGTCTGGCACACTCTGTGCCTTCCTTGACTTTTCACAATCTACCTCTCTTCCCATCTCATGCAGACTGTTACAAGGCTTTTCAAGTCTGCAAATGGTAACCCAGTTACATCCTGTCTTGTGTTCAGGCAGTTATCCAGACTGTGCAGCTGGTCATAGGAGTGTATTTATTTCTAATGCTGGTTTTAAATGCATCTGACGAAATGGGTCTTTGCCTGTGAAAGCTTGTGCTCCAATAAATCTGATAGTCTGTAAGTCCTGCCACAGGACTTCTCGTTGTTCACACTCAAGGCAAACTGCCAGGAATAGGGAAGGCAACCCTTAAAAGCCAGACCAGTAACAAAAGAGCTTCTGCAGTACTACATTGGTTAACCAGAAGCCAAACACAGACCCCTTTAGGCAACCCACCCCTTGGCTCCTATGCAGACAACCAAGTCTAACATATTGAAGGGATATTGAAAACCCATTTCATCATATGTGAAGTTCTTTCTAACCCCTAAAGGGATCTGGCATCTAGCTGCATGTCAGTTTGAATCTTCAGTCTTACCCAAGTATCACACTGCCCACTAATCCTTAGTATATTAAGAAACAAAGGGAATTATAAATGGCTAATAGATCATATGTACACCAGTGATTACAAAGTCCTTATATCAGGTTTGTAGTAATGATGGAATAAACTGCTTGTTTGCAAAAGGCTCTCTGGAATCACCCAAACTTATTGAGGATTCATCGGTCCTTGTTCAAAGCTTTCTGGTTAGAAATCCAAGCCAGAGAAATGAAGGCACAATGGAGATGTCTCAGGTGCCTTTTTATATTCTGTTGTGTTCATGAAAATTTACTGTCCCAAACAAAGCCCACTGGCCATGTACATGGATAGGTACTGTCCTAAGGTGTAGTCTACATGAGCATGGAAAGTTACTGAGAGAATCTCACACCACATGGCCTTATCACAGGTCCTTACATGCTTTGCTGACTTACGGGGTGGCCATTGACCCCTGGCTGTCTAAGACAGCTTCAGGAAAAGTTGTCTGGACAGCAGGGTTCTTCAAAGGCCAATTGTTAGAGCTCGGTGACTTTAATGGGGCCATCAACACAGAGATGTCTAGCCTGATGCAAATTTCTCTGCAAGATGTCACTCAGGCATAAAAACATTTGTGAAAAAAATACAGAGCCGGTATTCATAATTGCAAGAAGAGATGATACAGGCATATAAACAGGATTATGATACTTAGCAAATCATCATTTTCCATTGACACCATATATGATATACTTTGTACAACATTTCTTGCAATTGTATAACTGTGGTAATCCCAATGATATAAATGTTCATATTCAATCATGCAGAATCACTCAGGGACATTCTATGCTGGGGTGACAGAGGGGAGGGGATGGAGTAGAGAAGGACTATGGGACAAATGCAAATAGAAGTGAGAATTGTGACCTGGGTAGAGCTGCACATTGTTGATTCTGTACCCCTGCAATGGTCCATGCTGGTCAGTGTGAGGGTTACAGGTTCTGGCAGGCTGGAGGGCTACCCTGGTCTGCACTGGGCTACCCTGGTCCCTACAGCACCTGAGTAGTGAAGGTGCCATCAGCTTCCACTCTGTGCCTGCATCAGAGTTGGGATGAAACTGCTAGCTCTAGCCATGGGAGTAAGGTAGCCCCAGGAATTGTTTCCTTGTCTGTAACCTCAGACACACCAGTGATATTCATTCAGAATCTCCTTTCAGAGGCTTTGTATTATTTCAAAATAAAAGGAGTGAACAGATCTTAGCAACAAACTGTGTCAAGGGGAACTCCACATGAGGCACAGAAGTTTAGAACCAAGGAGGGTCTTGCACTACTGCAGGAGGAAGTGCTAGATAAGCCAAAGAAACATTCACTAGAACAGTGTTTCTGAAAGTGTTCTGCAGAATCACTCTCAGAGGGTATGTCTACACTACCCCCCTAGTTCGAACTAGGTGGGTAGTGTAGACATACCCAGAAACACATCAACTGGCCACCCCGGTTTGTTTATTTACCGGCGCCACGGCCACGGAGCCTCGTGGCTCCCATTGGTTCTGTTTCGTCCTTTGCAGTCAAGAGGAGCTGTGGGAAGTGGTAGCCCAGCCTATGCCGCTTCCCACAGCTCCCCTTGGCTACAAAGGATGAAACGGAGCCAATGGGAGCCACGAGGCCCCATGGCCGCGGCGCCGGTAAATAAACAAACCGGGGCAGCCAGTTAATTTGTTTCTGAGAGCGAGTCCATGGAACACTTTCAGAAACACTGCTCTAGAACACGTTTATTCTCTTACGATGGAATGGGATCTTGAAAACCACTGGAGCTGTTCATGTAGCAGACACATAACTTTGCTCCACTTGAGCCTGTAATAGCGCAGGTGTCTTGGCTAACTAACTGTATCTTGATTATGCTACAGCTGCAGCATATCAAGCCAAGTCTCTGCCTGATCAAGCATTAAATGATGCTCCTGAGACTCTTTGTACTGTTGTTGTGTTAGATTAGTTCATGGAGGAAAGGTACATCAATGACTATTAGGCAAGATGGTCAGGGATGTAGCTCCATAGTCTGGATGCCCCATTACCTCTGACTGCCAGGAACTGAGATTGCACAACAGGCAGACCTCCTGAAAGGGGAATGTAAAGAGGGCAGTTGTCCTGGGGCCCAGTGATTCAAAAGGGCCTGGAGATCCCAGATGCTACTGCAGAAGCTGTGGCACCAGAGCCCTGAGCCCTTTCAATTGCCACCAGATCACCAAACTGTGTGCTCTGGGAGGCTCTGAGGGCTGGCTGGGAGAGGGTGGGGCAGCAGTACTGAGACCCGCCTCTTCCGCCCAAAGCCCCGCCCCTTCTGAAAGCACGGAGCTGTCTCCCTGCACCTTGCCCAGGGGACTGGCAAGTCTGTTGGGCCCTCCCTAACAACCGGGGATGGATCACATAATAATTCCTCTGTTCTGCCTTGTTCTTTCAGAAGCATCTGGCACTGGCCACTGTCAGAAGGCAGGATACTGGGCTAGCGGACCAGAATGATCATTCTTATGGGCCTAATTCTATTTGTTGGTGATTCCAATTTTCAGGGGGTTTGTTAATGGGATAAAGTGTCTTTTATTGCTAGACCACTGATTCAAACTGAGATCAGCACTAATCAGTAAGGGTATGTCTACACTACCACCCTAGTTCAAACTAGGGTGGTTCATGTAGTCATACGAACTTGCAAATGAAGCCCGGGATTTGAATTTCCTGGGCTTCATTTGCATGTTGCCGGGCGCCGCCATTTTTAAATGTACTCCGTGCCAGCGGCTACACGCGGCATGAACTAGGTAGTTCGGACTAGGCTTCCTATTCCGAACTACCTGTATGTCTCGTGGAACGAGGTGTACAGATAGTTCGGAATAGGAAGCCTGGTCCGAACTACCTAGTTTGTGCCACGTGTAGCCACGGGCATGGAGTCTGAACTAGAGGACATTTAAAAATGGCAGTGCCCGGCAACATGCAAATGAAGCCCGGGAAATTCAAATCCCGGGCTTCATTTGCAAGTTCGTATGACTACATGAACCACCCTAGTTCGAACTAGGGTGATAGTGTAGACATACCCGAACTGTGCCTCAAGTGAAAGGAATTTGGTGGGTTACAATTAGTGTTGGGCAAAATTCCTGAAACAGAAAGAAAGGGCTCAGTGTTCCCTCTGAGCTAGGGTGGGGTGGGGGTGGCACAGCTTCACAGGTGATTAATCAGCCCTGACCAGCCAGTCAGCTCCCTGCAAAGAGCCCTGAGCCTCTGCCTGGGTGGGGCTGATTAATTACCTGTCAAGCGGTGCTGCCCCCCAGCTTAGAGGGAACACCAAAAGGGTTTGTTTCAAATGAAACATTTTGTTTGGTCCAAAATGACTTTTAAAAACATTATCATGTTGCAGAAAAAGTCAAATGTTTTTTGATTGTTTGACCGAGAATGATTTTTTGGGGGTACAGAGGTAGGGTTCAGTCATCAAAAGCAACTGTAGTCTCGATGCATTATTAGGGGGCTGGTCAGGCTTCTGCGAATCACCACCATGTGTCACCCTCATTGCATCTCTGAATAATGAGACTGTGGCCTGAATATGCTTGAAAACCCAACCTGAAATCTGAAAAAATAAAGGTGAAAAACCAACAACGAATAGGTGCAAGCTGAAAACTAACCACCACCACGGGTGAATAAAGATAGACTAGAAAAACAATCCTCCAACATGGAAAAGCTTTAAAAAAGACCCACTTTTCCATCTTTCCATCCTCACCCTGCAAACACTTACACATGTGAGTAGTTTTCCACACAGCGCTACTCACAGCATAAAGTTACCCTGGCACGTCAGTGTTTGCAGGATCGGGTCATTAAAGGATTAGCTCTTCACACCTGTCTGCAAAATGCAAAGCACTCTGAGAACCACAGTTTTGCAAGAGATCCGGGCCAGATTTCCAAGGGCTTGGGACCTACAACTGGGTCAGATTTTCAAGAGTATTCCACTTCCATTAGGTACCTAAATAAAGAACAAATTTTCAAAAGCCTAACACCCATAACCCCTGTTGTGACATTTCACTGAAAAATCTGGCCCTAACGTATCTAAATCCATTGGCCTCCTATCCACGTAGGCAATGTGGAAAGCTTGCATTGCTCATATGTTTGCTGTGCCTCTTGGAGCAGGCCAATATTCAAGTATGTCTCCAGGCTCCTTTACAAAAGTTAACAAAAAGTACATTCATAAAGAAATCCTGGCTAGTGCTGTAGCCCCAGGTGAGGGCCAAGCTGTACACTTCACATTGGAATGACTGTGGTGTATGGGACACAGAACACTAGAACTAGAAGGGACCTCGAGAGGTCAAGTCCAGTCCCCTTCCCTCATGGCAGGACCAAGCACCATCTAGATCATCCATGATGATCTGTGGCTTCTCAGTGCTATACTAACACTTCCTACACCTCCGAAGGACCAGGAAGCATGTTACTCTACTAGGATACGTCTACACTAGCGCCCTATATCGATCTAGGGAGGCTAACGAGGGCAACTGGAATTGCAAATCAAGCCCAGGATTTAAATATCCCACGCTTGATTTGCATGTTCCTGGCCGATCGCCATTTTAGAAATTGACTAGCCCGAAGCAACTGCCCGCGTCTACACATGGCAGTGAAATGGGATTCTGGAATAAAGCCCTAAATCGAAATAGGTGGTATTCCTTGTGGAATGAGGTTTACCACCTAATTTGATTTTGGGGCTTTATTTCGGAATCCCGTTTCATTGCTGCGTGTAGACACGGGCAGTTACTTCGGGCTAGTCAATTTCTAAAAATGGCGACCGGCCGGGAACATGCAAATCAAGCGCGGGATATTTAAATCCCGGGCTTGATTTGCAATTCCAGTCACCCTCATTAGCCTCCTTAGATCGATCTAGGGGGCTAGTGTAGACGTACCCCTACTGACTGTACCCTAAAGAAACTCTAGATGTCAGTAAAGCCAGATAATTTAATCAGCTCCTCCAAACCTTCCTTTCTCTTAATCTTCCAACGTTCTTATACTCCTGCTTTTTTCACTCTTTCCTTGCTGTGTTCTACTTTGGATTTTTATTGTTAAAGGAAGGCCAAATGGCTCTGGAGGGAATATAGATGAAAGAAGATAGCTGTGTGAAACCCAGCTCTGCTAATGGTTAGAGGAAGGGTGGTAAAACTACATATTCTATTCTACTACTGTCTGCCATTGCTGCCACCCAGAGAGAAAAGTAAGTATGAATTTTCTTGGTGCAGACACATTTCTGATCAGAGTTCCAGGTTCCCATTGCTTTTCTCTAGCACCCTTGCTCTTTAAAGGGCTACCAGGCTGCTTTTCTCAGCCAATATCAAGCTTGAAAACTTAGTAAAATCCTGAAAAAAATGCTTTCTTCATGCATGTGCTCCTAGATCTTGGGTCTGTTTCACTGTGGTTGTAGTTTGGTAGGTCCAGTGGCTGCCATTTTACAATTTACACCATCTACCTTCTGCTGGCATTAGCGCATGAGGAGACTAAATAGATTGGGGAGGGAGACGGGGTTCTCTTGGTATCTTCAGAGTTCTTTCAAAGGGAACAGGTGTGTTTGCCTCTTGGTTGAGATCAGTTGTTCCCCGATGGAATATTGAATGTCCCATGTGCACACAAGCTGTTTCCCCATTGATCTAGGGGTGGTTCATGTGTATTTTATTAGAACTTTGAGAGCTGTTTGCTTGGCTAGACGTAGTGCTTTTCTGTTAAAAAAAAAAAAAAAGGTGCTGGTACTCCAGGGGAAAAGTTGTTGAGCTCTGACTGGAGGTGCCGGTACTGCGTCTGGAGGTGCCGGTATTGCGTACCAGGCAGTACCGTCACAAAAAAGCACTGGCTAGAAGGGTAAGTAAAACTGAAGTGTGGTACAGTGCAGCATGTACAACGTGGAGTTCTGTGGCACCTTAGAGACTAGCAGATTTATTAGGGTAAAAATTACTCTAAGGGTATGTCTACACTACCCCGCTAGTTCGAACTAGCGGGGGTAATGTAGTCATCTGCAATTGCAAATGAAGCCCGGGATTTGAATTTCCTGGGCTTCATTTGCATGAAGCCGGCTGGCGCCATTTTTAAATGCCGGCTAGTTTGAACCCCGTGCCGCGTGTAGCCGTGCGGCACGGGGTTCGAACTAGCCAGCATTTAAAAATGGCGCCGGCTGGCTTCATGCAAATGAAGCCCGGGAAATTCAAATCCCGGGCTTCATTTGCAATTGCGGATGACTACATTACCCCCGCTAGTTCGAACTAGCGGGGTAGTGTAGACATACCCTAAGGTGTCACAGGACTCCTCTTCGTTTTTGTAAATTCTGACTAACACAGCTACCCTTCTGAGTGCAGCATGTGTAATTTCAAACAAAGATGTGTTGAAAACAGCTAGAGGACTTACTCCTAAAAGTCAGTTCCTTTCATCTGACTCCGGCGGCAGATCCTTGGAGCAACAGGGTCAGTGGCCTTTAGATTTGGCAGCATGAGGCACTGGGCTCCAATGATCCACCATCTGGCTGTATGAGACCTTCCACTGTGACTTGAGCTGCCATCAGTCCCAGTGTAGTGAGCATGAATCACTTTGCTTGTGTAAGGAACTGGACAACTTGACAACTTGGCCTGCCCGACTAGGAAAGCACTAGTGAGACCTTACTTTACTCTGCAAGCAGTGGGGGATGGGAAAGGAGCTGTCTTGATCAGTGTCATATTTTGAATGGTGAGCTAGTCAGAAGGTATCCATGTTTTTCCAGGGGAATTCTGGGTTCCACCTGGACCTAATCTGGTTCTGAGTGTTACTGCTCTTCAGTTCTTATCTATCCAACAAGGCTGTGGCTATCCAAAGGGCTCTCTAAAGCCTTTTCCATAGGAGCAAAGACTTGAGACACTTATTTTGCTGTCTCTAAGAAATGGAGTTTAGGGGAAGCCAGAACCATCAGGCTTTTCTTCTGCTTGTTGGATCAATTCTTCCACCCATGGGCCTTGCTGAGTACAGACACCTACAGTAGCGCTGCAGAGTTACGGACACCTTGGGAATGGTGGTTGTCCAAAACTCTGAAATGTTCATAACTCTGAATAAAGCACAGCTCTAGCTCCAGCTCCAGCTCCAGCTCCAACTCCAGCAGTTCGAATTCCGAGCCAGGTTCCAGAGGCAGCTGAGTGGCTTCCTTGCAGGCAGCTTCTTCTCAGGCAGAGCCAGCTAGTCCCTGTCCTGGCTAGCAGGATGGGGGTGAAAATAGTGAGTCCCTCTCCCTGTGGAGGATGGTGGCGGTGGTGATGAAAACAGCACATACACACACCCTGGACAGAGGAGGGGGGGATGAAAACAGCACCCCTGGCTTAACAGGAAAGCCATGCAGACTCCAGTGCTGCTCCTGCCTGCAAATCTCAGCCTCTTTGGCTCCTAACTGTCATTGGGTGAAGACAGTGTGGGCAGTGGGTGAACCACAGGCTCAGGGAAGCTAGCCTCTGGCCCACCCCTTCTGCCTGAGGCCCTATCCCTCCCACAACCTTCTATATAGAAATCCAGAGACACTCCCCTCCATGGCTGCCAGTCCTTTCCCCCATCCCCAGCTCCAGGCTGCCTAAACACCTCCAGTCCCAAAGTGCTCTCCCAGCCCCGGAGTACTGGGTGGGGAAGTGGTGCATGTCCCCTACCCCAGAGCACTGGGCAGCATGCAGTCCTGCCCCCAGTCCTGGAGCACTGTATGGGTGGTAAGTGCCCCTCCCAAGAACCCTCGAGCACTGAGTGGCACAGACGAGCAGTGGGTGCTCCCCCAATGCTAGAGGACTGTAGCCACGCCAAGTCCTAGTTGCCCTCATCCCAGCCCCAGCCAGCTTACCAGAAGAGAAGCAGCCTGCCCGGGTTGGGGCCAAGTAGCGGCACGCAGGAGAGGCCTCAGGGTGGAACATGGGTGTGGCGGGGCAGGACCTCGGGGGGAAGGGATGGGGCCAGGAGACTTCTTTGCTTCCCCCCACCCTGATTGGCCTGGAGTGGGGGAGTATGAGAAGTCTCCCCTCCTCCCGGCCCCACATCCTAGTGAGAAACCCCGCTGTTTTAAAACAGTTGGTGGTTCCCTCTAGGCGCCTAACAGAAGGAGACCTTGTGCGCTTTCCCTGCTCCCAGGCCAATCCTGGGAGTGAGGGAGCACATGAAGTCTCCTTGCCCCTGCAAGAGCATGCGGCGGCTAGAGAGACTGGCCGGCGCTTTTAAAACAGTCGGCGTGTCTCTCTAGCCCAGGTTGGGCAAAGGGCCCTCTGTGGGCTGGATCCAGCTGCCAAGCCGGTGGATCCGGCCCATGGCTGCCCTGCCATTCCCCCACCCCCAAGCCAATGAAGGCCTGGGGGTGGAGGAACACGCGGCAGCCAGAGAGACAGTTTTAAAACAGCTGGCATGTCTCTCTAGCCGCTGCATGCCCCTGGCAGGGAGGGGACAGGACATGAGAGACTGCATGTTCTCTGCCCCCAGGCCTCAATTGGCCCAGGGTCAGGGAGTGCGCAAAGTCCCCCCCCCCACCACCAGCAAAGGTGTGTGGCAGCTAGAGATAAACATGGCTGTTTTAAAACTGCCAGCGTGTCTCTCTAGCTGCTGCCTGAGGGTGGGGGAGTGGCAGGGTTACTGTGGGCCAGATCCACTGGTTTGGCAGGCCCTTTGCCCACCTCTGCTATAGGCTGTCCTCCTTGGCCAGGCTATATCCAACACAATGCATCGTGTACCATGCTCTTTCTGAGCCATCCTGGTGTATCCCGGGTGGTGAAGTCCAGATGGGTAACCCATAAGGCAGCAACATTTCCAATCAACATTTTCAGATTTTGGATATTCATTTTTTCAATGACAAGTTGAAATTTTCTATGGAAAGCCAACACTTCACATTAAAAGTACCACCCATTTTCTGTCAAAGACACGGGCATTTTTCAAGCAGTCTTCCTGGTTAGGCTAATGTAATTCTCGCTGTTCTGCCTGTGTTTTATAGCAGCGTGTTGTTCTTACTGGTTATATTGCACTTTCCATGAGCCTCAAAGCACATTATATAATTACAGAGCATTTAATTAGTGGAATGATTTTGCCCATTCAACAAAACAATCCCCACTGGAGTGAAAGTGAGACAGGTAGGATAATTTCTATTAAGGGAATGCTGTAGATTTCAGTAATGAGATGGAGAATTAATATCCTTTAATAGCATTTGTAGAATTACAAGATATGATGATAATAAAGGGATCACGTTTCATGCGTTAGCCTGTCAGATGACTGAGTGTAGATTGAATCCCAAAGACATACCATCTGCCCATCTTCCCTATACGCTCATAAGCCATTGGTTGGGTGTATCTTTCACTGAAGCATTATATATTACGATTGCTGAAGACAGGATTTCAATCTGCATGCACCAAAGACCGGCATCAAATGCAAAGTCCCTTTGAGAGCTTTTAGACTCTCCTCAGTGAGTTCAAACTCCTATAAATGCTCCTGAAGGGAGCTGCTCACCATTTTTTCAAAGAAGAAAAAAACCCTATTTTACTTGAAAAAATGGCCTTTTGTTCAAAACCAACAATGTTTGTTTTAAAAATCCGTTCTCTGACTCTCTCCTTTTTTTCCAGCAGCAAAATGAAAATGAAAAAAATAAAAGGGGAGGGGGAGGTGAACCTTGAACTAAGCTCCCAACAAGTTGGTTCCCTTTGAAAACTTCAAACCTCTCTACAAATTCTTCTTTTGTCTTTTTAACCCACTCTCCCTCTGAAGTGCCCTCTAGTCTCTGGGGAGAGGAGGGAAGGAAGCTTTGCTGTTTGGCCAAGTGCTTGGAATGTGCCGATCACTGTATTATCCAGGCTCCCAGCAAAATACGCCTGTTCCCTTGCCCTCATCCATTGATTGCCAGTCTGCTGTGTTTTCTGGCAGTCGCTCCTCCCAAGGCCATAGGCTTTTCATTTTAGAATTGCTAGTTCTTGAGTGGTGTCGGGAGAGAGCTTCCTTAGCCCTACCATCATTGAACTCGGCTGCGTAGAAAAATATGTTTTAACTGTAGCACATGCTGAGGCACTTATTCAGCAGTCACTTTTCTGAACAGATGGGACCTTCAGCCTCCTTTGAGCCCCGCTGCTACTGCTAATGCAAAATGCATTTGTGTGTCATGTCATGAAATCAGAACTCCCAGCGCCGAAGGGAGCTGCCTTGAGACAAGCTGAATCACCTGCATGCCAGACCGCAGCTGCACAGTATGATGGAAATGCTTTAGAATCAGGTCTGGCTTGGGAACAGGCTCACACTGACGTAGGTCTGGTAGGAAGGAAGCTTTTCTCAGCAGAGGGAGAGAATGTGCAGTTCTAACAAACAGGGCTTCTCTTCGGGTATAACATCATCAAAGGACATAGCTTAATTTGGCCCAACATAGCACTCAGAAATTGCCTTGCGTCACCAGTAAATCATTGCTCCATTTGGCTCTGGTGGCTTCTGCTATAGAAAACAGGGAGGCCCACTAGATGGCACCCAAACTATTTAAACTTGAAGGGATACTACCAAATTGATCATCTGGTCATCTGAAGAAGTGGTCTGTGCCCACGAAAGCTGGTGATGCCATCTACATGTTTTGTTAGTCTTTAAAGTGCTACCAGACTATTTGTTATTTTTTAAGTTTATTCTGTACAGACTAACTTGGCTACCCCCTGAAACTACCAAATTGATGTGCGCTATAGTGGGTGAATCTGCCCAATTACTTTGGGGAAATTCTGCACCAAAAACTTAAAAATTCTGCAAAAAATATTTTAAAATTCTGCATTCTTTATTTGTCAGCATAACACAATGTAAGTACACCAATTTCATTTCTTTTGGTAATTTATTTCAAAATGTCTGTCAGTGAGTACCGTATATACTCGAGTATAAGCCGAGTTTTTCAGCACAGTTTTTGTGCTGAAAAATGCCCCCCTCGGCTTATACTCGAGTCAGCCTCCTGCTCGCGGGCGGGCTCAGCGCGTCTCTGCCGCCGGCCGGGTCTAGATGCGTGAGCCCAGAGCTCCGGCCCCCCAGCCCCTGCCCCAGCCCTCCTGGCCCTTCCGGCCCCTGCCCTAATAATACAGACAAAAAAAAAAAAAAGATACAGGAAATGTTTTTGAAAAATAAATGCCTGATTAGGCAAATTAATACAGAACTTTGAGAAATTCATTTACACTACAATACAGAAATGTATTTCCTGCAGGGGTGGCCTGTGCGTATAGGCCGACCCGGCCGTCGCCTAGGGCACCGCGTTAAACGGGGCACCCAATGATGGTGTCACGCCATTGAGGGCTGTGGAGGAGGGAGCACTGATTACGCATTTCGCCTGGGGCGCCGATCGCGCATTCCGCCTGGGGCACCAGCTGCCGGCAGCCTGCCTTGGGATAACCCTGATTTCTTGTATCCCTCAGGGCAAAGGCTCGGGGGAGTCAGGGGTGCTGGAGGTGCTGAAGGAGAGGAAAGGGCTCTGGGAGTAAACCTGGAGGCTTGTTTGATGTGGGTGGGAGGAGTAGGAAGCAGTTTTTTGGGGTGAGGGAGGGATTGTTAAGGAGTTGGGGAGCCTCCCCCATGCTACCCTGACCGACCCCCTAGCATCTCCCATTCATTCGGGCACATTTGCTCCTGTTCCTGTATGTCCCTGCTCCCCCATCTCCTATACCCATGTGGCACTGCAGTTTCCTACCCACTATTCCCATGTGGTCCTAAGACTCCTCCCATTCAACCCGTGGCACAATGCTGTCACCTTAGGGTTGAGCAGATCCAAGTTAAAGAGAGGGGTGACTGGTGACGGGAGACCTCGGGAGGGGGGAGGGGACACTGGCAATGTGAACTCCCTTGCCCAGGGGAGGGCCAGGACCACTCCCCCCTGCCCCAGGCCATGCCTTTCCCTTTCCTTACTCTGCTCCTCCCCACCCCTGCGCTACCCTCTCCCTGCCTCTTCCCCACCCTTGCTCCAACCCTGCCCCACCTCTTCCCCTAACTGAGGCAGTCTGGGGGGAATAGTGGGTCTGTGGGGGCAGTTCTGGCAGTAAGGGTCTACTCCCCTGCACTCACTGGCAGTGGCAAGGGAAGCAGAGCAATGTGGCCCCAGCTTGCTCTGCTCTCCCGACTGCATTGCTCTGCTTCCTGCTGGTGAGTGCAGAGTGGGTATGGACCCTGTGTGCGTGCCAACCCCCCACTAGTCCCTCTCCCAACGGCTGGCTCGCTTCTTGCCCCCCTTGACCCATTGTGTCCCCTCCATGCATCGCCTCTGCTTAAACACAGGCCTTATTAGTAAAGCTGTTCGTGAGAGTGATATTTAACAACTACCGCTATCAGAAAAACCACACATAGACTATGTAGGCCACGAACAGGGCTGATTTGTCATGGCTCTGTGAACTGATGCTTTGACGCCTCCTGCCTTGCTCTCCAGACTCTAATAATTAATTAAAAATAATTCTTTCTAGCCCTTATGGCTACAAAGAAAATTTGCAGTGGGGTCTGACTGCAAAGCTGTGAAAAGTGTTTGGATCTGGAGACACTCTGAACCAACAGCTTTGCCCCAGCCCATCTCAATGGAGGGTTGGCAACAATGCCAAATGACAATGATTTAAATTGACATTGTTAATTATTTCTGCTGAACAAGCATGCAAGAAAGAGGAAGGATGGGGTCATATTATAAAGATCTGCGCAACCTACTGGAAGTGGCATCTCATTTGAACGTGTGAGGTGGTTGAGGCTTGGTCTAAAGCAGGGCTACTCAACACACGTTTGTTTGTGGCCCCCGGTGCGGTTTGGATTTACATGAGACTCAACATGTGGCCCCTGGGTGGGAGTCAAATAAAAAAAGTAGTAAATATAATGATCTTCTGGTGATATGCATTTCCGTAGATGGGGGCCTGTGTGCTGTGTAGTCTTGCCTTAATCTTTGTATTCATGCCATCAGTGTGAAAGAAGCTATTTGAATATATATTTGCATGTATATGCAACCACACTTAAGTTGTGGCCCTTGGCATCTGCTGTGAGCAGGAGCGGCTCGAGGAGAGCTGCCGGCAACTGGCGCCCTAGGTGGAATGCGCTATCGGCGCCCCCGCCTCTGTAGCCCTCAATGCCGTGACGTCATCATTGGGTGCCTCGTTAAACGTGGTGCCCTAGGCAACTGCTGAGGTTGTCTACATCCACAGGCCGCCCCTGGCTGTGAGTATCATTGTGGCCCCTGGGCCTTCCAAAGTTGAGTAGCCCTGGTCTAAAGGCTAAGTTTGATGGTGATCATGGCTTTCTTTTAATCCCATTTAAATCCTGTTGGGAACAGCAATATATTAAGCACTGGACAGTTCAGAGTGGAAAGGATAGAAGAAAACACTTCTGTGATTTGCGCTTTCACTCCTTGATTCTGAATGGTGCTTAGATACCAGGCTGATAGGGCTTTTATAAAAACCAGAGACGAGAGAGAGATTAAAATGCCAGTAAGTGGCTTGGTTCGCTTAATGTTAACAATGTAATCTAATGAACTTCTGAAGCTAAGGAAGTCTAGCTGCGTTCCAAACCAATGAGATTTGCAACTTGGAATAAAAGCAAAGACTCTGGTTGAAATGTCAGGTCCATCTCTGAGTGATGATTTAATAACTTTTATGAGTGAACCTGTCACAGCAAATCTCAACACACGAATGGCGTGACTCAGGGAGAGCCTATTAGCAATGATACATACCAAAGAGGAACAAGGTGAGCTTTTTACCCCTTCCTCACTTAGCTTAAAAGCTTACTTATTGTGGGAACCTTTCCTCTTACAACTCCTCTCCTCCTCTCCTGTAGCTTAAAATATTTCAGGGACTAATTGATCATTGCAATGTGCATCAGGGAAACAGGGCCTAGAGTAAACAGAAGGTGAAGTATGCTGGTGTAGTGGTGCATGCTATAGCCCACTCCAGCAGAGAAAGGGTTACAGACAAGATAGAGAAGGCTTGTGCAATCGTGGCCAATTAGAGCGTGAAGCAGTCAGCCAACCAGGGCCAGAATGGGCCTATAAAAGGCTGTAAGGGCTTAGAGGTACTCACCCTCTTGCTGCAGCTGTAGAACAAGAAGGACCTGGCTGTCTGGGAAGCTGCAGAGGTTACCTGAGACAGAGCAGTGCTGGGGAGCTCTAGCCTGACCCAACTCTCAGGCTGCAGGCTTGATACAGGGGCCTGAGGGATACTGGGGCTTCAGGGAGGCAGCCAGGGCAGGAGAAGGCAGCAGGGCCACACCCCCTTGCCCATGATGAGTAGCCATTTCAGAGTTTGCTCCTGAGGCAGTGACTAGATGAGGACTGGCAGTGGGTCACCAAGGCAAGGTGAAGATAGAGAATTGGGGTTCCCAGGGAGTGAAGGACACCAGAGTATGGGGACACTGCCACAGGGCAGTACTGTAATGAAAGGGCACTATGGGCTGGAAGAGACACGGGGCCTGAAGTAGTGTAGACAACAGGTAACAGAGTGAGATACTGGTCAACAGGGGGCACTCCAGAGCTGAAGAAGAGCTAATTCCTGGAGAGACCAGCAGAAGGTGCTGTGCTGGTGAATAGGGTTGCCAGGTGTCCGGTATTCACCCAGACAGTCCAGTATTTTCAGCTCCTGTCCGGTAAAAAATTCAGAGAATACCGGACACCTACAATGTCTGGTATTTTCTGATTTTTTCCCCAGCCAGGAGGCGAAAATGCCTGGCACCTGGCAACCCTACAAACACTCAGTGCCTGGCCTCCTCTCTCCCCCCTCCCCGAAGCCTCCTCTGGCCCCTAACAACCCCAGTCCCCATGCTTACCTGGTTCCCCAAGGCTGCTGGCACAAAATGGCTGCTGGCCAAAAGACCTACGGGACCCAGGTAAGCATAAGTCTTAGTGTTCAACTGCTCCCCTGTTCCTATCCCTGCACTTAAAGGGGACATGCTGTTTTAATGCTGTTTTATTTTAATTTGTTTTTGGCTTAAGTCCTTGGAGTCCTTTTTTTTCCTCCTTCAACAGAATTTTTTCCTGGTTTTTTTTTTGGGGGGGAGGGGGTTTGGCATTTTTGTTTCAACCATCTGGCAACCCTACTGGTGAGTGAACCCCATTACAACTGGGTACACGGATCCCTGTGTTCCTGGCATGAGCTGTGAGTGGGTGTACAGTCTGAGAACAGTTTATATGGGGGGAGTCACACACAGTGGTGGTCTGTTAGAAAGAGGGGGAAAATCTTTTATCCCTCCTGTCATCTCAGGAGGTAAACACAGGTGCCCAGTTTAAAGCTACTTCCTGTAGGTTTTATACAGTCACATCCCACACTATTCACAACACTGGGGCTAATCTCTGGGTTGATGAAGGTTGAACTTGTCTGTCTTGAGTGACAGCTCAGGACAGTGTAGCTGTGAGCGTGGTTAGTAAGTCGTTCTATCACCAGGCACACACTGACACACATCGGTGGAACAGGCACACATCCGTGAGGTAAAGACTTGGGCAGTCTATGCATACTCTGTAGCTCCTTAAAGTGTATCTTCTTTGGGTGGGGGAGGGGGAAGGATCTACAACTGTGAATGCCACCTCCATGTCAATGTCCATGTGACATCAGGACTGTCTGAGATTGGGACATGCGGTTTTTGTTGCCTCTGCTAGTGATAAGAGCTTCACTGGAGGTGGACAAATAACTCCTGTCACATAAATTACGGGATATTGTCATGGCTCCTAGGTCACTTGGCCCCTCTGTCCCCGGGTGGGATCCCTCTCTCCAGGGCGGCAGCCCTTTCTTGGGGAGCCCACTCCAGTAGAGTGGCAGCGAGACAGCCCTTTCTCACGGAGTCCACTCCAGTGCAGCAACCATCTCTTGGGGCGCCCTCTCACCTGGGGATCCACCCCTCTGGAACAGTGCCTCTCAGAACCTTCAGCATGCCTGCCTCTGCTGTGAGCACCTGGGGTGGTCCACTCCCTCTGGACTCCTGGGGCCTCCACTCCCAGAGGGAACAGTGCAACCCTGTTCTCCAGACCAGAGAGACTCTCAGCCAGCACAAAACAGGAAGGTGTATTGAGCTTTGAACGCAGCAAAGTATGTCTCAGGCCTATAGGCCTCCCCCGCCCGCCCAGCATGTCAGACTTCCCTGCAGCTGGGTGAGCCCCGCCTGCTCTGCTCTCTGTCCAGAGCAGAAGAAGGTCTTCCAGCAGAGCCTCCAACATCTCCCAGCAACAGCCCCAGCCCTGTCCATGGTCTTCTCTCCAGGTACTCAGGGTCACCTGGATCCCACTCTTCTCTGCCTCTCCTCTGTCCAATGTTCTCTCCTTGCTGGAACCAGCTGGGTCTGTCACCGAGGTCTCCCCTCTGCAGCCCATTGTCTTTTGTCTGACTGGAACCAGTTGTGTCCTCTGAGTGGGGTCTCCCAGGCACCAGGCATCAGTTGCTGGGGCTCCAGTTCTGTGCTGTTCTCTGAAACAACAAACTCCCTTGTCACATTTAACCAGTAACATCCTGGGGCAATGCCCCTTTGACCTCCTCCTCCCCAAAACTCCCCACTTCCTCACACATATGAGTTGTGTTTTTCCCCTGTGCTCAAGGGCACATGCAAGCTGTTCTGATTGTACATCTCTGGTAGGCCCCATGGTGTGATTTTGATCCATAATGGAGGAATGTAACTTTTTTGAAACAGGTTGCCAGTGTGAATACTTGTGATTATGAATTTGAAACGTTTAAATTTCACCATCTCCATAAACATCACTCCAAAATCCCCTCCCCCCCAACAGCTCCCACTCCCTAACCCTGGAATATTCCTGGCAAGACAGGACACAGCCAAAGGGGAATTCATTTCAAAATGCAAAACAAAATTTGCAGACATTGTTTGTCATGTTTGTCCAGAGCTAATCAAGGGAGTGTCACTGTGCTTTATTTTACCACCTGTTGTGTACGCCCGTCTGGGAAACCTGCATGGCTAGTTACATCAGCATCTCTCATCTGTGCTGCACACCCTGGCTGTGCTTGCTTGGCTCAGCGTGTCTGCATCATCTGACAGCAGTTAGAACAAAAGGGCTGCGTCTAGATTGGCATGATTTTCCGGAAATGCTTTTAACGGAAAAGTTTTCTGTTAAAAGCATTTTCGGAACAGAGCGTTTAGATTGGCACAGACGCTTTTCCGCAAAAGCACCTTTTGCGGAAAAGCGTCAGTGCCAATCTAGACGCGCTTTTCCACAAAAAAGCCCCGATCACCATTTTCACGATTGGGGCTTTTTTGCGGAAAACAAAGCTGAGCTGTCTACACTGGCCCTTGTGCAAAAGCTTTGCGCAAAAGGGACTTTTGCCTGAACGGGAGCAGAATAGTATTTCCACAAGAAGCACTGATTTCTTACTGTGGGAAATCAGTGCTTTTGCGGAAATTCAAGCGGCCAGTGTAGACAGTTGGCTAGTTTTTCCGGAAAAGCGGCTGATTTTCTGGAAAAACTGGCCAGTCTAGATACAGCCAAGAAGTAGACTTTTGCTCATCCTTTTATAAGCCCAGACCACTCCCACAACTAAGCTTAGTTTAACTTAGGCTGGATTCTCATTGTTTTGGTGCACCTCCTCCTCTCTTCCCCCCCCCCCCCCCCCCGTTCATTTCTTTATGCTAAAAGAGAAAGGGAAACTGTAACCAATCTTGTGCTTGCTGTAGTGAGTTTATACAAGCACAGATGCTTCAATCATTCTGGGTAGCAGTCCTTCCTGTAGGCTTTGAACAAACCTTATGTAGTCCTGAGTTAAACAAAGAATAGTCAAATGGCAGCACAGTTTGCCTATGCTAAACGATCAAATCAACAAAGCTGACTGGCACATTACTTGCCTTGTTCAGAGGCCAGCTCCAAGGACATTAAAATATGTGCAAGGAGGTATTTATAGATCTGCTTTTGCCAATAATACAATCCAACTTAAAAGGATGACATCTATTGAATGCTTGCTGTTTTCCAGCAGAGAAGCCAGCACTTTCCTTTGTCTATGCAAATTATCCATAGAATCCCACAAAGATCTGCACATCTGTCCCTTGAAACATAGGGATGTACATTTGCGAGGGCTGTGTTTGAAGGCCTCTTTTTTATCACTTTGTTTTCATTATAATATTTTGCAGTGGATTTTTTTTTACTAGGATATCTAAAGGCAGAGGGCCTGAATTAATCAAATAATAACAAGAAGCTTACAAGCAGAGGGTAACAGTTTAGGAGAGATGTTACTCTTATATTTGCCATCTTTACTGACTGGATGCCTGCTGAGCAGAAGGACAGCTGGCAGATGCCCTTAAATGAGAAAATGGCACAAACTTCAGCTCTGAACTTCCCCGCACTTTGAAGGATTTGAAAAGTGGTGCAGGACGCAAATCGTGCAGTGGAGGATCTCATTTTCAGCTCATCTGTCCAATGCTCACTCCTCCCTATTCCGGGGTCTCTGCAGAGTCTGCTTTACTTGCTTCAAAGCTTTCTCACTGCCTGATGGGAAAAATAATCCCCCCCAAAGCAATGCAACAGCCTTTTGGACAGGTGGGAATAATCCAGATCAGATCTGTGTCTTAAATGAGGGCATTGTGTGTGTGACTACTGAGCCTCCTTTCTCCTTGGCTCGCCCAAGTCCTCCATGTGACTGGGCCTCAGGACTACAAGACCTCATGACACAGGAAAACTCTAGTGTACTTGCAGTGCACAGGACTGAAAAAGGGGTCCCTTGAAGTGAGGGTTGCCATTGGACAACATTGTATAATTTCATGGGATTTAGCTTCAGCTGGCGTGTCCAACCAAGGCCTATTTGTGCAATGCTTTGACTCTATAATGTGCAAAATCTTTTTTCCTAAAATACAATTGTCACCTGCTCTAAATGTTCCCTCAGCGTGAACTACAGTCCCACACACTTATATGATCATTGGAGCCAGCACTGCAGTCTGCAGTATAGACATGAGTTCCTCTCAGCATTAAAAAGACCTAGTGGAATGCTACTGAGAGTTAACAGGGCTGGGTGTTAGTTGCTATTGCTTCCAGTGGACTGCCCCAGTAGTTATTGAAATTACAAGAAGGTGTTGCTGGGTTAAGCACAAAATGATCTATGCCATCCTGATATCTGTTCTCTCCATTCTTGGAGCAGTTCCAAAGAACATTCCTTTGCTCCCAGCTTTCTGATTGTCAGTCTAACCTCAGCACTCATGGATATTGATTGGTCAGTGAAGGGCCAGATGACTATTACTACCTAATTTGAAATTAAGGCATGAACCTGGACATTTATAGTATTACAGGCCATGGCAATAATTTGGTGCACGTTATAAGTGAACGTGTCTGACCATATTTCTTAATATGCTAAATTTTGGAGATGGCCGAATGAAAAAAATTATCTTCACCACAACTAGGTCCCTTTGCAGTAGCGTGAATTGGTGTACAGGGAGCTATCAAAAGGGAAAAAGCTGCCAGGGCTCACCTATACCCCATCCCTCTGCATCAAGACTAATCTGGCCACATACATGCGCATGGTGAAGACTTTTTAATGGCTAGGCCATAACTCTCTCAATAGGAAAATTATTCCCCTGGCCAACGTTTCATGCAACTTAGCTTTGGCTCACAGTTGCTGATGCTCTAATTTTCTGACATGAAATTTCAGCTGGCAGTTTGCAGTCAGGGCAGCTCTCATGTTGTACAAAAGCACTGACCCTAGGCCCTGGTCTACACTGGGGAGTTCTTTTGAAATAACTCCCCTTATTTTATAATAACAAGTGGAATGTCCACACTACCAAGCCCATTATTTTTAAACTAGCCAATTAGCCCGTCATAAGACGGGATTTTCAGGTCTTCTCTCCTGAGCTCTCTCGCTCTGCCTCTCTCTCTGTCTCTCTCTCCTCCTACTGCCTCCCTCTGTCTCTCTCTCAGCTCTCCTCCGCCTCCTGCCTCTCTCTCTGTCTCTTTCTTTCTCTTCTCCCCCTCCTGCCTCTCACTATCTTCTCCTCCTCCTCCTGCCTCTCTCTCCCCTCCGTCTCTCCCCACCCCCTTTCCCCTTCCCCTTCCGCACCCTCCATGGCTTCCTGCCCCCCTCCTCCCATCCAGCCCCACAGCCCCCGATCTCCCCCCAGCTCTGCTTCCCGTCCCCTCTACCTGCCGGTCAGCCCCATGGCCCCCCGGACACCCCTCTCCTCCCCTCCGCCAGCGCTGCTTCCCAGTCCCTCTTCCTACCGGCCAGCCCCATGGCCCCCCGGACACCCCCCGCCAGCGCTGCTTCCCTCCCCCCTTCCTCTGGGCCCCCCCATCCTCCCCTCAATCCCCACAGCTCCTGATCCCCTGCCAGCTCTGCTTCCCACCCCCCTTCTGGCCAGCCCTGCCCCCTTCCCCTCCCTGAGTGGCGCTTCACCCCTCTTCCCCTCCCCCCATGGCGTGCTGCACTGCTCAGCTGAGCGGTGCTCCCACCTGGCCCCGGCGGGGGAGCAAGTGGAGGCAAGCGGCCCTTTGCCACTCAGCTGGGCCCATGGCGGCAAGCGGCCGTTTGGGGTCCACGCTTCCCATGCGTTGGCAGCGTGGACCCCAAAGGGCCACTTGCCACCGCTTGCTCCCCCGCCGGGGCCCAGCACAGCGCTGCGCCGAACCGCCACGGAGGGAGGGGAAGGGGGGCGGGGCGCTGACGTACACAGTCAGGGGGCATGGCCGTGTGCGTCAGCGTTACCACGCACAGACAATGGGCTACTATATATGAAAACAGGCTGGTTATTATGCTTTCCATGAGGAATAACACTTATTTCAAAATAGTTATTTTGAAATAGCAGCAGTGTGGACGCTCCACTGTTGCTATTGCAAAATAACTTCTCCGCAGAGTCATTTAAAGTAATTACTCCCCAGTGCTTCCTGGGGCTCTAAGTCAAGACAGCACATCCACATTAAGGGAGCCTGCCTTGAACTAATTTCGAGGCTTCCTGTAGGGTGGACAGGGCTATTTTGAAATAGTTATTTTAGGAGTTATTATTTCAAAATGGCTACGTCTACATTGGCCCCTTCTCCGGAAGAGGCATGTTAATTTCCAACTTCAGAATAGGGAAATCCGCGGGGGATTTAAATATCCCCCACGGGATTTAAATAAACATGGCCGTAGCTTTTTTTCCGGCTTGGGGAAAAGCCGGAAAAAACCGTCTAGACTGGCGCGATCCTCCGGAATAAAGCCCTTTTCCGGAGGATCTCTTATTCCTACTTCAAAGTAGAGCATCGCTGCTGGATGATTTATTTTCTCCTCTTAGAATTTGTTCTGCTTTCAGGGCAAAATTTTCAACTCAGACCTACGTAGCAGATCTTGACTTGGCTACTCCTCTCTATCCACTCATGCAGAAACCAAAGCAGGATATAGGAATCTGCCATGAGCATCTGCAAAGAGAAGCTTCCCCTTAGACCTCCACTGCCTATGTTAATGACCTGGATTTTCTTCCGGGCTGCTGTGTAACTTTAGCCTGAAGCATGTCTCACCCGCTCAAAGTGACCAGATGCCATGGTGTGATTTTTGCCCTCAGTGTATCACCAGCTGAAAGGCAACCAGATGCCATGGTTTCCATTGGAGAAGTAGTGCTGGCTCTGTCAATGATTTGATAAGTATAGAATAGTAAAGTTTTAACAAAACAAAAAGTTGCATAAAAAAAAGGGACAAGATTAAACACTGTATGACCTCAGCTTTACTCTCTTGTAAGTCTACTGGTCTCACCTTAGATTGTAAACTCTTTGGCTGTGTCTAGACTGGCCAGTTTTTCCGGAAAATCAGCCGCTTTTCCGGAAAAACATGCCAGCTGTCTACACTGGCCGCTTGAGTTTCCGCAAAAGCACTGGCTTCCTACTGTAAGAAATCAATGCTTTTTGCGGAAATACTATGCTGCTCCTGTTCGGGCAAAAGTCCCTTTTACGCAAAATTTTTGCGCAAAAGGGCCAGTGTAGACAGCTGAGATTTGTTTTCCGCAAAAAAGCCCCGATTGCAAAAATGGCGATCGGGGCTTTTTTACGGAAAAGCGTGTCTAGATTGGCCACGGATGCTTTTCCACAAAATGTTCTTTTGCAGAAAAGCATCCGTGCCAATCTAAATGCTCTTTTCCGAAAATGCTTTTAACAGAAAACTTTTCCGTTAAAAGCATTTCCAGAAAATCATGCCAGTCTAGACATAGCCTTTGGAAGTAGTGTCTCTTTTGTTGTTGTATGTGCACACAGAGCCCAGCCTAGCGAGCTCTAGCTGCTTCTGCAACAAAAATAAATAATACTAATAATATGAGGAGTAAGCATAAGACTGGACTAGCATGGCCAGCATGGTAGGTAGCAGTCTGAGCAAACCATTGCTGAGTTTTGTTTTGTTTTTCTGAGGAGGATTTCAAGGATGGATTTGGAGGGGTACACTGCAGTGGATTTGCAGGTGTTTACAGCAGTGTTTCTGAAAGTGTTCCATGGAATCACTATGAGAAACAAATTAACCAGCTGCCCCAGTTTGTTTATTTACCAGAGCCGTGGCCACGGAGCCTATTGGCTCCGTTTTGTCCTTTGCAGCCAAGGGGAGCTGTGGGAAGCGGCGTGGGCCGGGCCACCGCTTCCTGCTGCTCCGCTTGGTGCAAAGAGTGAAAGGGTATGTCTACACTACAAAGTTAGTTCGAACTAACGGACGTTAGTTCGAACTAACTTTAATAGGCGCTACACTAGCGCTCTGCTAGTTCGAATTTGAATCGAACTAGCGGAGCGCTTAGTTCGAACTAGGTAAACCTCATTTTACGAGGATTAAGCCTAGTTCGAACTAGCTAGTTCGAATTAAGGGGTGTGTAGCCCCTTAATTCGAACTAGTGGGAGGCTAGCCCTCCCCAGGTTTCCCTGGTGGCCACTCTGGCCAACACCAGGGAAACTCTATGCCCCCTTCCCGGCCCCGGACCCCTTAAAGGGGCACGGACTGGCTACGGTGCCCGTGCCAGGTGCAAGCCTGCCAGCACCCAGCCAGCAGACCCTGCACCTGGCACGGCTCGAGCCACCCACCCGATGTCCCCCAGCCCACCCTCTCTTCCCGGGACCAGGCTGGCAGCTCCCGGGAGCTTGCCCTGGACCGCAAGAGGCGGGCACCTGCCTGGGCTAGTGCGGACATCGTGGACCTCGTCCATGATCTCCGCACTAGGCACAGGAAAGTGGCCGTCTAGGGCAGGAGAGCTGCCAGCCTGGCCACCCAGGACCAGGTGTGCATGAAAATCAAGGGGGTCCACTGAGACCCCCGACCCTGAGCCCTGAGCTTACAATGGCCGTCCTGGGTCAGACCAAAGGTCCATCTAGCCCAGTAGCCTGTCTGCCGACAGCGGCCAACCCTAGGAACCATGGAGGGGATGGACCGAAGACAGTGACCAAGCCATTTGTCTCATGCCATCCCTCTCCAGCCTTCCACAAACTTTGGGCAGGTATACCACTCCTACCCCCTGGCTAAGACTACTCCATGGACCCAACCTCCATGACTTGATCTCACTTCCCTTTAAACTCTGTTCTAGTTGTAGCCTTCACAGCCTCCTGCAGCAAGGAGTTCCGCAGGTTGACTCTTTGCTTTGTGAAGAACAACTTTCTCTTACTAGTTTGAAGCCTGCTACCCATTCCTTTCCTTTGGTGTCCTCTAGTCCTTCTTTATGGGAACTAATGAAGAACTTTTCTGAATGCACCCTCTCCACCCAACCCCTGCTTTTAGAGACCTCTATCCTGTCCCCCCTCCGTCTCCTCTTGTCTAAGCTGAACAGTCCCAGTCTCTGTAGCCTCTCTTCATCTGGGACCTGTTCCCAACCCCTGATCATGTTAGTTGCCCTCCCCTCTCCCAGCCTTTCTCTTCCCCTCTCCCCACCTCCTTTTCCCAGTCTCCCCCAGTTTTGTTCAATAAAGACAGAGTCAATGTTGGAAGAAACGTTATCTTTATTTTGTACATCAATAAGAAGGGGGGCTAGGGAAGGCTAAGTGGAAGGAGGTGAGGGAGGAATGGGGTACGAGCCCCCGATGGGGAGGACTGGGCTGGCTCTGCGGGCTTCTGGGGGTGGAAGCTCTCCTGCAGCCCCCCAATTGCCCCCTCTCCCCAGATGGCAGCCTGCGGCAAGTGCAGCCGGGCTGATGGCCGAGTGGTGTGATGTGCCCAGTGTGGGTACTCCGGGCACTCCAAGCCAGAACTTCTTTGCAAGCGGGGCACCCCTGAGAACTGTGTGTCCGGGATGGGGGTCGGGACCCTTTAAGCGCAGCCCTAGGCTAGCCTGAGACAGCATCTCCACGCTCTAAGTCCTCCTCTTATGCCCTGCCGGCACTGCTTCCGGCCATCCTTAAGCCCTGTTCAGAGTCCACTCAATGTGGACTTGCTAGTTCGAATTAGCAAAACGCTAATTCGAACTAGTTTTTAGTTCTAGACGCGTTAGTTCGAATTAGCTTAGTTTGAATTAACTAATTCGAACTAAGTTAGTTCGAACTAGCGCTGTAGTGTAGATGTACCCAAACAGAGCCAATGGGAGCTGTGAGGCCCCGTGGCCACGGCACCAGTAAGTAAACAAACCGGGGAGGCCAGTTCATTTTGTTTGAGTGGTTCTGCATAACACCTTCAAAAATGCTGGTTTACAGGGTGTAGAGAAGCAGCAAGGAAGAAAGCACAAAGGGACTTGTTCGAAAATTTAAGGAGTGGGAAGTGAAGGATGGAAGGAACCAGCATTGCCAGGAATGTCTTTAGGCTTTATGGGGCCTGATGCAGTACTATTGAACTGGTGTTCCTGTGCCCAATGGCAGTTTGGGAGGGATGATTTTTTTGAGATGTGATTTTATAATCTTCAGCCACACACTCGTGAAATATTTTAAAGCAAATTTTAATGAATGTCTTCTAGACTAATATGGGAAATTCAGGAATTGACAGTACATACCTAGGGTTGGCAACTGCCTGTTAAATAGCTTCATTGCCACTTGAATGACTCTTTTACAGGTTCAATGTTATGCTAAGACAGGGTTTCAAATCCGCGTGAGTTGCACAATCCAGTCTGGGACTCCCAGTGGGTGGGAGGGGACTGTCATTACCAGCCCCCAATCCCTGCCTTTTCCTGCCGATGACCCGTCCTCTCCACCCATAGCAGCCCATCCATGAAGACACCGCTTTGGGGATCACCAGAAGGTGTGGTGCTGCATGGTGGCAGTGGTTACACTCCCCACAGCAGCAGGATGCACAGTGGAAATGGGGCACCCGGGGCGAATTCACTCATTTCACATTGTTCAGTCACTTCAGCCGGGGATGGTCCATGGCCAGGTGTATGAGATCCCCATGCTAATAGCTCTGGCAGGCTCTTTCACTTTTAAGTTAACTAGATCCCTTATGGGGAAAAGAGCCATGGCACAGGGATATTAAGAGGTGGGTGGGTGGACATTAAGACCCAGTGGTGCCCCAAATTTTCAGGTGTCCTATGCAGCTGCTATTTTGCCTATGGGTAAGGATGGCCCTGAGCATCACCACAGTGTCTGAGAGATGATGGGTAGGATTGAAGGGCCTTGAATGTAAAGATGATTTCAGTAAAAGTTTATGCATGTACCCTGTGCACCAGGCTGTAACCATTGTCTTTCTCCCACTAGGCTGGGGAGGTGCCGAGATAACACAGGGCTGTAGCATGACTGACACAGCATGTACTGGGTTCCTGATTTCTCTTCTTTCTCTCCCTGCAGGAACCTGCAGGCTTGGCTGGGCATATTACTGCATGGGAGGTGGGGCAGCTGCAGCCATGCTGATCTGTACCTGGCTCTCATGCTTTGCTGGAAAAGATCCCAAACCTGTAATGCTGGTGAGGAGCATCATGCAGAGTGCAAACCCTTATGGCGTTGAGCTCGAGTGCTGCCTGAAACAATGAATTTTCCCGGACACTCTCCTGAAACAAAGGAGGAACATGGAGCACATTGTTCAAACATCTCTGACTGATACATATGGACCCCTCCTTTTCCGTCAACAGCAGGGGCCAAAGACTTCTCCCAACTACAGTTCCATATCTGGGTTAACTACATTCAGGTGGGGTTGCTCTAGGATTTACACTGGTGTAGCTAAGAGCACAGTTTAGCTTGGAAACAAATGCAGTCTCCTTGAGGACCAGGTCCAAAGAACAAGAGGCCAATTTCATCTGCAATTCCCTTGAAATCAGGGGAGTGAATTTGATCCAAGGAAAATAAGAATTAATTTCATGCATTTTCTGAATGTAAGAGATATCACCTAAGTCTTATCTAGCACTTTTCCCCAGGAGATCTGAAAGCATTTTACAAATGAGGGCAATATCATAACCCATTTTACAGATGGGAAAACTGAGGGACAGAGAGTTGAAGTAACTTGCCAAAGGACATGCAGTATGTCAGAGCCCATTTATTCTAAGTCACTAGCCAATGCGCTATTGACTTGATCACACTGCTAAAGCATAGCTTATACTGAGTAGTGTGCTTCAGGCTGCTTTGCTGGCTGGCTAAACCAAGTTATGGCTGCTTTACATTGCTGGAGCAGTACAGTGAAATCCGGGTCCTGTGTGTAGGGTTTATCCAAAATGTCCCAGGCTAGGACAAGGCTGTAGCATGAAGAAGGAGCTGATGAAGCCTTTTTCCTCATTTGTTGCATCCAACCTTAAATATAGGACTGTCTCCCTTCCCAAACCTAGTGAAGAGGAAGAGTTTGTCCATCTAAGGGTATGTCTACACTACCCCCCTAGTTCGAACTAGGGGGGGTAATGTAGTCATACGGAGTTGCAAATGAAGCCCGGGATTTGAATTTCCCGGGCTTCATTTGCATAAAGCTGGCCGGCGCCATTTTTAAATGCCGGCTAGGTCAGACCCCATGCCGCGCGGCTACACGCGGCACGGACTAGCTAGTTCGGATTAGGCTTCCTATCCGAACTAACTGTATGCCTCGTGGAACGAGCCTAATCCGAACTAGCTAGTCTGTGCCGCATGTAGCCGCGCGGCACGGGGTCCAACCTAGCCGGCATTTAAAAATGGTGCTGGCCAGCTTTATGCAAATGAAGCCCGGGAAATTCAAATCCCGGGCTTCATTTGCAACTCCGTATGACTACATTACCCCCCCTAGTTCGTACTAGGGGGGTAGTGTAGACATACCCTAACATATGCACCCAAGATGGAGTTAAGATAAAGCTGGCACTGAATGATTGTCCTGTAGCAATGTTGAGTTCTGATCTGACTGAGTTCCTCACCATGGCTCTTGCAAGGCCTCAGAAATTTGAAAATGGTCTCCAGAGTATGGTCATCTTAGGACCACTGAGCACTTCTTCAGCACCATATACTGCACAGGTCAATGAAGGGCATGGTCTGGGCTTAAAAATGTGAGTATGTCTTACACCAGGCAGGAGAACAGGCTGGAAAAAAAACCTTCTGTGTTTGCATATATATTCCTGTTGTAATGTCTTTGTAAATAAAGGTTTGTGACCACTATCACCCATTTGTGTGAAACCCATGTTGATTGCTGTATATTACACCCAGCATTAAAGAAGTTTATTGTCATCTAATCGTGTAGTATTCTGATGTAGTATGACTCCTCCAGAGCTATCTAATCTTGCGATACATGAGATGACATAATTGGTATCCTTTTGGAGAGAAATGTGAGATTACTAATGAATACTCTTTTAATTTCTGCCAGTATCATGTAACAGGAGGAAGAACTCATCATGCCTTGCTTGGCAGACTCTCCCTCTGGTGGATTACAGCAAGTCTGCAGACAGCCATGTCCTGTTAATAAATATAGGACAAATGATGCAGAACTCATGAACGTGTAGGGATGGAAGCAACTGAGAAGTGTGAGATGAGCTATGCAAAATAGCGACATTAAGGACTAGTTGATTTCCCCCCCCCTTGCTGCCTCTATCAGATAGAGGGAGGGGAAGAGAGGGTACTTCAAAGTGACAGCACTGCGCAGCTGATCCTGGGCTCAGCTGTATGGTTCTGCCCCTTTGAAACGCCGAGGAAGCGCTTCAAGGTGGCAGTGCTGCATGGACCCTGGGGTCAGCTGGGGACTCCTCAGCTGATCCTGGTCTCTGCATGGCATTTCTGTGAAACCCAGGATCAGCTGGGGAGTCCCCAGCTGACCTCGGGCTCCGTGTGGCATTTCAAATCGTCAGCGCAGCATGGAGCCCAGGTCAGCGGGACTCAGTCCCCTGCTGACTCCAGGTTCCATACTACACTTCCGCTTTGAAATGCACAAGAGCCCCTGGTGGGGACTCTTGTACATTTCAAAGCTGGCACACCAGCATTCAGCCCCGAGTTCTGCATTCCTTCTTTGAAATGTACCAGAGCCCCATTGGGGGCTCTAGCACATTTCAAAGGAGGAATGCGGAAGTCCTATTGACTAGTCAAGTGTCGATGGAAATTCCATCAACTACTCGACTAGTAAAATAACCAATAGCTAACATCCCTAATGCAAAACCTGAGAGTACGTGTACATTCTTTGCTAATTTGCTTTAGCAGCACCTTTGCATTTAACTGAGCCTACAATCTACTTTTATAGTTTCATTTTGCGCAGAAGAAAACACATTTGCATAGAGCTTTAAAAAAAACATCCATATGTTGCAGTGGAAATTGAAAAACTTCAGTATCTTATGGAGTAAAAAAATCTAACCTTTATAAACCTATTAGAGCTGGCCACTGATATTGTTAGAAAGCCACACATGCAAAAACCTGTTGGCACTGAAAGAGGAGCAACAGCAATCGATTTATAACAGGAGTGGGGAACCTCAGGCCTGGGGGCTGGATGCGGACGGAATGCAGGGGGTGTCTTTCCCTTCTCAGTCAGGGGCCAAGTCAGTGAAGGTTTGTTTGTTTGTTTGCTTTTGCTTTCTCTTCTGTGTGGCCCCTGACTGATTTTTCTGTAGGTCACTGGCCCTTGAACAGGGCCGGCCAGAGCCATTTGTGCGTCCGGGGCGCCGGGAGTGTGGCACTGCTCCTGGGAGTGTGGCACATGCGCGGCCCTGCCCCTGGGCACCCGGCGCATGTGCGGCCCTGCCCCCGTCTGGTCCGGCAGCCCCGCGGGGCGCCCCCTACAATGGGGCACCCTGGGCAGTAGCCCGGTCAGCCCGTAGCTTGGGCTGGCTCTGCCCTTGACCCAAAAAAGATTTCCTACTCCTGATGTATAAGACCCAAGGAATAATTAAAGTCGCTATAAGGAATATATATTGCTTGGCTAAACATTAGCTGACCTCTCTGTGTGGGTGCAGACATTGGGGAATACAATAGCCATCTGCACATTTTTGAAGGATATGAATGCCTGTAAAGAAGACAAAGTATATAAGGTGGTAATCAGTAGTTTAGAACTAGGAGTAACAGGATCAAATTAGAAGTCCCAGAGGGGTAGCCACGTTAGTCTGTAACTTTAAAAAAGCAATGAGTAATCTTGTAGCACCTAAGGGTACATCTACACAGCAGATATATATAATGTCATGTATGGAATAACTCTGCATAGGTGCTAACGTGGACTACCCGTGACAAACCTTTCCTATCATTACTTTGAAGAGACTGTCATTCTTTCGAACACCCTGCTTTATTTTTCAGACGTGTATTTTAGAGGAGGCTGGACTTTGAAATCCACACTTTGCACTCTGTCCTCCTCACAGACCTGGGCAACCCTTGAATATTGGGAGAGTGGACTCGCCCCTTAAACAGACCAGGTATGTCATTCAGAGGTGGATATTTGATTGATTGTTTTTTCTGTATAGATTTGTTTGTGGCAAAATCTCCCCTCCCCCCCTTCCTGCTGTAAGTTTTAAAAGAGACTGTTACAAAGAACATAGCCTCTGGTAGCTGCCTATGGTGAGTCTCAGCTGAAGGTCCTTTGCCCCATGCCTGGCAGGTATAGGTTCTGTAGAAGCAGGGCAAAGTGTATTAGTATCTCAGGAGTGGCTTTACCATCACTACTGTTCATAGTCATCCAGAGGCATCTGTTTGGCCAGGAGAGTGAGCTCCAATTGCCCAGTCAGTTCTTCATTGATTTTGATCCTTGGCCCCTGCCTCACCTTCCCTAGCATTAGTGAGCTCTGCTGTACACAGTTTCAGATGGGAATCTGAGCACTGCCAGATTGTCCTATAAAGTGAGCATTACCTCTTGGTTTGTGTTCTTTCCTCTTGCCTCTCATTATTTCTTTTACTCTTGCTGTACACTGAACTGAGGGCTTCTGTGATTCCCCCCCCCCCTTCTTTCTCCCCCCACACTCCCTTTCCCCGGTAAGCACGCTGTCTTGAGATGCAGAGATCTCTTTCCATTCTTGCACCGTAAATCATCAGGCTAAGACATGAGATGTAAAAGATGCTTTTGAGCATTACAACAAATGGATTCATTTTAGATATAGCTGCAAATGGTTTGTTCCTATGCTTAGTTTCTTGAGCCTAGGGGTTTGAATCTGTACTTGTCTCAGAGTTGTTACTGCTCACAGTGAGCCGATTAGTTTAACAGCACAGGGATGTTATTAATTAAACTCACTGGGCCAGATTCTCAGCTGTGTTCTGGCCCCTTAGTGCTGGAAAGAGCTGGCCAGCACAAGCTAAAGTCTTTCCGAAGCATGAAAGAGCTCTCAGCTCAGGGGCTTCCTATGCCAGATCTGCATCCCACTCTCAGGCCTGGGGACACATTGGGACAGGTGTTTGATTAGAGAGTGCCGTGCTTTGGCTATGTCAGGTAACAGACAGTACATGAGGAACCACACTGATAGCTGGCATCATTTAGAGCAGCCTCGAGGCTCGTATGCTCAGGCCCAGAACAGTGCAGCTCTGCTTTGAGAATCAGGTTGCCACCTCCGCCCCCCACTCCCTGCAGCTCTGCTGTACCAAGCAGAAACGAGGCACAGCAGAGAATCTGCTTACAGGACACTGAGTAGTCCAGTGGCACCTTAGGGAAGGAGCGGATGAGAGTTTTGCGGGGCCCAGGGCAGCACAATTTCGCGGGGCCCCCCTTTGGAGAAAAAATAGAAAAAAAGTGTCAAATGCGCAAATTGAAGGCTATTTTCATATTAAATGTGAATTGGGTAAATTTGATAGAAACTTAATTTAGTTGGATAATTTTTATTTTAATGATATTGTAAGTCATTCTTAAACAAAATTCTGCATTAATAATTAAAAATTTTCATTTGTATTTAAGTCTCCTCCCCCTCCTGCCTCACTCTCTCTTTCTCTCCTCCTCCTCCTTCTCCTCCTGCTCTCTCTCTCTCTCTTCTCCTTAGTCCTCCCCCTCCTGCCTCTCACTTGTGCAGCTCAAACAGCTGTTTGGGCCCCACACGGTGTCCCTGCTGAGCGACGCAGAATTCAACCGAGCACCACAGCGGGAGGCAAAGGGGAGAGGGGCAGTGATGTACATGGCCAGGGGGCAGGACCTGGAGCCTCTGTCATGCCCTTGGCCTCCTGCCCATTGGCCATGTCCATCACTGCCCCGCCCCCCAGCCAGGCAGAAGCAAGTGGCTGAAGCGGCCGTTTGGGCCCCGCGCAGCAGCTTGCGCGGGGCCTATTGCAGTGCGGGGCCCGGGGCAGCCTCCCCGCTCACCCTGCCCTATATCCACCGCTGCCTTAGGGTATGTTTACATTACAGAGGAAGATCAAAGCTGCTGCTGTCAATCTTCCAGGGTTCGAATTAGTGGTCTAGCTAAAGTAGCAAATTTGAAGTGAGAGGGCACTCTGGCCAATGCCAGTAACCCTCCTTTCACAAGGAGCAAGGGAAGTCAAGGAAGCATGTTCTTCTTGCTGTGTAGACAGCGCCAAAAGCCGAGTTAAGCTACTTCAACGACGTTAATTGTGTAGCTGAAGTTGCGTATCTTAATTCAACTTTGTCCCGTAATGTAGACATACCTTAGACTAACAAAAATATGCTGAGGGTTCTCGAGGAGTTATAGATAGCAATAGTGGTTTAAAAAACCAACAACCTGGAGTTTTTGCTGTTGTGCTATCTAGATTCTTCTGCCTCAGGTGCTTCTGTGTCCGTCCATCTTAGGCATGTCTAAGGTCAGTCTCCATAGCATTGAATGTAAGCACTGGTGGTGAGAAGGGCAGTGGATCTGCAGTTTGAACATTGCCATGATATTTTTCCTACTTTCATTTCCTATAAGTCTGCATCATGAGGCTGAAGCGACGTGACAGGAGAAATTTACAGGGTACTTTCTCTGAGAATTCACTATTCACACTCTGGCTCGTTTTTAATCTCCGTACCTGGCTTCGCCTGCTTGACTCATGACAGGGGCTATAACTTTAGTGACAGTGGCAGCAGTGGAATTTGTCCCACTCTGGCTGGGCTACATGGATGGCCAAGGAAATGTCTAGTTTTCCACTCAGACATTTCCTTCTCCCTGACCTTTCTGAAATGTGTAAATACTCTTGCCAATTTCCCACCCCAGCATATGACCCTTGTCCTCTTGTGTCCTGTGGAGAATACACCACTCATTATTGGAATGAATACCCCTCTGTGCTGCTTCGTCAGAAGAACATAGGCTCTCTTGCTGTGGTCTGATGATGCTATAACACCAGATTTATCTCCACTTCAGTGTTTCCATTAGGGATAAGCTGCCTCACCTCACTCCCTTTAAAGAATCACGGAGGGAGAAAAGACCAAAAAAACCCCCCAAAACCTCAAATCGGCTTTGTCTGCGTGTTGCATTAGGAAGCACTATTTTTAATCACAGCCCCCCAGTTTTAAAGCCAACTCACGAATCAGAAAAAGGGAAAAACAACCAAAACCCAAAGAACAACGGCAACAAAGGGATGTCATCTTGAGACTTACATAAGTGAATTAGTAGAACAATGAGCATTGTGATGTAGTGTGTTTTCTCTACAGACATAAGGTCATAAAGAAGATTGTTGATGCAGGCAGGCTGCTACGTGAGCAGAAGTGAAACTATTCCATGCTACTTTGAACTAGGATATTTGAGGTGTTTGCCAAGTTCTCCTTTAGTACTTCCTGATGATTTTCAATATTTAAGTTAACCCTTTGTGAACCTTGACACTACTAGGTTTGCAGTGGCAAGTCCTGATATGTGATGAGAAGCAGTCACAAAATTGGCTCACAATAAGACCGGAGTATAGGGTGATATTTTGAAAATTGCTCAGCATTGACTTAAATCTGCTCCCACTGAAAGCAACAGGAGTTTTACACTGAGGTCCATTTAAGGTATGTCTATACCTGAAAAAACACGTGGGTTCATAACCCAGTTAGCTAACCCACATTAGCAATGAAAATGAGGTAACTACCTCTAACTTGAATCTCACTCCAAAGACAGCTCGATTTCAAACCCAGGCTGCCAGATAGGTTCAAACTTGAGCTACTAACCTGAGTTAAAAGCTGCATTACTGCATCTTCACTGCTACTTTGATCAGTTAATGTGGGTAAGATAACCTGAGTTAGGAACACACCTTTCTTGTGGTGTAGACATGCTCTTAGACAGACCTCGCAGTGGAAAGGTGCATAGACGTATATCTACATTGCAGCTGGGAGCAAGACTCCTAGCGTGAGTAGACAGATTCACAAGAGCAGGTCTTGAGCCAGAACACAAAGGCCCTTGATCCTAGGGGCCAGGTGGGCTTGAAACCCGAGATGCAGCCCAAAACATAACATCCATGCTGTTATTTTTAACATGCTAGTTTAAGCCCCACTAGCACTAGTCTGTCTACCTGGGCTGCAAGGCTCACTCCCAGCAGCAGTGGGAACATACCAAGAAGGGCCCTGGAGTAAAAGAAAAACTGGCCCAATGGCTGTAGAGCATGGCCAGTGCTAGGTGTTTTTGAAAATCCCACCATAAAGTCTAATTCCAGTCACACTGAGAAAAATCTGATGGCTTAGCAATCCAGACAAGTGAAAGACGCCAATCTTAAGAGAAATGCTGGTTGGTAATAATCACCATGAAAAGCATCTGCAGCTGAGTTCCTAACCTGCTGCGTGATCAGACATGTTATGCGAGCCCAGTGTAGAAAGAAGTGTGACATAATGCCTATCCCTTCTGCAAGCATGAGAAGAACGTTTGCTCTCATCAGTTCAGTTAGTCTATAGCTTATGCATTAACAAGGCCACTCAACATCTCTATTGCTTCCTGAAATATGGCTATCTTTTCTGCTTATGGATCTTACACAACACATTTATCCTTAGTATGATAATATTGCCCAAGTATCATGGTATTTTTTTTTAAAACTTAGTGTAGTGATCATTGTACATTTGAGGTCAAACTCCGCCTTGCTTTTCAGCAGATAGAAGCTCCATTGAAAGCACTAAGAGCTGGATGCATGTACACTCAGCATTTCTCAAGTAGGCCCTTGAATGTGTGTTGTACCCACCTGCACTAACCTTTTGGGTATTCCTGTTGTTGTCGTGCCCTACGCGTATAATAGCACCCGAAAGCAAAGATGAATGAAATCCCTCTTTAAATGACTATTGGGAACGTCTAAATATGGGAGGTACTTTGATCAATGGGTAGATTTGTATCCATATTGTCAGCTAACCATAATCTCAGGGCACTGTGTTTGTAATACTGTTCATGGGAATTTTGTCTCTGAATTACATTACTGCCTGAAATGTTTTACAGCTCTGGAAATACTGATTGCAAAATGTCCTGTCTTATACAGAGCTGTCCCGTGGTTTGGGCCAATCAGGGCAACTGCTCTGAGCCCCATGCATTGCAGGGCCCTGTGATCTGGTGCGATTGGCCAGCATGGTTGGTCCTGGAAGACAAACTTATTACTTCTACAGGGCCTGCCATCTTGTTGGCAGTTAACAGAGGTAGCTCCCCATGGGACTGCACGCATTTTGGTGCAGCGAGTTCCCTGCCTCAGCTGGAGCCCTGAGTCGCCATGGTTCTATGGCCAACAAGAGCCCCCAGTAGATGCCAGCAAATGCCAGCAGCAGCAGACGGCTCTGCACCAGGCTGGATCAGTCCTGTCAGCCTAACCACCAATGCAGAGTGAGAGTGGCAGAATGCAAACAGGTGAGGGCTGATTTGTCCTGGGCCCTGCATTCCTTGGGGCGGCCCTGGATTTATATGACCTTATCCTGAGAATCAGGAGAGATCATGAGGCCTGTAAGTATTATTAGAGCAGACACAAACCTGTTCTGGGTAACTTGAGGATCCCCCCAGCTTTGTTTACACTACAGACATTGGAACGTGTCATGTTTTGCAGGAGTCCAGGTACTGCCTCTGAGAGCGAAGTCAGAACTCAAGGGTTGGAGTAAGAAGTTCAATTACAGGCGTGACACTGGCAGACCAGGTCCATGCTAGTGTGTACTCAGGTCAATTGACTTGTGCACTAATACTGATCAAAGTGATTAGTGTTTCAACTTCATCAAAATAATAGGACAACACGTGTTGTTCTGTAGTGCTTTTCATGTAGCCTACTGGAAAACTAGGCAAATATCTAGATCAGGGGTGGCCAACCTGTTACAGAAAAAGCCAAAATAGTGGTGGTTACAGGGCAAAGAACTGAGGGAAAAAAGTTGTTGAGCAAAAAAAACCCCAAAACCCCACACGCTGCCCCTTTAACAGCGGCGTGTGGCCCAAGCAGGCTTCTGTCGGCTGGAAAGTTATTGAACAAAGAAAAAAGGCTGCCACTTTAAGAGCCACATGTGGCTCACAAGCTGCGGGTTGGCCACCCCAATCTAGATGAGTTGGCATACACCTTGAAGACCTCTGCATACCCCAAGGCTACATCTACACTGCAGGCTTTTTGCTCAAGAACTTTTGCGCAAGATTTCTTGCACAAAAGGTTTTGTGCAAGAACAAGTCTACACTGCCATGTGCTTTTGCACAAGAGATGTGCTTTTGCGCAAGAGCGGCCATGGCAGTGTGGACACTCTCTTGCACAAGAAAGCTCTGATGGCCATTTTAGCCAGACTTGACCAAGAAACCCCTGTTGCCCGTCCACACTGCCTTCTTGCGAAAGAGCTCTTGTGCAAAAAGGCTTATTCCTCGTGGGAAGAGGAATAACTCTTGCACAAGAAGCCCTCTCTTCTGATGCTTTACTGTAAATTTACTCGCGCAAGAATGCATGTGCAGTGTAGACACTCCGCAAGTTTTTGCACAAGAATGTGCAAAAAGCCTGCAATGTAGACATAGCCCAAGGGTATGTGGGTTCCATGTTGAGAAATTTTGTACTGGATAAAGAGACATGAAGCAACAAATACCCAGTTTTGTTTTTCTGTAATTGTTGGTACTGTAGCTGTCCCCTTGCTCCCCTCCTCCCAAGAGGCCCTGGCTCTGAGAACGATCTGTGGTGTAACTGGAGTTGCTGGTGAGAGAGTGTGGGCTTTGCCCAGAGGTTAAAAGTTGTCCTCCATCTCCGAAGGCCGGGGCACTAGTCTACAGGCTAGATTTGAATATGCAGTTGTGCAGGGCACCAGAAAATTTGGGGCACTACTGGGTCATCTTGTCCACCCACCCACCTTTTGTTCTGTGGCTCTGCTTCCTTTGGAGAGGATCTAGTTAACTTAAAAGTGCAAAAGCCTGACAGACCTAGCAGCAGAACATTCAACTTGTGAAAGAGCCATTCAAGTGGTAATGAAGCCATTTAACAGGCATTTGCCAACCCGATATAGACTGTCATTTCTGAATGTACTGTGTTAGTCAACAGGGGTGTGTCTAGACTACATGCCTCCTTCGACGGAGGCATGTAGATTAGCCAGATCGGAAGAGGGAAATGAAGCCGCGATTAAAATAATCGCGGCTTCATTTAAATTTAAATGGCTGCCCCGATCTGCCGATCAGCTGTTTGTCGGCAGATCGGGGGAGTCTGGACGCGATGCCCCGACAAAGAAGCCTTTCTTCATCGACACAGGTAAGCCTCGTGAAACCAGGCTTACCTGTGTCGATGAAGAAAGGCTTCTTTGTCGGGGCATCGCGTCCAGACTCCCCCGATCTGCCGACAAACAGCTGATCGGCAGATCGGGGCAGCCATTTAAATTTAAATGAAGCCGCGATTATTTTAATCGCGGCTTCATTTCCCTCTTCCGATCTGGCTAATCTACATGCCTCCGTCGAAGGAGGCATGTAGTCTAGACACACCCCAGGAGCTTAGTTTAAAATTTGTTTTACAAATATTTCATTAGGGTGTGGCTGAAGATTATAAAATCACATCTCTAAAAATATCATCATCCCATTGGGTATAGGGGCACCAGTTTAACAGAGTGCATAGGATAAACAAAAATAAATCTGAGACTAGGGTTTTTGATTTCAAAAGGGCTAACTTTAATAAATTAAGGAAATTAGTTAGGGAAGTTGATTGGACTAAAGAAATTATGGATCTTGAGGTGGAGGAGGCCTGGAATTATTTTAAGTTAAAATTGCAGAAGCTGTCAGAAGCCTGTATCCCAAGAAAAGGGAAAAAATTTATAGCCAGGTGTGTTAGACCAAGCTGGATGAGCAAGCATCTCAGAGAGGTGATTAAGAAAAAGCAGAAAGCATATAAGGAATGGAAAATGGGAGGGATCAGTAAAGAAAGCTACCTTATTGAGGTTAGAGCATGTAGGAACAAAGTGAGAAAGGCTAAAAGTCAGGTAGAGTTGGACCTTGCAAAGGGAATTAAAACCAATAGTAAAAGGTTTTATAGTCATATAAATAGGAAAAAAACAAAAAAAGAAGTAGGAGGACCACTAATTACTAAGGATGGAGTGGAGGTTAAGGATAATCTAGGAATGGCCCAATATCTAAACAAATACTTTGCTTCAGTCTTTAATGAAGCTAATGAAGAGCTTAGGGATAATGGCAACATAACAAATGGGACTAAGGATGTGGAGGTAGATATTACCATATCTGAGATAAAAGCCAAACTTGAACAGCTTAATGGGAGTAAATCGGGGGGCCCAGATAATCTTCATCCAAGAATGTTAAAGGAACTGGCACATGAACTTGCAAGTCCATTAGCAAAATTTTTTAATAAATCTCTAAACTCAGGGGTTGTACCATTTGACTGGAGAATTGCAAATATAGTTCCTATTTTTAAGAAAGGGAAAAAAAGCGACCCGGGTAACTATAGGCCTGTTAGTTTGACATCTGTAGTCAAGACCTTGGTATACAAGATCTTGGAAAAAATTTTGAAGGAGAAAGTAGTTAGAGACATTGAGGCTAATGGCAATTGGGACAAATTACAACATGGTTTTACAAAAGGTAGATCGTGCCAAACCAACCTGGTCTCCTTTTTTGAGAAAGCAACAGATTTTTTAGATAAAGGAAATGCAATGGATCTAATCTACCTCGACTTTAGTAAGGCATTTGATACAGTACCACATGAGGAATTATTGGTTAAATTGGAATAGATAGGGATTAATATGAAAGTTGAGAGGTGGATAAGCAACTGGTTAAAGGGGAGACTACAGCGGGTTATATTGAAAGGTGAACTGTCAGGTTGGAGGAAGGTTACTAGCGGACTTCCTTAGGGATCAGTTTTGGGGCCAATTTTATTTAATCTTTTTATCGCTGACCCTGGCACCAAAAGTGAAAGTGTCCTGATAAAATTTGCGGATGACACAAAGTTGGGAGCGGGATATCATACAGGAAGATCTGGATGATCTTGTAAATTGGAGTGATAGCAATAGGATGAAATGTAATAGTGAGAAGTGTAAGGTTATGCATTTAGGGATTAATAACAAGAATTTTAGTTATAAGCTGGGGACACATCAGTTGGAAGTAATGGAGGAGGAGAAGGACCTTGGAGTCCTGGTTGATTATAGAATGACTATGAGCCGCCATTGTGACATGGCCGTGAAAAAGGCTAATACGGTCTTGGGATGTACTAGGCGAGGTATTTCCAGTAGAGATAAGGAGGTGTTAATGCCATTATACAAGGCATTGGTGAGACCCCATTTGGAATACTGTGTGCAGTTCTGGTCTCCCATGTTTAAGAAGGATGAATTCAAACTGGAACAGGTACAAAGAAGGGCCACTAGGATGATCTGAGGAATGGAAAACCTGTCTTATGAAAGGAGACTTAAGGAGCTTGGCTTGTTTACCTTAACCAAAAGAAGGCTGAGGGGGAACATGATTGCACTCTTTAAATATATTAGAGGGATAAATACCAGGGAGGGAGAGGAATTATTTAAGCTTAATACCAATGTGGACACAAGAACAAATGGATATAAGGGGCTAGTAGGAAGTTTAGACTTGAGATTAGATGAAGGTTTCTAACCATTAGAGGAGTGAAGTTCTGGAATAGCCTTTCAAGGGAAGTAGTAGGGGCAAAAGATCTATCTGGTTTCAGGATTAAACTAGATGGCTGTGTCTACACTGGCATCCCTTCCAGAAAAGGGATGCTAATGTAGCACTTTGGAATAGGCAAATCTGCGGGGGATTTAAATATCCCCCGCGGTATTTGCATTAACATGGCTGCCGCTTTTTTCCAGCTTGGAGATAAGCCGGAGAAAAGTGCCAGTCTAGACGTGATTCTCCGGAAAATAAAGCCTTTTCCGGAGGATCTCTTATTCCTACTTGCCAGCCGCAAGCACTTGGGGACCACTGCTCTAGGTACTGTGATCTATGACGTTTCAGTACAGTGCCAACGACAAGTTCTCTATGACTGAATGAGAGCAGTCATACATGGAGTCTCATGTCCAACAAGTCGAGCACTCACACTTGTGAGACCCAGGACAGTGAGTGGGAGCTAAGCCCTTTTGGAAAGTCTGGTCCTTGGTGGATATAACTGGGAATGGTTTCCATTTTGTTTCCGGTGTACTGTATCTTTAAATTCTTAGGAGGCAGCTGCCATTTTGTGAAGCGGCACTCATGCAGTATGTTCCTTTGCACTCTCTCTTGAGACGTTACTTTTGTTGTTTTCCCTTCCTCTAAACTAAAAGTCACTCAGGCTGAAAATATACGGTTGTGCTTTGTGCATGGGAAATACATAACTCAATTAACAAATGCATTTGCTATCTGCTTACTCAGAGCTTTTCCTCCACACATTCTACATCTGTTAGGGTACTTAATGCCCTGTTAGCGTATGCAGTATATTAACAATTACCACCAGAAATGCAAGTGCTGTCAGCCATGGAGGATCTGTCATCCAATTAAGGTAGTTACCATTCTTGCACACTGCCCCAGCAGCTGCACTTTAACGACAACATCAGCAAAATGAAGACAGCAGGGGAATCTGATTTTGATGGGAATGTCTGCAGAGCTAGTACCATTGCTGGAGATAAATGATTGACAATAGATTTATTAGCCATGGGCTTTTTACCTCCTTTCTACAAACACAGGGCCTGACAGCAGCTGAACCATTGTTAAGAACCAGCCTTAGAAACTAGAGAAACACGGGCCACTTGGTCCCACATGAGAGTCTTAAGAGCAGGGAGGACGTGAGTACGTACCTCTTAATGCCCCTGTACAATAGCCAGATGGTATCCCAAGTCTAGCACTGTTGGAAATGCATCTCAGAAAAGGAACTAGGGCAGCATGATGATAGAAATATGCCAGCTTCCCTCCTTCTCTCCATCAGCGCTGTTGGGGTGTGTGTTTACATCTAGGTGGGAGAGCTGATGGAAAGGGTGGCAGAAATCCTACCCCAGTAATTGTAGCGTTCCCTTACGCAGCTGAATCTGCTTTAGGAAGAAGATTGTGTTCTTAACACAAGCTAATTAATTCAAGGAAATTCCTAGTGAAGCCAAGGCTGTAGTTTTCACATGTTAGCAGATCATGGTAAACCAAACCCTAGATTCTCTTTAATGCAGCCTGCTAACTCCTGTGAGAGCCACCTCTTTATTTTCAGTCAGGGCTTGTCTACACTTGGATATTTACGCCAATAGCTTTGCTGGACTAACTCTGCATGGGGAGTTCCAAAGTGGATTAAACTAAATCAGGAAAAGGTGATTTTATTTCAGCACAAGAATGTTTGCAGGGTTTATATTATTTGGGGATATTTAAGTGTGGACAAACCCTCTGTCGACTCAGGTTAGGAACAGAGATTTTTTCCCTAGTGAAGATAAGGATCTCTTTGAGTGGGATATAGGAAAAGAAGCCCAAGCAGTCCAGACCCTGACTAGTCCCTTCCATTCTGTCTCCTCTCCCTTCATTTTATAGTCAGAACACTGAAGGCAGCAGAGTGGCTTTCATGATAACATAAATTTGCTGGCAGTTCCTTTGGCGCTTGGAGAAGATGAGGACTCAGGCAATCGTTAGGGGGAAGGTGCCACAGGAAATGCTCACCACTTAAGAGGGGCTCGCATAATGCAGGAAATATCCCTGCTTGGAGACAGGATGATTAGTTTGCAGGAGAAAGAAACATGCCGTGTCTTTATTTTGTATCAGCATTAATTTGCTCTTTGAGACCCTGTGCCAAACAACAGTGCATCAAAAATACAAATATGCCACACTGTGTCCATCTTTACGTGGCATTAATACATGATGGTAATGCATATGGTATTTATTATTTGTAGTCTGAAGCCCCCAGCTGAGCTTTGGGCTCCATTGTGCTAGGGGCTGTACACTGAGCAAGAGATGGCCCTGGCCACAGAGAGCTTACAGTCAAAAAAGACAAGCCAGACAAAGGGTGGAAAGATGACTTACCCCTAGTCATGGGCGAAGCCAGGAATTGAAACATTATGTCCTTATTCCCCATCCAGTGCCCTACACCCTAGGCTGCACCCCATTTGTCCTTTATAATAAAGTGTATACTGACCAAGTGCATGCCAAGTGGGATGGGGAGTCTATTGTATTATTACACTAAGAACCCAATAGCTCAGTCATCTTGTCCCTCTGAGAAGCTTCCATGGCTTCCCACTAGCCCTCAGCATCTGAATTGAAGGCTGAGTCTGTGCGTTCCAAGGCTTTCCCCATAGATTGAGATTGCAGCACTGATCACATTCCCGACACTGATCCTGACACTGCAGCCCGATGGCACAGCAAACATGGCTGCCTCAAAGGCAGTGGTTGGCCCAGTGGCTGTTTTGGATGCCATGGGCATATCATCAGGCCGCTGTCTGCCCTGTCGAGGTGTATGTCGGTGGCCACACATTGGGGCACTCCTTCTGCCACCCCTTTACCGAGGGCTCCAGCCTCCAAGTTCGCTCAATCCTCTTATACAGAGGTGGTGAGGCTGCCTGTGGAGGAGGATGGTGACCCGCCCCAGACTCTACCCCTGAATGTGCCCTGCCCCCACAGATGGTGGAGGCGCACTGTGATCAGCCGCTGATCAGGGAATCTTCCTCCTCATCGCCAGATGAGGTATTGGCTGACCCCATAACCCTTCTGCTAGCGATAGATGCCAGGGCACACCAGGACCTCCTCCGACGCTTTGTGGTCAGTTTGGGTGTGCAATCAGAGGAGGTCCTGGAGGAATAGGATCCAATGGTATATATATTGACAGCAAATGTCCCTGCCAGGGTAGTATTGCCACTTAATAAGACGGTGGTGAAGATTTAAAAAACACTATGTCAAACGCCCGCCGCAATTCCACTTACCCAAAAAGGGGTGGAGAGGTGCTATTTCGTCCCTCAGAAGAGACGTGAGCATCTTTAAAATTTCACCCATCCGACTCTGGGCTCCTTGGTGTCCAAGCTGCTGGCCAGCAAGAGGTGCAGGGTCTGCCTGGGCCTATGCCAAAGAGCAAGGACCCCAAAAAATTGGACCTGATAGCCAGGAAGGCCTATGTCACGGGGGCGGAGGGGGCTGCAGTTGTGTATTGCCAATCAGCAGGAGCTGCAGAGCAGATACACATATAATACGTGGTCAGCCATGGATAAGTTTAAGGACCTCCTTCCATAGGAGTCTAGACAGGAGTTTGGGGCCTGTTGGAAGGGTGGTCTCCTGCATGGCACTGCAAGTGGCTTTGGATGCCATGGACTCTGTGGCCCGTATGATGGCTATGGCTGTCAAAATGAGGTGGAGAGCCTGGCTTCAGGCGTCTGGCATTCTGTCTGAGGTCCGAAACACCTTACAAGCCCTCCCCTTTGAGAGGCCAGGTCTTTTCTTGGACCAGACAGACTCTAGGCTGCATAGCCTTAAAGATTCCAGGGCCACCCTGAAGTCTCTGGGTATCCACACCCCAGCGCCCCAGAGGAGGCCAGCTCTTCCATTTTTATCTTGCCTGGTCTCACAAGGGCTCAGCCCTTGAGTGGCATTTGTGTCGCAGGTGCCTAGTCTTGAGATTTGCAGCACGGCCACGTGGTCTTCTGTTCATACGTTCACAAGCCATTATGCCATCGCGTAGCAGGCCAGGGAGGATGCGGCCTATGGTAGGGCGGTGTTGCCGTCCATTACAGATTAGTCTCTGACCCCACCTCCTGTGGTACTGCTAGGGAGTCACCTACCTGGAATGGACATGAGCAAGCACTCGAAGAAGAAAAAAACGATTACTTACCTTGTAACTGTTGTTCTTCGAGATGTGTTGCTCGTGGCCATTCCAAATCACATCAGAGGATTCCAGCAAGAAGGAACTGCGGGGGGTAGAGGGCCAGCAGGGGCATATATGCACCGATATCGCCGCGCCACTCCAAGTGACTCCCTGACTGGCCCAACAGATACTGCTAAGGGATCCATGCACGCGGCGCACATACACCTAACTGAAATGGCTATGAGCAACACATCTCAAAGAACAGTTACAAGGTAAGTGACCCTTTTTTTGGGGGGGGGAAGCGGATCATGTCTCCTCATTGCTGTGCAGAAAAGGGCTCCAGTGCCACAGATGTCTGGGTGAGCTTTGGCTTGGGGAGGCAGGCAGCATCCATAAAATAGAACAGAGTCTTTATTTTGCTTCATAGAGCAGAGATGCCCTTTTTGTTTCTCCTAGGCAAGGTAGGGACCATGAGCGGATGGGGAAGCTGCTGCTTGAGGAGGCGAGTTCCCCAGCCCACCTCTTCTGCTATAGCCCTGCCTATAATCCATCCCCTGCCCCATCCCCACTCTGCCCAGGCCCCACCTGCTCCCTCCTATCTCCCTCTGCTTTTCCCTCCTCCTCCCTGGTTACCCTCTTCTGCTGCTGGAGTTATAGGAGCAGTTGATGGCCAGAAGGACCTTTCCCATTAGTACCTGGTTAGATGTTTCTGAGTTTCTCTCTCCTGTCTGGATCTTACTACTGAGAGCCAAGTCTCTCTGATATGTAGGTTACACTATACAGACCACTCAACAGCTACAGCTGGAGCAGAATGCAGCAGCCTGCCCTCTTGGGCAGTATTCAACTTAGGGACCATGTTACACCACTCTTCCAACTGCTGTGCTTGTAGCCTAGTCATTGCATAGCCTTTGACTTTTACCATGGCAATTTTCTATTGCATTTTACTTTCAGGCATGCAGAATATTTAGTGTCAAGAAGCCAATTAATTTATATCAGGAGTTCTTCTAAAAAGTGGCTCACTCCATTTCTAAGGTTAGTTTAGCCTGGGAGAGAAGTACAGGCTTATTAGTAAGTCTCCCATCCCTTAACAGGTAATCATTTAGAGCTGCATTATATATGCAGAGCTAGCTTCACCTTCTAAGCACCTAGGTTTAAATCATCTTATACTATATTAATTATTTCACACAGAAGGGTAAGACATAAATTACAACCCAATGGGTTATAATTGCCTGTTCTTAACGCATGTGCCTTGTTACTAATTATCCTTATTCTCCAAAGCAGCTAAGAAATGTTTAATTGTAGCTTGCAAGCAGTAAAGATATGGAGGAACGAGATTATTCTGTTCAACAATGCTACTTTCACAGCCAAGCCCCTTCAGATCAACTTGGGATAGGGTGGAACAAGGCATAGTTAGCATCAGTTTGGTGTCCTACCTTGGGAACACGAAGGCATGCTTTCTCTATGCTTTCTCTAAGATCTCTGCAGGAGCTGTGTATGGGGGCTAATATTTCATATTCAGATTCTAGGATCAGAGAATTATAGCTGATCTGCCAATTCCAGAAAGCTCCATTAGAATCCTTTACTTGGACTCTCTTGGGCTATGACTACACTGGCAGGTTCTTGTGCAAGAATGGCCGTTCTTGCGCAAGAACTTGAAGAGCATCCACACAACCTGCCCGCTATTGCTCAAGAAAATTTACAGTACAGCATTGGAAGACAGGGCTTCTTGCGCAAGAGCTATGCTCTTTTCTAACAAGTGTAAGCCCTCTTGCGCAGGAGCTCTTGCGCAAGAGGGCAGTGTGGACGTGCGGCAGGGGTTTCTTGTGCAAGAAAGCCCTATGGCTAAAATGGCCATCAGAGCGTTCTTGCTCAAGAGAGAGTCCACACTGCCATGGATGCTCTTGCACAAAAGCACATGGTAGTGTGGATGTGTTCTTGCACAAGAGTTCTTGCACAAAGAACCCTTGTGCAAGATGTTCGTGCGAAAGAACCCACCAGTGTAGCCTTGGTGTTTAAGTTGTCTCTATTAATTTATATTAATCTACAATGATTTCATCTCAAGGACCAATTGGTCCTGAAACCAGTAACTAATAGATGTTATTTTCCAAAACCTAACTACCAACTGGAGCCAACAGGAACCATCAGAATTGGCTAGAATTACAACTGGGGAAGGTAGAAATATGGCCCTAAATACCTCCTTTGTCCTCTTTCTCATGATTAAAGCTATTAAGCTTATTTGGGAGGCCTGTGCACCTCTTCATCTTAAGTGTTTAGAGGTTTCATCAGTCCAGTGACCAGGTCTCATACTGCAGGGTCCCACACAATGTTCCCTCTAAGCTTTTCCATCCATGTACGGATTCTTTTACATTCACGTGCAGAATAAATTTTTAGGTGCACTGAGGCATGTGCAAATGTGCACTGGGACAGACATCCCCCATGGACATGAATATAAATAACTCAAAGGTGCCTTGAGCAAATTATGTCACGTAATCTATCAATCCTCATGTTGTGATCTGCTGGTTCTGTTTATCTTATTTTGATGTGTGTATTGTTCTTGTGTGTAAAATTAGACATATGGCATAGGGAATACTAAATGTGTGAATAAAAGTCATCAAGGGAGGCCTCGGTGTCTGGGCAATCATATGCAAATATCAGAGGGGTAGCTGTGTTAGTCTGAATCTGCAAAAGCGGCGAGGAGTCCAAATATGCAAATAGTCTTTTGTTCTTAAGGCTTAGCAGTGTTTGGTAGGGAGTGGCCAGGTGACTCCCCATACAATGAGGGAATTCTTTAAAAAAGAATAGGAACATAGGAGTTTGTGTCTTTTGGCTGGGCTGCACTTGAAAAAAGGAACCAAAGATCCCAGGGTGGGAAGACAGCCCTGGTTTACAGGGGCATCTGGAAAAGAGGTTTATGGGTGAGTTTGAAAAGTTTGTACTGAGGTTTCGGTGTAGAATTAGCTAAGCGTTTTTGTTTCTTTTGATTTGTAACCTACTTTGCTGTGCCTATTGCTTTTTACCACTTACATCCTACTGCTTGTACTTAATAAAATCACTTTTATTTTCTATCAAACCCAAACAATTATTACCTGGGGGAGCAATCAGTGTGCACATCCCCCCTTTCATTGTTAAAGGTGGCTTGCCTAATTCATTGGGGGTTTTGATCCCGTTTGGGGAGTGGTATCCCCAAAACTGCACTCTCCTTGGACCCGAAGAGGTTCAGTATCTGTACTGCTTCTTGGCTGGGGGAGACCAGTGGATCTGGCCCAGTTGGACAGGGCGGTGAGAAGCCCCAGAGAGTGGGAAGGCGAGTGGCCGTGTCAGAAACTCTGGGAGGCACCCCTGAGGGGACTTCTGTGACTGCGTCTCGTCACATGCATCACCAACAGAAGCACAAAACCTAACTTTGGGCACCCTGCTAATCAGCTGGGCGGCATTTGAATTTCTGTTGAGTGGCTGCACAAGCACCCAGCATACAGGGGACTGGTCCAATCACCTATTTCTCTCCTCCCATTCCTTCCTCCCCTCTGGATTCCACTTCATTACTGCGTTGTGTCTATCACGCTAGTTGCTACCCAAGAGGTAGATAACTATCAATCCCAAGCAGCCACAGGACCACTGGTTCTTTAATTAGAAATATGGGATGAAGTCAGAACCTACCCTCCCATACAAAGTTAAGCTAGGCCTCTACAGTCCCCTCTCCTTTCTGAAAAGGTTAGTGAGAGAAACAGCCTCTCCCTTTGCACAAGTTTTTGACTCCTATGTAACACCAGATATAAAGCTGCCCTGATAGTGATTATTTTCTTGTGGAAAGGAAGATAGGTCAAATGTAGGTCATTCTTGTTGGAACCCATGTAGAAAGATGGTTCCTCCCAGAATGATCTAGCATGAGCCCCAAAGAATGTGCAGGAAATATTAAATATAAAATAATTAAAGCTAGAGCATCTGCTGCAGTTGTCATGATCATTAATAAGAACAGCTGGGGCTCATTGTCACCTTTCAAATGAGGTTTTTTATTACTGTATTTTACTACAAATCCAACAAACCCTGTGATCTCAGATGTGACATCAGCCAGAAATCTCTAACGATCGTGTCAAACACAGTCAGGACCTTGGAATTATTTTTCTGGTAGATCAATGGATCAGTTTAGCAGGCTGTGCCAATTATACTTCAGATAGCAGCCATTTCATGCAGCACTCAACTGGGTAGCAGCCCGCATGCTTGATGTACACCAGCTGACTGACACAAACACGTCACAACGGAAATGGGGCTGGATTGCAAAAATCATACCAAGATTTGGGTTTCAAATCCCACAAAGCACAGGGGTTTTTCAAACCTAGGGCACTGGGTCAACTCTTTACAGAGATGCGATGTCTCAAATACCATGGAAATATGCACTGTGTAAGAACCCAGAGAGATAGTTTGCTAAACAGATAGAGAAAAGTGGTAACCAAATCTGGGTTCATGCTCCAAATCTCCCCAACGAGCAGAGTATTCAGATCTAGTGGAGTATGCCCATCTAAAGCCTAGCTAACAGAATAATGTAATTTAATATATGTATTGCAGTGACATCTTGATTCCCCAACGGGTTTAGGCTAGACACTGTACTAACAAACACAAAGGAAGCTGCAGTTCCTGCCTTGATGAATTTGTAGTCTAATTTTGAGTTCACAATCTCATAGGAGTTGATCTATGGCTGTCATGAAATGCTGTGATAGCCAGTCACGGCAGTACATAGAACAATTACAATTATAAATAGTCAAAAATAACCCAGCTCAGCGGCAAAAGGTGATGGCGGTGTTATTTCTGTAAGTGTGAAAGTGCCTGGTTCACAAATGAAAAGAACATAATCACCTTTCAAGGGTGAGGTATTTAATTTATTCCACAGGGATTCATTTCAATCCATTTTTATACTAATCTTTGCATTGAATTCTTGGTGCCCTGTCATTAGGGAAGGATGCTGGCATGTGAGAGAGCCTGCTTAGAGGGAGACAAAGAACATTTTTCTACATGCCTGGCTATAAACTGTTTTAATTTTTCCCTGCAGCTTGATTCCATTTTGATCTGAATCAAATCACTGCCTCTCCTGCAGAATAATCATTGTTACAAATCTGCGTGAACAGAGGGAACTTTCTTAGTCTTTAGCCACAATTCTGATATGGTGGGAAATAAGCTGCACAAATCACAACAGCCTGAGGCCAAATTCCAATTTCACTTAAAGGCAGATTGATTTTTACACTGGGGTAAATCTGGAGTAACTCTATTGGAATTATGCAGCATTTACATTCATATAAACAAGAGCAGGATCTAATCCTTGGTTAACAATGATCTTTGGCATTCTGTGACATTTTCTTCTGCTATAAAAACATGTTATCTTCCTCAAGGAACATTCCATAACAGAGTCCCTGCATTATGTTGCCCGTTGACTGCCCCTTCCTGTAATGATCTAGGTCAGTGTTTCTCAACCTTTTTTTTATAAAGTACCCCTTTAAAAATATAAGTACCCCCCTTTTACAAAAAATTATAAGTACCCCCAATACCTAGTTTTCAGACACATAATTTTTTTCTACCATTGCAACACATTTGTTTAAACAACTTAATTGTAGCCAGGCGGGCGATGAAATTTTTGGGAGTAAAAAGTACAAAAATAATAAAACGCTGTAAAACATAAAGCAAAAATTCAGTTTTCTCCAAATTTCAGTTGTGTTGACGTACCCTCCAGACCTCTCTTGAGTACCCCTAAGAATCCTCCTCTCACTGGTTGAGCAATACTGATCTAGATCTCTTCTTGCTCAATACAGCGTTGGCCCTGTTTTTTGGGTTGGCTCATGTATGGCAGTAAAGAGAACTGGCAGCTTTGTTGGACTGCAGACAGCAAATGTCTGATTTACACAATGTTAAAGTCACACAAAGGCTTTATTTTAATGGGACTATTGAGAAATAAATAGCACAATTCTCTTAGAGTGGTATAGTGAACACATTGTGACTGAACATTTCTGTTTGCTTTCTGGGTAAAGGGATAAGACGTGGGTGTAGATGTCACACTTCTAACCGTAATGCGTTGAAGGAGCTCCTAGTTAGGATATGAAGAACAGCACAAGCCAGTAGATTAATGCCTACTATTATACACGGTTAAGATGTGAGCCAGCCAAAAATAGGTCAGGCTCCTGTTTGATGAGGAACTCACTGTCCCAATTGTGTGTTCACATTTCTTCACTTATTCTTCTTCACAAGCCATTTGACTTAGCTCTGGACATTTTGCAGTTGCTAGTGGGGTCAGTCAATGTTGGTATGAGCAGCTGACAAGTTCCTACCCTGTCCCACAATCTAGTCAACATGCACTGAGTAGGGAAAAAAATCCCAGTGCCTGGCTTTTTTAATAAGTTAGCACAAAATAAACACCTCCAGTCTAGGGTTCCCTGTTTTTTCCCCACCCATGTGCAGAATAAATTTTGTTATATGCACCAAGACATGTGCACCACCAATAGAAACACATGCTGCAAGCTGTGGGCAGCTGTGCATGCTCTACCACTCAGCTGGGCATATCCTAACTCTCTCCTGGGTGGCCGCCCAAGTGAGCAATTTACAGGGAACACTGGTCCAGTTAAGTCTTCTCTCTTCTGACACCTGATCTGTCTCAGGGTATGTCCACACTGCAGTTGGGAGGTGGGTTTGCAGCATATGTAGATGCACTTGGTCAAAACTGGCTTTGGTGTGTCTATACCTGCTGCAGTCCTGGCCCTTAACCTTTATGTTACTCCATACCACTATAAATCCAGTTACTAAGCTACTGCTGCCACAAGGAATCAATTTGCACTTCTCTTCAGGGTCTCAGCCCTTGCTAGTTTGGTGGATCAATAGAAGAACCAGAACAAGGCTATACAGTTATGGCAACGTTCTTTGCTGATTTGCTTGTCAGCGATCTGTAATGGGTGGAGGTTGACTCAAACCTGATGGGATCAGAATTGGGCTTTTATTTTTAAACACTGTCGGGGGTTTCTACATCCTTTGTGACTGCACTGAGAGAAGAGATATTTCACTCTAGGACAGAAGTTTGACAAGGGGCACCCTTAAAAGAATGTTCCGCCTCAGCATCATGCCCCATGGCGTAGATCCCTAGCTGACCATGGGAGAATATAGCTGTCATTGCAAACGGTGTACAAGAAGCACAATTCATACCTGCTGTAACTGCACTGTCCTCAAATTTTTGTGGTATTCTCCCCATTTGATCATTCAGTGTTGTACAGTCTTGCTGTTCTCAGGTAAATAGCTACAACTTTCTACCCTTGAGGTGACTGCATTTCAGTGGTGGGGGATGTGATTCCTGTTTGTAAAGTTCCTTGAGATCTCTCAGGATTAGGGATACTTGTGATGGGGTATATAACTGCCTGCCCCAACTGACCAACAAGGGGATAAAGGATTATTTTGGGTCTAGCCAGCTCTGCTCTGCCATACCAGCAGCAAATGCTCTATCTGGCGGAGAAAATTAAAAGTCAGGGAAACAGTTCATTTGGGGGCAGACCTGCAGGAAAACAAACATGTAGCCCACTGCTTCAGCCATGCATAACAGAGCAGAGGCTGAAATCGCCAAGGTAACTGTCTCAAAGGAAGGTAAGACGCCCCTTCAAAACAGGGAGGGAAGCATTCCACTCCCCCTGAGTATGGACTGTGAACATTGGTGGTCCCTTTTTATTTTCTTGATTTGGACTACTCCAGCAGGGAAAGGCTTGGACTGAACTGGGCTGGGGGAGTGGGGGGAGATGGAAGTGGTCCAGAGTGGGCAGTCTTGGATCCCAAATCGTTGGGATATAGCCTGGTGGGAAAGGAGGGCTCTGGCTACCCTACCAACAAACTCTCTGCCAGTCATGAGTTATGGCCCTGACTAATAGGCCAGGCTTCTTGACCAACCCCGGAAGTAAGGATTATTATAATACCATATAAATACAAAATGCAGGACAATGTAGCACTTTAAAGACTAACAAGATGGTTTATTAGATGATGAGCTTTCGTGGGCCAGACCCACTTCCTCAGATCAGATAGTGGAAGAAAATAGTCACAACCATATATACCAAAGGATACAATTAAAAAAAATGAACACATATGAAAAGGACAAATCACATTTCAGAACAGGAGGAGGATGCGGGGAGGAGGGGAAGGAAGGAAGGTAAGTGTCTGTGAATTGATGATATTAGAGGTGGGGAGAGTGGGATGTCTGTGAGCTAATGGTATTAGAGGTGATAATTGGGGAAGCTATCTTGGTAATGGGTAAGATAGTTTGAGTGTTTGTTCATTCCTTCCTGGAGAATGAACAAACACTCAAACTATCTTACCCATTACCAAGATAGCTTCCCCAATTATCACCTCTAATACCATTAGCTCACAGACATCCCACTCTCCTCACCTCTAATATCATCAATTCACAGACACTTACCTTCCTTCCTTCCCCTCCCCTGCAACCCCCTCCTGTTCTGAAATGTGATTTGTCCTTTTCATTTGTGTTCATTTTTTTAAATTGTATCCTTTGGTATATATGGTTGTGACTATTTTCTTCCACTATTTGATCTGAGGAAGTGGGTCTGGCCTACGAAAGCTCATCATCTAATAAACCATCTTGTTAGTCTTTAAAGTGCTACATTGTCCTGCATTTTGCTTCAGCTACCCCAGACTAACACGGCTACATTTCTATCACTATATAAATACAAGTTACTATTATTATTGTGATGAATATTTTGAAGTAATACTCACTCTCCCTATTACAGTGATTGTGGCTGTGGGTTGCCGATGGCTCAATGTAACTTTTTAAATGTCTAGCAAGGTTCCTCTCTCCTTGTGAGATCGGTTTTTTTCCACAAGTCTTTAATGGGAATGTAGAAGAGGTGGCTAAAGTTGAATGCTTTGATGCAGAACCAACATCACAGTTAATTTTACCACTTGTGATTTTAACTACTGATCATTACAAATAAAGAAAAACTAGTCTTAAAATACAGGGGCTGCTCAAATTGATAGGCCTTAGCTTTTACCGGAACCCATCATCCATTCTTCTGAAATGGAGATATACAATGAAAGATTTTGTGAATTTGTGGGAGAACAAAAAGCAATTCTCCACCACATTAATTCCCCCAGTAAATCAGTGACAAAAGCTTTTAAAGAAGTTCATAGTTATTGACTTATCACGTAGGTTCTCTCAGATGGTTTACCTGTTCAGAGAGAACATGATGAAATGGAGAATATTCTCGCACAGGATTAAATGCACCTTTGGTGGTGCTCACTGATTGATAACCTCTCCATCACTATCTGCTTGAGAAACAAATTCATGAGACAGGCTCTGAAACTGCCTTGTTTTAGAGATGGTTTTAAGGATGACATTGATAGGTCTACAGAAGCGATGAGGAGTCCTGTGGCACCTTATAGACTAACTGAAGTGTAGGAGCATAAGCTTTCGTGGGCAAAGACCCACTTCGTCAGATGCATGTAGTGGAAATTTCCAGAGGCAGGAATAAATATGCAGGCCAGGATCAGGCTGGAGATGACCAGGTGGATCCAATCAAGGAGGATGAGGCCCACTTCTAGCAGCTGATCTGGAGGTGTGAATTCCAAGAGAATAGAAGCTGCTTTTGTAGTTAGCAAGCCATTCACAGTCTTTGTTTAATCCAGAGTTGATTGTGTCAAACTTAAAGATGAACTGTAGCTCAGCAGTTTCTCTTTGAAGTCTGGTCCTGAAGTTTTTTTGCTGCAGGATAGCTACTTTTAGATCTGCAATTGTGTGTCCAGGAAGATTGAAGTGTTCCCCTACAGGTTTTTGTATGTTGCCATTCCTAATATCAGATTTGTGTCCATTGATTCTTTTACGTAGGGACTGTCCTGTTTGGCCGATGTATATAGCAGTGGGGCATTGTTGGCACATGATGGCATATATTACGTTGGTGGATGTGCAGGAGAATGTACCAGTGACAGTATGGCTGATCTGGTTAGGTCCTGTGATGGTGTTGCTGGTGTATATATGTGGGCAGAGTTGGCACCGAGGTTTGTTGCAAGGATTGGTTCCTGAGTTCGAGTTATTATGGTGCGGTGTGTAGTTGCTGGTGAGAATATGCTTCAGGTTGGCGGGTTGTCTGTGGGCAAGGACCGGCCTACCTCCCAAGGCCTGTGAGAGCGAGGGATCATTGTCCAGGATGGGCTGAAGATCACTAATGATGCGTTGGAGAGGTTTTAGCTGGGGACTGTAGGTGATGGCCAGTGGTGTTCTGTTGGTTTCTTTCTTGGGCTTGTCCCGTAGCAGGAGGCTTCTGGGTACACGTCTGGCTCTGTCAATCTGTCTCCTCACTTCCTCGTGTGGGTATCGCAGTTTACAGAATGCTTGTTGAAGGTCTTGTAGGTGTAGGTCTCTGTCTGAGGGGTTGGAGCATATGCGGTTGTACCTCAGTGCTTGGCTGTAAACAATGGATCGTGTGGTGTGTCCGGGATGGAAACTGGAGGCATGCAGGTAAGTATAGCGGTCGGTAGGTTTTCTGTATAGGGTGGTATTGATATGACCAGACTTCAAAGAGAAACTGCTGAGCTACAGTTCATCTTTAAGTTTGACACAATCAACTCTGGATTAAACAAAGACTGTGAATGGCTTGCTAACTACAAAAGCAGCTTCTATTCTCTTGGAATTCACACCTCCAGATCAGCTGCTAGAAGTGGGCCTCATCCTCCTTGATTGGATCCACCTGGTCATCTCCAGCCTGATCCTGGCCTGCATATTTATTCCTGCCTCTGGAAATTTCCACTACATGCATCTGACGAAGTGGGTCTTTGCCCACGAAAGCTTATGCTCCTACACTTCAGTTAGTCTATAAGGTGCCACAGGACTCCTCATCGCTTCTGCAGATTCAGACTAACACGGCTACCCCTCTGATAATTGATAGGTCTACTTATATTAGACAGGAGCACATAGCTAGAGTGCCCCCATCTGGTGAAAACCGATTGAAGAGAGAATTCT